>NC_090446.1:271337693-271958096 GCF_031143425.1 Pleurodeles waltl
ATGTTTTAAACTATCTGAGTGACCTGAAAGAGGTCTACATGAAACAAATTCCATTGGTCTATTGATATGGGAAGATGCACCTATGGTTAGAGCTCAGGCAGGCTGGCAATAAAGTGTCTGTCTTGTCCGGTAGCCAGTGTGTCTGCTGAGCATGTTCTCATTGCAGCTGGGGATGTTGTCACTGTCAAAAAGACCAGTCTCTCACCTCAAAATGTGGAAAGAATAAACACAATTAAAATGAGCCAACAGTTAATACCACGCAATTACATTGTTCCTGAAACACCAAAAGAGGAGGAAGAAGATGAGGGTGATTGGTCACGTACAAGTACGTTAGCTGATCAACTTCTGAGTGAACCCCCTGAGTTTGAGGACAAACTCTACTTCCTAAACTGAGTAGGCCACCATAGAACTTTCAGATTACTGTCAAACTGCTTCGACTAATCCAAATGGCTATAGCTGGAGGAACACTATGGCCCTCATTTCGACCTCAGCGGTCTTTTGGAAAGACTGCTGAGGTACTGCCACGCTGAAGACTGCCAGTGCAGGTGGTTTTCCCCGCAGCGTATTATGACTGCTGGCAGCCCTCCGTCCTTTTTCGGACGGAGAGCCGCCAGCAGCCATACTGGGGTTCGGCGGGGAAGTGGAGGCTACTCCACCTCCACCGCCCCATCATCAGAACACCATCCACCGAATCACGTCCCATGATTCGGTGTGGCGGTGTTCTGGTGACGGGGTGCTGGCGGCAGAGCAGCCCCCATGGATCCCATCTCCTCCTGGAGGATCACTGGAACAGGTAAGGTGATCGTCCGTTAGGGGAGGGGGGTGGGGGTGTGTTGTGTGCTGTGTGCATGCATGGGGGTGTGAGTGTGAGTGTGTAGAGGGGGTGTGTGAGTGGGTGTATGCATGCAGGGGTGTTGTGTGTTTGGAAATGTGTGCGTGACTGTCTGTATGTTTGACTGTGAGTATGTGTGTGTGTGTATGTATGTATGTGTGCGTGTATGACTATGTGTGTCTGCTGGAATGTTTGTTAGTATGTGTGCGTGTATGTGTGGTGGTGGTGTCTGTGTGTGTGAAGGGGGTGTGTGTGTCGATGTGGGGGGTGTGGGGAGTGTGGTACTACCACCTTTGAGGGGTGGTAGGGGGGTCGGGGTGTGGGGGGATGACTCGGGTGGGGGAAGGGGGGCAGGGGAGACCCCTATCAGTGCCAGGGAAGGAATTCCCTGGCACTGATAGTGCCTACCACCATGGATTTTGTGGTGGTTCCAAACCACACGAAATCCATGGTGGTATGCAGGGTCCTGATACCGTGGGCAGTCTGGTGACGGCCGCCGGGCTAGAGATCGAAGATTCCAGCCCAGCGGTCATCACCGCCCTGGCGGTCGGAGTGAAGAAGTGGCGGATGACCATGGCGTTAACCGCCATGGTCATAATTCCATTTTTTTCCTCCAGCCTGTTGGCGGTATTACCACCACTTCTTCCCCGTCCGCCAGGGTCATAATGAGGGCCTATATATTTAGTTTATTTCTAACTTATTCAGCCCTACCATTTTAGGAACATGTCTGGCCGGATTGGAGTTGAACCAATGAGTAGTGAAGAATCCCCCCTGTTACCTTCAAGGACAATGCCTGTCTCCTTCCAATACCTATCCTTCTTTTTTCTACATTCCCTAGCATTCCAAGACTGCCTAATTGCCAAGAGTTGTTTCCATCAAAGGAGGAGATGCAATGGTGTACCATCAAGCTTGAATTGGAACAGGTAGCTATTGCACCAATGAGTGTTTTATTATAGATTGAATGTGAGTGATGATTGATGATTCAAGTGGTGGCAGACACTAAGGAAGGGTGTTCAACTTGCAATTTGTAAACTTGATGATTTGTAATGTTTGGAGGCTGATATGTGATTTTGCCTGAAGATGACTGACCCTTTCACATTTATCTAGATTTACTTGCATGATCCACTCCTTGCTGTACTTTTTTCTTGTTCTTTAGAGACCATTCAGCCAGTTTAGGTAATCAATGCAAATCTACACAAAATGCTCAAATTATTTTGCTCCTCTTGCTTATCAAAAGCAGTGTGCTGCAGGTTTATCGCTCTCAATCTCATTTGGGTCGGGAGTGGGAGTGATTAGTTACTCAAAGTGCAGACTTAGAGAGGGACTACCTCACCAGCCAGAATAAGGAATGTATCTACTTCAAAGAGAAACCTAACCAACATGATAATAACTGTAAGAGGCCTACTCTGCCCTGTGGATAGAAGAGAGGTGTGTTGATTTGGAAATGCTTGCTGGTTCAAATAAATGTCAAACTTCATTATTATGTGGTTGTGATTGGGCGGCTGTAACTGTAGACAAACATGTTAAACATGATGGACACACTCAGCTAAATTTTAATACAGTTGTGAGATTGATCAGACAAGTATGTGAAGCTACTTATCTGGGACTGAATGTAAATTTGCTCTCACTTCTCACTCTTAATCATGATGACTCATGTGTTATCGATTTGAGCAGCTTGTGTCCTGGCTCTGCGGCTTGGTCTACTCCTCCTGAAACTTATCTTCTGTCTTTCTGCTTGACTCTACAACATTGTTACTGTTTTAAAATCCACAAGCCTTCTCTTCTCCTACATAAAAGGCAAAAGCTCCACAACTCTCCTGCTTACCTTACCAGACTGGTTCAGCCCAACACCCAAAACAGACATTCCAGACATTTTGAGAAGAATGCAGATGCACCATCCAAATTGGCATTTATGTAGTATCATTTCACTTTTGACCATCATAATTTTTCGAAGGCTCAAGAACTGCTTGTACTACATTTAATTGAACCTTCATTTTCCTTTCACAACAGAATTCATGATGATGATGATGTACTGCTCAACACCCTAATGAATATTGTTTTTGTTCTTGTTGCGTTTGTCACACTTTTCCCATAAATAGATCACACAATTGGTGAGTTGGATGTGTTGAAAATGACACCAACTCAGTGTGTGATCTTTTTGTACATGAGCAATAGCCCACACCAGCACTAGTTATCTATCCACACATAAAAGGGATCCGTAATTTAGATGTGTATAATATAATTCGTCAACATCATCATTCAGACCTTTGCCAATTACCTAAACACTTAACCTTGTCCACTCTAGTCCTGAGTCCACTTCTCCTGACTCAAGGATTTCATAAATGTAATTGAATACTAGCTTACGATTGCTGAGAAGTTACTATTATTGCTAGTTTCTGTTATAATATCAGTTGTTGAAGGCTGGCCTTCAATATAGTGTGCAAAACACTGTAAACTGTACAGAGGGTCCGGGCAACCACACCTTGCTTTACGGAGGTAAAAACTAGATCACATTACTCTTTCATTTGTATGGTAGCTTGGTCAAGCAGTTAGGTTAATCTTGGAGACGTGCAAAGCATTTGTTGTACTCACAGTATCAATAAATGAAAAAACACACTCAAAATTATAACTTGAGACCAATTCACAAAAATATTTCTGATTTTTATAACATTTTTAAGACCAACATCATCAAAATCAGGTAAGTACATTTTAAGTTATGAATTTTCAAAGTTTAGAATATGTCTCAGTTCTGTGCGTATTTACGCACCATAGGAATCAATGGAGAAATACTTTAAAAAAGGCATATAAAATCAGGCAATGTATTTACCATTGACTCCTCTCGGTTGTAGGTTGAGGTAGTCGGTGTGCCCTGTGGAACAGCTGGAGAAGTTCGAGTGGCTTCTTGTTTTGGTGGGAGCAGCTGCAAAATGTCTTTGGACCTGGTGCAAGGCCACTGCGGGTGCCACTTGCACTTGGAAAAGCAGAGCACAGGTGGACTTCAAGATGAGTCTGGTGGGTCTCCTTGGAGTTTCAAGGTCGCAAGGGGTGAGGTACCCTTAGAACACAGCTGGATCTTAAGTGCAGGGCACAGGGCATCCGGGTGTAGAGTGAATCAGTGAGCCAAGAGCTGTGTACGAAGGTGCCCTTGGAAGCAGGAGGTAGGTAAATTTGAGGGTCACTTTCAGGTCAGCAGGGTCACTCTGGTGGGAGGTCTTGGTGTTTTCTGAAGTCCCTTGACTGAGGCTTCTTCCTGGTCCTTTTACAGTCCAGCATGGAGTGTCCATCAGGATGTCCGATGTTGGGTGTCTAGTACACCTGGCAATTGCACGGTTCAGCCACTAGAGATCACAGTGCCACCAAACTTGGGACACTTGCAGGGTTTGTCCTCTGTGTCTGCTGGGTGAAAATTGGTATGGCTGAAGAATCCTGTTCCTTGGTCAGCTGCCAATCAATGAGCTGAACTTTACTGTTTTTCGTCTCTTTGATGCTAAAGAGTAATGCCTTCAATCTGAAGGGAGATCTTCTGTGATTTTTAGAAGAGTGGAGGTCCTCTGGGGGTTTTGGAGTCCATCCGATCTCCGAGCAACTCCTCAGTGGTGATTCTCGAGACTTGGGTGCAGCAGGCAAGGTTTGGCACCTTTTTCTTGTTCTCGAGCCTTGGGTCTTCTTTGTTGCTGGACTACTTGTGCCCTTGGAATCTAAATCTCTGGTCTAGGGGTGCACACTAAATACTGTATTTAGTGGGCGTTTAGAGGAGTACCTCATAGAGACCATTGGGTCAACTACCTTAGGGTGGCTACACACACTATATGACCACTTCTTGTGGGCAGCCGTCACTTCTCTACCCCTGATAGGCTATTTTCCTACCGTGCAAGATGGAGGAAAATGAAATGGAAGAGTCACCTCAAATGCAACTCCTTTGGGGTGGTGCAAAATGGTGGTGCCCATTCCTCATGTCCTTTGTGTGTTTTCCCACCATTGGTCCCACGAAAAGTGGAGGTTTGCAAACGGTGCGTTCATCAGTTGCAAGCAGCAGGCCAGGGGTTTGAGTTTCAAAGAGCCCTTTGAAGCTTGATAGCAGAGCAGTGCACAATCCTGGAGGGAAGTGTGACATCTGCACCCAGGAAGAGCTTTGTTCTGGGACCCAGAGTGCAGAAGCTCTCATCCCGGGTTCCAAGATCTGGACTGGTGGTGGCAGGCTGGTTGTAACTGGCCACAACCATGTCAGTGTTAGTTAGCTTTGCAGAGGTCACTTCAAAGTTGGCCCTTGGGTATATTTTGCAATACATCCAATACTGATACCAGATTAGATTTATAATTCTGAGTTGTTTGATAACCAACAACCCAGGGTTCATTGTAGCCATCATGTAGCTGTGAAACTCGTACTGACCAGTGTCCAGCAAATACATTTAAAATGGCTATTCTGTTAACTTACTATGTCCCAGGTTTGGCAAGGACACAGTAGGGGCATATTGTTCATGCATCTATGCCCACACATACAGTATAGTGCACCCTATGACTGGAAGGCCTGCCAGATGGGTGACCTACCCATATTGCATGCAGTGTGAAGTGGACAGGGCACACAGGCTGTGGGCCATGTTGTGTTTGCATTTTAGGATTGCACCAGGGCACTCAGCCTGCAATGGCAGTGTTGGGTGCATCTGGATGCATGGACTACGAGGGTGGCACAATCTGTGCTGCTGCCCTCAGGGGCCTACCTTAGTACCCCATGTACTGGGTAGCTAAGTGCCATTTACCAGGGACTTTTAGTGGCAGCTAAAGGAGTTGCCAGTTGTATCAATACCTTTGCAGATTTAGGGAAAGAACACTGGCAGTGGGGACCTGATTATCAGGATCCAACTGCACTCCAGTCCAAGTTGCATCTAGAACCCAGACAACAAGTTGGGGGGTACTGAAACAGGGTGCCAGGTTCCAATATCAGGTCTTTGTGTCAAGGTGTTAGTCTGGTCTCAGTCTTTGTAAAGTTATGCTATAAATAAATAGACCACTAACACTGTGTTAGATTTCAATTTAGTTGAAGTGTATAATCCTTCTGATTAATCCTACAGTTGGAGTTCACCTAGGTGGGAGTGGGACATTGCTTGTGATGTTTTCCCTGTTAGCGCACTATCCTGCTACTACAATTACTACCACCACCATTGTAAGGGAAACCCTTGGGAAAACCCTGCAGTAAGGTTTTGGAAGATTGAGAGAGGAAGCAGCTGTCACTTTATCTATTTAGTTAAGAGAACTACAGTGTGAAGTGAACTAGTTTAGTTAGTAACTTATTTCTACTGAAGATTAAGAAGCTGGATTTCTCAGTTGTTGTAGGCAATATAGGCATCGGCAATGATATACCCCCAACCCCCAGTGGTCATTATATTTACAGAAGGTAGTAGGACAATGGTATAACTAACTGGTATGCACTTTGATAAAGAGGCTGCACCTAAAGAATGCTATCCCTTTTATTTCTATTAAAGATGTATTGTAAACCCACCCTCTCCACTCACACAGGCCCACCCCTCTCCCAAATCAACCCCATCCCCAAGCAACATCTAAAATGTCGAAAGAAAAGTCAAATGTCACATTCCTTACCCAATTTCCACTCTTTCTACCCACAATAAGACCCTCCCACCAAAACAAAGGGCATTAGAGGGCTTCAGTTAGGCAGACTTGAAGGCTTGCCACCTCCAGGCAAAGGTTTGTCACCTCCTGGCAAAGTAGTGCAAGCTCTCGCAGCTTATCACGTTGAAAGCAGTCTGGGTAGGAGGGAGGCTGCAGTGGAGGAATTAAAGGATCCCAGCTGCCGGAGGCACAGGTGATGCTGTATGATGGAGGTATTGGTGGCCAGCTGGAGCTACTAAGGCCCAGGGCTGGTCCTACCGCCTCTTCCTCCGGAGCCACCAGCCAATGATATTTGTCACGGGTGGCCTCCATCCGCTGTCTCTGCAGCTGGGCTACTATCTCCTGATGCGATGGTGGACCAGCAGGAATAGCTATATCATGAAACAAAAAAATAAAAAAGACAAATTTTAAATAATGTTCAGTGCGAACACTTGATTATATAGTGGCACAGTAGCAGTACACTACATTATTGGTCTCCCAGGGCTGTTGGAATTTTAGATGTGATTAGTCACAGGGCCAAGTTTTTCCCATACAAGTCTCACATAAAGGCATTGACTGGCTGCAAGAAATTAAGTCAGAATACCACTAAATTAAAACTAAGGCCCTCATTACAACCCTGGTGGTTGGTGTTAAAGTGGCAGTAATACTGCCAACAGGCTGGTGGCAACTACCTCCAAATTATGACCATGGCAGAAAGATCTCTGATAGATAGCCAATGTACCACATCGACCACCAGGGCGGAAACAATAGCCACCATGGCGGTAGCCGCCTACAGCCAGGTGGAAGTCAATGTTCCGCCCACCATATTAAGACACTGCAAACTGCCACCTTTTCTCGGGCGGTACCAAGGACATCAAAAGCCTGGCGGAAACTGAGCTCAGAAGGGAAAGGACTCACCATTGGCAACACAGGGAACAACCACGCCACCATGGAGCCAGAACTTCCCCATGATCTTCTACTAGCTGCTCCACAATGAACACCAACGCCGGTGAAGACGACGACGGTGAGTACAGACACCTAGCACACAAGGGCGGGAGGGAAGAAAAAGACATTGACACACACACTCACTAAACACCCCACCCCAACACCATACACACAATCAGCTGCATTACTAAAACATTTTTACCCAGTAACTCTAATGCATATGCAAGGACAAAACGATTTTGAAAAAGTGAATGTAATGAGATCAACACATCAAGAAAAATAAGTTAGGCAAGATAATAGATATATACATATGTACAGAAAAAGGGACACAGCCTATTCCACAACATTCGTAGGCTACATGGCCATAGGACAAAGTCCAAGGCCACACATGTCACCTGCATCAACAAGGAGAAAACACTGCAGGGCATCAGTTGGTAAATAGGCAGGCACCTCTTGGGGATGGGGGATGGGTGGCACCTCAGCCGGGAGATGGAACAAGACCACTTGCTCTGGAGGGGGCAATATGCCCTGTGCTTGGTCCTGAGGAGTACAAGGCCACAGTCTCTCGAGTGGTGTGACTTGTCCACTTGCTCTGGAGGGGGAAACATGCCCTGTGCTTTGTCCTGGGGAGTGCAAAGCCACAGTCTCTCGAGTGTGTGACTTGCTCACTTGCTCGGGAGGAGGCAACATGCCTTGTGCTTGGTCCTGGGAAGTGCAAAGCCACAGTCTCTCGAATGGGTGACTTTCCCACTTTCTCTGGAGTGGGCAACATGCCCTGTGCTTGGTCCTGGGGAGTGCAAGGCCACAGTCTCTCGAGTGGATGACTTGCCCACTTGCTCTGGAGGGGGCAACATGCCCATTGCTCTGTCCTGGAGAGTGCAAGGCCACAGTCTCTCGAGCGGGTGACGTGCCCACTGGTTCTGGAGGGGGCAACATGCCCTGTGCTTGGTCCTGGGGAGTGCAAGGCCACAGTCTCTCAAGTGGGTGACTTGCCCACTTGCTCTGGAGGTGGCAACATGTCCTCTGCTCTTTATCCTGGGGAGTCTTGGGTATGTGAGTTTCTTAGCCACTGGTTCTGGAGGAGCCTCGTGCCCTGTGCTCTTGATCCTGGAGAGTCTTGGGTATGTTGGTGTCTTACCCACTGGTTCTGGAGGGGGCCTCCTGCCCTGTGCTCTTGATCCTGGGAGTGCAAGGTCACAGTCTCTAAAGTCGGTGTCATATCCACTGGAGGGGGCAGGCCGCACAGCAGCCCATAGAGGCAGGATTACATACCGTCCCCCGGCGGTGATGGCTGCTCACTGGAGGTGGTGGTGCTGCTGTGGGGGGGGCTCCTGTCCATCCACTGCAACCTTGAAAGGCTGCTCACCGGAGGTGGTGGTGCTGCTGGGGGGGAAGGCTCTGGCCCATTCCCTGCAACCTCGGACAGCTGCACAGCCATGGTTGGTGGTGGGGGCACTGTCACAGTTCCTGCCCCAGGCCCCTTCAACTTCCTATCTGCTGGTGCAGGCATCTTGCTCTTCCTAGCAGCTGGGGCCGGGCCCTTTCCCTTCTTAGCAGCTGCTGCAGGCTTCTTGGTCTTCCTGCCAGCTGGGGCAGGTTCCGTGATCTTTCTGGCAGCTGGGGCAGGCTCCTTTCCCCTGAGGTTGTCTGGTGCCGGCTCCTTCACCTTCAGGACATGTGGCCTGGATCCTTTTCCACCACAAGCGGTGTGGTGATTACTGGGCCTGTGGACTGGGAGACTGAGGTGCTTGGCTGGGTTCTTCCCACCCTGGCCATACGTGCAGGATGGGGGTAGGGGTAGGGAAGAGGTCAATGGTGGATAGGAACAGTTTTTCAGGGACATTGGGGTGGGAAGAGAGAGAAGGAATGGGAGTAGAGGAAAAGGGAGTGGTTGTTGGAGGTGTCTGTCTACTGATTTTGGGTGCAGGTGCATGGGTTGGATGCTGTTGTGAGGTGGATGGCTATTGGGTGTCTGAGTGCTTGCGTTTGTGTACCTTAGGAGGGGGGCAAACACAGTGGGAGAGGACACAGGGGACGTGTGCATGGCTGTTCTGGAGGTGTCTGCCAGTGAGGTGTGTGTTCTGCTTGCTGTGGTGATGAAGCTGGTAGTGGATGATGATGGAGTGCATGCAAGTGTGAGTGTAGACAGAACTGGGAGGGAGACGGGGGAGGAGGAAGGGCGACAGTGGAATAGTGGATGTTGGTGTGTCTGTATCTGGATGGTGTTTGTGTGAGTGCCTGTGGGATGAAGTGTGGTGCTTGTGTTTGCCTGTACCACTCTTGTGTGTTGTCTTGTGTGCATGCTCACCCACCTGTGTGTTTGGGATGGGTTGGGGTTGAGGAGAATGGGACTTGGAAGAGAAGTTGGAGAGTGGAAAAAGGGACAATGGCTGCCATTAGAGAGGAGGCCAGAGCCTGGATCGATCTCTGTTTGGCCGCCAATCCAGTGTGAATGCCCTCCAGGAATGCACTAGTCTGTCGCATCTGGGCTGCCAGCCCCTGGATGGCATTCACAATGGTTGACTGCCCTCCAGAGATTGATCTCAGGAGGTTAATAGCCTCATCGATCAGGGCAGCAGGGCTCACTAGGGCAGGGCCTGAGGTGCCGGGGTGAAGGAGATGCCCACCTTCTTGGGTGATCGGGCACGGGCAACTCGATTAGGGGCTGCTGGGAGGGTGGTGCTGGTAAGGGTGTGGCAGCTGTAGCTGGGGTGACCACAGACGTGTCCACCACCACCAGGGAGCTTCCATCAGTGGAAGTATCTGTGGCAGAACTGTCCCCTCCTGTCTCTGCCATAGTGCTCCCCTCACCCTCCGTCCCACTGGTGCCCTCCGTGTCGGTGGACTCTGCCTCCGGGATCCGGTGGGACGAAGCTCCCTCCGTAGCCGGTGCCTCTGCTCCTCCGCCAGATGATGTTAATGCACATAAGGACAGGGTGACAAAACAATAAGGATGGGGGAGAGACAAAGACTACACTTGGTCAATGGCTGCACCTACACCTCCGTTGGCGTACACAGCACCCTCACACACAGAGAACAGCCCTACGCAATGTGCCATAGCACTACCAGAGAAGCAGTTAGCAGCTAAGGCATGGGAAGGGGCACACACTGCCAAATGCAGCACACCTGGGACTCACGCAGCCCTGACCAGTAGTGGATGCCTACGAGCAAGGTAGCAAGATTTTCCCTTCTGAGCCCCAGCCACCAGGGGACCTATGCTGCAATGTCAGGCCTGGCCTAGGGGCACCCACTGACACACATCCCCCGCCCGGATACCATGCATAAGTTGTAATACAGGCCCTGTACTCACCCCCTTCTGGCTGCTGTGATGCCCTCAAGCGCCATCCAGCTCAGGATAGGCCACCGCGAGTATTCAGGCCATGAGGGGGGTCAAGGTTCGATGGGCACCCCTTCCTTGTTGGGAGGCCATCCCCAGCTGGGCATCCTACGTCTTCCGTGCCCAGCGTCTCAGGTACTCCCACCATTTCTGACAGTGGGTGCTCTGCCTGCCGTAGACCGCCAGGGTCCACACGTCCTTGGCGATGGTACGCCATAAACCCTTCATTTGATTGGCACTGACCTGCAGAGGCAATACACACTAGAAAATTGAGTTAGTCAAACAGTCCTGCCTGTTACACACATGGCCCACCATACCCTTTCACATCACCATTTCCACACACATGGCCCAGCACACAACCAATACACCTCTCAGAGGACATCCACCCACTCCCCTTACACGAGGCCTTCACACACCACTCCATGCATTCATACCACATGCATCGTGCCCACAGTGTACTCACATGCTGGTCTGAAGGCCCATACAGCAGTCCATACTGGGGTAGGACCCCATCCACCAGTCTCTCCAACTCGGCCGAAGTGAAGGCTGGGGCCCTTTCCCCAGTAACACAGGCCATGGTAGGTTCCAGACACAGGTCACAGCAGCACATGCAGTGTAGGTCTTCTCCTGTTGAAGATCAGGTAGCAAGTGAGGGATGAGGTAGAAATTGGTGGTCACGTCCACGGCAGTAAATACCGTCACTGCTGGCGTGGATCACCATTGACCACTGTAACCCATAGGGCCCAATGTTAAACAATGAGGAGTTGCACCGCGGTTCCCGACCGCCTCCCACAACGGGGCACAACATCAGTGGAATTACCTCACTTCCACCTGTCCCTCCACACAGGACAGGCGGACGCCATTTCGGGGTGGGTGGTGCAGGCCCTGGAAAATTGCTGTGATGCTGTTGAAAATAGGATACACTGGACAAATTACACTTACCCATAACAAGTTAACAGCATGCACAATTCTGTTGCATCTCCATTGTTCAGTTTGTGACTGGCTCTTCACTCTTTTGCCCCATAGATTGCTCCTGTTGCGGATGAATAGGAGATGGAGACATAACCCCGTGTATAGACCCCTGGTGGATTTGGCAACAATGGAGGACAGGCACATTATCCTCACTTGTAGACTTGACAGGGCCACAATCACAGAGCTGTGTGCCCAATTGGAGCCTGACTTGATATCTGCTATCTGTCACCACACTGAGATCCCCCCTCTTGTGCAAGTTCTATCAGTGCTCCATTTCCTGGCAACTGTTTTTTTCCAAGTGACAGTGGGCTTGGCAGCAGGAATATCACAGCTCATTTTCTCAATAGTGCTAACAAGAGTGTTGTCTGCCCTGATTAAATACATGTGCAGCTATATTGTATTTCCCAGGTTGAAGATTTGTCTACAGTGAAGGCCAAGTTCTATGCAATGGTACATATCCCCAACATAATTGGGGCGATTGATGGAACACTACATTTATTCCCCCGTCAGAATGTACAGGTGTTCAGAAATCATAAGAGTTTCCACTCCATGAATGTACAGATGTTGTGCTTGGTGGACCAGTACATCTCCCACATCAATGCTAAGTATCCTGAGTCAGTGCATGATGCCTTTGCCCTGAGGAATAGCAGCATTCCAAATGTGATGTCCCAACTACAGAGGCACAGGGTGTGGCTAATAGGTGAGCTATGATTCACACCCACCATATGCTGGTGCATGGGTAAGGTGTGGGCCATATGGGATAATATGTGGCTAAATGTTGTCCCTCAAAATTTACAGGTGACTCTGGTTACCCCAACCTATCATGGCTTCTGACCCCTGTGAGGAATGCCAGGACAAGGGCAGTAGAACACTGTAATGAGGCACATGGGAGAACCAGAAGGATAATAGAAAGGACCGTCGGCCCCTTAAAGGCCATATTCCAGTACCTCCATCTGTGCTACTCACCCAAGAAGGTCTGCCAGATAGTAGTGGCATGCTACATGTTGATCAACCGTGCCCTGACACGTCATGTGCCTTTTCTGCAGGAGGAGGAGGCTGGTGATGCCCATGTGGCAGCAGTAAACCCTGTGGACAGTGCGGATGAGGAGGCAGATGATGAGGATGAGGACAACAGAACATCAGTGATCAGACAATGCTTCCAATTCACACAGGTAAGACAGTGTTACTACACATTTCAATTACATTTGTTTGAATTTCTGTGGCACTGGCATGCTGTTATTTCCCACTTCTATGCCCACTTACTGTACCCTCTGGCAATTCATTTTGCAGATGTTGGTGACCTCACATATGCTCCTGGTGTGATAACTTCAGCCAGTTAAAGGTCATTACTCTATGTTCATTTTCTGTATAGTTAAATTGCAATGTTTGTACCTGTTTACATGAATACATACTTGAACAATTTGACATACTCAAAACTTCTGTTTTTTCCAAGGGTGTTTATTTAAGTGCTAAAACCTTGAGGGGGAAGAGTAATGGGATGGGGTGATGATGGAGGAAAGTCCAGGGTATTGTTCCTGTCTGTTTGTAGCACAGGTGAGTTGTCCAAGGGGACATAGGAAGGGGAGCAATGGCAGTTCAAGGTGGACAAGGTGACTTAGTGGGACACAAGGGGAACAATCAGGAGAGTCTCATTTCCTGGCGGGGTCTTGGCAAGTGTCTCTGACTTCTGTCTGGATCCCAGGGAATGTTTGCAGGGTGGTTCTCCTTCTGCAGGGGGAGGGGTGCTGGTGGCCTGTGAGTCCAGTGGCGGGGCCTCCTGGCCACTAGCGGCAGCAGAGGTGGAAGGCTTTTCAGATGTCTGGCTAGTGGCAGGGGACAGCTGTTGTGTGACTGCTTCCCTCATAATATTGGCCATGTCTGCCAGCACCCCTGCTTTGGAGATCAGGGTGTTGTTGATGGCCTGCAAGTCCTCCCTGATCCCCTAGTACTGTCCCTCCTGCAGGCACCTGTTCTCCTGCACGTTGTCCAGGATATGGCCCATCATGTCCTAGGAATGTTGATATGCTCCCAGGATCTCTGCAAGTGCCTCCTGGAGAGTCGGTTCCCTGGGCCTGTCCTCCCTCAGCACACAGCAGTCCTCCCAGTGTCCCTGGTGGCCTGTGCCTCTGTCCCCTGAACCGTTTGCCCACAGCCACTGACCCTAGGTCCCTGATTGTCATGGGTATGAGGTGTGGCCTGGGGTCCCTGTAGAGGTGGACACACTGCTGATTGACATGTCCTGGGGACAGAGGTATGGGTACGCTGGTTGGGTGCTGTGGTGGTGTTTCTTGATGGGGGAGGCTCTGTGGTGTGTGAGACTGAGCCTGGGTAACTGGCTGTCCAGAGGCCCCTGATGGGCCAGGTTGGTCATCCAGATCCTGATGACCCGAGTTGCTGTCATCACCGTGGGCCTCTTAAGTCAGGGGACTGGTTATTGCTGGCACCTCCTCTCCGCTGACATTGGCTTGGGTACCTGTGGGGATGTAAATAATGTGTTATTGTTTCTGTGTCTGACATATTGTGCATCTGTGGCTTGGCCTCTTTGGTTGTATTTACCATGGCAGCTTTGACTTGTGTATGTTTGTGTATGGTGGGATTGTTAGTTCTCTACGGTGTGTATGCTTTAGCGATGAGTGTCCATGCAGGGCTGTGAGTGGTGTCTATGCATTGTTAGAGCACGCAGGGCTTGACACTGGAATGAGTGAGATGTGATGGTGGAGTGTTTGGGAATGTAGTGGAGTGTTGGGAGTGAGGGTGGGGATGTGTGATGGCATGCGGGTAGGGGGGTGATAGAAGTAGAGAGTTGACTTACCATAGTCCAGTCCTTCTCCTACTCTGGCCAGGCCCTCATGATGCAGTATTGCCAAGACTTGATCCTCCCATTCTGTTAGTTGTGGGGGAGGAGGTGGGGTCCACCGCCAGTCCACTGTACAGCAAGGTGGTATCTTGCTGCAATGAAACAAACCTTCCCCCATAGGTTGTTTCACCTCTTCCTGATGTCTTCCCTCGTTCTTAGGTGCTGTCCCACGGCCTTGAACCTGATTCTCTGCCATAGCTCGATTTTCCTAGCTATCGCTATCTGTTGCACCTGTGCTCCAAATAGCTGTGGCTCTACCCTGATGATTTCCTCCACCATGACCCGTAGCTCCTTCTCTGTGAAACGGGGGTGTCTTTGTGGTGCCATGGGTGTTGTGTGAGGTGTGTAGGTGAGGGAGTGTTGGGTAATGTGTTGGGATGTGTGATGTGGAGTGTGTGTGTGGTGGATAGGTGTGAGTAGTGTGTGGCTCGGGAAACATCCTGAACAACTAGGTCTAAACCA
The DNA here is from genome assembly GCF_031143425.1 of Pleurodeles waltl. NCBI lineage: Eukaryota > Metazoa > Chordata > Amphibia > Caudata > Salamandridae > Pleurodeles > Pleurodeles waltl. The sequence goes on from NC_090446.1 coordinate 271,352,703, forward strand.
CTACTTGCCTGAACCACTACTGCTAAACAACTAAAAAGTCTCTACAACTAAGTACTGAACAACTACTGTCTGAACAACTACTGTGTCTGAATAACAATTGCCTGAACAACTAATTTTAAGGTAAGGTTTTCCTTTTGGTTTTTATGGTTTATTAGTTGTTTAGAATATATATATATATTAGTTGTTCAGGCAATTGTTATTCAGACACAGTAGTTGTTCAGACAGTAGTTGTTCAGTACTTAGTTGTAGAGACTTTTTAGTTGTTTAGCAGTAGTGGTTTAGGCTATAGTTGTTTAGGCCCTAGTTGTTCTGTCACATATTCGTGTGGCTCTGGTTGTGTCTGTGGTCTTGATGTCTCTCTGCTGGCAATGGTTTGTATTAGTAAAGGATTGTGGATAATGTATGTGTGTTTTATAGTGGTGTGGGTGTTATGTGTGTCTGGGTGTCAGGTGTGTGTTGTTTGAATTGGCCAATGAGGTTTTGTTTTGTTTGTGTGTGTCCATTATGAGCGCGGCAGTATGTACCACCAATGGTTTATCGCCGTTGAATGTTTGCCATAGTGATTCATGGGTCATAATGTGATGGGCGTAGTTCTGTTGGCGTAACGGTGTGGGTTTTGATACCGCCAGTTTATCACTGACCTTTGGTGTAGCGGATTTGTGTATGTGGCTGAATACTGACAGATTGGTGTATGTGTGTCATAATATTGTGAACGGATATCCGCCGCAGTGAGGGTAAGTTGACGGCAGTCAGCGTGGTGGTAAGTGGGATTTACCACCAATGCCATGGGCAGGGAGGTGATGGTGATGGGTGGAATATCTGCCTCATTTAAGAAATACAGTATACCATATGGTCTGAGTTTGCAAATGCAATGGGACCTCGTACTTTCCAGCCATGCTGCAATGCTATGGAAACTGCTGGTGTACTGTACAAATGACACTCAGCAACATGCCCCTCAACTCAGTGCTCCAGTCTTGACTCCACTATATGGGACACCATGCCACTACACTATATAACACTTTACTACACTGCTAGTGAAGAGTGTCTTATAGTTCAGTGTCATCAAACATAATGTTGTGCTGTAGAGTGCTGAAGAGTCTTGTACATAGCAGTGTTTTTCAATGGAGTATCGTTATTTGTCACAGCACAGTGCATGTAAAGTGTTGAGTTGTAGTTACTGTTGTTTGGTTAGTGAGCTGAAAAGTGTGTATAAAGAGCTCTGCTAATATAATAATTTGAAGGTGGTAGATAAAATGAAATTTATAACTAAATCTTTACAATTTTTAAAGTTTGTGTAGTTTAAACTTGGTTTGTATAGGGAAATAAGCTTTTCCTATTTATAACTACTGTTATAAGGTATAAATATTGTTAGAAATGGGGTCTTTGGTTGGCAGCCAGGTTACCGCCTGTCCAAGCAAGGACTCTCACTCTAGTCAGGGTAAGGGAGAATCACCTTCAGGTAACCTCGATCACCCCATTGGCAGCTTAGCACGAGCAGGCAGGCTTAACTTCAGAAGCAATGTGTAAAGTATTTGTACCAAACACACACAGTAACTCAGTGACACCACAACAAAATGACATAACACAGGTTTAGAATAATAGGTAATAATTATCTAAACAAAACAAGACCACAACAACAAAAATCCATCATACACAAGTCAAGTTATGAATTTTCAAAGAGTAAAAGTCTGAGGACTAGATGTACGTACCATTTTTCTTGTCGCAAACAGCGACAGGAAAACACATTTTAGTATGTACAGACCCTATTTTGCGATTCGGTAATCTACTTCCTGAATCGCAAAATAGGTTTGCGAGTTGCAATTAAGAAGGGGCGTTCCCTTCCTAATGGAAAGTCGCAGTGCGGTGTAGCATTGTTTTTTTACCGTGAATGCGGTCACAAAACAATCGCAGTTAGCACCAGTTTCAAATTGGTGCTAACCCATTCGCAAACCTTAAGAGATCCCAATGGGACCCCTTTCCCTTTGTGAATGGTAGCAAAAATATTTTTTCAGAGCAGGCAAAAAAGGCTTTATTTAAAAGCAGTCAAAGAAATGGTGGTCTGTTGTCCCCAGCAGGCCACCATCCCTGTGAGGATGGCCATTCACAATGGGGTCGCAAATTGCGACCTACCTCATGAATATTTATGAGGTAGGTCATTTGCGACCCCATTAGGAATCACAAACAGTGCCATTGACACTGTTGTACATCAGGTTTTGCGACTCACAAATTGCAAGTTGCTATAACCTAATGTTCGCACATGTGGCCAGTAGTGCTTAGAAACCAGCTTGAATGCTGTTATTTCTCAAATACCTGGGTAGCATCAAAATAAAGCCACACTGGTAAGAGTGCATCGAAAAAGGCAAGCAATGCATTGAATTCTCACTCGCAAGACCGTGCGTCGTTTCTCCTCCAGTCAGGTCAGCGTGTGTCGTTTCTTCTCTCCCACAAGAGAGCAATGCGTTGATCCGGTCAGGCACCTCAGGTCCAGGCAGGCTTTGCGTTGAATATCCGTTCCCAGCGATGTTGTGTCGAAAATCATGCCGCATGGTATCACAAAACTGCGCTGAATGGGATTTGAGTCATTATCAGCTTCCGGTAGAGGGTGTTGCACTTTTTTTCTTCAGCCGCAATGCAGGTGGAGCATTGATTTCAGCTGTGAAGCCGGCGGCACATAGTTTATCAGATGTGTCACGGAAGTTGCGTCACATATTTTCAGTTCTTGTTTGCCAGCTTCACTTTTCAAGAGCTCAGGAACTGGATAGGGCAGGACTTTGCAGGGCATGAGTCTCAGCAGAGGGTCTAGGTGCTGGGAGGTGAAGTCTTTGATGGCCCTGAGACTTCAACAACAGGAGGAAAGCTCAGTACAAGCCCTTGGAGATTCGTATCAAGCAGGAATCCACAACAAAGTCCAGTCCTTGTCCCCTTTCACAGGCAGAAACAGCAACTGCAGGATAGCCCAATTAAGCACAGGCAGGGGCAGCACTTCTCCTCAGCCCTTCTCCTTGGCAGAGGTTCCTCTTGATTCCAGAAGTGATCTCATTTTCAGGGTTTTTGGAACTCTTCTTATAGCCCTTTCTCCCTTTGAAGTAGACCTACTTCAAGCTAGCCTGGCTGATGAAGGGTGATACCCTGAAACCGGTCCAAGGATGCTTGGTCCATGAAAGACCTGTCCTGGCAGTTCGGGCTGGACTCCTCCCATGGGGAACAAGGTCAAGACTGATTTGCATATGGCTGGGTCCAAACTGGGGTGGCATGGCAAGCAACAAAACTGATGGATTAAACCCAGGTCTGTGACCGGGGGTGAATGTTTGATTTATTCTGCATTCTGTCCATCATCTATTGTTTTTGCATTACTTTCTAAAAGTGCCATTTTCAAACAACCAATTTAAAAACAAGCTTTACTAAAAGATGTATTTTTAAATTGTGAGTTCAGAGACCCTAAACTCCATATTTCTATATGCTCCCAAAGGGAATCTGAGCTTTAGTAATATTTAAAGGCAGCCCCATGTTAAGCTATGAGAGACATAGGCCTTGCAACATTGAAAATCGGAATCTTCACTCATGATTTTTTTTTTAAATCCAGCAATGTGAGCTGTGCAGCCACAGAGGAAACCATCTTGTACTACCGGAGGAAGTCAGAAACTGAAACGTTGTAGTAAAGATATATTTTTGTTCTTTGGTGAGATCATCTATTTGAGTCACTTCTTTCTTGGATATGACATTTCTCTTCTTGTGATTCATTGCATCCTTTGGGATCCAGATTTTTGCCCTGGCTGGCTGTTTTTTTTCTTGTGATCTTTCATCTTCTAGTATATATAAATATTGCACTTTGATTGTCACCACTGTGTAGTTATATGCAATTTAGAGTTTCCACAGGAAGAGCATTCCTTGTTTTGCTATAACTTCGGAGCTGTTTGACAAATCTTCACAAAAGAAAAATGTTTCCTCCAAAAAAGTTCACCCATCTCAGACTGTTTTTTGTTGACACATGTTGGAATGGAGGATGCATCTCTGACAGTGGTCGGAAAATTTTCTTAGACAAATCTGAGGCTTTATTGTGCTAAATGCCCTCTTTATGTTCCCCCAGCGTACTCTGCTTTTATAGAAGGGACTGCAAATGCTTGTGTTGCCCATCCTGTAATACTGACAGCCCTGGGGCAGATATAGCACCATTGCTATCATGAGAGGGTGTTCCCTCATTTACATGGCGACTTGGCCCCCATGCAAAACAGGGAATCATTCTGCCTCTGCCTTGTGCCTGCTTACAGATGTAGGGGCAGAGGTAAACAAGCCATTAGGAGGCTCACTGACAGTGTACGAAAAAATGTGGTGCACTTCTAGTGTATGGGTAAACTGAGCTGATTGCAGAACCCCCCTAACTTTTTGCCCTCATTTTTCACTCATACTGGTGTTTTTCTGGCTCTGATGGTGCCATGGGCACTGCTAAACAGTCCCAGGGCCTGTGCTATTTTTAAATTAGATATGCAAATTAGGCTAATTAAAATTGGCTGCACCAACCTACCTATAAGTACCTAGTATATGGTACGGAATGTAGGTTTAGGGACCCCAGCATAGGTAGTACACCCATGGGTGCACTGATGTGGTGCCCAGTGTCATTTTAAAAACAAGCCTGCTTTACTGGCTGCTTTTAAATTAAAGTTAACCCCAAATTCGACTTTGGAATTAAAAGTATTTCCAAAGTCCTAAGTTACCTTGTTTTTACATATGTCACACCTAAGGTATGCCCTAAGTGCCCCTCAGGGTTGGGTGCAGTTTGACTATAAGCAGGGTCTTCATAAAATATGTTTTATAAGCCCTGGTGAGGGAAAAAACAGTTAAATTCATTTTTCCCATTGTAGTAAAAGGGCCCATATACTAACATGGAGAGTCTTTATTTTAAAACGATATTGTCTCATTTTCCATAGGAGGTTATAATGAATCTAACAATGTGACAGTGTTGAATTAATGTAAACTTGTACCTAGAAAGAGTTTTAGAACTCTTTCTAAATGTTACCTGTTTCAGCTCAGCAATGCCCTTCTCTGATTGATCAGCCTCTGGCAGCTTGAGCCAGGCTGCCTTGATGAGGTGTGAAGTGGCCTAACACAAAGTAAGCATCTGTTTGGAGTAAATCTGCCTCAGCAGATGGTGGAGCAGGATGGTGGGAGAGCAGCCAAATTGGTCTTTAAAAGAGGAAAGGACATTTGAGACAGCAACTTTACCTCCCCTATTTCCTGCAAACCCAGACAATCAGGTGCCCCCTGATTAGATTAAGGAAGGGTGTGTTAAGGGAAACGTGGCCACACCAGACGAGTGGGTTCAGCCAGACCAAACCTCTGAGATTGAATTTTCCCCATCATAGACTTTGGGAGAATATTGCTCCCTGGGATTGATTTTTGCTACACTTCCCAGGAAGTGGTCACTCAAGAGGGTAGTGGTCTGCATATGATTGGTCAAGAGGAGCCCCCGCTTTCCACCCCAGGAGCAAGGATAACATTGGCAGAGATGCACCCCACCTCAGATCCCTACAAAGAACAAAGAAGGACTGTCCTGCTGGATTCCTGACTTTGTCTGTCTTCTGCTATTTCATGGAGGGACTGCCTGTTTACTACAGGTAGAAAACAGCTGATCAAAGTCCCATGCATCAAGCCCTGAAGAAACTGACCATCTGACGAGTGGTCATTCTGGATTTGAGCCAGGTGCATTCTGGGAGTTGGAGTCCTAACCCTCATGGAGCATCTCAGAGCTTCTGGAACCTTGGGGTGAGTTGTAAACTCCAAAAGGCTTTTCAAGGACTTTCTAGAAGAAGATCCAGAAGTTTGAAGAAGTCTGGAGCAACTTTGGAAATAAGCTCCATAAGTGGACCGACCCGACGTCATGAGTCAAGCAGGCTTACCCCCACGGGTGTCCTCCTCCAGATGGGTGCAGTCACTTACTGCACCCACCTGTAGGAGGACTTCTGTCCTTTAAAGCACTGGCAGCTGAAAGAACCGCTTATAATCAGCTGCTGTATATTTCACTGAGTGTTCAGCCACCAGTACAAGTGAGATTTTCAGCTCCCCTCAGGGCAGCACATACATCATTATAGGGAGCACTAAACCAGTCTGTGCCAGGCATACCTTTTTAAAGTTATGGCATGATATAAAAAGAAGTTGTGCGCCCCATACATTATACAGGCCCTGGTATATGTTTTTGAAGGTCCTAGTAAGTTATGCACAACGTATTGACAACAACCCAGCGAGGCACCAGAAACCAGAGCAAAGTCCCAGGGCTGGAAAATGTCCAGGTTGAGGTTGTTTGATTATGTGGCTGTATAATTGCCACTATGTGTGTATGTGAGTTTGTGCGCATACGCATGTGTGTGTGTGCGCGCAGGTGTTGGCATTGTGCAGTAGCTTAAGTGTATCATCAAACTTAGTGCAAGGAAGGAAATGGGCCCCCTGGCTGCTGCTTTAGTTATTAAATACAGCAATAATCAGTGCCCCCCTAGTCCTCTGAACCCTGATGCAACTGCACCTGCTGCAGCAATGGAAACTACGTTTCTGTCTATGCATGTTATTTCGTTTTTGAAAATGGATGCGCTCTTTTTTATTAATATTTATGTAATGTAAAATATTTTCCACCCAAACTTCCTTTCTCTTGCTAATTCTCACATTTCAAGTCTTTCAGGGCCTTTTATGTGTTCTTCAAGGCAAGAAGATATCGATTTAGAAAGTTGTTTTCCAGCAGTTTAGCGTTGCATTTCATGCTGTGCCGTTAACCACAGGAAAACCCGAAACTGACAAGCACAAGAATGTGTTCCTGCCCCCAGGCTATCCACATGAGGCGAGAAACAAAAAAATTAAGTCCAGTTTCATAATGATGGAATTCAACTGAGATCTCTTTGTAGAAGTGCAAGGACTTACACATCGAATCTGTGAATCCCAACTGCAAAACAGTACGTCATGAAAAGAAAAGCACACAGGACATTGGCACTTAAAGCAGTACAACTTGAATTTCATTACAGTTTTCATCCTATTGGGTGTGTACTCATTTCTGTGTTTCTTATTTCGGTCCATATGTATATAGATATTTTTTAGCACGTTATACTAGGCATAAACTCCTCCTTCAAGATCTTTCATCAAATGTTTATAAAATTATCTATTTTGGGTGTGTGCTTCCAGTACAAGCACAGTGAATATTTTAGCAGCCATGTTTAGTTGTCTGGATGAGAAGGAGTGGGACGTGTTGTATAGGAGAATAACTTAGAAACTCCGAGGCGTGATCAATGCAGCTCATTTTCCTACCAAACAGCGGCGGCTCCTCCGTAAGGGTGGAGGAGCATCGCCCCCCTCCAGCAGCATAAGCTGCAAAACCTTTGACAACGAAAGGATAATAAATGGTATTCAATATCCTTTCCTTATGAAAGGGGTGGGGCATTGGAGGATAACGGAAATGAGGGGAGTGCACTGTACACTTCCCTCAGAGCACATGTGTGTTTTAGCGGCCGTCTCGGGCCAGCCAAACACACATGTGCAGTGTGCTCTCTCCAGGCCAGCACTGTGTTGCTGGGCTGGAGAGAGCAGGCACAAGCTCCCAGTCTGCCTGGGAGAGGCCAGACGCTCCCAGCCAATCCTGACGCTGTTCTGAGCAGCGTCAGGATTGGCCACCGAGCAGGCCGGGAGCCTGTGCCTGCAACGAAGAGAGAAAGAGGAGAGTTGCTGCAGAAAATCAGGTAAGTTTTTATTTTTATTTTTTTATTTTATTAAATGTTACCCCCTCCACCTCAGTGCAGTGCACCCACCCCGCCCCTTTTGAGCGCAGCGAGCCGCAACTGCTACCAAACCAGTGCTGCTGGGGTTTATTATGCATTGGCTAGCACCCTCAGCTGAAAAAGACTGATACAAAAACTAAACGATACAGTCTCAATATGATGATACCATTAAACCAATTTCTTTAGAGAGATTTATGTAACTCAGCTATCCAAATTACTTTGCTGGGTTGCACAGGAGGGGACAGCCGGGCAGTGCCATATCTACTAAGATATGGAGCTGATGCTCTCTTACCTGGTGCTGGTGCTATTTCATACTGTCTTGCGCCCCGCACACCCTACCGTTATAGCAAGGTGCAAAGATTTGTAGGTCATGTCTAGCATAGGTTTTGAACTAGAGGGTTACTCTTCCTGTCCAAAAATCTGTGCTTGGGCATACTTTAATGCATTTCCTGCATTATATGGGAGTGAGCCAGTGCTGCACACATGAAATGTGTGAAAAGTTGGTGAAATGAAAACATTTTTCTTTGTTAGCGCCTGACTTGAGTAGTCATTTCTTTTGGCTCAAAGTAGTAGTAGTAGATAGGGCTTTGCGTCAAAAACCAAATGGTAGCATGGGACTGCTGATGTACCACTCATGAGATGCCTGCTTCATGCAAATTGATTCAACGTACTGCAAAGCGATATTTGCATTACTTTCCAGCCCAAAAATGTTGTGCATTGAAAAGTAAATATTGATATGGACTTGGCACCAATTTGTGTCACGTTTTGTACTACTGCATCAGTGCAAAGCATTGAAAAGTGTGCCCCTTAATGTCGGATCTCACTGCATGTATTTCTTTTGCCACTGGCTCCGTGGCACACAAGGGTGTCATTGGCCCGAATGCAAGAAATTAAATTGGGCTGCAATGACATTACCAGCCTTTAACCAGATGCAGTTGGAACCCTTCACATCCCATGGTCCCTGTGCATTGCATGTGCCTCTCCATTGATATCTACACTCCTGATCTGGCTTTTAAAGTGCTATCTGCACTTTCATGTCTCTCAGTGCCATTCCAAGTTTTAGAGGAACCAAGGGCCAGATGTAACAAATGTTTTGCATGGCGCAAACAGCTAAATTTGCTGTTTGCGCCATGCAAAACGCGCATTGTGATGCTCAATCCAATTTTGTGAGTCGGTAACTTGATTACCGACTCGCAAAATGGGAATGCGACTCGTAAATAGGAAGGGATGTTCCCCTTCCTATTTGCAATTTGCATCGCGATGCAGAATTGCTTTGTGACCGCGAACGCGGTCGCAACACAATTCGCATTTAGCACCCATGTGATGTAGGTGCTAACCCATTCGCAAAAGGGAAGGGGTCCCTATGGGACCCCTTCCCCTTTGTGAATGGCTCTAAAAATATTTTTTCAGAGCAGGCAGTGGTCCTATAGACCACTGCCTACTCTGAAAACATGAAACCAAATGGTTTCATTTTCTCGAGTGTATTGCAACTCGTTTTCCTTTAAGGAAAACGGGCTGCAATACAAAAAAAAAAAAAAATGCTTTATTAAAAAATCAGTCACAGACATGGTGGTCTGCTGTCTCCAGCAGGCCACCATCCCATTAAGTGCAGGGAATCACAAGGGAGTCGCAAATTGTGACCCACCTCATTAATATTAATGAGGTGGGTCTTTGGGACCCCCTTGCGATTCGCAGATGGTGTCAGGGTCACCATCCTGCATATGGGTTTGCAACTCGCAAATTGCGGGTCGGTCCGACTCGCAATTTGTGAGTCGCAAACCCATTTCTTCCTACATCTGGCCCCAACTTCTTTAATACCCTGAACAGGTCCATCAGCTTCTAAACGTGACCTTACTCTTGTACTTGTAGAGCTAATCGATTTAAGTTTACACAATACTATTACTTTTTAAACTCCTCCATATCTCTTATTTTACTTATGCCTGTATTTTCCCACATGAAATGGCTAACTCGTGTTTTCCCTATTAGCTCACCTCCTCAGTTGATGGACCATCATTGCTTTAGTGTATGAACGATACTGCCCACCTGCTAACAGATGATATCGCTCTGGCCAGCTTAAAGTAGACACACAAGAGGACATGAAAAGTTTGATTAATGATTGATTCAGACATGTTTTCACCCTCAAGATGTAATCTGTGTGGGTTGAAATAAAGTATCTCTCGATAAAGCTAGCCTACAACTCACCTTTCTAACAATAATGATGAGTATGGTGCAACATTCTACAGTTTCTCCTCCTAGGCTTCATTGTCAATGTGGATTCTATTGAGATGTTTATTTATTTGAACGTATCCATAACTCAAACTGGACCCAAAGGAGGTGGGATAGGCAGACACTGCTTTTCCATCGATGAAGGCTCCTGTTTACAATTAGATATCCACCACAATAATAGGGAAATCTAAAATGTCCCACACTTCTTCCTCCACTCATTCTAATGCTAACTTATCTAAAATTGAAGCAATGTCTGTTTGAGTATATTGTGCTCGGGCTCGGGACAAGCACAATGTATGCTTACTATTTTTTTAAGCATGCCATGTAAATCATCTGCAGCTGTTGTAGTTACCCGTCTTTCCATTTTATGCCCAATATCTGATTACCTTCTCGGTTTACCTTCAGTACTCAAGCCAGCGTTTTTCCTGGGCAGTCTCCCTCACCAAATGCCCTGGATCGTGCTTGTCTAGCCAGATACAGCACTTCTCATTCTACATTTGACAGGATTCTTTCAAAGCCTCTTGCAAATCCACCAACAATGTGGAATTTTTACAGGACTTAGGGTCAGATTTACAAGAAAGTGGCGCATCGATCCCGATGCGCCACTTTTCTTGTGCTCCCTTTGCCCCCCCTACTGACACCATGGTTGCACCATATTTAGAATACGACGCACCATGGCGGTCATTACAACAGCGTAACATTTTTTGTTTTTGATACTGTTGTGGCACATTGCTGCACTAGCGTCAAACATTTTGACACTGGTGCAACAAAGCACAGAGGCCCATAGATTATAATGGGTGCATCTCTTTAACACCTCCCCAGAGCAGGCATTAAAAAATGGTACAGTGAAATCTTGTAAATTTCACTGTGCCATTGTTTCAAGCCTCCCTGCATGGAAATGCCCCCTTGCATACATTATGCCTGATGCAGGCATAATGTGACGCAAAGAGTTGCAAAGTGGCAATATGGATGCATTGCGCCACTTTGTAAATATGGCACAGGGGAATGGCCATCTTAATGCCACCTTAAAATGACAGTAAGGCAGCGTTAAGGCAGCGCTAGGGGCTTGGAAATCAGCCCCATGATGTTATCTAATTTTGAGTATAGCCAAACTACAGTTCTACCTTCAACTGAAGCTTGTTGCTCCCACCATGATGACATGCTTAGAAATTTATGTTTGGCTCTTTCTATTGTTTTTGCAAAATGATACAGAAAAAAACAGGAGAAAACAAACAACAACCAGTAATGTTATCAAGATGTCATCATACAAATCCTTTCCTCTAGTAGTAAACATACACAGCACAAGGTGGGCGTGCAAGAGTAGGTTGTGTGGAGTGTTGGGTGTGGGGTATGCATAGGATAGTGTTGAGGGGTGTGCCCGCCAGAAGGGGGAAGCTGGGGCAATATGAGAGGTACATGCTGTCAGGAATTTGTGCAAGGGGGGAAACAATGAACATATGTGACATGATGGGGATAGTGGTCCTCCTGGTGCAAGTGATATTTGGATGCAGATTTGATGACAGTTTAGTTACATGCCATTTGTTATGAGTGTGTAGATCATGTGGCAAAAATATTGTGTCTATTCCCAAAAGTGGCAGTGTTGTACACATGGCCTGTGCACTGCATTTGAGCACTTACATACAGTGCAGAGTTACAAGTACTGTAGGTACAAAATTATTCACTCTTCATTGTCAGTGGTGAAGGACTATTCATGCACCACAGCTATGCAAGCTGTGCCTAGGATATCCCACTGAAGGATACAAAAACGTCAAGGCCGGAATGCTTGAATTAATCTCAACCCCTAGTTATTTCTCAGGCCACGTCCCAATCCATCTTTATTTTTCCCACCATGCCATCTCAGGCATGAGCATTTCATATGCAAATGAGCCTTGCTCCTACTCCAATGGAACTGTCTAGCTCAAACTGCAGTGCTAAGTCCCTTCTGAATGGGAACACAAGCTGCCCAGACCAATTTTGGCCCATTCGGTACCCCTGGGGAGGTAGTGGCTTGCAACCGAGGGAGAAGAGAGCACAGAACTAGATCTGGACATACCTGTCACATTTAGGGCATTGCACTGAAGAGAAAGGTACAGCGATGGGTGGAAAGCTTGAATTAGTCTCAGCCACTGGTACTTACTCAGGGCTTCATCCCAGCACATTGCTTTTTGCCCACCATACCACTTCCAACTGGAACCAGCCATCTGCATTCAGTTTTGGTCATGCGCCAATAAGAACAGTCCAGCTTGAATAATAAAGCTAGTTCCCCTACTAAGTGGAAACAGATGCATCTCCAGACCATTGGGGTTAGTCAGTATGTTGCATCTTAAGTCTAAAAGCACAATGAGCATAGGACTCCAGCTGAACTCTGCTGATGAGGAAGAGTCCAGCCCAGTAAATACTCAGGATTGCAGTCAAGATTAATTGTCATTGTCCGAGGCTAATTCAAGCCATCCACCTATCACTTGTATCCCTCACTGCCTAGGGCAACAAGCAGGTGATGGGTGAAAGTGTGGAACTAAATAGAACATTTGTTCAATGTAAGAACCTACTCTGTCTGCTGGGATCTGAATGTTAAGTGTGCTGCAGGTTCTTGCAATATACTGCTGATGTATGTGGCTGCATTGGACATTTAGCGCTATAAGTTAAATCTTCAGGTATTTCTAAATGAAATAACTTTGAATCTTGAGATACATTGGAATGAAATAAATGTACATTGAAAGACAAACACTTCAACAATGCTGTTTGCCAATACTCACAAAACCCTTCTGCAAAACCTCAATATTCTGACCCTTGCACGTTGACAGCAATAATACCATCTCAAATTCAGAAGTGAAATAGAGGCCATGCTGGTCCATCAGTGATTGTTGGTACTTCCAGAACATGTGACCAATCAGCTTAAAGTGATTACATATATCTGCCTGGTCCTTCTTAGTGATAACTAATCATCCACTGATTACTAGGGAACATTTAGGGCCTGATTTAAGTAAAGTGGCGCTGCACTTTTCCTTGCACCCCCCCCCCCAACGCCACCATGTGTGCGCAGTATCTAAGAGATGGCACATCATGGCGGTAGTTAGGGAAACTAGCGTCAACATTTTTGACGCTAGTTCAGAGCTCTGCAGGGACCAACGTCAAAAATGTTTATGTAATCCTGGAAAGCCCATTGAGGCCTATTGAAAGCAATGGTGTGCCTTCTCTAAGCAGGCGTTTAAAGTGCCGAAACAAATGAGGCAAAGAAGTCTCTTGGATTTCTTTGCACCATTTTTTCAGCCCCCCTACTTGGGGAATGCCCCCTTTGCCTACATTATGCCTAGCAAAGGCATAATGCAGCGCAAAGAGTCACAAAGTGATGCAATGCATGCATTGCGCCACTTGGTAAATTTGGCGCGCAATTTTGGCATCGTTGGGCCATATTGGAGTAAAACAAATACGCTAATGTGGTGCAAGGAGGCGCTAGGAGCTTTTAAATCAGCCCATTAAGTTCTCTGAAACATTGGCTTGTTAGAGGTTTTGATACCTTCAGCAGCAAGAACTGGAATGTATGATCTGTGAACCTTGCAAATCACTACTTTGTTCATGTTGTTTTTCAACCCTTCTCTGCTCGCAATATCCCATCCTACTCTTAGGCACTCAGAAATGACCTTTAGAGGCATGTACTGCCTTGTACATTGACAATAAAGAAACAAAGAAATATAAAAAATATGACATGATCAGCCACATTTTGTGAGAGGTAGCAAGAGTGTTTCAAATGTATATAACTTGACATCTCTTTGAAGGGGCTGGAGTGTGCTAAGCCAGCATGACACACATAATAAATACATTAAAACATATATAAATCAAAACAGAAAACATGACACCCAATGTACATTTTAGGGTTGAGCGTGAGCAAATGCTCTGGACCATGTTGTAATCTCTCTGTGGGTTTCTAACCAGGCCCATGTCATTCCCGTCACTTTCATTAGTTGGTGAGCTTGCCTTTAAAAAATCGATTGATTCTGCCTGAGGAGACTGTTCCTAAATCGCCCACTGAGGTAAAACAATATTCTTTCTTAAACTTTATTCATTTCTGTTTAATTTGCGATGTATGTTATTAGGGCCGAGCGCGTGAAAGCCCTTTGGACCATGTTGTAATCTCTCTGTGGGCTTCTAACCATGCCGATGTCACGCCCGTCACTTTCATTAGTTCGTGAGTTTGCCTTTCAGAAATTGATTGATTCCATTTGTGAAAGGCATGCATAGGTCATGCCTTTTCTGGTGTTCAGCCCTCCTCTAGCGCACGAGTAAACTACTGAACACATACAAGGCTCCATGTTTTCAGCAGGTTTCTAGACTACTTTATCTTTTCATTTCCTGTGCAGTGCAATATCACTATGCAGAAGTCGAGAGCTTTGCATGTCATCAACCCTGTTACATGGATAATTGCACTTTTGATGGTTACATGGATAATTGCACTTTTGCCGGTAACATGGATAATTGCACTTTTGCTGATAAGTTTCACTGACAGCGAACTTCTGTTTCCTTTTCTGTGTCTCCTTCACGTTCATGGCAACCATCGGCTCGCATATGTGAAACTGTTTTACCTTTCATTATTAGTTTTTGTGGCAAGAAAAGTCCGGTTAAAAGTTTACAAAGCTAATAGCTCTAACGCAAGCAAATGCAAGACCCGTTGCATTGCAAATGCTTGTTCCTTTTGCAGACCAGAAATGTGCAAGTTTATTTTGTTATGCGACCTATATGCTAAAAAGGAGTTTCACAAATTTTACATTTGCAGGGGGTCACAAAACCACTTACTGCATGCATATTAATTAGGCAGGTTTAAGGTTGTGATCCCTTCTGAATGTAGGGAAGGTGTTCTGTAGTAGCCAACAGACCTCCGCCCCTGCTTTTGCTTCTCCAAATAGGAAACTTTTATTTTAAAAGCAGCCCGTGTCCATTGAGGTGACTAGTGTTGCTTTTTAAAAAACAATGTTTACAGTTTGGAGTCTAGTGAGTGTGGCGAAGCTGCAGACATGATCCAAAGGAATACTTGACATCCCAAATGGGGAGTGGGTACTAATGAATAGTTTGCAAATATAATTGCTGTTACAAATCATTGATACATCCTTTCCAAATCATAAATAAGAGGTAATGTCCCTTTGGCAATCCCTACTATTTGTGTCACAGAGAACGCTGCAAGAGCCCTTTTAAAAGTCAGAAAAACATTCTAACCAGAGTAAGAGCTTTCATGCATTCTGGAATCGTAAACTGGGAGATTTAGAATCACAGATTATGCAACTGAAATATGACTTTGTACAAGTGGCCAATTATTCAGAAAAAAGATGAATTTTAAGAAATCTTGCATAATGCTCATTAGTGTATTGACCAGGGTCGGCCACTCCACGTGGGTGGAGGAGTGTTGCCCCCCAAAAAAATGCCATGGATAATGGGGAAATAAAATGCTTATAAACTTTGGGCCAAATTTAAGAAAAGTGGGGCTGCATCCAAAGCATCACCAGTTTTCTTGCGCCCCTCTGCACCCCCTAGTGCCACCATGTGTGCGCTGTAGTTAAGATACGGTGCACCATGGCAGTGGTTAAAACAACAGCGTCAAAAAGCTAGTGGCTCTTTGCTACACTTAGCATCAAAAATGTTGACGCTAGTATAGCAAAGGGCAAAGAGGCCCATTGATTTAAATGGGTGCATCATTTTAACAACTGCTCTGAGCAGGCATTAAAAATTACAGAAAAAATGGTGCAGTGAAATATTTTAAATTTCACTGTGCCATTTTTTCAGGCCTCCTAACAGGGGAATGCCCCCTTGCATATATTATGCCTGGCACAGGTGGCGCTAAAGTGGGGCAAGGGCCTCTTAAACCTGCTCCTTTGTTTATTACCATTTTATGTTTCAGCACCCCATCCTGAACTGAGTTTCTGAATAGGGTGGGGCAATCGCTGCTAAGTGACAGCAGGGAGCTGTGCACTTATTTAAAATGCGCATGTCCCTTTGGCCAGCCGGCCAGCCTGACATGCACACATTAAACTTCTCTAACCCAACTGTCTTAAGGCAAGCTGGCTTAGAGAAAGCACAGGCCTCCAGCACTCTTGTGAGTGCTGAGAAAGGCCGCTCCCACCAATCCTGATTTAATTTTGGTTGCCAGCATGAAACCAGTGTCAGGTTTGGCTTGTGCAGTTTCCTGGGTCCCGTGACTGTCGTGCTTCGGAGCTGGGAGAGAGGATGCAAGGAGAGAAGATCATCATCAGGTAAGTGCCTTTTTCTAAAAATGTTATTCTTATTGTATCCCCTCTCCCACCCTCCTCCATTATAAATACGAGCTAGCCACCACTTGTACAGACAAAAAAATAAAACTGTCCTACATCAATTCACATACCTTAAAACCTTTAGAACCAATGGGCTGTGTAAGTCAAAAACTGCACATTGTTATGTGCAGTTGACAAATCTGCACTTTCACAAGGTTGTGAAATGTATCCACTTTATGTAAATGCATGCAAAATTTCTCACAGAAAAAAGGTTTTACTGAAGTTTATCTCATTAGGTTTTTCTCTCTGCTTTCTTTCAAGAATTTGCAGATTTTATAATGACCTTTTAAAATAATAAAATACCTAGAGAAATTCACAATGGAAGAGAGAAAAAAAAAAATCCCAAATTGGCAGAAGCAGAGGAAAATATCTTTGAAAAACCCTAGTGAGCGTGTCAAGTGACTATTTATTAATTTATTGTCAATTTAGTAGTCTAAGCCCTGATTTACTATAGTTTTGCAGAAGCCCTTACGTCACATAATGCACCACGAACTATAGAATCAATTGTCTTTCATACAGCACATTTGTGGCATTTATTTCAATGCAAATGTGGCGTTAAGGTGGCATTTCCCCGCCCCATATTTGCAAAGTGGCGCTATGCTTGCATTGCACCACTTTGTAACCCCTTATGCCACATTATGCTTGCGCTAGCATAATGTATGCAAGGGGGGCATTCCGGCGATGGGGAGGGGCATAAAAATGGTGCAAAGGAATCTCTGAGATTCCTTTGCGCCATTTTCATCTGCATTTTTAATGCCTGAAAAGAGGGTCCCATCAATTTCAATGGGCTTCTGGGTGCTTTGCAGGATTAGCATCATAATTTGTGTCACTAGTCTTGCAAAGCACCGGACTAGCGTCACACATTATGATGCTAGTCACCCTAAATAGCACCATGGTGCGCCGTAAACATGGCGCTACCATGGTGGGGTTAGGGGGATGCTAAGGGACGCAAGAAAGGTGGTGCTGCACTATGTGCAACTCCACTTTTCGTAAATATGCCCCTAAATGTAATTGCTTTCTGTAGCGCAAAACCCCTTATAATTGTTGCAAAGTGGGCATTACACGATGGGAACTTTGAAAAAACCTATACTAGTTAGCACACACCCATAGCTACTAAATCATCCAAAGTACACTTGGAATGCGAGCTCCATAAGAAAACAGGTGCCAATAATGAGAAATAATGTAGTTTGCCAACATCACGTGATTTTAGTATGCGTAGGAGATGCAACATTGCGAAAAGGGGTCTTATTTAGCCAGTGCTTAATTTG
Organism: Pleurodeles waltl; assembly: GCF_031143425.1. Taxonomy (NCBI): domain Eukaryota; kingdom Metazoa; phylum Chordata; class Amphibia; order Caudata; family Salamandridae; genus Pleurodeles; species Pleurodeles waltl. Next base: position 271,370,244 of record NC_090446.1, read on the forward strand.
TAAATAAAAAGGTGCAGGTACAGAGAGCTCTGCTTTGAAACACACAGCTGCTGCAATTAAATGTGAGAGCAGAGAATACTGAGGCAGCGTAATCCTAAAGCCGTCTCGGGCCTCTTTAGTCTATTTACAGCCTCACCCTGCCACTTCAGCTCACTCTTGCAGCTTTCTGTGTTCTTTCTTTGTGACACTTTTTCGTTTTTCTTTTCTGCCTCCTTTCCCATATGTGTCCTTTTCTGACAGTAAATGCCTGATGCAGAAAATTAAGTGCTGGCCCTCAAAAGTAAGTGCTGCTGCCCCGCACCGGAAACCACTGGCGAAAATTAAGCACTGTATTCAGCAAATCAACCCTGAGTCTTGCTGAACGTCGTTGTACTGCAGGGTGTACCTCAATCTTGCAAGTTATCCCACAAATCCCTTTTATGCCATCCAGCTCTTTTAAATCTCTTTTACCATTACACAAGCATGGCAGTATTTACATTTTTGTTACCAATGACGTTTTTAAGATGTATTCTAATTACGACGCTGCAAACAAAGGTTTTGCTTGTTTGAGCAGCAAAGCTAATTTTGCGCAACCTTTCAAGATGTAAATCTGCTGCTAATTTTCTTCACATTATTTTCCAGTGCTTAATTTGTGCTTGTTGTTTCCGGTGCTGAGCACCGGCACTTATTTTTGCGGTGCTTATTGTTCTGCCTCAAGCATTTACTGCGAGCAAAAGACACATATGGGAAAGACGGAGGAAGAGAAAATCGATAGAGCGTCACAACGGGAGAAAGCTGCAAGAGTGAAGAGGGCCGAGATGGCTTCAGGATTACGCTGCCTCAGTGTTCCCTGTTCGCACATTTAATTGCAACAGCCGCGTGTTTAGAGGAGGGCTGTGGGCACCGGCACGTTTTTCTTTACAAATTAAATACTGATTTTTTTCACAGCTACCTGAACCGCTGAAACATGGGAGGCATTTTTGCAAAGGATAGTGTACATCAGGATAACTTTTATGTTTTAGCTTCTTGGAATGCAGTACTCAGAAATTGTATTATTTAGAACCCTAAAGCTTTATATATATATTTTTAAAATGATAGCACACAAGTTTCTTACATTAGATTCCAGCAAAAACGCTGTGGGGCACAAAGTCCATACTTCCAGGGGCCCATAACGTGTCACGGATGTGTGCACCTGCTTTCTGTGTCTTGAGACACTTTGGTATTACAGAAGGGGGCGTAGACACTTGTGTCACCCCTTTTGTACTACAGATCAGGCTTGTACACTTATAGCCCTTACATGATTTGGGAGGGGATTCTAGTATTCGCTTGAGGAGGTGGCCCTGTGCTGAGAGAAACTCTTTGCTTTTACGCGTGTGCCATGTTATGGACAAAGGTGCGGCGGCAAAGAGACCACCAGCATACGCATTGACGGTGCACCACAAAGAGGTGGTGCACAGTCAGTATGACCCGCTCCAAGGGCAACTCCTGAAAAATAGGAGTAGGTGGTCCTATAAACTACCCCCGGACAACTCTTTTCCCCCCTCGGGAAGCGCAATTAATCACTGCACGGCATATTGCTGCCTATACTGTGGAAGGCAGACCGACCAGTACCAACAACGGATCCGACTTTCAATGATGTTTCCACCAGGACAAGTGCCAGTTCATAGCTGTCTTGGGGGCAGAATGTTATCTGTAATAGGGAGCCCTGACCAGTGCGCCCTATATGCAATATTTCCAGAGAGGTGAAATCTTATTACAATTTTCAGCAAAGTAGTACAAAACATTCCTTCACAACGTTGAAGATTCTCTTTGCAATTTTTTAAGTGTTTACTGTCAGGATGGCTGTGTGTGTTATGTAGACAACCTTATGCCAAAAACTACCTTAACATATGACAAAGCTGATTTTGTGTTGATCTTTAATTTCCAAAATGTAAGAACTCAGAAGCCTTAAAATAAGCTGCTGTTCCAAACCACGAATAAGATGTGCCAGTTCCAGGACACAAGCCCTTGTCTCATGAAGAGTCTAAGCACATTTGCAAAGCAGCGGGTGGACGCTTGAATTGCTGTACCTGAGCTGTGATTAAGCGGTGAGATTGGTCTCAAGCTGCAACCTTTCAGAACTCATTTTTCCAGCTGTATCACACCGACGCATCGACGTATCCCGCCAGTATAGGCATGCATTAGTTATTAAAATTACATATTCTGTGCAAATGGTGTGATGAATGGAAAAACATAAAACATGCAAGACTAATCGTTACTACCAAATTGTGATATATTTCAACAATTTATTAAAGCAGGAATTTCAGTTCTTGTTAAGTTATGATATGTTATGTTAAAACCACTTTTAAGAACACAAGTGTCATGTTCTAAAGGCTCTTCACTTGAGGCCATATAATTAAGAAGAAAATGCAAGCATAGAGTGTTGGTATAATAGGGGCACTTGCAGCCCCTGCAGGGCGAGCCACCTTTGCCCATACTGAGCATGCTGTCTCTGAACAGCCTATTCTTGGGTATATCTGCGTAATCGCCACCCGAAGTGAACATTTAAGGCGACCTCACCATATTCTACTTTGTGCCACAGAGCGAGCATGTAGCACTTCAACTGGAAAGGGACAGGGACTTCGTATTTAAGATGGTCTTCACTCACCATAACGGAGACAGGCACCCTATTCCAAAGGGGGAAACATGGATGACTATTTAAGATTCTCAATAGGGTGGTTCAACAATCACTGTGACATGACAGCCCCTTGGTGGACAGGCCACCAAGTCAGTGGTTCAACCAGGCAAAGCCAGATAAGGCTTTGCAAGTAAAAACCTGGTGCTTCTCTTGACTCTATGTATTGCTGGGGAACTGAGAAGCTGGGGGGATGTAAGCACAGCAAATCCATGGCAGTACTCCAACCCCACCAAACTCTAAATAAGGCTTTCTGTTTTTTTCTTTTTTCGCTAGTACTTGTCATGTCTGTTTTGAAAACATTGTACAAACACTGGGCCTGATTTATATTTTGGTGGACGGGTTACTCTGTCACAACTGTGACAGCTATCCCATCTGCCGAAATATAAATCCCCTAGGACATAATTGGATTTACATTTTGGTGGATGGGATATCCGTCACATTTGTCATGCAGTAACCCATCTGCCGAAATCTAAATCAGACCCACTATGTTGTAAATATGTCTCCCTTAAGGTGCAGCAAGAATATATTTCTGGTTGCTACACTTAGCTAAAACAGTCACCCAAGGACAACACAGAACCTTCAGGCATCGAGGGTATCCAAGGGCCTGATTTAGAGTTTAGCAGGGAGGGTATTGTTCACAGCTGATTTACAGACGGCCAAACCTTCAGTATCTTCAATATTTTTGATATTGAAAAGCCAAAAGCTTGTTAAAAGTTTGAGGGACGTCTGTCAGTTTCACAATACTGTTTATCGAACATTAAGAGCATTAACAGGAACCACACAGTGCCAACGACTAGCTATGTCAGAATGGCCTGTGGACATCTCTTAATGTGGAGGACAGGTATTTTGTCAAAGTGAAGGTGTATTTTATTCTGTCGCCTTAATGGAGTACAAACTGAATTCGGCTCTGTAAATCAGGCCTCTATTCTAAACTATCCATGATTACTTCTTTTCTAATACCACAACAGGACTCTTGCCCACTATCATGTCACAGAATCTTTGATTGTGAGGTTATTTTTTTACTGCTTCTCATCTAACGAACAGGAGCACTCCTGAATTATTATTTGTTTGACTTGCCTCTATCTTTGGCACCATTTGACTAATCTTCCAGAAATATTCCAAAAGAAGTGCCCAGTGATTCTTAGTGTGCAAGAAAAGGAGTGGGGTGATCTGTCAAGTGAGGGTCGAGAAAAAGGGAGCTAAAAAACATTGCGTTTTCCATAGAAATTCCCATAGGATTTGTCAACACGTCCACAGCCCAAACCACTGGATGAAATTACACCAAATTTGGTAGAAAGCTAGCTGTCGGTACGCAGATTGTGCTTTTTAATTGGTGTAAATCCGTTCAGTAGTTTTTGAGAAATTTAGGGAAATTCAAATTTGTATATCTCTGGCCACAAAGTATTTGTGCACAAAGACAAGCGCATGAACGGAAATGCACAGCTCTGATTGGCTGCCAACACTTCAGACCAGGAAGTGGGATCTTGGAATTTGGCTTGAGCCAAGGGTTTTCCTCTTAAAATATAAGGAGGGTCCCCCCGCTGCCTTGGGGACCTTCCCAGGGCTTTCCTTTATGAATATGCGGGGGCAGCATCCCTGCTACTAAAATATGCCCTGCTGTCCTGGGGCCGCCACAACCCCAGGGCTTTCCATTTCAAAAAATGTAGGGGGACCCACAACCCTCTCCTGCCCCATGGGCCACCACCCGCCGGGCTGAATATTTTAAAATAGAAAGGGGGTCCCTCTCGGACCCCTAAGCCATGGGGACCACCATCCCCCAGGGCTGTGTCATAGTTAGAGGACGGCCATGCATCTTTGCCATGCACAGCTAATTCCTCCATATGTTATATAATTTATGGCATATTCTATGCCATCTTTAATATTCTCACTGCAACATATGCAACTGTGCAGGGGGAGGGTGTGAGTTATAGTTACCTTAGGGCACGAGTTTTAGTTATTTGAAAAAACTTTAGCTATAACTGCTGATTTTCTATGGTTTTGTATGAGTAAATTCAGAAACTAACTATAACGCCCCTGTAACGTTTGTTTTTTTAGTGAATATGTATATATATATATATATATATATATTTAGAAATGGTGTCTCTAGCTGGCAGGGGTTCACACCCTATCCAAGCTCGGACTCTCGCTCTTGTCAGGGTAAGGAAGTCTTCAGGCCTCATTACAAGTTTGGAGGTCAGTGGACTTCCATGGCGGCGTTGGCAGTCCAACCACCGTTGGATTGGCAGACAGACCGCTGTATTATGAGTCATGCAGGCCTATGGAGCGAAGACTGCCGCGGTCCCACTGGCGCGGCCAGGCAGCACAGACCACCACAATCACGAGGCAGTACACACAGGCCGGTGGAGCCTGTGTTCTGCCAGACACTTTGGGGCATATTTATACTCCGTCTGCGCCGAATGTGCGTCAAAAATTTTGGCGCACATTCAGCACAAACGTTGCCCCGTATTTAAACTTTGACGCCCAACCCGCGGATGCCAAAATTCCGCCGTGTGCATCATTTTTTGGATGCGGCAACCGGCCTTGCGTTAATCATATGCAAGGTAGGCGTTCCCGCCCAAAAAATGACTTAAACAGCCGTGCGTCATATTTATGCTTTTGGGCAAAAATGAAGCACGGCCGGGAGGCGGAGCCGGAAAATGACGCACAGCCCGATTTGCGTCAAAATGTAACACCTGGGTCAGGGCAGGCATTAAAATGGGGCAACACACCTGTATTTAATCAGAACGCACATAACAAACAGCAGAGCAGCAGAGCAGCAACAGGGAGACATGGAGGTGATTCTAATCCAGCGTGCACGCAGACACAGAGCCCAGCAGCAACAACAGCAGCTACAACAGCACCAGCAGGGACCCCAAAGGCAACGCAGAAGGCAGGAGAGGAGTATCTGCCCCAGAACCACCCTTCAGGGCCTCAGGGAACACAACATCATCCAGAGCTACCGGTTGAACTGGCAGGCCATTCAGCAGCTGCTGCGCAACATTGAACCGCAGTTGGCCCCCACTTTGCTGGCACCCTGCACCATCCCAGCAGAAGCCAAGCTGCTTGCCGTACTTCATATGCTGGCAAGTGGCTCTTTTCAAACAAATGGTGCCCTGGTTGCCGGAATTTCACAACCATCATTCTCCGCCTTTTTGCCCAAAGTACTGGATGCCATCATTGGACTGACACCCCGCCACATCTGCTTCCCTAACACACTGCAGAAGCAGCAGGAAACAAAACAGGGGTTCTACCTCATCAGTGGCTTCCCACATGTCCTTGGTGCAATCGACTGCACACATGTACGCCTTGTGCCACCTGCTACAACTGAACACCTCTACCGCAACAGGAAGCACACACATTCCATCAACGTGCAGGCCATAGTCGATCACCAGGGATTGATCACCAACATCGTGGCTAAATATCCTGGGAGTGTACATGACTCATTCATCTTCCGTCACAGCACCATCAATGAACACTTCCAGGATGGATTGTATGGCAATAGACTACTTGTTGGTAAGTACAAAAACCTACTTATATACACACTGCACAGCAACCCTCTAGGACACACAACACATACACCACAACAGCAACATGTGGACAGGAACACACTGAGGTCGTGACATCGCTAGCCATGTTTCTTAGGTCACCATTGAACCTGTCACACATCGGAAATTACTGTACAGCCTAATGCTAAGACGTCAATGATCACAACGTGTGGAGTGGGTTGCCCAAATGTCACCTTGCAAAATGTAAGTTTCCCAATGACCTTTACATTAATCCATTGCATAAGTCTAAAGGTATGGGATGTCCAGGGTACATTGATATGAACGTGTTAACAACACTGTCAATTTTAACCTGTTTATGGAACTATCATCTCACCCCCAGTGAAGACACACGGACACCTGTATCACAAGTTACAATGCTAGGGAGGGCACACTGTACTGCAAATCCCAAAACATACTGCTGACGAACGGTTAGCAGACAAACACTCATTCAGCCAAGGAAACAACACAATGCAGATGGTACATCCTACAAGCCTAGGATGCTACATTATAACACAAAAGAGTCACAGACAACACAAGACAACTATTGCCATGAAAGGTCATTTCAATAGGGCCAGCTACATGAACATGATCCCAATCATTTTCTCTTACAGCTGATCAGGGGTATGGCATCCAGCCATGAATTATGACACCATTTGGCAACCTGAGTACTGCTGCAGAGAGTGCCTACAACGACGCACATAGGAGGACACACAGCATTGTCGAGAGGACCTTTGGCATCCTCATGTCAAGGTTCCGGTGCCTTGACATCACTGGTGGTAGCCTCCTATATTCGCCGGAGATGTAGGATCATCCTAACATGTGCAATACTGCGCAACATTTACATCAAAAGTAACATTCCCTTCCTGGAACCAGAGCCACACATGCCTGAAGAGGAGGAAGAGGAGGATGCTGGCCTGCAACATCAGGGGGAACTACAGAACACGGCCGCTGGTATACGCAGGCAGCAACAGATCGTCAACAATTTCTTTTGGATATAATCACCTTCACCACTTTACTTAACTAATTTAAATAAACACCTATAATAATCACCATATCATGGTCTGGCTATTCATTTTTGCGCACCTTCATCTCTACTTATCAGAATAAGAGTGTTGCCTCATGGAGCATTGCTGAGATACTGATTAGGACACTGAACATCCCAGAGCTAATGTGATGCGTAACATACAATGGTCACATACGCACACACTGTTAATGACATATATCATGTACATTTCTCCTTTGAAGGCCAATAGCAGAGGACCACAACTATTTCACACATACATGTTGAAATCAAGGTCCAACACAGCATATGGCACACTTCTAAGACAACATCACTCTATAAGGGGAAAACAAGCCTCATACATGAGGCAGTCAATGTGCTTTTGCATCAGTAACAGGAATGTCTGACCAGACCCTTGACAGCAGTCCAACTGCATCCAATATTTGCAAGGACTATCTGTGACCAGAGTTCCATAGAAGCAGAACATAGACAGCGCAAGTGCCACACATAAGAGCAGCATTGCGCACATTACATTCCATGTACATGTCAGCCCATTTCCTAACTCCTGACACACCCATGCACCTGGTCACAACCTACCTGTCGGAAGAGGTCCCTGGAATACTAAGATGTGTACCCTGATATTCTATCCTCTACACACACAGACCAACATTAGCAATCCAGTGTGCTACACCCTTTCCTATGGTATGCCATTGTCATAGAACATATGACTGCATGGACGTCGGGTTAATTTATACACTGTTTTCTAGTTTCAAAGCCCTGTTAGCACCTGTAGATTGCTTCCTGTGTGAAAATGTCTGTTGGCCCTTAGAAGTCTTAGATGCAAGTCTCACCTACAGGACTGGTGAGAAACAGATGCAGCCCACACCTGTGATCACCTCCATGCACACCACCCATTTCAAAAAGCACTGCCCCTCCTGATGCCTGGAACAGAATGGGAGTTGCCATTTAGTCAATTACACCGTTAAGCATTGATACTAATTAAGCTGTGTAACACAGCCCTTGGGTTAATTTGCCACCTTCAAAAACACAGGACATACACAGTTTGACATGTCAACTCTCTAGATCGTCCTTCAAACAGTCTTAGTCAGACCATTGATTATGTAACTTGTCAAATTGCTGGATCCTGAATCACCCTGCATTCTGTCAGCCTGACTGCCATCTGTCTGTGCGTCACACTAAAGTATCCCTGTGTCTACATATGTACCACACTTGAGTTAGCAAAACTCTCATTTATCAGGGGGTATTGGGCATGGGCTTCTTCAATGCATACACAAATACATTGTATAGCATCATCTGCCTTTTAACTGTACGATTTGAGTTCAATCCTCTGGGAAAAGCAAAATTCATGGCTCATCCCTTGTCTGGGTCGCATTTATGCATGAATGACAAAGTGTGACAGTGTCCCAGGGCCGTAGGCAGGGATTGGGTGTGGGCTTTCAGCACAACCAGCAACCTCTGATAATGTCCATGAAAAATACACACGTTAGGACCATGACAGCTCACACACAGAATCACAGTGCTCACAACATAGTGATGGGCCATGTGTGGTGAATAGCTGTGAGAATAATCAGCACAGAGGCTATGATGTTCCCAGATGCAGTGGGAATTGCAGAGGCTAACCTGTGTACAAATGTTGTAATGACACCTGCCGGAACATGACACCTGAGACATTATCTCACTCAGCACACCAAGGTTGCCCTGTTGACTGTCTCATTACACGTCTTTAGTGACAGGGTGAGACCATCCCCATGTAGGTTCACATGTCCACATCCACTTTACTCACATTGATCAACCAAGGATACTCAGTAGATACAGGAATAGCTGCCACTGACTCATGATGAGTCCTGGACCGAACTGTGACAAATTATACCCCAAACAATATACAGGATCATCATTGGACCACACACATGAACAAGACAACTATGTGCAATTGATCACTGGAAATATGTGGACACGTGCTGTCTTGTATGCTGGTCCACCACAGCCACTTGATAGTTGGGGCTCACTTCTATGGCCTCAACTGTGGTGTCATCATACATTTGAGATTCACCCTTGTCTGTCTGTGCAAACAACATGGTACCCACTTCCTCACTGCATGTGTATGACTCACTGTGGGATTCACCAACTAGTGCCTAGGAAGCTGTTACCAATATTCTAGGACATAGGATGTAGAAAATGTGGACCATTGTCATGAACAAGCGTCTGCCATCTATCTGGTGCATGCTATGTCACAGGTGGTGTCTACGTGACCCTAAATCTTGGAAGTCCACTTTACAGATGTTGCTACATGTATGACTAACACATGCCCTCTCTCATTTCCACTATGACTTGCATCTAAGGATTGGACATTGGACGTCACAAACATACAAGCATATGTTCAAATATGCTTCATGTGATACACACACACTTGGTCAACAAATACATTATTTGCCAAAGCACACACTTTGAGCCAAAGGCATTTAGGTATTGTACATATGTGCGTCACATTGCTATCCTCTCCTTATGCCAAACATGCACAATTTGTGCAACACATATATGTAGGCCACACTAATGACCAACTATTGCGTCAGCCAACCGTAAAAATACTGTGAAGGGAGTAGCGGATCATGGTCTGCTGCAGTATGATGTCACACATGTGAACATACACCATCAACACCATAGTGTCTTCAATAAGCCTATCTCTGATGTGTCCCAAATGTAACATAACAAAAAAACAAGACAAATTGCCCAAAACCAGTTAATGCACTGAAATTTTGACGTTCCTAGCGTTATGCGTCATTTTTTGTGTACCAAAACTGTATTTGCGTCATTGTTTTTGACGCACAGGAGCGAAAATTAGCCTGCATCCAGATATTTGTACAGGCCATGTACTATTATGTGGATGCGGGCTAATTTTCACTCATGTGTGTCAATAAAAATGACGCAAATACAGTTTTGGTACACAAAAAATGACGCATAACATTAAAAAGGCGGACTTTTCACACAGGAAGTGATGTAATAGGATATCCTGTTTACAGATCATGTACAGTGGGTGTACTTTCACTTTCACTTTGCAGACTATGATCCTTCTAGACTGTGTGGCTGTGTAGAGAGTGCTGTCCTGAGATTTTGTGCTTTTTTGTCCTGTGTGCTATCTGTAAAGTCCATTTGTGAAATAAATATTGTTGCTCTATACTGTACTACTGTGTTTTGTCTACATTTGTCCATTTATCTTGTGTTTTTGTTGTTTGTGGGAGTCTGTTGTGGGTAGTGTTAGTTTGGGGATGGTTGGGCTCTTTTAGTGGTTAAGTTGACTTTTCATCTGTATTTGTACCCCTACTTTCCCCCTTTTCCCCTTTCTATTTATTTTACCCCTATTCCCTTTCACTTTACAAGTATGTCTGGTAGGCCACGTCTTGGCAGGATGGGTGAAGAGGAGTTGGGGGGGGTTCATCTGGCTTGTGTACCATTTCTTGCCACTCATGATCCAGGCAGGGGGCAGGGTGATACAGGGGTATCCAACAGAGGCGTGCAGAATCCGGTGGGGAAAGGTGCTGCATCACCTGTAGCGTGTGTATGCCAGCCAAAGGAGTGACCACCAGCTGAAGCACCGGTGGGCTGACCTCATCACCAGGGAGAAGGATCTCTTGGACCACCTGGGAATCATGATTGGTGGCACTGTTGGTGAGTGCTAATCATGTAAATGTGCACGATTAAATGCTCTGTAGTGACATAAGAGGATTTGTACTATGTCTGCCAGCTAACTTGCTGACTGTGTGTAATGCTGGGAAACATAAAGGGATAATTGATGCACTATGGCAAGGATCACAATTGCTAGCTGTCAGGTAGCACGTGCTCAGCAAACTTACAGGATACTTTTCCATGAAGTAAATTGGTGTGGCCTTTTTGTCAGAAAACCAAACAAAATAGGAGCCACTCATGTCTATATAGGGTACTATTGACAGAGAAGTAAAGATGTACCAACATATTGGGTAACTTTGTTGAGGCAATAGCTAGACTGACTTTAAAATCCATCATGATGCTGAAAATGAGTGCTGCCTTCACGTCAATAGATAATAGCAAAGTGGCTCAGACATATGTCTCATGTGAGTCTGGTGAATGTGGAAGGAAAGCGTTCACAAAATGTAAAGAAATGGCTCCCTGTTGCAGTTACCCCCCACTTTTTGCCTGATACTGATGCTGACTTGACTGAGAAGTGTGCTGGGACCCTGCTAACCAGGCCCCAGCACCAGTGTTCTTTCACCTAAAATGTACCATTGTCTCCACAATTGGCACAACCCTGGTACCCAGGTAAGTCCCTTGTAACTGGTACCCCTGGTACCAAGGGCCCTGATGCCAGGTAAGGTCTCTAAGGGCTGCAGCATGACTTATGCCACCCTAGGGACCCCTCACGCAGCACAGACACACTGCTTGCCAGCTTGTGTGTGCAGGTGGGGAGAAAATGACTAAATCGACATGGCACTCCCCTCAGGGTGCCATGCCAACCTCACACTGCCTGTGGCATAGGTAAGTCACCCCTCTAGCAGGCCTTACAGCCCTAAGGCAGGGTGCACTATACCACAGGTGAGGGCATATGTGCATGAGCACTATGCCCCTACAGTGTCTAAGCAAAACCTTAGACATTGTAAGTGCAGGGTAGCCATAAGAGCATATGGTCTGGGAGTCTGTCAAAAACGAACTCCACAGCTCCATAATGGCTGCACTGAATACTGGGAAGTTTAGTATCAAACTTCTCAGAATAATAAACCCACACAGATACCAGTGTTGGATTTATTAAAAAAAATGCACACAGAGTGCATCTTAGAGATGCCCCCTGTATTTTACCCAATTGTTCAGTGCAGGACTGACTGGTCTGTGCCAGCCTGCTGCTGAGAGACGAGTTTCTGACCCCATGCGGTGAGAGCCTTTGTGCTCTCTGAGGACAGAAACAAAGCCTGCTCTGGGTGGAGGTGCTTCACACCTCCCCCCTGCAGGAACTGTAACACCTAGCAGTGAGCTTCAAAGGCTCAAGCTTCGTGTTACAATGCCCCAGGGCACTCCAGCTAGTGGAGATGCCCGCCCCCTGGACCCAGCCCCCACTTTTGGCGGCAAGTCCAGGAGAGATAATGAGAAAAACAAGGAGGAGTCACTGGCCAGTCAGGACAGCCCCTAATGTGTCCTGAGCTGAAGTAACTCTGACTTTTAGAAATCCTCCATCTTGCAGATGGAGGATTCTCCCAATAGGGATAGGAATGTGACCCCCTCCCCTTGGGAGGAGGCACAAAGAGGGTGTACCCACCCTCAGGGCTAGTAGCCATTGGCTACTAACCCCCTAGACCTGAACACGCCCTTAAATTTAGTATTTAAGGGCTCCCCTGAACCTAAGAATTCAGATTCCTGCATCTACAAGAAGAAGAGGACTGCTGAGCTGAAAGACCCCTGCAGAAGAAGAAAGAAGACACCAACTGCTTTGGCCCCAGTCCTACCGGCCTGTCTCCTGCCTTCTAAAGAAACCTGCTTCAGCGACGCTTTCCCCAGGACCAGCGACCTCTGAATCCTCAGAGAACTGCCCTGCTTCAAGAGGAACAAGAAACTCCTGAGGACAGCGGCCCTGTTCCAAAAAGACTGCAACTTTGTTTCAGAGGAGCAGATTTAAAGACCCCTGCAATCCCCGCAAGAAGCGTGAGACTTGCAACACTGCACCCGGCGACCCGACTCGACTGGTGGAGAAACAACGCTACAGGGAGGACCCTCCGGCGACTCCAAGACTGTGAGTAACCAAAGTTGTCCCCCTTGAGCCCCCACAGCGACGCCTGCCGAGGGAATCCCGAGGCTCCCCCTGACCGCGACTGCCTGATTCTAAAATCCCGACGGCTGGAAAAGACCCTGCACCCGCAGCCCCCTGCACCTGAAGGATCGGAACTCCAGTGCAGGAGTGACCCCCAGGAGGCCCTCTCCCTTGCCCAGGTGGTGGCTACCCCGAGGAGCCCCCCCTTGCCTGCCTGCACCGCTGAAGAGACCCCTTGGTCTCCCATTGACTCCCATTGGAAACCCGACGCTAGTTTGCACACTGCACCCGGCCGCCCCCGCGCTGCTGAGGGTGTACTTTTTGTGTGGACTTGTGTCCCCCCCGGTGCCCTACAAAACCCCCCTGGTCTGCCCTCCGAAGACGCGGGTACTTACCTGCTGGCAGACTGGAACCGGGGCACCCCCTTCTCTCCATTGAAGCCTATGTGTTTTGGGCACCTCTTTGACCTCTGCACCTGACCGGCCCTGAGCTGCTGGTGTGGTGACTTTGGGGTTGCTCTGAACCCCCAACGGTGGGCTACCTTGGACCCAAATCTGAACCCTGTAGGTGGGTTACTTACCTGCAAAAACTAACAATACTTTACCTCCCCAGGAACTGTGAAAATTGCACTGTGTCCACTTTTAAAACAGCTATTTGTGTTTTATGTGAAAAGTACATATGCTACTGTAATTATTCAAAGTTCCTAAAGTACTTACCTGCAATACCTTTCAAATGAGATATTACATGTAGAATTTGAACCTGTGGTTCTTAAAATAAACTAAGAAAATATATTTTTCTATACAAAAACCTATTGGCTAGAATTGTCTCTGAGTGTGTGTTTTCTCATTTATTGCCTGTGTGTATGTACAACAAATGCTTAACACTACTCCTTTGATAAGCCTACTGCTCGACCACACTACCACAAAATAGAGCATTAGTATTATCTCTTTTTGCCACTATCTTACCTCTAAGGGGAAGCCTTGGACTCTGTGCATGCTATTCCTTACTTTTAAATAGCACATACAGAGCCAACTTCCTACATTGGTGGATCAGCGGTGGGGTACAAGACTTTGCATTTGCTGGACTACTCAGCCAATACCTGATCACACGACAAATTCCAAATATTGTCATTAGAAATAGATTTTTGCAATTTGAACTATTTTTCTAAATTTTTAAAAGTCCTGCTAGGGCCTTGTGTTAGTCCCTGTTAGCATTTCTTTTAGAGTTTAAATGTTTTGTGAAAGTTTGAATTATAACCTAGAACTAGTTTTAGATTCTTAAAAAGTATTCCAACTTTTAGAAGCATAATGTCTAGTGCAGAGATGAATGTGGAGGAACTCGACCTCACACCTTACCTCCATCTTAAGATGAGGGAGCTAAGGTCACTCTGCAAAATAAAGAAAATAGCAATGGGCCCAAGACCTTCCAAACTACAGCTCCAGGAGCTTTTGGCAGAGTTTGAAAGAGCCAACCCCTCTGAGGATGGCAACACAGAGGATGAAGATAGTGACTTGGAGGAAAATTCCCCCCTTCCAGTCCTAACTAGGGAATCCAGGGACCCTCAATCCCTGATTTCAACTGTGATAGTCAGAGATGCTGCTTCCCTCACAGGAGGGACCAGCACCTCTGAAATCACTGAGGATAGCCTCAGTGAAGATGACCTCCTGTTAGCCAGGATGGCATAAAGATTGGCTTTGGAGAGACAGCTCCTAGCCATAGAAAGGGAAAGACAAGAGATGGGCCTAGGTCCCATCAATGGTGGCAGCAACTTAAATAGGGTCAGAGATTCTCCTGACATGTTGAAAATCCCAAAAGGGATTGTAACTAAATATGAAGATGGTGATGACATCACCAAATGGTTCACAGCTTTTGAGAGGGCTTGTGCAACCAGAAAAGTAAACAGATCTCACTGGGGTGCTCTCCTTTGGGAAATGTTCACTGGAAAGTGTAGGGATAGACTCCTCACACTCTCTGGAAAAGATGCAGAATCCTATGACCCCATGAAGGCTACCCTGATTGAGGGCTTTGGATTCTCCACTAAGGAGTACAGGATTAGGTTCAGGGGGGCTCAAAAATCTTCGAGACAGACCTGGGTTGATTTTGTAGACTACTCAGTGAAAACACTGGATGGTTGGGTAACTGGAAATGAAGTGCATGACTATGTTGGGCTTTATAATTTGTTTATGAAAGAACACATTTTAAGTAACTGCTTCAATGAAAAGTTGCATCAGTATCTGGTAGACCTAGGTCCAATTTTTCCCCAAGAATTGGGAAAGAAGGCAGACCACTGGGTCAAGACTAGGGTAACCAAAACTTCCACTGGGGGTGACCAAAAGAAAGGGGTTACAAAGCCTCCCCAGGAGAAAGTGGGTGACACTAGAAACAAAGAAAAAGAGTCCTCTGTAGGCCCCCATAAACCAGAACAGGTGGGTGGGCCCCGAGACACAACCCAAAACAAAGGTGGGTACCAGGGTAAGAACTGGGATGCCACTAAGGCATGGTGCCATAACTGTAGACAGACAGGGCACCACACCAAGGACACTTCTTGTCCCAAAAACAAACCCCCTTGCAAAATCCCAGGGGTGACCAGTGTAGCCATTGGGGATGACTCCTCAGATGAGGAGGTCTTCATAGCCTTCAACTGGAAAAAGGGCCCAACAGGTGAGTTGGAGATTCCAGAGGGAAGTAGACACTTCCACCACCTACTGGTGAATGGAATCCCAGCCACTGCCCTGAGAGACACTTGTGCCAGTCACACTATTGTGCATGACAGGCTGGTGTTCTCAAACCAGTACATCCCAGGTGAGACTGCCAGAGTAAGAGTTAGCCCAGACAGGGTCACTGATAGGCCTGTGGCTTTTGTGCCCATAGAAGTGGGTGGGACTTTTAGCTGGAGAAGGGTGGTAGTCAGTACAGACCTCCCCCTTGATTGTCTCCTTGGAAATGACTACCCAGGGGTTAGTCAGAGCCCAAGAGAGGAACTGGTCCAGTGCCAGTCCTCTCCCAAGGATTCTGGAGGTCCTGCCTCTGCAGTAAATGCAAGTAGGCCCCAGAAGAAAAAGAAAAGAAAACAGTGTAGGAAGGGTGGACAACCTTTAGCCAAGGTTCCAGAAAGCCAAGGAGATTCTGCTCCAATAGGGGAGAACTCCAAAAGTGGCACTGGTAAAGTCCAACCTGACCCACAAGAAGTCCTGGCTAGTCAGGCAACTGTTAAGCCGGAGTGGGTGGCTCCTCAGCTAACAGAAGAAAGAGTGGAAGAAGGGTGTTTACTACAAGATGTGGTAACCCCCCACTCTAATACAGCAGACAGGCACCCTGAACCCAAAGAAACCTGTAACTTAGCCCCTTCCCTTGTAGGTGAAGATCTAAAGGTGTGGTTCTGGACACTGACAGCTGTCTGTGGCCTCTGCTGGGTGTTAGCCTTTATGGCTGCACTATCATTGGCATGGTCGTCAGACCCCATGCCAAATAGCAAGTTAGGCCCCCTGACCCTGTTGGTCATGGTGGGGTTACTCCAGCTCTGGGTAACCTCTTTGGGTAAGCTAGGGGTGACCCTGGCTAACATAAGATTAGCAGAGGTGGATACCTCTAACCCCAAAATAGAGAGAATGGGTGAAGACATTAAAAGCACAGACAAGAGGCAGTTCAGATTAGGTCCTATCACTGTGGAAGTGGGTCTGTTCCCCAGAGGGAATGACCTGAACAGGAGGATGTAAGGCAGAGTAGGCCCTGCAACAAACCAGCCTTTTTCCTCTACTCTTCCTCGCCTGACAGACTAGGAAGACTCTCCCAGCTTTGGCTGAGTCTCCTGGCCTGTGGTCTGGGGGGGGGGGGGGGTTGTGTAAAGAAATGGCCCCCTGTTGCAGTTACCCCCCACTTTTTGCCTGATACTGATGCTGACTTGACTGAGAAGTGTGCTGGGACCCTGCTAACCAGGCCCCAGCACCAGTGTTCTTTCACCTAAAATGTACCATTGTCTCCACAATTGGCACAACCCTGGCACCCAGGTAAGTCCCTTGTAACTGGTACCCCTGGTACCAAGGGCCCTGATGTCAGGGAAGGTCTTTAAGGGCTGCAGCATGACTTATGCCACCCTAGGGACCCCTCACTCAGCACAGACACACTGATTGCCAGCTTGTGTGTGCTGGTGGGGAGAAAATGACTAAGTCCACATGGCACTTCCCTCAGGGTGCCATGCCAACCTCACACTGTCTGTGGCATAGGTAAGTCACCCCTCTAGCAGGCCTTACAGCCCTAAGGCAGGGTGCACTATACCACAGGTGAGGGCATATGTGCATGAGCACTATGCCCCTACAGTGTCTAAGCAAAACCTTAGACATTGTAAGTGCAGGGTAGCCATAAGAGTATATGGTCTGGGAGTCTGTCAAAAACGAACTCCACAGCTCCATAATGGCTGCACTGAATACTGGGAAGTTTAGTATCAAACTTCTCAGAATAATAAACCCACACTGATGCCAGTGTTGGATTTATAAAAAAAAAATGCACACAGAGTGCATCTTAGAGATGCCCACTGTATTTTACCCAATTGTTCAGTGCAGGACTGACTGGTCTGTGCCAGCCTGCTGCTGAGAGACGAGTTTCTGACCCCATGCGGTGAGAGCCTTTGTGCTCTCTGAGGGCAGAAACAAAGCCTGCTCTGGGTGGAGGTGCTTCACACATCCCCCCTGCAGGAACTGTAACACCTAGCAGTGAGCTTCAAAGGCTCAAGCTTCGTGTTACAATGCCCCAGGGCACTCCAGCTAGTGGAGATGCCCGCCCCCTGGACCCAGCCCCCACTTTTGGCGGCAAGTCCAGGAGAGATAATGAGAAAAACAAGGAGGAGTCACTGGCCAGTCAGGACAGCCCCTAAGGTGTCCTGAGCTGAGGTGACTCTGACTTTTAGAAATCCTCCATCTTGCAGATGGAGGATTCTCCCAATAGGGATAGGAATGTGACCCCCTCCCCTTGGGAGGAGGCACAAAGAGGGTGTACCCACCCTCAGGGCTAGTAGCCATTGGCTACTAACCCCCTAGACCTGAACACGCCCTTAAATTTAGTATTTAAGGGCTCCCCTGAACCTAAGAATTCAGATTCCTGCATCTACAAGAAGAGGACTGCTGAGCTGAAAGACCCCTGCAGAAGAAGAAAGAAGACACCAACTGCTTTGGCCCCAGTCCTACCGGCCTGTCTCCTGCCTTCTAAAGAAACCTGCTTCAGCGACGCTTTCCCCAGGACCAGCGACCTCTGAATCCTCAGAGGACTGCCCTGCTTCAAGAGGAACAAGAAACTCCCGAGGACAGCGGCCCTGTTCCAAAAAGACTGCAACTTTGTTTCAGAGGAGCAGATTTAAAGACCCCTGCAATCCCCGCAAGAAGCGTGAGACTTGCAACACTGCACCCGGCAACCCGACTCGACTGGTGGAGAAACAACGCTACAGGGAGGACCCTCCGGCGACTCCAAGACTGTGAGTAACCAAAGTTGTCCCCGTTGAGCCCCCACAGCGACGCCTGCAGAGGGAATCCCGAGGCTCCCCCTGACCGCGACTGCCTGACTCTAAAATCCCGACGGCTGGAAAAGACCCTGCACCCGCAGCCCCCAGCACCTGAAGAATCGGAACTCCAGTGCAGGAGTGACCCCCAGGAGGCCTTCTCCCTTGCCCAGGTGGTGGCTACCCCGAGGAGCCCCCTCCTTGCCTGTCTGCACCGCTGAAGAGACCCCTTGTTCTCCCATTGACTCCCATTGGAAACCCGACGCTAGTTTGCACACTGCACCCGGCCGCACCCACACTGCTGAGGGTGTACTTTTTGTGTGGACTTGTGTCCCCCCCGGTGCCCTACAAAACCCCCCTGGTCTGCCCTCCGAAGACGCGGGTACTTACCTGCTGGCAAACTGGAAGCGGGGCACCCCCTTCTCTCCATTGAAGCCTATGTGTTTTGGGCACCTCTTTGACCTCTGCACCTGACCGGCCCTGAGCTGCTGGTGTGGTGACTTTGGGGTTGCTCTGAACCCCCAATGGTGGGCTACCTTGGACCCAAATCTGAACCCTGTAGGTGGGTTACTTACCTGCAAGAACTAACAATACTTTACCTCCCCCAGGAACTGTGAAAATTGCACTGTGTCCACTTTTAAAACAGATATTTGTGTTTTATGTGAAAAGTACATATGCTACTGTAATTATTCAAAGTTCCTAAAGTACTTACCTGCAATACCTTTCAAATGAGATATTACATGTAGAATTTGAACCTGTGGTTCTTAAAATAAACTAAGAAAATATATTTTTCTATACAAAAACCTATTGGCTGGAATTGTCTCTGAGTGTGTGTTTTCTCATTTATTGCCTGTGTGTATGTACAACAAATGCTTAACACTACTCCTTTGATAAGCCTACTGCTCGACCACACTACCACAAAATAGAGCATTAGTATTATCTCTTTTTGCCACTATCTTACCTCTAAGGGGAACCCTTGGACTCTGTGCATGCTATTCCTTACTTTGAAATAGCACATACAGAGCCAACTTCCTACACAGAAGTACTATGAATGTTTGGGATTATTGTGTTCCTTGATCTTTTTGGATACACGTCAGATCTGGATTTGAAAACATAGTGAAAAGGAGTAAGGTGCCCTCAGCTAACATCTTAGAATGTTTGTTGGAGTTAGTTGTGTCACATTCCAAATATGGATGGCAGTCCAAGTGTGTGCACATGGCTTCACATCTCCATGGTTGGTGAAAATCACCATAGCTGGGCCACATCAATTGAATCACATGTAACAACAGGGGGGCTTACAGAAAGTCCCTGCCCCTTCCTCTGTACATTGTACCTATGTGTCATTAATGTGTCATGGCCACAAGGCATGTTTGACTGGTAATGCAGTCCTCAAGTAACCAGGCTTTGGATGTCTCTCTTGGATGCACATGATGAGAAGATTACACTCCATATTTTTTTCTAGTCACCAATTACGGGGCATGTTTGCAACCACATGATAGTTAGGGCCAATGTATGTGTGCAGATATGTGTGTAACTGTCGCAGGAGACCCATGCTATGTACAAGTTGGCCGTGATATATCAGATGTAGTACCATCATGTCTGAATGGCTGCCATTTCCTTATTCAGCCTACACATTGTATATGTTTATGAAATTGTTGTGTTGTGCACAGATTTTTAGCACATTTCTTCCTTCCATACCTTACAGGTGGACCGGCACCCTACACTGTGGGAGAGGTGGCGACATCTGAGGACACCGACCACTCCAGTAAGTGTTGATATGTCTGTTATGTGTTGTGTTTGCTGGTAATGGACTAGTGTGAATTGAACGCATAGCAAGGTGTGATGCGTTGGGCAAGCTTTTCTCTTGTTCCATGAGAGGGAATTCAGTTTCTCACACGTTTTGAGTTGGCCAATTCGTATCCAATGGTGTTATGTAGGGATTGTAGGCCATTCCTGTAGGCCCCACTGTGAGTACAGGGGTTACTCATGTGGATGACACTTGTATCAACAAGAGTCACACTGGAAGTCAGCTCCGATTTAGTCAGCCTATCAGACCCACATTCTCCAAGATTGGTACAGCAAATTGCTTTCCAATAGACATCTGCTTCCCTATTTACCAACGTAATTATGAAACAGTAGGTAGAACCTCCTAGCAGCATGTACTTCCACGTGTAGTGCTACAAGTATGTGCAACTTGAGTTCAATGGCCTAGGTGTGCATGCAATTCATGATCATGGGTGTTCTTGCAACTATGTGTCTGATGTAAGTCAGGCCTTATTGGAAGTGTATGTTGTGTACCAAGTTCGGCATTTCCTGACATGTGTGGCCTTATGATTGCTCTAGGGTTTGCTGACCCCTAATTGTTGATAGACCTTACCTGTGGTGTGTGTGTGTAGAAACAAACATGTGTGGTGTTTTCTATACACTCCTCTGTGTACATGTTGTTGGAAATTGATAGTTGTTTATCCACCCCCTCACCCGCAAACACGGGCATGGGTTTGTGAATGGGGTACCTAGTACTGATGCCACCAGTATGTTACACATACATGTGAATAAGTGACGGTTTGGTTGCAACCTAGTATACACACTCAGGTTTGGCACTTGGTACTATACTGGCAAGTCCAGTTACAACTTGCAGACCATGTGGCTTTAGTTTTGCTTTCCGTACACTAACATTTGTAGCCCAGGTCTTGGTGGAGGATATGAAGCATGATTCTTAGCTGATAACTGGCAGAACTCAGATTGCAAGTCAAAGCCAGTTGTTACCCATCTTGTAGGTTTTGGATGTGCTATGTGTGATGTGACCTTTGTAGGCTGGCCTGCCATGTACTTCCTCAGGGACATTCAATGATCTGTATTGTGATATGAGCTGTTACAAGTACAGTAGATGCATTGTGATTAACTTCTTGTGCCATTTCACACAATGCAGTTACTAATGTAGAATATCTGCATTTGTCTTCACAGCTGCAAACATGACTCCAGACCTGGTCCGTGAATTCTAGCGCCGGGCCATGAGATACCAGCACATCCTGCTGGTGGAGTCGGGGTTCAGGAGGATGGCCTGGCGATATCGCCATGAACGGGCCTCCGGGGCATGGAGAGCTTTCCCACAGGGTGGCACTACTTTGCCCACCACAGCCACCACCAGCACAACCACCAATCCAAGCCAGGTGGCCCCACCCACAGCTGGGACTGTTGGTCCTACATCTGCTGGACTTCCAGGCCCCAGCATTGCTACCGGTGCAGGATAGCCCACTAGGCCTGGCACCACACACACACACAGACCTCCTCCACCGGTACCCAGACTGCCACAGCGCCATCTGTTGACCCTGCAGCCTTCCACAACATGGAATGTAAAATGGACCATGTGCTGCGCAAGTTGAGCCACCTGAGCCGGGATGTGCGCCACATTAACCGGCGTGTTAAGTCTATTAAGAGGACCCTCGGGAGGGCCAAACTCTAGACATTTTTTGATAGACATGATTCCCTCCCCTCCCTCCTCTTTCCTTGTTCTTATAGTTAGTGGGCTTAGGGGGCTTAGTGTTAGGTTAGTATAGGCTGTTAGTTTAGTTAGTGTTAGTGGGTGGGGGGTCCAGATTCTTTATATTTTTACTGATTAAGTGTGTGGGTGGGTGGGTGGGGGGCTATGTTGGGGTTCTTGTGTGTTTAAATAAAAAATATATAAAAAAAATATATATATATATTTGTTTAGGATAGTATAGTATGTGTTTAGGTTAGTATGTGTTGTCCTCCATGTGTCCCATCTCATAAGGGGGCTGGGGGGTAGATGTTTAGAACGTTTCGTTGCATGTGATAAGTCTGTGTAGCTTAGGGTAGTTAGGGACAGTTGTGGGTAATGAGTACTCAGGGTAGATTAGGGTAGGTAAGATTTTTCCCTCAGTTTCCTCTTCTGGGATTAGCATTTAATAAATATTTGGTTAACCCTTAATAGTATGTTTTGAATGGTACTTGATCGTGGGTTTGGATTCAGTGTACATACATTTTGTACTATTACATTTGTGTCCTATGCTACTAACAAATCCCAACTGAGCTGTACGATTGGCAGCTAGCCCAGAGCTACCTTGCAAAGTGTCGACCCTTTGTTGCAACCACCAATCACAGTTAATATGGATGACAATGTGTTTCTGTTGATAACTGTGTTTTGAAAGTCACAAACAGCGCTTCCAGACTTCGTATTGGGGAAACAGTTTTAGGTCTGACTGCATTGTGATGATCATGGACACCCTTATAAGATGAGTTCTCATTGGCAATCTTGTATTCTTGTCTTAATGACTCTCATACATCATTTGTGACACAGTTCAGCATGATTACCTATTTGTATGTAAACTCAGACACCTTCATTTATGCAGTTTTTGTAGTGTTTGCTTAGATTAGTGTGCCATGCTATTTGTGTTATTTTTGAATGTTGACAACATTTTGCGGCCACTATTTGATGACTTAGTTATCCCCTGAGGAAGCATTCTTCTGTCCAACACAGCATGATGGTGTATGGTTTCTCACTTCATCAGATTTGTCCCTCAGGATGGGCAGAGTATGATGCAATCATGGGCACTGTGCAGATTTCTCTGACTACATATTATCAGGACAGTTGTATTGACAAGCTACGTAATTTGACAGTAGGCACATTTCAGTTATCTACTGCACAGTTGATATGACACATTACCCAGAGACAGATTTGTTGTGTAAGTGCTATTTATTGAAAAGTGCTGTAATGCTATCTGTACATTGTCCAGGATTGTGAGTCCATTATAGTGATATCTTACATTGTGATCCAACACAAGGGTTTACCAAAATGCTTTTGACATGCTGGGATTGCTGTTTCAGACAGTGCAGAGGGACAGAATTTGCCAATGAGTAGGAGAGAGACAATCACTGGGCTGGGTGACAAGATATACAGTGGTTTGCAGAACAGTGCTTGAGTACAGTTGTTGCAAGACTGGCAAGTTACAAAGCGCAGGATGTTGGCCATGTGGCAGGGACTAGTGCTTCCGGGTCATTTTCCTTGTGAATGTGATCTGTTCCATGTCTTCTTCTTCTGATGTGTATGTTGCCTCCTCTGTCCTTGTTGTTGTTGGTTGTGAAGAGGCAACACACACCTCAGTGTTAGAAGACGTGGAGTCAGACATCCCGGTCGCTGCTCCCTGTGAAGGTCTTAAGGGCAGTACTGCAGCAAGGAGTATCTGCTGGTTTTTAAGAATAGCAGCCATATCACGATGGTAGGCAGCCAGGTCGGCCCTGAGGGGTTCAATGTTGCATTTGTGCACGCTTTGACAGGATTGCTGTAAGTGTTGAGTCAACTGTATTACAGCTGTGCTGATTTCCTTCAGCCTTTTTTCTACTTCCTGCAAGATAGTTGTTTGCCCTTGCATTGCTGCTGCCTGTTCTTCAGTTGACATCATGCACGAACGCACCCCCTCTAGGCTGGCTGCCATAGTTTGCATCCCCGCCCGCACCTCATTGGCCAGCTCCCGCTGTACTCCAACTACAGTTCTCTCAAAGCTGGTGCCTGTTTCGTCTGAGTCCTCAGCTGTATTGGAGCTGGCAGATCTTACAACTGGGGTGGTGGGTGGATTCTCTGCGATGGCTGCTTGTTCTGTGCTCCTCCTTGTGACTGAAGGTAGGGTCTGGAGGGTTTCAAGGACCTTTTGGATAGTCTCCTGGGGAATGTTTATCGGTTCGTCATCCATGCCATCAGGGAAATCTGGGACAGGCATATCCGCAGGAGATCCACTTCCTTTGCAATGAAACAGGGTACAATTAGTGTGTCTGTGTTGTGGCAATTTTGATGTGACGTGCATGCCTTTTGATGAATTCACTTTGTGATCTTGTTTTGTGTTAATTGCTCCAGTCCTTCAGATGGGCATTCTTCCAGGCCTATGGCCCACCTGCATGTCACATGTATGTTATTGAGTTATTAGACTTGTCAGCATCATCGCATCTAGGTGTTGGTTTAGGCCAAATAGAGAATTGCCACCTTCTTTTCCTACTTAAGCCTCCGTCTACATCCATTGTCATGGTGAGACCTTTCACTGGCTGTGGGTGTTCTGATGGCCCTGGCAGCACACTTAACAATCTGGACCTGCCCCAATCTCTGATCTTTCACATCCACTTAAATGTATTTGACATGTGGCATATCCTATGCATGACAATGTTATGATCTGATATGGTTGGTGACATTGGTAATGTGTACTGCTGATGTTGGGGAATGTGTGTTACATTGGATTGCCCTGATAGTCGTATCAGTGTCCTATTTCCTCCTCTGACTGTGCAGGTGTATTTCAGTGACCAGTTACATGTTCCCCCCCCTCAATGCTGTTGTCTGAGCAGTATGACATTTGGGATGTTGCATTGTTACCCAGGCACAGGATGGAACCTGACATATGCAGCATGGGTGTGTCCTTAGTGCTGTGTAGCTCCTATTGTTGTTTACATTGGCTGATGTTTGCGACAACTATGGACATTGACATTTGAGAGTACTGGGGCCTTTGTCTTGTTTCTGGGGATTGTTGAAGTTGTCATCCTCACCCGCTAATTTAGGTGTGTATGATCCATGGGGAGGTTACTGTCATTGGCTACTTGAGATGCACACAGAGCGGAGGTGGTAGTGGCAACTGTTGTCGCAGTTACATTCCAGTTGTCGGTATGGCTAGAGGTTGTTAAGAGGGACCTAGTTAATGTAGGGGTATGGTGGCTGGCGTGTGCAGGGATGTCAGTTTGACGTTGTGGCCTTCCCTCCTGGCGTGGCTTTCCCTTTGCTCCATCGTTGGCAGGACAGCATGCCCCCATGGGACTGTTGTTGGTGTTGTGTAATGGTGTGCCCCAGATATTCTCAGAATGGGTCATGCCCCCCTGCCGTGACCCTTTACCCATGCCAATCCATGTATAAGATGACTTCCATGCATTTTGTGGTCGGTATCCGCCCCCCCGGTTGTAGATGACATTAGTGCATTTTAATTCCCGCATGCAACTTACCCTGCATGTGCATTGTCTCCTGGTAGTCTGCTCTGTCCTGTCCTTGAATCCTTGTGACTATCTCCTCAGGGATGACGGCTGTGACCATCTCCTCCATGTGGTCCAGGGCCTCCTGGTGTGCTGGACTCCCCCCTCCAGTCTGCAGTGCTGCCTTCCTGTTCCTGGCCATCTTTTCCTTGGTCCTGCGCTTGCAGTCATGCCAGCGTTTCTTGCACTCGATAACTGTTCTGCGTACTTCAGCCACACTGTTAATCTTGTCGACAATTTGTTGCCATATAGCCCCTCTCCTACTGATTGGCAACTTTGAGCTGACAAACAGTTGGTGCTGGTGTTCCGTCACCTCTTTAACCAGAATTTCCTGCTCCTCTGCACTAAAGCGACACTTTCTTTTCTTCTTGTCCTGGTTCTTGTGTGGGTCATCCTGGCTGGTTCCTGGTCTGCTGTCATCTTCCTGGGGTCTGTAGTGGCATCTGGGATCCATTTTGGCTCTCCTCTGGTGAAATGGCAGTGTTTGCGTGTTTTTTTTCACGCTATTACGTCATAAAACGTCGCATATCCGGTTTGCGGGGTCGTAAATCGACCCACAGTAATTTCCGCCACGTTAGTGTAGTTTTGCTTCACAACTTGATGCTGCGGTATGCGTCAAAAATAATGACTCCCACCTGTGGTTTGCGCTTCCGTGCGTCAAAGTATAAATATGACGCCCGCACGGCACACCAAAATGGCGTTAGCCAGCAGGAATATTTTTGACACAAAACTGCGCCGGTGCAGTTTTACATCTAAAAGTATAAATATGGCCCTTTATGCAATTGCACATCACCAATGTGACTGTGGTGGTCCAACTACCACATATAACAAGGTGGAAATGAGGATTATATAAGGAATCACTCACCTGCAGGCAGCGCTACACGCCTGGCACTGCCATGGAGCCCAACACACTGCAACTGCTTCTAGTCATCAAAGGAGCCCAAAATCCCCAACTCTGTGGATACACCTGATCATAAGTACACACACCTACCTGTGCCATTAACCTTAACAACAGATCATCACCTGTCAGCTACATTATATAACACCACCCTCATTAAACAGCCCTGCAATGGACACACACACACAGTGCCTCACAATAGAAAGACAATGGGATGCACAATAGACAGAGAGACAAAAATACTATGCAAACAATACCTGCACAATAGAAATGGGGGCATTAGGAGCACTCCAGGAAGGAGGTGGCTTTGGGACACATATCACTTTGCACATGCCCCTTAAACAACATTTGCTCAGGAACTAGCCCTTCAGTTATCTAAGGGACAAACAATACTAGACTCAAGTGACATGACAATCTGCACAATGTGGAAGTGCAAGTCAACAAAGTTAATACAACTCCAACTTCATGTGACATACATCTACGTGATGAAGCTGCAAGGTACACACAGCTACATAGACAGATGCACGGTCAAATGCAAACTAAGGTAGCATAATCGAGCACACTCTATGTCTGCATAAACAAAACTCAAGCTGCCACACATTACACAAATCCATAATCCATATCAGGGGGACAAGTTTAACACCATACATGCTCACATTGGACAACACAAGATAAAATACTTACCATAACAAACAGGGGACAATGTAATGACACCACAATTGCATTAACACCCACATATCCATACAGTCAACATATACCTTTGTCTTAGGGGACACCAGCACTGACCACAAAGTCAGATACTGTAAACAACAGCAAATGGATCAGCAGGCAGGCTAAATCACACAACTGTGAGCAGACAATACAAGTTACTAAGGAAAAACATAAAGGTGGAAAAGGAACTGCAGGACAAATGTGTACCCAAAAAACAACTGTTTTGGTTTATTTATAACCAAACTTGGAAAGTCCAAGGCCATTGGCCAGTCCATATAGAATAGACCAGGCACCTCAGTGTGCTGTCACTTAACTCCTAACTGCCAGGAAACCTCCACAGGAAGGGTCATCAAGTGGGTAGGCGGGCACCTCAGGGATCTTCCTGGGGGGGGGGGCAGAATGTCAGATTTGGGATGGGTGGGTTTGGGTTTGTGAGTGTGGACTGCCTTTTAGGAGGGTTGTGCTTTTTATTGAGGGGAGGGTTATTGGTGTTAGCAGGGGGGCAGGTGTGACAGGGGAGGACTTGGAGGTGGAAGGGATGGGTTGGGAGGTAGGTGGGGACCTCTTGGTTTTGGGTCTGTGGTGGAGGCACTGAGTGGTTGTCTCTGTGTCGGTGGGGATGTCTTGGGTGTGTGTGTATGTCTGAGGTATGCTTATGCGTGGGTGGTGTCTGTTGCATGTGTGAGTGTTTGCATTTGCTTGTCTTGGAGACTGGGAGGTGGAGGTGCTTGGTGATGTGGGAGTGGTGGATATGTGTGTGTGTCTGTTGGAGTGGTGCCTGCAGGTATGCTTGCAGTGGTGGATGTCTGAGTCTGTAGTGGGTGGGGTCTGTGTATATGTTGGATGTGGTGGATGTTTGTGTGTTTCTTGGGGTGGTGTCTTCAGGTATGTTGGATGTGATAGATATTTGTGTGTCTCTTGGGGTGGTGCCTGCAGGTATACTGGATGTGATGCATGACTATGTGTCTGTTGTGGTTTCTGCAGGTATGTGGGTGTGGTGGGTGTGTCACTGACTGCTGTGATAGTGCTTGTGAGTATGCTTGATGGGATGTGTGGGACGAGAGGTTGGAGGGTGTTCCTGGGGAAGTGGTGGCTGGTGTTGTGTGTCTGGGTGTCTGTTGAGTGTTGAGGTGGTTGTATGCTGATTGGTCTATGAGCTTGGGAAAGGTAGGGGAATTGGGAAGAGGGAGGTGGAAGGGGGACTGAAGGTTGGGGGGGTCAGTAGCTGCCATCAGTGTGGGGGCCAGACATTGCACTATGAATGCCTTCCAGGAGTGCATTTGTCTGCTGCAGTTGAGTGGACAACCCCATGATAACATTCACAATGGCTGTCTGACTCACAGAGATACTCCTCAGGAGGTCAATATCCCCTCACTGAGGGCAGCAGTGGTAACAGGGGCTAGGGCAGAGGTGCCTGCAGCAAAGGAGACGACCACCCTCTTGGGTTAGCGGGCATGACCAATTGGGTGGGGAGCAACAGGGAGTTTTGCGATAGAACTGGGGGATGGCGGCAAAGGTGGAACAGGGGTATGTCCTGATTGGTACGCCATCACTAGGTAGTGGCCACTGGAGGAAGAATCTAATGATAAGGAGGATGAAGATCCGGTCTCCTCCGTGGCAATCCACTTACCTTCTGGGCAACTGGGTTCCTCTGTGTCAGTTATGTCTTGACCAGAGGTCCAGTGGCCAGATGCTTTCCCACTCTGCTGTGCCCTGTCTCTTTCACTTCCCTGGGCTGATGCTGCAAAGACAAAGAGAAATTGGGTCATCAGATGTCCATGATCACAGTTGAAAAACAGTTGTGGTTAGCAAATATTGCCATGATGTCAAGTAGGCCCCAGCACAAAACTTCACCTAAGTGGCCTATACATGTACCATACTATATGCATGCATGACATCTGAACTGGCAACAGTTGGCCAAAGAAAAATCAGGATCTCACACAACTACAATTGAATGGCTGAAGTTGTGCAATCACAGTAACCATTGAACACGTAGGAGACATCATCACTTTCAATGCTTTGCCTCAAGGAGCATATATCACTTAACCATTATCACATAATAGTAGGCCAATACAAACCCCATTCCCACAGATCCCTCACAAGATCATACACACATCTATTTTTCAGATACACAATGACACAACAATAAGATCTGATGCTCCCCGAACATGCAATGTTGCTAACAACAGTACAATAGCCTGGAGGAGGTGACATGGAAATACTCATGTCACACTGGAAACTGTTCTTCGATACACACTTCACAAAATGATATTTGTTTCAGTGGAGTCACGGAGGTAGTACTAATGTTGCTCAGTTATGCCACAGATTTGGCATGGAAATGTACACTGTAGATGAAATGTGAAAAATGTCAGGGAGATATGTCTATAAAATCCACAGTACTTGTAGAAGGCCCTCAACATGTTGCCCAATTGAAAGCTACATCATTGTCTCCATTTCGGTCACGCAAACCCAGATGTCTGTGGATGAATGCTTGCACCCAAACACGTATTACCAACATAACTGGAAGTCACTTCATGATGCATGGAAATGCACATTGTAGGTAAAATGAAAATCACTAGGCCTAACCGTCATGTCCGTCATTGCTACTGCAGTTGTACACACCAAATGGCATGCTATGTCGGGGGAAGGTATGTGTCAGCCAAGAATCAATGGTGATACACTGATTTCTGAGCACAACATGAAATGTACCCCCATTGTAAATTTCCCACTCCATGCATAGGTTGGCATGCACATATATTTGAGGGAATACAGAAATTATCCCCTCAACACAGGTAGACCATGCATGAAACAGCAGATTACAAATTATTTTCTAAAGAGAAGAGTACACATGCTGACATGTAGGCACAAGGAATTTTGGCAACAGTGATGGCACATAAATCATGTCAATGGACATGTCCCACTTAGCAGGGAAAAGTAGTGATCTATAGCTGCACCCTAAAAAATTGTACGCACTGGCAGATGTATGATGGCCATCTTCAAATTTCAGACAGTAGTGAGGAACCAGCACCCGTCATCTGCTAAAGACAAGTAGACTCTGGTTGGCAGAGGCCAATATACTAATTTTTCCAGACAACTGGCTGATTACAGTGATCCATCACAACCTTTCGTTTGGCCTGTAATACTGAGGAGTAGTGGTCTGTTGCATAGATACTACACCCACTACAACAACAAACATTACTTGATTAATCACTGTACGCAGCCATATGTTGTCCATGGACAGCTAATTGTTTGTGGATTGAACACAGTTGTGTCCTAGGTCACTGGGCCAGTAGGCAAGGCACCTCTGCATGCAACAAATGACATGTCTACACAAACAATCACTCATCTACTGTGTTACATATGGCTCATCCCTAATCGTCAGGGGGAGCTGTCAGAACCTAGCACATTACCCTGGCAATGTGACAGGCAGGTATATGGCCTGTACTTACCCCCTTGTAGCTGCTGTACTATCCTCAAACTCCCATAAAGGTCTGGGTAGGCCACTGCCAGAATGTAGGCCATTAGGGGGGTCATGGTCCAATGGGCACCTCCCCCACATTGGGAGGACATCCCCAGCTGGACCTCAGCCATCTTCCAGGCCCAGTATCTCAGGTCCTCCCCCTTCTTGCGACAGTGGGCACTCCACCGGTTGTGGACCCCCAGGGTTTGCACCCTCTTGTTCCCCATCATAACTCCTTTTTCTGATGGGTGTTGACCTGCATGGATGAAAAAGACAAATCAAGAGATTACAATCACAATTGATGTCTCAAATGGTTGAGTCACATAAATGTCAGAAACACAAAGCTCAAACTTTTTCAATGTTAACACTCCACAGGTGTGAAACACACAAGTTCATAAGTACAGGGACATGGCTACAGACATATGTATTTGCATTTGCAGACTAACCCACTTCCCTGCTCATGGCCTACAATGACTAAGCAAGCTTACTGACATGAGGTAGCCCCTGTTCCAGCAACCTGTACTGTAATGTGAGTCACAATGAAACACTGCACACTTATGTGGCTTCTGAAGGGTAAACTCCTTAGGCCAGACTGGACCAACTCATAGACACTCTGTGAAGTTGAATCACTGCATACATCCCCTACAGGCAACTGCCATAGTACAAACTTCACCATTACACTTGGGTAACAATAAAGAGGCTGGCATGGTGGGTACAGAAAGTGTTTTTCTTGTCCATGTGTAGGCACGTGGAATAACAAATGCAGACTCATGCCACTTCAGGGGGCGGTTTCTGTGGTATGTACCTGTACCACATAACAGTCCTGTGAACATATGTACCTATACTACAGAGGCGGCATCCAACATACAAAGACATGCATTTTACAGTTTCTGCTATGTGACCAAGCTCCTGAGTCACATATCATGGCCTCCCAGGAATCAACACACTGTCTTAACTGTGGGACTGTCATTCATACAATAAGGCTGTACAAGACAAATATGACCTGTGTGAAGGTGACAACAGAGCTGTGGGAGTAAGGACCTGTCATGAGCCTAAGACACACATTGACAATGATGCAAAATGCACATATGGACTAGAGAGATGATTTAACTATGCACCCATTCCTAATCTAATCAAAGGAATTAGACATTCCGGGCAGGTTTTGCCACTAGAGCATCATCTTGGTCACAAGCCAGGATCCTCTGGGATACAGGGAGTGGGCAAAGTGCCACAGTTGCCTAGCCATAGCCACACTCCTACAGCCTGGATAGGTCCCATACTGGGAGATACATTTGATAGGCCCTGTTCTATACATGCTGAGCATAGAGAACCATCATGATATTCCATCCCCATCTCTTCCATGCATGACAGTACATAATGTCGCCATCAACAATTTGGCAAATGGTGTGTGTGTGGGGCAACCCGAAGGGCACAGTGAGTCATGATACGCCTCTCACAAAACAGTTTAGCAACGCCAGATGTGGTTTGAAAGCTCTGTGGCACTATACTCATTAATCACATGATTCTCAAATGACTAAGCCAAGAATCATATTCAGCTCATGCTGTCATACACATGCATGTTTTCTAACATTTACAGATATCGTGTGGAAAAAGGTGTCCTCAAATGGCAGTAATGACTCCTTACTTAGTTATGTGCAACCAACACAAGGATGATCTAGGTCCCCAAAAACCTCACAAAAGAGCATGTGACTGAACTCAACATATTGGTCCTGGCCACCAATACCTGCATATTCTACATCCCATTGATGCTGCACAGATTGTAGTAACAGGCACGTAAGACGTCTAACTGGCACACAGGGGCATATTGTAGCCTGTGAGGAGGAAAAGGATAGTGAAATACATGTAAAGTTGTGCACATGAGGTACTTACCTGCTCCTCTGGTGAGCCATAGAGCTGTCCATACAGGGATAGGACCTCATTAACTAGCTTCACCAGCTCCTCTGGAGAGAAGGTAGGGTCCGAATAATCTGCTGAACATTGTGTGATTGCTCCCAGAGGCAGCACACAGCAGCTAAGGTTGTGTAGGTGTTGCTGGCAGCAGTGTCAGGAGTCAAGTGAGTGAAGCTGCAGAAAATGGCGGTAGGTCTGCCATGTACGCAGTTGTCACCACTACCGGACACATCCATTAGCCACCCTGACTGCCACTGGAAACTATTTTAGCCTATGGCTGTGTCTGCCGCAGTTGCAACCTCCACCACCATGACGACTTCCACTGACGGCCACAGGTGGTTCCTAATGTACAGTAGAGTAGTTCAGGCGTCTGGCATTTTGGCAGTCTGAAATGCAGTATTAGGCCTCATAAGCTGCATCACACCTACAAAACATGTTTTTTACCACACAAACATCCTTATCCTGTCTTATCATGTAGGTCCTACTACTCAACCACCATTAGTATGTAGCTGGGCACAGATGGCATTTCACAGTGAAGCACAGTCCACCACAGCTCACTGTCATTTTGGCGGTCGGACAATGCAGTTACATTTCGAGGGGCAATTGTGTTGCACATCTTTAAGTTTGGTCTAAATCTATATTGTGG
Organism: Pleurodeles waltl; assembly: GCF_031143425.1. Taxonomy (NCBI): domain Eukaryota; kingdom Metazoa; phylum Chordata; class Amphibia; order Caudata; family Salamandridae; genus Pleurodeles; species Pleurodeles waltl. Next base: position 271,403,367 of record NC_090446.1, read on the forward strand.
ACACATGTGTTGAAAACCATGGGGTTCACATGTGACACTTGTGCAGTTGGCAGCTGTGATGTCTACTGTGTGTCATGTCTATACAGTCAGAAATGCTTTGTCACATTATGGCCCTCATTATGACATTGACGGTAAATGCTGCTTACCGCCACGCTGACGACCACTAACATAATGCTGCGGTGGCGGATATCCGTTCTCCAAATTATGACACACACACCAATCTGACAGAATACAGCCACATACACAAATCCACAGGACCAAAGGTCTGTGCCAAAGTGGCGGACTCAACACCCATACTGTTACACCAACAAAACAACCCCATCACATTATGGCCCTCAAATCACCACAGCAGACATTCAACGGCGGTAAACCATTTGAGGTACATACCGCCACGCTCAGAATGGACACCCACATACAAAACAACACTACATTGGCCAATACAAAAAGAACACACACCTGACACTCATATACACACCACACCCACAACACTATGAAACACACACCCACATCACCCACAACCCTTTACCAACAACAATTGCTGCCAGGAGATTGACATGAACAGCACAGAGACAACTAGACACACACACCACTCACATCCATGCATCCCTCACGCATGCCACATCACACACACCACCACATTACTCAACACACTCTCACCAACACAAACCACACAACACCCATGGCACCACAAAGGCACCCCCCTTTCACTGATGAGGAGTTAAGGGTCATGGTGGAGGAAATTGTCATGGTAGAGCCACAGCTGTTTGGAGCACAGGTACAGCAAATATTGATGGAGCTATGGTGGAGCTACGGTGGAGAATCGTGGACAGGGTGAACGCCGTGGGACAGCACCGAAGAACAAGAGATGACATCAGGAAGAGGTGGAACCACCTACGGGGGAAGGTACGTTCCATAGCAGCAAGGCACCAGCTCGCCATACAGAGGACTGACGGTGGACTGCAACCTCCTCCCCCACAGCTCACAGCATGGGAGGAGCAAGTCTTGGCAATCCTACATCCTGAGGGACTCGCTGGAGTTGCCAGAGGACTGGACACTGGTAGGTCAACATTTAACATTTATCAACCCCCATGCCTGCATGCCATCACACACCCTCACTCTCACTCCCTTCTCTCTGACTCCAACCCACACATTGCAACTACACAAATGACTAACCATAATACCAAGCCCTGCATGCCATACCAGTGTATGGACAGCCCTCCCAGCCTGGCATGGACACCCATCACTAAAGCATGCACAGCATAGGGAAACTAACATTCCCACAATACATCACCATACACAAGCAAAAGGTGGCAGGGCAAAACCAACGATAGAGGGGAAGCCACGGATGCACAGTATGTCATACACATGAAGCATAATACATCATTTACATCCCCACAGGTACCACAGCCAATGTCAGTGGAGAGGAGGTGCCACCACTATCCAGCCCCCCAACAGAAGATGCCCCCAGCGATGACAGTAACTCTGGACTTCTGGATCTGGAGGACCTACCTGGCCCATCAGGGACAACTGGACAGCCGGTCACCCAAGCACAAACACAGTCTACCACAGAGCCTCCACCATCAGGATCCAACACTACAGCACCCACCCAGCGTACCCACACCTCTGTCCTGAGTACATGTCAATCAGCAGTGTGCTCTCCTGTACTGGGACTCCAGGCCACACCTCGCCCACAAGACAATCAGGGACCTGGGTTCGGTGGCAGTGGGCACACCGTTCAGGGGACAGAGGCAAACTGGGAGGACCAGGGAACCGACTCTCAGAAGGCCCTCTCCGAGATCCTGGGAGCCTACCTACATTACCAGGATACGATGGGCCAGATCCTTGACAATGTGCAGAAGAACAGGCGGCCGCAGGAGGGACAGTATCAGGGGATCAGGGAGGACTTGCAGGCCATCAACACCATCCTGATTTCCATAACAGGGGTGCTGGCAGACATGGCCAACATCATGAGGTAGGCAACAGCACATCAACGGGCCCCTACCACTAACCAGTTAACTGAACAGCCCTCCACTTCTTCTGCCGCTAGTGGCCAAAAGGCCCCGCCACAGGACCCACAGGCCACCACCATCCCTCCCGACGCCAGGAAATGAGACTCTCATGATTGTCCCCCTTGTTTCTCACACTGTCACCTTGTCCACCTTGAAATGCCTTTGCTCCCCTTCCTATGGACACTTGGACATTGCACATGTGCTACAAACAGACTGGAACAATACCCTGGACTTTCCTCCATCATCACCCCATTCCATTGCACATTCCCCTCAATTTCTTAGCACTACAATAAACACCCTTGAGCACAACTCAAATACTTGTCTGTCATGTGTTGAAACAGTGCATTAATAGAAACAGTTGTATCCGTTGCAAATAAACTGTACAGTGTGAGAGCATAGAAATAATGACCTGTAGCTGGCTGTAGTAAGCATATCAGTACACAGGTGTCATTGCACTAACATCTGTAAAATGTGAATCCATAGGCGACAGTAAGCAGAGGTAAGTAGAGGTAAAAAGTGTGCAATGCCATCTTGCCACAGCCACACAGAAAACACCAATAGTCATTGAAAGGTGAATTTGCCCTGACTCACCTGTGTGTCATTAGAAGTACTGACGGATAACTGTGGTTCTGTTGTCCTCATCCTCATCTTCAGCCACAGGGGCATCTCCAGTCTCCTCCTCCTGCAGAAAAGGTACATGGCGTCTGAGGGCCAGGTTGTGCAACATGCAGCATGCCACGACTATCTGGCAGACCTTCTTGGGTGAGTAGCACAGATGGAGGCACCATACACAAGCAAAAGGAAGCAAAAGTTGGAGGCCGAAGGCACTCTCAATGATCCTCCTAGTTCGCTCAGGTGTCTCATTATAAGGTTCTCAACCCTTGTCCTGGCATTCCTCACAGGGGTCAGCACCTGAGATAGGTTGGGGTAGCCAGAGTCACCTGCAGGTATTGAAAGACAACATTTTGCCACACACTATCCTATCAGGTTAACATCAGAAGCATACTTTAACATACAGTGGGTAGGGACCAAGGTTCACCTATTAGCCACACCCTGTGCTTCTGAAGTTGGGACATCACATTTGGGATGCTGCTATTCCTCAGAACAAAGGCATCATGCACTGACCCAGGATACTTAGCATTGACGTGGGAGATGTACTGGTCTGCCAGGCACACCATCTGCACATCCATGAAGTGGAAACTCTTATGATTCCTGTACACCTGTTCATACTGGCAGGGGGACAATCGCAATATGTGCCTCACCAATTGCCCCAATAATATTGGGGATATGTCCCATTGCATAGAATCCGACCTTTATGAGGCTAAATCTTCCACCTGGGGGAAAGCTATGTAGCTGCACATGTGTTTTACCGGGGCAGACAACAGTCTTGCCAGCACGATTGAGAACATTGGCTGTGACATTCCTGCTGCCAAGCCCACTGTCACTCTGAAAGAACTTGTCACCAGGAAATGGAGCGCTGAGAGCACTTCCACAAGAGGTGGGATCCCAGTCGGAAGACGGATAGATGAGATCAGGTCAGGCTCCAACTGGGCACACAGCTCTGTGATTGTGGCCCTGTCCAGTCTATAGGTGAGGATAATGTGCCTCTCCTCCAGTGTAGCTAACTTCAACAGGCATCTGTACACAGAGTTTGTCTACACCTCCTATTCATCTGCAGCAATAGGTGTCTAAAGAACACATGAGTGAGTAGGCTGTTACAATTTGAACAACTAAACCACAACATCATTCCACATGGTGCACCTATGTATTGGGACAATGTAAATGTCGAAGTATGTGCCTATTTAAACTGTGACGCAGTAACTGTCGATTGGCCTGTCCCCCCTCAGAAACGGCGGCCGCCTGTCCTGTATGTAGGGACAGGTGGAAGTGAGGTAATTCCGCTGATGTTGGACATCTTGGCGGTAGGCGTTCTTGCACCACCGTACAATTCCTCATTGGATAATAATGGGCCCTATGGAGTACAGTGGTCAATGGGGAAGTACGCTGGCGATGACGGGTTACGCTGGCGATGACGGTGTACACCGCCGCGGACATGACCGCCATTTTCTAACTCAATCCTCACTTGTTTCCTGACCAGCAGCAGGAGAAGACCTACACTGCATGTGCTGCAGTGACCTGTGTCTGGAACCTACCATGGCCTGTGTGACAGGGAAAAGGGCCCCAGCCTTCACTTCAGAGGAGCTGGAGCGACTGGTGGATTGGGTCCTACCCCAGTGCGGACAGCTTTATGGGACTCCAGACCACTTTGGGCATGATACATGTGGCATGGATGCATGGAGATGTGTGTGAAGGCATCATGTAAGGGTGGGGAGGATTCTCTGTTGGCAGTGTACATGTTGTAGGATGGCCTATGTGTGCCAATGGTGATGGAATCGGGTACGGTTGGATGTGTGTGTGACAGGCTAGACTGTTAGTTTAATGGAGTTCTCCTATATTTATTACCTCTGCAGGTCAGCACCCATCAAAAGAAGGGATTATGGCGTGCCTTCGCCAAGGAGGTGCGGACCCTGTGGGTCAATGGCAGGCAGAGCACCCACTGTTGGAAACGTTGGGAGGACTTGAGATGCTGGGCACGGAAGACCGCGGAGGCCCAGCTGGGGATGGGCTCCCAATAAGTAAGGGGTGTCCGTCGGACCCTGAACCCCTCATGGCCCGCATACTGGCGGTGCCCTAGCCAGAACTGGATGGGCGCTTGAGGAAAACACAACAGCCACAAGGGGGTGAGTACAGTGTGTTTCATTACATATTTTGGCTGGTGGGGTGGTATCCTGGTGGTGGTTGTGTGTTAGTGGGTGCCCCTAAGGCCAGGCCAGACATTGCAACGTGGGTCATCTCTAGGGTTATGGTTGCATGGCAAATACAGGTAACCTAGCTTGTTAGTAGTCCCTTTTAGGCAGGGCATTGTGGGTCCCAGGTGTGCTGCATTTGGTGGCGTGTGCTCCTCATTTTGCCTTGGTCACTAGCTATATCACTGGTAGTGCAATGCATAGTGCTTAGGCCTGTTCCCTGTGTGTGACAGTGATGTGCATGCCAATTTTGGTGTTGGTGTAGTCATTGACTCAATGTATACTTTGTCTCCCCCCCTTTCTTGTTTTGTCATCCTGTCCTTGTGTGCATTAGCATTATCTGGAGGAGAAGCAGGGGCACCGGCGATAGAGGGAGCTGCATCCCACAGGACCCTGGAGGCAGAGTCCACGGATGCTGAGGAAACCAGTGAGACATAGGGCGAGGGGAGCACCACGGTGAAGACTGGAGGAGACATCACAGACTCTGATTCTTTCTCTGATGGGAGCTCCCTGGTAGTGGCGGACACCTCTGTGACCACCCCAGCTGCAGGTACAGCTGCCACCCCCATACAAGCACCGCCCTCCCATTAGCCCCTCCGAGAGTTGCCCATGCCTGCTCATCCAGGAGGGTGAGCATCTCCTTCTTCCCAGGCACCTCAGGCCCTGCCCCAGTGAGCCCTGCTGCCCTGAGTGAGGAGGCGATTGACCTCCTGAGATCCATCTCTGTAGGGCAGTCAACCATTGTGAATGCCATCCAGGGGCTGGCATCCCAGATGCAGCAATGCAATGCATTCCTGGCGGGCATTCACTGTGGATTGGCAGCCCAACAGAGATGGATGCAGGCTCTGGCCGCCTCTCTGATGGCAGCCATTGTCCCTGTTTCTACAGCCCCCCCTAAAACTACCACTTCCCAGTCCCATTCTCCTCAACCCCAGCCCATCCCAGGCACACATACAGACGAGCATGCACACAAGACAACACACAAGAGAGTAACAGGCAAACACGAGCACCACACTTCATCACACAGGCACTCACGCAAACACCATACAGTTGCAGACACGACAACATCCACTGTCTCCCTCTTCTCCTCCTCCACCACCTCCCTCCCAGTCACATCCACACTCACACCTGCATGCATTACATCAACATCCACTACCAGCATCACCACACCAAGCAGAACACACAACTCACTGCCAGACACTTCCCCAACTTCCATGTAAGCGTCCCCTCTGTGTTCTCCCACCCTGTCTGCCCCCCAAAGGACACAAACGCAAGTATTCACACACCCAACAGGCATCAACCTCACATCAGCATACTGCCCATGCACCTGCACCCACATCCAGCAGACATACACCTCCAACAACCACTCCCTCCTCCTCCACTCCCATTACTCCATCCCTCATCCCACCCCACCGTCCCTCAAAAGCTTTTACTTTCCCAATTTGACCTCTTCCCTACACCTCCCCCCCATCCTGCCCGTATGGGCAGGGTACCAAGGACACAGCCCAGAATCTCATCCAAACATTCCACAGGAACAGTGGTAGCACCACCTACTCATGGTGGTAAGGATACCAGACCTCCATCGCAGAAGGGGAAGGAGCCAGCATCACCAGGGAAGAAGGGGAAGGGGCCTGCACCACCTGTAAAGAAGGGGAAGGAGTCTGCACCATCTGGAAAGAAGGAGAAGGGGCCTGTACTACCTGTGAAGAAGGTGAAGGAGCCTGCACCACCTGTGAAGAAGGGGAAGGAGCCTGCACCACCAGACATAGAGGGGAAAAGCCCATCCACCCCTGCCAGGAAGGGAAAGGGATCCACGCCCCATGTACAGGAAGAAATTAAGCTCTCTACGCCAGCAGAGGCTGTCAGGCTGACACCTCCACCACCACCAGCTGTCACGGGCCCCCACCGCCAGCTGAGGAAGTGCAGCCATCAGAGAGTGCAGGGGCTGGCCAGGAGGCTCCTCCATCCACCACCACAGTGCAGCCGTCACCACCAGCGGATGCCATGTAGGACACACTCCAGGGGCTGCTGTGTGAGTTGCCCCCTCAAGAACCAGTGGGCAAGTCACCAACTCCAGCGCCTGTGGCATTGCACTCCCCAGCAAAGACAAATGGGCATGTTGCCCCCTCCAGAACCAGTGGGGAAGTCACCCACTCGACAGACTGTGGCCTTGTACACACCAGGATAGAGCAATGAGCATGTTGCCCCCTCCAGAACCAGTGGAAAAGTCACCCACTCGAGATACTGTGGCCTTGCACTCCCAGGACAGAGCAATGGGCATGGAGCCCCTCCAGAACCAGTGGGGAAGTTCCTGAATCTGGCTGAGGTGCCCACTCCACCCCTCTGAGGTGCCTTCCCACTTGCAAAATGATGCCCCTGCAGTGTTCTCTCTGGATGTGTCAGGATACAGGTTGGGCCTTGGACTTTGCCCTGCGGCCTTGTGTGCCCTTATGACTTTGGACGGCCATTGGCCCTTTTTGTACATCTGTAAATATATTTGGTTTTTGCTGTGGGTTTTGCTATGCTTATACATTGTCAGTACTCCAGCAATCTGGTACATGTTTTATTATACTGTGTGTCCTGTGTCATTGGTTTAAGTGTGCAGATGGTTGTGAGGATGGTGCATGTCGTGTGTGTGTGTCACTCTCATTTTTCTCCCACCCTCCCTTTTGTCCTAGGCAGCTGTACTCACCGTCATTGTCTTCGTCGGTGTTGGTTTTCCAGGTGGAGCATAACATAGATCATCGGGAAAACTTGCAGTTCGGGTTCCATGGCGTCGTGGTTCTTCCGTGTGCCTCCAATGGTGAGTCCTTTCACTTCTGAGCTCTGTTTCTGCCAGGCTTTTGTTGGCATTGGTACCACCTCGGAAAAGATGAAGGTTTCCAGTGTCATAATATGGGGGGCGGTACTTTGTCTTCTGCCTGTCTGCTGTTGGCTACCGCCGTGGTGAGTGTTGTTTCTGCCGTGGCGGCTGGTGTGGTATATTGGCTGTCTACAGGAGTTATCACCGCCATGATCATAATTTGGTTGAAGTCATCGCCAGCCTGTTGGTGGCATTACCGCCACTTTATCACTCACCGCCAGGGTCATAATGAGGGCCTATATGATTGACATGCATCATGTATGTTGCTGTGGATGCACTGACTAATGTTAGAATTCATGTCTTGTCATACTTAGATACCCTGGAAAAGGGAGGATGCAACAACCTCCTCTCTACCATCCACTACCAGACCTTTAGACCATGGAGCAAAAACACATCATCAAGTAATACCACCTCGATAGGCAAACAATAGTGGACTTATGTCATCAGTTGGAGCCAGATCTGTTGCCAGCTATTAGGTATCCAAACAGCACTCATTTTAAAGTTGTGTCTGTATTGCAATTCCTAACCACAGGGTCCTTCCAACATACAGTGTCCCTATCTGCTGGTATGTCCCAACCTACGTTCAGTCTGGTGTTGAAGGATGTCCTCTCAGCAATGTTGAAACACCTTGACAGCTATATTCTGTTTCCCTGACGTGAGAATTTAGTCAATGTGAAGACTGACTTTTATGGTTTTGCACACTTCCTATATGTGGTGGGAGCCATTGATGACACATATGTTGACTTGGTGCCTCCACAGGCCAATGAACAAGTTTATTGTAACAGAAAAAACTTTAATTCCATCAACGTGCAAGCTGTTAGTTTGGCAGATCTCTACATTTCAAGTCTCTGCCTGTTATCCCGGTTTAGTCCATGATTCCTTCATGATGCAGAACAGCACCATATCCCAGCTGATGTCACAACTGTGCCCAGAGAGAGCCTAGCTAGTTGGTAAGTCACATCTGCCCTAATTGTGTGTGTGCAATGTCAGGCTCTACAATCATGAAGTCAGCGACTCGTTGCACATATGTCCCATTCCAGGTAGTGGAGCAGGCATTTGTGCTTCTGGGGGCCAGATTTAGGTGGCTGCACAGGACTGCTGGAGCCCTCTTCTACTCACCCGTAAAAGTGTGTCAGATCACTGTAGCATGCTGCATGCTCCACAAGATCCCTCTGCTGAGTAATATTCTTTACATCCCAGAGGAGGGGGATGCTGCAGTGCCATAGGGTGTGACTCCTGAAATGTCAAGTGAGGGTGACAGTGGTGAAGAGGAAGCAGCTGACTTGCGGGTAGGTCTCATCAACAGCTGCTTTTCATGAGTGTAAGTATGTCAGGTGATGTCATGACTTTATACATTGAACTGTTGTTGTGAGAATGTGTGGAGTTGAGTGTTTTAGAAACAACTAGGAAGCTGATACTCTGCAATATTCAGCCAAAGGCTGCTTGATGAGGTCGTTTTTTACATATCCCCACCTTGATGATGTTGCTTTTTTTGTGTCAGTTTCCTTGCAATGTAATTTCTTTTCCAGATGCTTACTATGTGATTTGTGTAATAGGTATGTTTTCCAGCATATACTCCTTGTTTTGTCTTTGTACAGGTACCTTCACAATGACAGCCTCATGTGGGCATTTTAGAGTTGTTAAATTGGCAGGTAACTGATGCTGTTCTGAACATACAAAGTGGACATGGATTGTTCCAGGTAATGTAAGTCACTGATTTGGGGTGTATGAGACCTGTCTCAAGACAGCTTGCACAATGTTTGGGTGGAAGGTCAGAAGTGCACGATGGGCTTGTTTTGTGTGCTGTGATGTGCTGCTTCTATCATGTGTTTCATCATGTGGGCATGAAAGATGTATTCATAGATTGTGGCCAAATCATTTTCCCTTTACAATGGCTAAACACTATTCTTGTGTGGCCTGTATGTAGCTGTAGAAGTGTTTCATCATTGCAGGTCACTGTGCCTATGCCACAACACTGACATACATATTTGTGTCATACGCATGACATATGTTTGTGTCAGATGCATGGTCACTGGATAAAGATGGGCCTGTTATCAGGAACTGCTGTGCTGCCATCTCTCAGTATGTTGGATTTTGTGATGTTGGATTACTTTGGTGTGGTATGTGATAAGGCTCAAGCTGCTGACATCAACCACTTCAATGTTTACCTATTCTATGGAACAATGTCTGACAAATCCCTTCCTTCCTTGGACTGGGGGCTGTTCTTAGAAATATGTACTCAGTCTGAGTCACACATTCATGTTTCAAGAAGTCCAGACGTATTTGCAGCCTATGTGCTGTACACTGGCATAAAATGTTTGGTGTGACCAGACTCTTTTGATAATGTGTTTGTGTGTGATGGTTGTAATTCTGATCACTGTCTACCTGTAACATATCGCTCCTTGCACAATTATCTTGTGTCTTCATCATATGCTTCACATGATCCTACATCTCTACATAGCAAAGTGTGGAAATTAAGCAAGCAAACAATGAGTTTGTAATAGGTATATTTATTACAATGATGATGCAGAAAGTAACATTTGGACAGAAAAGAACAAAAAAGGAAAGTGAAAGTGTTGGTCAAAGTGAATGAAATGATTGGAGTAGATGCCACACAATTGGGAGTCCAGAGTACTACTCCCATTGGAACTGGTAGTTGGTTGAGGATCGTTCAACAGAGTGGATAAGTGGCACACAAAGGAAGTCCTTTAAGAAGAGGTCACTTGTTGGAAGTGGTGGGTGTCTTGCCATCCGTACCTCCTTGATTCTTTGCTGGACGTCCCCACTTGTGTGGGGGAATCTGCTGTTATAGAGGCAGGGATGTCTGGGGTGGGTTATTCCTCTTTCACAGCCTCCCTTCCAGTGGATGTGCCTGGTGTTGATGAGCCAAAGAAAGTGGAAGACTGGTTTTGAAAAACCATGCTCATGACTGTATATATGTCCCTCAACATCTTTGTTAGGGAGGCCATGTTTGTATTGTGGGCCTCCAGCTTTTCTCAGATGTCCCTGTGCATGTCCCTCTGTAGCTACTTGATTTCACAGAGTTTGGTCAAGACCTGGCCCATCACGCCTTTGGACTCCTGATAGACCCCCAAGATGCGGCAGATGGCGTTCTGACCAGGAGCAGCCCCAATGGAATCCCCAGCTTACCCACAGCATCCCTCCCACACACCCTATCCCCACGGCCCTCTTCCTTTGCCTCAGGATGCCCTCTCCCACTAAGTCCTGGAACCTCATTGCCCAAAGTGTGCGCTACAACTCAGGATCCAGAACTGGGGTCAGAAGATGGTAGACACTGTGCTCGGAACACAGGTTGTGAGGCAAATGGTTGCCTATGTTGTTGAGGTAACCTGGCTGGGACGTGCTAACGTGGCCACAGTGAGACTCCCTGTTGGTGTCTGACCTGGTTGCCCAGATGGACCAGAACTGTCCTTCACGTCCAGATGTCCAGGAGTGTCTACTTCACTCAGGGCTTCATCCAGGGGGTAGTGGCAGTCTCTTCTGTGATCTTTGTGTGCCAAATGGCAGTTTGACCTGTTGATGTTAAAGATACAATGTTACTGGTTGTATTGTGATATCTTCCTCCAACAGTTTAGTGTTACATTAAGCAGAGACCTTGTACAAAGTTAAGTTGTAGTTAGTCCCATTGTGGCAAGTACCCATGGTATTGGTTGTATTGACTTGACATTTGTGGAGCATTATAGAGCTTTTTGACTGAAGCAGATGCTGACATTTGTAGATCTATAGCCCTTGGGAGGATGCCCTGAGAATGAAATCTCACCACCAGTGCAAGCAAAACAGTGCCTATGCAAGATATGGTCATTTTGAAGCCTAGTTTATTGTGATACAAGCAGACCCAGGAGTTTGGTGTATAGGTAATTGGAATCAACATGTGGTCAGTGCAATGTGAGTGTGTCTGCTGCCAATACCACTCTGGTCATGCATCTTCAGGCCTTTGGGATAATTCTTCTGCACACTTTGTAAGCTTTCCTTCCTGTCCTTATTGTTTTAACTTGGGTCAAGATGAAGCTTGGTAGCCAGACACATCTCAGGGGTGTTCATGATTTGTGTCTTGGTCACTCCCAGGTGGGCCAGTGACCTCTGGACAGGTGTTTGGAAATATAGTACCTAATGGGAGTTGTAGTCATGTCACTCGCCATACTATACAACTTGACACACACACTTGACAAATGTTAGCTTCCAAGGTGAGCAAACTTAATTTGAGAGTTCACTAATAGATGCATTTGGGCACATTAGCACTGGTTTTGTGGTTGGAGTTAGAGAAACTGGTCCTATTGGGCTCTGCATTCTGGTCAAGCCCTCTACTTTCGACCAAAGATGGTATCCTCCAAGTTGAGCACACTTCAATTGAGAGTCAACAGACATGGATATTTGGGCATGTGAACACTGGGATTGTGTTTGGAGTTAGAGAAACAGATCCTTCTAGTCTTATAAGTCATTTCAGTCCCTGTACTTTAGACACTTGATAAATGTCTTCCCTCCAGGTGAGTACACTTCATTTGTGAGTTAATAAACAAGTGCATTTAGAGAGAAGAAGACTAGACTGGGGTTGGAGTGATAGTAACATAGCCTCCTGGGAGTTGCAGTCATGTCAGTCCCGCTACTACACACACTATAAAAATATTATCCCCCCAGGTGAGTACACATCATGTGTGAGTTACCAAACAGGGGTCTTTGGAGAAGAGGACACTGAACTGGTGAGTGAAGTAACAGTGATGGAGCCTCCTGGCCTTAGCAGCCATGTCACTCCGTTTACTTCATACACTTGATGAATGTTATTCCCGCAGGTGAGTACACTTCATTTACGAGTTAACAAGCAAGGGTATTTGGAGGGGGAGAACCATGGGCTAGTTTTGGAGTTATAGTAACAGTGCCTGCTGGGAGTTGGAGTCATGTCAGTGTCTGAACTACCCACACTTGACTAATGTTATCTCTCCAGGTGAGTACATTTCATTTGTGAGTTAACAAACAAGGGTATTTGGAGTAGAGAATACTGGACTCGTGGTTGGAGTGATAGTAACAGAGCCTCCAGGGAGTTGCAGTCATGTCCGTCCCTGTACTACACACACTATACAAATGTCATCTTCGCAGGTGTGTACACTTCCATTGTGAGTTGCCCAACTGAAGTCTTTGTACAGGTGAACACTGGGCTCATTAGTGGAGTAAGAGTAAATGAGGCAAAGGGCGAGCTATGAGCATGCATGACATAGCATTTGTGTGACAGATTTTGTGTTGTGACTTACAAGACTCCACTCCCCTACGTATTCTAGTCAAGCCCTCAGGATGCACGATAGCCAAGACCTTCTCCTCCTAGGGAAGAGATGTAATGGGGCACTGGGAGGGCCACCATCACTCTTCTTGGCCTGGGAATGAACCTTGCTCCTGGGGTCATCCCATCTCTTCCAGATGTCCTCCCTTATGTGCAGGGTGGTGCCTACAGCATTCACTCTCTCGACAATCCTATCCCACATTTCTATTTTCCTAATGAGAGGAGTATGCTGGCCTTCTACTCCAAACAATTGTGGCTCTACTCATATGTTTTCATCCACCATTACTCTCAACTCACCTTCAGAAAAATTGGGATTTTTTTAACATGACATGGTGAAAAAAAAGAGAATGGGTGACAGTGACTTACTAAACAGGGGAAGTGCAATAGGGTGTGAATGGACAAAAGTGTGTGCAGGGTGTTAAATAGGATGGTGAAAAGGGGTGCCCGGGTGCTCATGGTCTTGTGTAAATGCAAAGCATTGTGGTCAGTGAAGGGATGTATTTTATAGTGTCTTTTGCAGGTGTGTCTAATGTGGCAATGTGGGTCAGATGTGTTGTTTTCAAATACACCCACTGTGCTGTTGTGTATTACTTTTCTGACTGCCGAAAACAATGGTTCAGTCTGCGATTGGCTGACCGCCGTGGGGGTCTGCTACTGTGTGCTTGTAATAAGGTCAGTGGTTGGTCCCTGTGCTGTTGGCACTTCATGTTGGAATGCCTATATCCAGGCCACTGCACTACTGGCAGTCTGCCTTTCTTGAATGGCGATCGGTGGTCCTGCCTGTATAGCTTGTAAGAGGGCAGTCTGAAAGACTGCCAAAATGGCACTCTTTTCAGGTCTGCCAACATGGAGGTCTGGCGGTCCGACTGTCAAACTCGTAATGAGGCCCTAAATAGGAATCAAAGGATGTATCTCTTTAGCACAATGTACCTGGAATGCATCAACAACAAAGACGATGCAGGCCACAAAGGAGGTGAGGCACCAGAAAAGCAAATCAATGTGTTGGTTCCTTAATGCGCAGGAGAGGTGATGTGCCAATGTCCACTTTCGAAAATTGCATTTTCAAACAATTCAAAAAACAACTTCACCAAAAGATCTATTGTTAAATTATGAATTCAGAGACCCCAAACTCCACATATCAATCTGCTCCCAATGGGGAATTGCATTTAAAATATACTTCAGGGCTCTCCATGTTGTCCTATGGGAGAGATAGGCTTTGCAAAAGTGTAAAAACAACACCCTTTAAAGGTTAGAGTGACGCATAAATTATGTAAAATATAAGAGAGAACTCTGGATAGTTCCCAAGTTTAGGTAGAGAGCAGCTCCAGTAAGGAGCACCCTGTAATACCAGAGATCCTCTAGATTTGCTCACCTCCGATGTCTGTTTTTCTCACAAAGGTTTTTAAGCATAGCATTGACACAGTGCCATCCACTCCAAGCTAGACAACAACAAAGTCTTTTGCCATTAGTACATTACAATCTTTAATCATAGGATTGCAATCCTTGCCAAGCTGTAAAATGACAAAAGCCTTTCACCACTCCAGGCCCAGTATTACAGCTTTGGACTGGCAAAAGTAGCCTATGACATGTTTAAATGTCATTACATCTCATCAGAGAGGTTTAGTTTTTTCCAGACACAAGGGAGCACCCAGTATAAGTCAAAATAGCACCCTTTCAGAGCAGCCAGACCCTGCAGCCAATGCCCCTAACCACCAAACCCCACACTGTGCTTTGGCTGTGGGCTGTAGGAGTTAGCCACAGCCTGTCTCTCTGAGTATGAGAATAGGTGTGAGATTGTGTATCTGTGCTGAGAGTGTCTGTTAGAGTGTCTGCCTGGGTGTGGTGGATAGTACATAAGTATCTTAGTTGGTGTGTCAGGGTCTGTGAGGGTCTGTGAGTAGGTGTTTAAGGGTTTCAGAGGGTCTGTGAGAAGGGGAGTGGGTCTGTGAGTAGGTGCTTGAGTGCCTGAGTGGGTCTGTGAGTGGGTGTGTAAGGCTGTGAGTGGGATGTGAGTGGGTACACAAAGTCTGAGTGGGGATGTGAGTGGGTACATGAGTGGGTCTGTGAGTGTGTGTTAGAAATGGGGTCTTTGGTTGGCAGTCAGTTTACCCCCTGTCCAAACAAGGACCCTCACTCTAGTCAGGGTAAGTCACACACAATCCAAATTATCCTGTGCCCACCCTCTGGTAGTTTGGCACTGAGCAGTCAGGCTTAACTTAGAAGGCAATGTGTAAAGTATTTGTGCAATAAATCACGCAATAACACAGTATAGCACCACAAAAATGCACCACACATTGTTTAGAAAAACATAGAATATTTATCTGGATAAATGCAGGTCAAAACGATCAAGATTTGATAAGTACAAGTTAAAATATTACCTTAGTGAATGATAAGAAGAGTATTTAGTTCTTAAAAAGCAACAAGTGTCTCTTGCAAGCACAAAGTACCTGGTTTGCATTCAAAATCTCCGCAAGGGGCAGCAGTGGAGGAGATGCGTGGAAAACGCGGAGGTGTGTGTTGATTTCTCCGGCGCACCCAGGAAATGGGTCGATACGTTTCCACACAGGGAAGGCTTTGCGTCCATTTCCAGCACGCAGACTTGGATCCTCTTCGGGTTGCAGGGTTTTCAGACACCCCGGGGATGATGCAGAGAAATCCTGGGCATGCAGGATGAAGTCACGGGAGCTGCATCGCTCCAGTGTGTGATGCATGCAAATTTCTGCCGCACGTCAATTCTCCTCACAGGAAGTTGGGCTGCGTCATTCCGGCTTGGCTTTGCGTCGATCCAGTGGGCCATGCGTTGAAGTCCTGGTTGCACAGCTGGCACTGCTTCGATCTCCTCTTGGGGGCTGGGCTGCATTGTTTGGTTTTGCGTGCGGTGATTTTCTCACTGCGAAGCAGGCTGTGTGTCGTTTCTGGCAGGCTGTGCATTAAATTTTCACCGCACAAAGAGTTCTTTGCAGGAGGAAGTCCTGAGGCTTTAAGGAACAGGAGACAAGCTCTATTCAAGCCCCTGGAGAGCGCTTCTCAGCAGAGCTAGAGTGCAGCCAGGCAGCAGGGCAACAGCAGGGCAGCAGTACTTTGCAGAAAAGCAGTCAGGTGAGTCCTTTGGGCAGTCAGGCAGTTCCACTTGGCAGGTTGCAGGTTGTGGTTCAGAGTTTCTTCACCAGTGGTATCTTATCCAGAGGTGTCTGAGGTGGTAGGGTCAGAGGCCCTGTATAAATACCCAAATGTGCCTTTGAAGTGGGGGAGACTTCAATGAGTGGCTTCGCAGTGCACAAGGTCCCCTTTCAGTTACATCCTGTCTGCCAGGATACCAGTAGGGGGTTTGGCAGTCCATTGTGTGAGGGCAGGCCACTGTCCTTTCAAGTGTAAGTGTCAGGCCCTCCACCCTCCCAGCCTAGGAAGACCCATTCAGTATGCAGATGTGTGCAAGTGTGACTGAGCATCCTGTGTTTGGGGTTATCTGAGTGAAAGCACAAGGGAGCTGTCAAGTAACCTAGCCAGTCGTGGATTGTAAGACACAGAAGCATTTAAGTGCAGAGAAATGATCACTTTCTGAAAGTGACATTTCTAAAATACTAATATTAAATCCAACTTCACCAGTCAGCAGGATTTTGTATTACCGTTCTGGCCATACTAAATATGACCTTGTTACTCCTTTCAGATCAGAATCTACCACTCAAACAGTATATGAGGGGAGCCCTAATGTTAGCCTATGAAAGCAGCAGGCCTGACAGCAGTGTAAAAACGAATTTAGGAGTTTCACACTACCAGGATATATAACCTGCACAGGTACATGTCCTGCCGTTTATCTACATACCACCTTGCCCTATGGGTTACCTAGGACCTACCTTAGGGGTAACTTATATGTAGAAAAAGGGATGTTTAAGGCTTGGCAAGTACTTTTAAATGCCAAGTCGAAGTGGCAGTGAAACTGCACACACACGCCTGCAATGGCAGGCCTCAGGCATGGTTAAGAGGCTACTTATGTGGGTGGCACAATCAGTGCTGCAGGCCCACTAGTAGCATTTAATCTACAGGCCCTGGGCACATGTAGTTCACTTTACTGGGGTCTTACAAGTAGATTAAATAAGTCAAATGGGTATGAACCAATGTCACCATGATTTAAGGGAGAGAGCATATGCACTTTAGCACCGGTTAGCAGTGGTAAAGAGCGCAGAGTCCTAAAAGCAGTGTCTAAAAAGTGGAGGGAGGCAGGCAAAACATTAGGGGTGACCACCATAAGGCTGTCAGGTCTAGCATGTGTCCCCCCCCCCAGCTGAAAGTGGGGAGAGCTACCCAACCTTCTGGGAGCTCTCATCGCTAAGGCAGAAGTATCTGGAGAGGCAATCATCGTTGGCATGGTCAATCCCCGGGCGATGCTCCACCGTACAGTCCATCCCCTGTAGGGAAATGGACCACCTCAAGGGTTTAGGATTTTAGCTACTCATCTGTATGAACCATCTGAGGAGCCTGTGGTCTGTCTGAACCTGTAAATGAGTCCCAGACAGGTAGGATCTAAGCTTCTTCAGTGCCCACAGCAAATGCTTTTCTCTTAATTGCACTCCACCTCTGTTCCAGTGGTGATAGCCTTCTGCTAATAAAAACTACTGGTTGGTCAAGGCCCTCCTCATTTAGCTGTACTAGAACTGCCCCATGCCATGCTCTGAACCGTCAGTCTGCACAATAAATTCCTGGGTGGGGTCAGGTGCCTTTAGCATGGGGGCCGTGCACATGGCACCCTTCAGAGAGTCAAAGGCTTTCTGACAAGCCTCTGTCCAATTCACCAACCTAGGTTGCTTTTTGGATGTGAGTTCTGTCAAGGGTGAGATACAATGGTTCTATAGCCCTTGACGAACTTACAATAATAACCAGTAAGGCCAAGGAAGGCCATCACCTCGGTTTGGGTTCTAGGTGGTTGCCAGGCTTTGATAGTTTCAATCTTGGCCTGGAGCGGCTGCACCTTGCCACCCCCTACTGGGTGTCCCAAGTACACCACAGAACCCTGCCCAATCTGGCACTTACTGGCCTTGATAGGCTGCCTGTTGCAGGGCCTGAAGCACCTCCTTTAGGTGGAGCAGGTGTTCCTCCCAGCTGGAACGCTAGACGGCAATTTCGTCTAGGTTGGCTGCGCAAAAGGCATCCTTGAGAGCTAGGACCCCGTTAACCAACCGTTGGAAGGTAAATGGCTCACAGGAGTAGAGAAAGCGGATCTCCCTTGAGCCTCTTTAGTCAAGGCGATCTGCCAGTACCCTGACATGAGGTCAAAGGTACTAAGGAACTTGGCAGTGTCAAGCCTGTCTATGAGCTCATTAGCCCTGAGGATGGGGTGAACATCTGTCTTCGTGACAGAGTTGAGACCTCTGGTAGTCCACACAGAACCTAGGTTCTGGCTTGGCACCGGGCACAGCAGCCTAGCGAGCCAACACCCCTAGGCTGGACCAGGGACTGCTGGACTTCTCTATTCCCCAAGAGCCAGCATCTTGGAAACTTCATCCTCGATGCTGGACCTCACTTTGTCTGACATCCTGTAAATTTTGTTCTTCACAGGTGGACTGTCTCCTGTGTCAATGTCGTGGACACACAAGTGTATGAGCCCAGGAGTGAGAGAGAACAGTGAAGGGAACTGTTCCAACAACTCGTAGCAGTCTCCCCTCTGATCTAGAGTCAGGAAGTCAAAGGGATTAACACTCTGCACTTACCCATCACCTTCCGTGGCAGAGAGGAGGTTGGGGAGAGGCTCATTCTCCTCTTCCATGCCTTCATCTGTCACCAGAAGCATGCTGACCTCAGACCTCTCAAAATGAGGCTTCAGTCTGTTGTGGTGGAGAACCCTTAGGGGGTTTCTAGGGGTCTTGAGGTCCACTAGGTAAGTGGCCTCCTCCTTATGCTCCTTGACCTCAAATGGGCCAGTCCAGCAGTCCTGAAGAGCTCTAGGCTCTACTAGCTCCATCACCCATACTTTGTCTCCAGGTGAGAATTCTACCAAAGTGGGCTTCCGGTCATATCACTCCTTCATCACCTCTTGACTGGCCTCAAGGTTGCTCTTTGCCTATTTCCAGAAACAATGTATCTGTATGTGGAGTGCTAGCATGTAACTGACCACTTGCTGGGGAGGTTTCTTGAGAGCTTTCTCCCACCCCTCTTTTACTATGCTTGGTGGTCCCCTGACAGGGTCACCATAGAGAAGTTTAAAGGGACTGAACCCCACCCCTTTCTGGGGTACCTCCCTATAAGCAAAGAGAAGGCATGGCAAGAGGACGTCCCACTTAGGCCTCATGGCCTCAGGCAGGCCAGTGATCATGCCTTTCAGGGTCTTGTTGAATCTTTCAACAAGCCCATTGGTTTGAGGATGGTAAGGGGTGGAAAACCGGTATGTTACCCCACACTCATTCCACATGGACTTAATGTACGGTGACATGAAGTGTGTGCCTTTGTCAGACACAACCTCCATTGGGAACCTCACATGGGTAAATATCGCAATCAGAGCTCTGGTCAGCACCGGTGCAGTCACTTTCCTCAGAGGGATTGCCTCTGGACAGCGGGTGGCATGATTCACCAAAACCAGATTAAACCTGTTGCTTAGGGCAGTTTTGGGGTCCAAGGGACCAATGACGTTGAAGCCCCCCCTTTCAAAGGGGGTGCCACCGACGGGGAGAGGAATCAGGGGGGTCTTAAGCCTTTTCCCTGTCTTCCCACTAGCCTGGTAGGTTGGGCAGGCCCTACAGAAATTATCTGAGATTACTCACATTCTAAGCCAATGGAAGTGGGTGACAAGCCTGGCAAAGGTCTTGTCTTGCCTCAAATGTCCTGCCAGGGGGATGTCGTGAGCCAGGCCCAGTAGGAAGGCCTGGTAGCACTGGGGGACCACCAGCACATGTGCTTCCCCAGCGGCCGGTACCTTAGGCTCACTGTAGAGGAGATCATTCTCCCAATATATGTGTTGATCGCTAGAGGCTTCATCTGCTGCTTGGGCTGAGGCCTGTTGCCTCAGACCCTCAAGAATGGGGCACTCATTCTGCGCTTTGCAAAATTCCTCTCTGGTTGGCCCTCCTTCCACTTGCCAGCCAGCAAGCTCCGGCAGGTTACCCAGGTCAGCAATATCCTCTCCAGTTGGCTCAGGTGCCTCCTCTTCTGGGACCCCATAAACCACTGTGGGAATATCTGGGGCTGGTTTCCCACGCCCCTTGCCCTTCCTCTGTGCAGCTGCCTGGGCCATTGTTCCAGGCTCCAGATGCCCTTGACTCCCTCCCTATGGACATATCGAAAATAAAAATGTAATTGCCAGTTAAAGAGTGAGATTACTTTTTATTATGAACCCAAAACATTTAAATTTTAAACTAAATTAAAGTAGGAATTTTATTACAGACATGCCAGGACTGGTACCCTCAACTTTCAGCGTAAAGGTCTGACACTTTAATCATCATGATTCAGGTAATTTCTTCCTGTGCTGTCTTTTTCTGTGAAGTCATTGCATGAAGAGACCATTGCAATGACCATCTCTCTCTCTTCCATCCCATTATGGGATAGAATAGGTAGAGAGAGAGAGCAAGAGAGAGAGAGAGTGAAAGGACCACGGGGGAAGCCTCAAAGAACCTGCAGTCCTAGCCTGCTCCCAATGCCCTGTGGGAGCTGACATTGCTCCCTCAGGCAGGGAGCTGTTTTTAATAGCAGCTCCCTGCTTGCAGGAACAATGTTTTCATCTGTCTTTACTGCATGTATATTTGTATGCAGGGAAGACAGATGACAACTCTTATTTCTGACAGTTGGAGCTCCCACTGTCAGAAAGTAGACTTTGTTTGCTTTTCCTTGGTGGTAGCTGTCAGCTCCCACCAAACAAAAGCAAAAAGCTATGTCATGGGGGTGGGCATCCAGCGACATAGCAGGAGCTGGCCCTTGGGGTTGGCGGTCCCCATGGCCATTAGTGGCTCCATGAGGAGTGATGCTCCTCAAAGAGTGAAGGAATGGGGCTGTGGGGATCTGAAACAGACCCCATTTACTTTTTTTGCTGCGCGGCCCCCTGAATTGTTTGTCTTTAGTGCCCTGGGTAGGTGGTGGTCTCTGGGGCTGCTCAGGGGGCCGAGTGGGCCTCCTGCATTGTTTACAAATAGTTATCTGGGGAGGTAGTGGTCCCCAGGCTGCAGAGGGGCTGCGCAGCCCCCTCTGCATTAATTTACATTTAAGCCCTGGGGAGGTGGTGGTTCCGGGGCTGCAGCAGGGCCACACAGACCCCATATTGAATTAAATAATAGCCCCAGAGAGGTTGCGGTTCCTGGGGCTGCAGGGGGGGCATGCACCCCCACATTAAATAGCAGTTAAGCGCCAAGGAGATGGCAGTCCCCTGGGCTGCAAGGGCCTGGGTGCCCCCACATATAGGGGGTCATTACAACCCTGGCGGATGGCGGAGAACCGACGGTAAGACGGCCAACAGGCTGACGGTCTTACCTTGGTAAATTATGACTATGGATGTTACCGCCATGGTCATCCGCCGGTTCTCCGTCCCGCCCGCCAGGGCGGAGATGACCGCCGGGCTGTAGACCTGGGTCTCCAGCCCGGCGCCGTCACTATACCGCCGGCGGTAAGCACTATCAGTGCCAGGGAATTCCTTCCCTGGCACTGATAGGGGTCTCCGCCACCCCGCCCCCACCCCGACTCCCACCCCTACACCCCCCACCACCCCTGCACCCCCCCAAAGTTGACAGGGCCCCACTCCCCACCCGACCCCCAACAAAACATTACTCACACACACACCCGACACGCATGCAGGCACCACCAACACACACACGCACACACCCCGCCATGCATGCCTACATCCACACACACAGTCAGACACGCACACCCACATTCAAACATACACGCACAGATCCATACAGCCATACCCACAGCCATACATGCACTCATTCCCATACACACAACACCCCCGCAAGCATACACGCACCCACACACCCCCTCTACATACACACACGCACTCCCCCATGCACGCACACAACACACAACACCCCTCCGCCCCCCTCCCCTAATGGACGATCGACTTACCTGGTTCGTCGATCCTCCGGGAGGGGACGGGAGCCATGGGGGCAGCTCCGCCGACACCACACCGCCAACAGAACACCGCCACGGCGAATCACAGGACATGATTCGCTGGGCGGTGTTCTGTTGGCGTGGCGGTGGAGGTGGAGCAACCTCCACTTCCCCGCCGCCCGCAAGTATGGCTGTTGGCGGCTCTCCGTCGGAATAACGACGGAGAGCCGCCAACAGTCATAATTAGCCGAGCGGCAAACCGCCTGCACAGGCGGTCTTCCGCACGGCGGTCCCTCGGCGGTCTTGCAAAAAGACCGCTGAGGTCGTAATGACCCCCATAATGTTTTTGACCCAGGGGAGGAGGTGGACCCTGGGCCTGTGGGGGGGCTGGGTGTCCCTCCTGCATTACAATTAACAATGCCCCCGGGATTTGGCCCACCCGGGGGCTTGAAGATGACGAAGCGTGGAAGCCTGCACTTCATTTTTTCTTTTATATTTTTTGTCAGATCTGCAATGAATTTTGGCAAAAATAAAAATAAAAATTTGGGCTCTGGAAATGGTCCCTCTGGGACCCCAGCACCAGAGCTAACAGGTCAGGGTGATTCTACTCTGGCCCCTCTTGGACTTTCTTACACTTTTTTTGGGTACTCGGATGAACCTGAGTCCCAACATGGCTTCCAAAACTTCCTTGTGCAAGGTGGCACTGGCGGTAAACATGTGCAGTCCATTTTACCATGAGAGTACTCTAGGTGAGTCCCCAACTATGAGGCTCTCTCATGGTAAAAGGTCAAATCACAGGTGATCAAAAAGTGAGAAATGGACCAGATAATCAGAACCATCTTCCCACACGCTGCACTCAGCTGATTTCTACAGGGAAGAAGTAGCCACCAATCATGGGTGGTCTTCACCTGGTCAGTGATAACAAGTGATGAGGGGTTCTGACCAGACACCTCCCTCGTCAATTGTCCATGACCCCCAATACTTTACACTGATCATCAGCCACTAGGACCACCTCCTTTGCCCAACTATGAGATCAGATTCCCTACCGGGACCCCATACTGCCCTAGGATCCCTCCTGGTTCTAGGTTGACTGCATCTAAGTCTCTACTTCCATCCTTCAGAGCAACCTTGGACTTTCCCTTGTCCTGGGTCACGCAACAATATGCCCCCATTTGGACAAGAGTACAGTAGCTCTGCACTGCTGCCTCCACCTTAGGTAGGTCTAGATCCTGCTCCCTGGGCCACTGGCTGGTCTCCCTTCTGAAGATTATTCCATCCTGTGCCTTCTTTCCTCCGGATTCCTACATCCTGAGAATGCAGACCCTTGGGCCCACACCCCCAG
Organism: Pleurodeles waltl; assembly: GCF_031143425.1. Lineage (NCBI taxonomy): Eukaryota > Metazoa > Chordata > Amphibia > Caudata > Salamandridae > Pleurodeles > Pleurodeles waltl. The sequence goes on from NC_090446.1 coordinate 271,426,702, forward strand.
CATTCCGCAGGGGTGGTTGCTGCCACAACCCTTTCGGGATGACTGCCTTCCCACACAGAAGAACAGTCCACTCTGAACTCTTGGTACCTTTCCCCCCACGGAGAAGCACCACTGGCCCAGTCCTGGCTCTCAGAAAGGATACCAGACAGGCCTCACTACTGCACCAACATTGTTGGAGGAGGACCACTGAGAGTGCCTTGCCAGGCATCCCGCATTTTCCTCCCACCATCTTTAGTAGCTCCACAGGGAATCCACCTCAAGAACCTAGACCTTATCTTTGTTCTGCACTGAGAGAACAGGGCCTATGCCCCCTTTTTCACTAGGGAGTGAGCTCTACCCCCTAGAGCACCATTGGAGGAACCATGAGCCCTGTGTCAGCTTCACCCAGGCCCACTTCCTTGGGCCATCCTTGGTCTCCCAGCATCATGTCAAGTGACCTTACCGAAACCCTACATATCCCTGGCTAGCTAGCGCCACCCTACAGATGAGCACAGGGTCCCTTCACTTAAGATAGGCCCATCTGTCTCCTGGGAGCACAGACCCCCTTCACTTAAGCTAGGCTCCATTTCCCTCCAGGTGACCACTAACTGTGCCACCGTTGGCGGGCCAGCCTTTGGCATCATACTGAGGGGACACCCCCCCAGCCATTGCCACCATATGGGACCAAAGGGCTTGCCCAGTGACCCATGCAGTGGTCCACTAAGTAAAAGTCTCTGCAGCCCATCACTCATCAACAGCTCAGAGTGCCCCCTAACAGAGGTGGCCCCTACCTCCTTCCTTTGTCCTGGGGTCTGACTCCACAGGACCTACCTGACTGGTCAGTCAGCCGGGCACCGCCCCAACCACCATCCCTGTTACAAACTGACTTTGCTCCATGATGACATTCTTTTGCTTCCTTTTGGTAGCCTCCTACCCTACCATGACACATCAGGGCCCACTACTAACCTCCTGAGAACTCCTCAGAGTTGGTCACTTAGCCCACCTAGAGAACCTAGGGGTTCACACAAACCCTCCATTGGGGCCACCCACCACCATGGACCAGCCCCGGGTCACTCACCCTCCCCACCTGGTAACCTAGGGGGATCAAGGGAATCACAACTTCCTTGCACCCACCCACCACCACGAAAACATTTTTTTCAGGGCTCCCACCATGGGAACTCTTCCAGGGGGTGTCACTACCTGTGGGTACAAAGTCTTCCTCTTTAGCTACACAAAAGGATGGTGGAGGTAGTGCTGAACAATGCAAATACTCACCCTCAGTCACATATCTGGGTTTAATCCATCGTTCTTTTGCTCATCATTCCACCCCAGTTTGGACCCAGCCATATGCAAATCAGTCTTGACCCTATTCCTCATTGAAACAGTCCAGCCCGAACTGCCAAGCCAAGTTCTCCCTGGACCGGAAGCAAGCTTCCTGGGACCGGTTTCAGAGTATCACCCTTCATCAGCCAGGCTAGCTTGAACCCAGTGGCACAGTGAGCAAAGGACCCACATCTGGGCATATCCTTCCCACTTCGGGCAATTTTAGCAACACAAAAGGATGATGAACGGCGTGCTAAACAATGCAAACACTCACCACCAGTCACAGATCTGAGGTTAATCCATTGTTCGTTTGTTCACCATGCCACCCCAGTTTGGACCAAGCCATATGCAAATCAGTCTTGACCCTGTTCCTCATGGGAACAGTCCAGCCCGAGCTGCCAAGCCAAGTCCTCTCTGGACAGGAAACAAGCATCCTGGGACCGGTTTCAGAGTGTCACCCTTCATCAGCCTGGCTAGCTTGAATCCAGTGGCACAGAGAGCAAGAGACCCACGTCTAGGCAGACCCTTCCCACTTAGGACAATTTTAGCAACACAAAAGGATGATGGACAGAGTGCTGAACAATGCAAACACTCACCCCCAGTCACAGATCCGAGTTTAATCCATTGTTCATTTGATCACCATGCCACCCCAGTTTGGACCAAGCCATATTCAAATCAGTCCCCTTTGTGAATGGCTCTGAAAAAATGAAACAAAAACATTTAATTTTTTCGTGTGTATTGCAACTTTAAGGAAAATGGGCTGCAATACAAAAAAAAAACTGCTTTACTAAAAAGCAGTCACAGACATGGTGGTCTGCTGTCTCCAGCAGGCCACCATCCCTGTGAGTGCTGCGAATTGCAAGGGGGCCGCAAATTGCAACCCACCTCATTAGTATTAATGAGGTGGGTCTTTGAGACCCCCTTGCGATTCGCAGATGGTGTCAGGGACACCATCCTGCATCTGGGTTTGCGAATTGCAACTTGCGAGTCGTTTAGACTCACAATTTGCAAGTCGCAAACTCAGACTTACCTACATCTGGCCCAAGGTCCCACTAGGAGGGTAACTACTATCGCTGCCTCAGTGCAGACGCATAGCAGCCTAGAGCCTTCAGGGGCTCATTGGACCCAGAAATGGTGTATTTTACTACCTCCAACAGAAGTCGAGGTGATATTTGCAAGTATAATGGCCCAGGGCATTCTTGCGATGGTTAATTCAAGTAGCAATCAAGGAATTGGAACAGTTATAAAATCAATTACAAGATTTCATACCAGTTTTTGTATGGTATGCTGCACAGAAAACCTGGTCCTAAAAACTGAGGTCCAGATTCCTAGTGCTTTGCTAAACTAACTCCATAATCTATGATGCTAATCCAGCATAGCACCACAAGTGCCATAAATGATGATGCTATTTTGGAAACGAGCGCTATAGTGTGCCGTACTGTAAAAAAGGCACAACCATGGTGTCACTAGATGGGGCAGGGGCGCCGCAAGAAAAGTGGCTCATTGGGACCGATGCAGCATTTTCTTGTAGATCTGGTCCTTAGTTTGCAGTGCCAAGGATTAATAAAGTAGGATACATTTCTGTCGTATTTTATGACTGTGTTGTACAATTTGGCAATCAAAAATAACATTCTAAATATGGAAATTAAAGAGATCAACAATGGTAGACTGTTGATCAGGAGAGGCCTCTGATGGTGAAAACTTTGCGCTAATCATTGAGCCTATTTGGGACAGTAGGAGGACTGTACAGTTTAATATACAATATTTTACAGGGTAGACCAAAATAGCATAATTATTTTAAGCATAGATGCATGTAATTTATGGTCACCTCAATCCTCAAACTTAGGCCAATAAAGTTGTAGCCTGTGACTTGAATCACCTTTTGAGTTTTAAGAAACCAAATGCCAGTTTTGCATATTTTAACCAAAGATAATCACTTTATTGTTGCTTCTACCTCTAACATATTGTTTCTGTTATGATCCTTATGTGTATTTAGTAAGACGAACATCACTACCTCCAAGAAGACCATGCCATCCTCATATTGAAAAAACAACACTGGTGTGAGTCCAAGCCTTGGGTAAATGCACTAGCAGCCCCTCGGTGTGCAAGTGGTCAGGGGGCAAAGAAAAAAAGGATAATACTACCCGACCAAATCTCATTTCAGGGCACAGTTGGTGTAGGCTTCATTTGAGATCACAGAATCATCCATTTGCTTCCTCACCCACCTATCTCTATACAAGCTGAAAATTGCCCATAACAAGGGCTGCAAGATGCCAAAAGAATGTAACATTGACCTTAGATGACCAGGATCTACTCATTTGAAAGCTGCCTTATGGGCCAGGAGACATGTGCATAACGATGGTTTGTCACCTGGGTGTAAACTAAAAATGACAGCGCCAATATATTATCAGTGGTGCCACACGTTTTAAAGAAACACATATTGAAAACGAGAGAAGATTAACATTACATCTCTTCACATTTCATTGTGAAATTAGATCATATGACAACCAGCATGTACTGTTCAATAGGAAACATACAGTATTACCTAGGCATTCCAGCGGTGTAGGTTATGTCTAACAATCAAGGCAACTCCAAGTATAGGAATGCTGTTAATCAGGCGTCAACTCCAGCATTTACAGTGCATAGTGACTGTTCCTTCGTATGGCGGTGTCGTGCCATCTATTCCAAAAAAGGCCAGTCTGGCCACCAGAATGGTCATCTGGAGGAGCGCACCCACTAATTGGCCTGCCCAGGCTCTGCCAGGGGACCATCAGTGATTTCTTCAACAACCTTGGTCACCTCCCTCCAACCTGTGATTTTATAAGTGTTACCAGCGGGCCCCAAATGTCTCTAGGCCAGGGCGCACTGGCCTTGAGATCCTAGTAAAAATAAATTAAATAGTGCTCAAGTTGCTCAGGACAGTTTGCCACATATCCCAGCCAGTATCATGTGTTTGGGAGAGAGCACCTCCCCCAGTGCACTGTTACTCTACGCTTTTCAAGAGAGAGTAGGAGTACTGTAAGGTGGCAAGGGCCAGCCAAGTCTTCTGCGACATAGTTCAAGACTGCAGCTAGTGGGGTCGTGGGTATGTGAACATAAGTAATACAGCAAATTATATCCGACACAAGCTTCCAATACGGAGCAGTCCGTGTGCATCACCATCCCAGGTGCAGAAATCCTGCATCAGGGCCTGTGGGATATATACAGGAGCATTTGTTTGCATGTGAGTGTAGAGACAGGTTATGAGCCTCCTATGGGAGGAGGTTCCCAACATCAGCTCCAACGCAGGTAGCGGGGCCTTCAGGAAGGAAGCACAGATGGTCTCGTAAGTGGCCTAGTGCACAGAGTCCACCCTGTTTGTATTGCAGAGTTAATACTTCCCAAGTGAGTCAAAACAAGGCTGATAAGGTTTGGACCAGAGTTGGCGAAAGAAATATCTGCTTAACGAGCAGATATGTTAATGAAGACGTAAAGAAACTGAGGAAGGACCACCACTCTGGCAATAGTGAGTTTGCCAGCCAAGGTAAGGGGTAACCTAGTCCGAATGATACCCTATCCTTCAACCACAAAAGCGCTTTAGCATAGTTGTTGTGGACCACATTTTCCAGATTAGTGCTGATCCATACACCAAGGTATCTAATGAACTCATCGGACCATCTTAACAGGAACGCAGGCTCACTTAGTTGTTACCACTGTGAGAAGAAACATGATAGAGTTAGACCATGTTAGAAATGGGGTCTCTGGTTGGCAGTCAGTTTTCACTCTGTCCAAGCAGGGACTCTCACTCTAGTCGGGGCAAGGGAGATACACACTTAAATAACCCCGCTCACCCCCTTGCTAGCTAGGCACAAGCAGTCAGGCATATCTCAAAGGCAATGTACAAAGTATTTGCACCGGCACACACAGTAATATAGTGAAAGAACTACAAAATGGACACAACACCAGTTTAGAAACATAGGTAATATCTATATGAATCAAACAAGACCAAAACAACAAAAATCCAACATATAGAAGTCAAGATATGAATTTTCAAAAGACTAATGGGGTCATTATGACATTGGCAGTCAGCTGACCACCACGCCTGCGATGGCAGTTGGTCCATTTCCAGGCTGGCGGTGAATACCACCAAATTATGGCCATGGTGGTGGACCCTCCTATAGACAGCCAAAGTACCACCTGAACCGCCAGGGGGTTAGAGACTGCATTGTGTGAGGGCAGGCACAGCCCTTTCAGGTGTGAGTGACCACTCCTCCCTCCCTCCTAGCACAGATGGCTCATCAGGATATGCAGGCTACACCCCAGCTCCCTTTGTGTCACTGTCTAGTGTGAGGTGCAACCAGCCCAACTGTCAAACTGATCCAGACAGGGAATCCACAAACAGGCAGAGTCACAGAAATGGTATAGGCAAGAAAATGCCCACTTTCTAAAAGTGGCATTTTCAAACACAAAATCTTAAAATCAACTTTACTAAAAGATGTATTTTTAAATTGTGTGCTCAGAGACCCCACACTCCACATTCCATCCGCTCTCAAAGGGAATCTACACTTTAATCAGATTTAAAGGTACCCCCCAGGTTAACCTATGAGAGGGACAGGCCTTGTAACAGTGAAAAACAAATTTAGCAATATCTAACTGTCAGGACATATAAACCACATTACTATATGTCCTACCTCAACCATACACTGCACCCTGCCCTTGGGGCTACCTAGGGCCTACCTTAGAGGTGTCTGACATGTAAGAAAAGGGAAGGTTTAGGCCTGGCAAGTGGGTACACTTGCCAAGTCAAATTTACAGTTAAAACTGCACACACAGACACTGCAGTGGCAGGTCTGAGACATGATTACAGAGCTACTTAAGTGGGTGGCAGAACCAGTGCTGCAGGCCCACTAGAAGCATTTGATTTACAAGCCCTGGGCACCTCTAGTGCACTGTACTAGAGACTTACTAATAAATCAAATATGCCAATCATGGATAAGCCAATTACCAATACAATTTACACAGAGAGCATATTCACTTTATCACTGGTTAGCAGTGGTAAAGTGCTCAGAGTTAAAAAACCAACAGCAACAGGTCAGAAAAAATAGGAGGCAGGAGGCAAAAAGATTGGGGATGACCCTGCATAAGCATAAAAGTCCAACAGGTGGGTTGTAGAGGAGGTTTGGGGGTGGTGGTATAGGGAGTGGTTGTAGGAGGAGTAGGTGTGCTGGACTGGGTTGCAGGTGCATGGACAGTGTGCACGTGTGAGGTGGATGGCTGTTGAGTGCCTGAGTGGGAGCGTTTATGTGTCTTTGGACAGATAGGGTGGAAGAGGACAAACAGGACGTGTGTATGTATGTTGTGGTGGTGTCTGCAAGTGAGGTGGGTGTGCTGCATGAGGTTGTGATGGTGGTGGTGGTGACTGCGCATGTGGTGTATGGGGTTCTGGGGTGATAGTTTGCGTGTCTGCTGTTGAGACTGTGGGCAAGGCCGTACAGGTGGCAGGATCTGGGACTGATGATGCAGTGCTTCCAGGTGTGAGTGTGTTTATGTCACTGTGAGGGAGGAGGAGGGGAAGACAGTGCAGGCAGTGGCTGTTGTTGTGTGTGCTTTTGTGTGTTGGCTGAGTGTATGCTTGTGGTGTGATCTGAGGTGCCTAAGTTTGTCTGTGCAAGTCCTGTCTGTTGTCTTGGGTGCATGCTGGTCTAATTTTGTGCTCGGGATGGGTGGGCAGAGAGGGCTTTGGGACTGGGAACAGGTAGTTGGAGGGGGGACGGAAGAACCAGGGACACTGGCTGCTGTCAAAGAGGAGGCCAGAGCCTGAAACGATCTCTGTACGGCAGCCAAGCCACCCTGAATGCCCTCCAGGTAGGCATTGCATTCCTGCATCTGGGATGCCAGCCCCTTGATGGCAATCACTATGGTTGACTGCCATACAGAGATGGATCTCAGGAGGTCAATAGCCTCCTCAGTGAGGGCAGCAAGGCTGACTGTGGCAGGGCTAACACTGTGCAATATAAACCGCAATGCCAAACCATTACCTAGCAACAACAGCAGAAATAACCCAAACACTACCAACAGCACACCTACTGGGACTCAGACATGGCATGCCAGCTACTTGCCATTGCAAAATATACATACCACACTACATTGCTAAGCAGGACTCCACAGGATCAGCTAAACCGGCATATTGGGGCATCCACTGACTAGAACCTTCCACACAAACTCCATGGCAGGCAAAAAATAAGAACACCACACACTGTGTACTCACCCCCTTGTGGCTGCTGTGCTGCCCTCAAGTGCCCACCCAACTCAGGAATGGCCACGGCCAGTATGCGGGCCATTAGCGGGGTCAGGCTCTGACAGGCACCTCTCCCTCATTGGGAGGCCGTCCCCAGCTGGGCCTCTGTGGTCTTCCGGGCCAGTGTCTCAGGTCCTCCCACTGTTATCTGCAGTGGATGCTCTGCCGGCTATGGACCCCCAGGCTCTGCATTTCCTTGGTGATGGCACGCCACAACCCTTTCTTCTAATGGGCGCTGACCTGCATAGGGAACTCAGATGAATGGACATCATTAACTCAAAACTCCATTCTGTAACAGAAATGGCTTACATACTGCATGGATCCCACATCAAGCCCACACATGACGGTACCTCTGCATACGTAGTGCATGCAGCAAAAATACACTCCCCATATGACACACTGGCAGCACACACTTACATCTACATGCATTTATGTTGCATCCAACGTACCCATAAGGGACACACCTTTTGGTCTTGAGGCCCATACAACTGCCCATACAAGGGTGGGACCCCATCCAACTACTCCAATGTGAAGGCGGGGGCCCTTTCCCCTGTAGCACGGGCCTTCACGGGTTCCAGACACCGGTCACAGCAGCACTTGTAATGGAGGTGTTGACCTGGAGTGAGTCAGGAATCAAGTAAAGTGGGACAGAGAAAATGGCAGTCATTTCTGTGGCGGTGAACACCGTCACCATCAGCGTTGATCATCATTGGTTCCTGTGCTCCATAGAACTCCATGTTAACCAATTAGGAGTTGCACGGTGGTGCAGACCACCTTCCGCCATGATGTCACTTCCACTTATCCCTGCATACAGGACAGGCGTTTGTCAATTCCTAATGCTGGTACTCATGGCGGAAAATTTAATGTGCGTCATAGGTACCGATGGTACAGACCAAGACAATTCCAATCTGCTACATACATACATGCTTTGTTTCCTGTGATACTGTGTGTCAATCCTTTCTGTAGTCACACACATCTCATGATTGTTTTATTTAGATACCTTACACTGCGGAGGAGGAGGTAAGCACCATGTACAGACCCCTAGTGGACATGGCTACACTGGAGGAACGCCACATCATTTTGACCTATCAGCTGGACAGAGCCACAATTACTGAGCTGGGTCAACAACTGGAGACACATCTGATTCATGCTATCCGTAGCACTACAGCAATACCCCCTGCAGTACAGGTACTGTGTGTGCTCCACTTCCTGGCAAGTGGTTCCTTCCAGGTGACTGTGGGCTTGACTGCCAATGTTTTCAAATGTGCTTGGAAGAGTTTTGGCTGACTTGCTAAAACACATGAGCACCATCATGTCATTCCCCCAGAGTGAAGATGTGCCCACTGTGAAGGCTGTATTCTATGCAATAGGACACATACCACATGTGATTGGGGCCAGTGATGGGACCCATATTGCCTTGGTCCCGCCCAGGACAAATGAGCAGGTCTACAGAAATAGGAAGAGTTACCACTCCATAAATGTCTAGATGGTGTGCCTAGCTGATCAATACATCTCCCATATCACTGCCAAGTTTCCTGGATCTGTGCATGATGCCTATGTGTTGAGGAATAGCAGTGTCCCACAGGTGATGTCACGACTACAAATGCAGAGAGTGTGGCTCATAGGTGAGCTTGAGTCTTCTCCCAATGTATGTCACCTTGTGCCACCTGAAGTTGTACTCTTTGCAATTGTACATGAGTAATATGTGTCCCTCACTACTTCCAAGTGACTCCGGCTACCCCAACCTGTCCTGGCAGTTGACAACATTGAGGAATCCGAGGACAGGGGCAGAAAATCCATACAGTGAAGCACATGGGCATACCAGGAGGGTTATTGAATGCACATTTGGGCTACTGAAAGCCAGGTTCCGGTGCCTCCATGTCACTGGTGGATCTCTAGTCTACACCCCTAAAAGGTCTGCTAGATGGGGGGTGGCTTGCTGCATGCTGCATAATTTGGCACTTAAATGCCATGTGCCCTACCCGCCGGAGGAGGGGGGAGACAATGCACCTGTGGCAGCAGAGGACACTGTAGACAGTGATGAGTATGGGAGGAGGAGGATGTGGACAACAGTACACATCTGATACAGCAGTACTTCCACTGACACTCAGGTAAGACTGTACTTCTGTTCATACCTCCATTACAGTTAAGTGCTGTGTGGCTGCTGTGTTGTGCTAAGCACTACCTTTACTTCTCAATTGACTATCACTTATGCTTTCCCTTTTTGCAGATGTTGGTGTGGTCACAACTATGTACTGATGTGATGACTACAGACTGCTTACACACATTTGTTGGATGGATTCACACATTACAGGACATTTGCACAGGATAATACAGTTTAAGACTTTGCACATTGTTGTATGATAAAGCACAGTCACTTAAGTTGTGTTCAAGAGTGTTTATTGAAGTGACAAGTGGCCATGTCACCCAGCACCCCTGCAATGGTGGCTATGTTGGCATTTAAGGCCTGCAGTTGCTGCATGATCTCCTGGTGGTGTACCCCCTGCAGCTGCTGGTTCTCCTACAAGATGGTAATCACCTAGCCCATCCTGTCCTTGGATTGTTGGTAGGCCCACAGGACATGTGTAAGTGCCTCCTGGGCAGTTGGTTCCCTGGATTGGGTGTCCCCTGGTGCACAGTGAAGATACCACTGGGCCTGGCCCCTGGTGCCTCTGTCCCCTGAATGGTGTGCCCACTCCTATTTACACCAGGACTTTCATTGTCTTGCCTGTGTGGTATTGACTGGGATCCTTTTACAGGTGGGCACACAAGTGATTGACGTGTCATGGGGACAGAGGTTTGGGAACTTTGGGTGGCTGCTGTGGTGTTGGAGAAGGATGGGTGGGCCCTGTGGTGGACTAAGTGTGGGATGAGGAAGCCAACTGACTAGTGGTGCCAGATGGGCCAGGGAGATCATCCAGCTTGGGACATCCAGAGTTGCTGTCATCACTGAGGGCATCTTCTGGTGGGGGACTGGGTTGCCATAGCACATAGTTGCCGCTGACACTGGCTGGGGTACCTGTGGACATGTAAAATATTTGTTACAGTCATTGACAGTTACATAATCAGCATTTCTGGCTTTCCCTATGGATTGGGTGTTGACCTCCCACCTTTGGTTTGTGTATGGTGATGGATTGTGGGACTGGTAGTACTACATGCTGCCCATGATTTACTGTTGTGTGTGCATGCAGAGCTGAGAGGGGTGTGCTTGCAGTGGGTAGGGCATGCATGGGTACACAATTGAGGGTGGTTATGGGGGTGGTTCACTGTATTGCATGGAATGGGGTGAAGGGAATCTGGGAGAGGGGGTGACATGCCATGTAGGTATTGATGGTGGTAGGGTAGCATTGGTGACTTAACAGTGTCCAGCCCTCCAGTGACTCCAGTGAGGCCCTCAGGAGGCAGTATTTCCAAGACTTTCTACTCCCATGCTGTCAACTGTGGGGGAAGATGTGGGGTCCACCGCCAGTCTTCATTAGAGCAAGTTGGTGCCTGGAGACCACAGCATGCAACTTCCCCTGTAGGTTGTTCTACCTCTTGAGAATGTTCTCCCTTGTGCGTGGATACGTTCCCATGGAGTTCACCCTCTCCACGATCCTCTGCCATGGCTCCATCTTCTCCGCAATGGATATCTTCTGGACCTCTGCACTGAACAACTGTGGCTCTACCCTGATGATTTCCTCTAACATCATCAGCAAAGCAACTCCTCATCTGTGAAACGGGATTCTTCTGTGGGGAGATGCCTATTGTGTGGTGGATGTAGTGTGTGTGTTGTGAAGAGTGTGATAGATGTTGGGGTATGATGTGTGGTGTGTGATGCGTGGCAGGTGAATAGGTGGCTGTGGTTTGTGTGTGCAGTTCTTGTATAATCTTTTGCTGGCAAAGTGTAGTAAGTTTTTTGATTTTGCAAAGGATTGTGGGTTGTGTGGGGGTGTGTTTTATAGAGCTGTTGGTGGGTGTGTACGGTGTGTGTATATGTGTCAGGTGTGGGTTTTTCAGTCGGGCCAATGTTGGTGTCTGTTAGTGTTGGGTGCCCAATTCTACCACGGTGGTGTGCACCACCAATGGCTGAACACGTTGAGTATACAGGGAGTGCAGAATTATTAGGCAAGTTGTATTTTTGAGGATTAATTTTATTATTGAACAACAACCATGTTCTCAATGAACCCAAAAAACTCATTAATATCAAAGCTGAATATTTTTGGAAGTAGTTTTTAGTTTGTTTTTAGTTTTAGCTATGTTAGGGGGATATCTGTGTGTGCAGGTGACTATCACTGTGCATAATTATTAGGCAACTTAACAAAAAAAAATATATACCCATTTCAATTATTTATTATTACCAGTCAAACCAATATAACATCTCAACATTCACAAATATACATTTCTGACATTCAAAAACAAAACAAAAACAAATCAGTGACCAATATAGCCACCTTTCTTTGCAAGGACACTCAAAAGCCTGCCATCCATGGATTCTGTCAGTGTTTTGATCTGTTCACCATCAACATTGCGTGCAGCAGCAACCACAGCCTCCCAGACACTGTTCAGAGAGGTGTACTGTTTTCCCTCCTTGTAAATCTCACATTTGATGATGGACCACAGGCTCTCAATGGGGTTCAGATCAGGTGAACAAGGAGGCCATGTCATTAGATTTCCTTCTTTTATACCCTTTCTTGACAGCCACGCTGTGGAGTACTTGGATGCGTGTGATGGAGCATTGTCCTGCATGAAAATCATGTTTTTCTTGAAGGATGCAGACTTCTTCCTGTACCACTGCTTGAAGAAGGTGTCTTCCAGGAACTGGCAGTAGGACTGGGAGTTGAGCTTGACTCCATCCTCAACCCGAAAAGGCCCCACAAGCTCATCTTTGATGATACCAGCCCAAACCAGTACTCCACCTCCACCTTGCTGGCGTCTGAGTCGGACTGGAGCTCTCTGCCCTTTACCAATCCAGCCACGGGCCCATCCATCTGGCCCATCAAGACTCACTCTCATTTCATCAGTCCATAAAACCTTAGAAAAATCAGTCTTGAGATATTTCTTGGCCCAGTCTTGACGTTTCAGCTTGTGTGTCTTGTTCAGTGGTGGTCGTCTTTCAGCCTTTCTTACCTTGGCCATGTCTCTGAGTATTGCACACCTTGTGCTTTTGGGCACTCCAGTGATGTTGCAGCTCTGAAATATGGCCAAACTGGTGGCAAGTGGCATCGTGGCAGCTGCACGCTTGACTTTTCTCAGTTCATGGGCAGTTATTTTGCGCCTTGGTTTTTCCACACGCTTCTTGCGACCCTGTTGACTATTTTGAATGAAACGCTTGATTGTTCGATGATCACGCTTCAGAAGCTTTGCAATTTTAAGAGTGCTGCATCCCTCTGCAAGATATCTCACTATTTTTGACTTTTCTGAGCCTGTCAAGTCCTTCTTTTGACCCATTTTGCCAAAGGAAAGGAAGTTGCCTAATAATTATGCACACCTGATATAGGGTGTTGATGTCATTAGACCACACCCCTTCTCATTACAGAGATGCACATCAGCTAATATGCTTAATTGGTAGTAGGCTTTCGAGCCTATACAGCTTGGAGTAAGACAACATGCATAAAGAGGATGAGGTGGTCAAAATACTAATTTGCCTAATAATTCTGCACTCCCTGTACGCTGTGGTGATTCTTGGTCCACAATTTGGAGGGCGGTGTATTGCTGGTGTAGCGGGAGGGTGGTGGGTTTGACAGTTTTTTGCCTCCGTTGGGTCTGGCACGTTTGTTGTTGTGGCTGGTTTCTGTCGGTTCTGTGTTTGTGTTGCATAACCTGGCTGTCGGATTTCTGCCTCCGTGGCAGTCTGTTGGCGGCTGTCACCACAGCGGTCTTCAGAAAAGACCGGCAATGTCATAATGACCACATAAGAGTCTTACTTAATAGAAAACAATAGAAACATTGATCTTATACAAAGTACCTGGTTTTCTTAAAAAATAAAGCTGCACGGGTGAGCGTGCATCGAAAAAGTCAGCAATGCGTTGATTCCTTACTCGCAAGTGAGGTTGTGTGTCATTTCTTCTTCGGTCAGGTCGGTGATGCGTCTTTTTTCTCTTCCACAAGAGAGCGATGCATGGACTTCCGGATGGGAACCTCGGATCCGCGCAGGCTTGTGTTGACTCTTGACGTCTAGCGATGATGCATGAGAAATCCAGTCGCACAGTGTTGGAAAACTGCAATGGGTGGGGTTTGCATCATTATCAGCAGCCGCAAGCGGGTGTTGTTGTTTCTCCAGCAGCAGTGAATCGATCTCCCAGCTGCAATGCAGGTGGGGCATCAAATTTAGCTACTTTGCAGGTGGTGTGTCTAAATTTTCCCACTTGGTGTTCTGTAAGTGGATTTCAGTCCGTGTTCTGGCAACTTCACCTCTCAAGGGTCCATGGATTGGATAGGGCACGACTTGGCAGGACAGGAGTCTCAGCAGAGAGTACAGGTGCTGTCAGAGGAGGTCTTTGATGGCCCTGAGACTTCAAAACAGGAGGCAAGCTCCATCCTAGCTCCTGGAGATTCTTCACAAGCAGGAATATACCAGAAAAGGCCAGCCTTAGTCCTCTCTCAGACAGAAGGAGTAACTGCAGGCCAACCCATCAAAGCACAGTCACAGGAAAAGGGGCAGTACTCCTCCTCCAGCTCTACAGCTCTTCTTCTTGGCAGAGGTCCCTCTTCATTCCAGAAGTGATCTCAAAATCTGTTTTTTTTTGGTCCACTACTGATACCCCTTTCAGCCTTTGAAGTAGGCAGATATCAAACAAAAGTCTCTGTTGTTCACAAGATCCTGCCTTGCCCAGGCCTGGTTCCAGACTCACACTAGGGGATTGGAGACTGCATTGTGTGAGGGCTGGCATGGCCCATTCAGGTGTAAGTGACCACTCCTTTCGCCACTCTAGCTCAGATGGCTCATCAGGAAATTCAGACTCTACCCATTAGGACATGTACAACACATCAGTACATGTCCCACTTTCAACATACATTGCACCCTGGCCAGGGGTCTACCTAGGGCCTACCTTAGGGGTGCCTTACAAGTATAAAAAGGTAAGGTTTGGGCCTGGCAAGTGGGCACAACTGCCAGGTCAAATTGGCAGGTTAAAACTGCAAACACAGACACTGCAGTGTCAGGCTTGAGTCATGTTTACAGGGTTATTCATGCGGGTGGCACAACCAGTTCTGCAGGCCCACTAGTAGCATTTTATTTACCGGCCCTGGGCACCTCTAGTGCACTTCACTCAGGACTTACTAGTAAATCAAATGTGTCAATCATGGAAAAGCCAATTACACAATCAGTTTACACAGTGAGCACTTGCCCTTTAGCACTGGTCAGCAGTGGTAAAGTGCCCAGAGTACCAAAAACAGTGAAAACAGAATCCAGCACACAGTCAAAACATGGGACACAAAGGCAAAAAAGACAGGGGAAGCCACACCAAGGATGCTAGTGCTAATAGAGCAGTTGATGTTGATGCCAGTAAAACATCCACACTGATTGAATTCCCTCAGTATTGGAAGGGGGAGTAATAGCCTCATTTTCAATATAGAAGATAACATTATCAGCATACGTTGAAACTACCAGGCATCTGATTGTAAAATTTAGCCCCCTTTCACCATGGTGCTGTTGCAGCCTAATGGCAAAGGCAGGTGTTACAATGTAGTTAATCTGCAGCTGGGCAGTGGGTGGGGTATAAAATAATCAGATCTGTGTCATAATTTTGCAGCTATAACCTCTCTTTTCCTGCTAAAAGAAGGGGTAATTACACTCAAACAAGTCCATCAGCTTAGTAGTTTTGAGGAAGATGGCAGCTCCATGCACCTGTGGTACTGAAAATTCTGGACCCTTGTTATAAACGTCGTCGTATCACAACGATTTTGGTATCAGCAGACCGGGAATGATTAGAATAGTATGCACAAGCATTGTATTCATATTCGGGTAACAAAATCACCCGAATATCAGAGTTTCCGTCCTGAACCCTCGTGTTCCATTTAAACGACAGCCATTTTATGATTGCCCTCACATAGGCCAATGTCTAATGCTGAAAACGAGTCTCAAGGACACGTACACCTTTGCTGACTCCTCTGTGACCTGGGCAAGCTGACTCCACTGCCTGAAGCCAAACCTGTTCGGCCAGTTTCTTTCCCAGTGGCCGAATGAGATTAGTATCAAGGCACAACACATCAT
Source organism: Pleurodeles waltl (assembly GCF_031143425.1). Classification (NCBI taxonomy): domain Eukaryota; kingdom Metazoa; phylum Chordata; class Amphibia; order Caudata; family Salamandridae; genus Pleurodeles; species Pleurodeles waltl. The sequence goes on from NC_090446.1 coordinate 271,442,475, forward strand.
AAAACCTTTCATCACACACAAACCATGCCTAATCTTACACACACCTGTCCCTGTTTCTTTCTTTATGACTTGCTTTACAAGGAGGAGGTGCCCGTTTATATTGGGGGTCCGTCGATATCTGATGAAAGTACTAAGCCTTGCCGGGTAATTGATTGAGGGCTGGACAAACTGAAATATGGCTTGTCATCATAACCCTGCTATTTCTTTTTAGTGAAAATATGTGAATGGTCAACTGTAAAATAAGGAATGTTTGCCTAAAGCATAATATTTTGTATAAAAGAGAAGGTTAGCTTTGCAAGGGGAGCAGTCTCCTGAGAATATACACTGTGTTGTACTTCGAGGATACCTGTTACTGGCTGCAGCCAATAAACAAGATCTTTGACTTCACCAAGAAGACTCTGGCCCTCATTCTGACCTTGGCGGGCGGCGGAGGCCGCCCGCCAAAGTCCCGCCGTCAGGTTACCGTTCCGCGGTCGAAAGACCGCGGCGGTAATTCTGACATTCCCGCTGGGCTGGCGGGCGGCCACCTTCAGGCCGCCCGCCAGCCCAGCGGGAAAGAGGCTTCCACGGTGAAGCCGGCTCGGAATCGAGCCGGCGGAGTGGAAGCTGTGCGACGGGTGCAGTTGCACCCGTCGCGTATTTCACTGTCTGCGCAGCAGACAGTGAAATACATTTAGGGGCCCTCTTACGGGGGCCCCTGCGACCCCCCCTACCGCCATCCGGTTCCCGGCGGGCGGACCGCCGGGAACTGGATGGCGGTAGGGGGGGTCGGAATCCCCTCGGCGGCGCAGCTAGCTGCGCCGCCTTGGAGGATTCCAATGGGCGGCGGTACACTGGCGGGAGACCGCCAGTGCTGCCGGTCCGACCGCGGCTTTACCGCCGCGGTCGGAATGCCCATTGGAGCACCGCGGGCATGTCGGCGGTGCTCCCGCGGTCCTCCAACCCGGCGGTCATGGACCGCCAGGGTTGGAATGACCACCTCTGTGTTTCTGTAGTCTGAAACAGGAAGGACTCGAAGTCTTAGGGTGTGTTCCCTGGCACCACTGGGTTCTGAAAAACCCAGTACTTCACACCTGATGTTCAAGGGAGTGCTACAGCGCAGTGAGGGTATGGAAATTATGGGCTGTAGAATGGCCGAGAATAATGTCAAACCATGTCCCATATTTGAAAAAAGGTGGTGCATCAGAGCAGCTACGTTTTCTACACCCCCGCCCTACCGGTACCTAACAGCCCCATGGTGGTTCCGTATTTATAACACCGTGCACCACTGTGGTCGTTACCACAATAACATCAAAAAAATTTACGCTATTGTGTCATTTTGCTACACTAGCATCAAACATTTTGATGCTAGTGTAGCAAACTGCAAGAAGGCCCATAGGTTTCTATGGAAGTGTCATTTTACCACCTGCTCTGAGCAGGTGTTAAAAATGATGCCAAAAATGGTGCAGTGAATCTGTTAAATTTCACTGCACCACTTTTTTGGGCCTCTTAGTGCCAGAATGCCCCCTTGCATACATTATGCCTGGCACAGGCATAATCTGGCGCAAGGGTTTATAAAGTGACACAATGATTGCATTGCACCAGTTTGTAAATATGGCATGGGGAAAAAGTCACTTTAGTGCCCTCCTATCAAAGAAATTACCCTATTGCAGCACTAATGTGCTCTTATGTCAGGGAGGAGTGGTAAAAGTCTGCTTGCAATAAATTTGGGTAAAATCCACTTGTCAATATTTATCATACAGAGTGTGGCCTGTAGGAGTCACAGCTGTCCAGTGGTTTTGTCTGGTTTCAGAATTGTGACAGTCAGGGCCTCATGAAGGGATGGCAGCAAGAAGCCTGGTCTTTATAGAATAAGGCAGTCAAGACATCCACACCCAATGCCTTATCTCCCAGCAGGCTATGAATGACTTATTCAACATGCTGAACAAGGAAAGGGACATCCAGATATTTTGTCTAAGTGTAACCTAGCCAGAGGAGATGGAGGGAATCAAAGTATTAATTTGTTCCAAGGTGAGACTGACACCACAATGGTATAGATCGGAAAATAAAGATCTGAAAATGTGTTCTACTTTATCAGTGTCAAACCATGGCAACCCAGTGTCGTCAGCCAACTTTGTGATGTAAAAGGTTGTCCATCAACCACAAAGGAGGCACACAAGAGTTTTCCCTGGTCTGTCTCCCTTTTCATATCGCTGTGAGGTCAGAGACAGGGGGTATGAACAGACTTGCAGTGCCAGTGACCACATCACGCTTTCAACCCCGGATCCAAGCGACAGGATGGGCGCGCAGACTTGGCCCCTGTGCACAAAGGTAATCTAGCTTGTCAAGTCAAATTAGACCTCACGGGTAGCGCTGACGGCATGCAGGACCCACAAAGGGTTTACTGTCACCTCATTCTCCTTATCTCTAGGTGGGTAAAAGCTAGGGAGTCAGATCAAGGGCCCTCTCCCAGTCACATCTTTCCTCAGAGTAGAAACGCCAAATTGCACACCTGGCCGCCAATGATATTGCATCTCCTCAGTTTTCACCTGTGGTGGGGGGGGGGGTCCAGTGCCCCATTCTCCACAGTGATTGGGCACATGAACAAGGCTACATCCACCACACAAGTCATGAGGCTGCATACAAAATCCACTCCCAGCAGTCTGCAACCATAAGCAGCAGGCCCCAAGAAACCTGTGCCAAGTGGCCAGAATTTGAAAGCAAGCTCTCACCCTTTAACTGGAGCAGGGCCACCTCTGCAGCCTCTCTGTGAGAGAGCAATGTCAGATCTAAGTACTCCAATAAGTATTTCTAACAGACTCAATGAAAGCATAAAGCTGTCATTACTGGACTGTTCCCATAACCTCCGATCTAATGCCAACTTTGATGTATCATCTCAGCCTCTTCAGTCATTTTGGGCTACTAAATTCACCAGAATAACTTAGTGGCTCCTAAATGAGATGATACAAAATAGTCACCTGAGTTCAATTTCCAGCCTTGGTTCAACACTGAAATAATTACTTCAAGAAAAGAGCAGCAGAGAAATACCAATATAATCTGGAACAGATTGGTGAACTACAGAGACATGGATATACTGAAAATGATTATCTGACTGTAGACTACCATTTAAGGCTATTAATGACTATGGCCCTCATTACAACATTGGCGGTATTGACTGCCTACCCCCACAGCGACGGCCGCCAACATACCGCCGCTGTGGCTACCAGCTGTCTACGCGTATCATGACTGCCGACAGTATTCCGCCAGAATGCTGTGGGAACACCGCTGACGATCATGGCGGCGGACGAACGTAAGGCAGCGCTGCTGACAGCAGCACCGCCACACTAGCAAAACACCGCCGACCGTATCATGAGCAATGATACGGCCTGGTGGTATTTTGCTGGCGAACGCCCCCTGGCAGGTAAATCAGGTTCTCCGACCGGAGAGGGGGTGGGGGTCTTGTGTGTAGGGTGGGGGTGTGAATGTTTTGGTATGCGTGCATGCGGGTGTGAGTCGCGTAGGATGCATGCATGAATGAGTGATTGTGAGTGTTGTGTGTTGTGAATGCATGTGTGTGACAAGGTATGCTGGTGGGTGTTGCAGTGTGTGGGTATGTATGTATGCATGCGTGGTTGGTGGTGAGTATGTGTGTGTGCATGTGTGTATATGGGTGCGCGTGTGGGTGTGTATATGTGCGGGGGGAGGAAAGGGAGGGGGAGGGTGGGGGCAGATTTTGGGGGGGTTTGGGGAGACCCCCATCAGTGCCAGGGAAGGGATTCCCTGGCACTGATAGTGTCTACTGCCATGGTTTTCTTGGCGGTAAGTTTGGAACAAAAACAATGGCGGTAGGCCGGGTCATAATCCCGAGGGTGGGATTGTGACGGCTGCCGGCTGGAGACCGAAGTCTCCAGCCCAGCGACTGTTAACACCCTGGTGGTCGATGTGCTAAAGTGGCGGTCTTGGATGGCGGTAACTGCCATGGTCAAAATCCCATTTTTTTTACCGCCGGCCTGTTGGCGGTATTACCACCGCTTTAACACTGACCGCCAGGGTTGTAATGACGGCCTATGGGTCTGATTTAGAGTTTGTGGACAGGTTACTCCATCACAAATGTGATGGATATTCCGTCCGCCCTATTCGAATTTGATTATATCCTATGGAAATCGTAATACAGTGAATGGGATATCAGCCATGTTTGTGATGCAGTAACATAACATCCAAACTCTAAATCAGGCCAAATATTGCAATTAGATGAACACCAAATTGATCAGATCTTTGAGATGCTGGCATTCGTGATATTTTAGAAAACAGTGTTAGACCTGGCATCCTTGGTGTGGTTTCCCGTAATTTTATTGGCTCAGATCTGTTTTGCTGACCTCATTTTTGCTGGCTTTAGGACTCTGGGCACTTTACCACTGCTGACCAGTGCTAAAGTGCATGTGACCTCTATTTAAACATAGTGATATTGGCTAATCCACAATTGGCATATTTAGTTTACTTATAAGTCCCTAGCAAATTGCACTACCTGTGCCCAGGGCCAGTAAATTAAATGCTGATATGAGCCTGCAGCACTGATTGTGTCACCCACTTAAGTAGTCATTGAACATGACTCAGGGCTGTCAATGCAGGGCCCGTGTGTACAGTTTCAAACTGCCACATCGACTGGTAAGTTAACCCTCCTGCAAGTTCTCAATCATTCCTTTTTATTACAAAAAGGTCACCCCTAAGGTAGGACATACACAGCCCAAGGGCAGGATGCAGTGTATTTAAAAAGTAGGACATGTACTTGTAATTCATGTCCAAGAAGTGAAAAATGTTGTATTTCATGACTTCAATGCCTATCTCTCCTGTGAGATAACACTGTGATTGGCGTATTACATTTTATAAGTGTAATTTCCATCTGGGAAAATATGGGACCTCCAAAGTTTGGTGTGTCTGGAATCTCAGTTTAAAATCACAACTAATAGAGAAATTGGATTTTGAATTGTAACAATGAAAATGCCATGTTTTAAAAAGTTTGCAATTTATTTTTTTAGGCATTTGAGACCAGATGTACAACGGTATTTAGCAGCTGCAAAGGGTCTGATTCACAGAATCAGGGCATTTGCAACTACTAAAAACCCATTTTTTACAAACTAATACTATTTTTCCTGTCTGTAACCTATTATCAAATCACAAAACAGGGTTTGCTATTCGGTATTAGGAAGAGGCATGTTAAGAGCGTCCCTTCCTAATAGTAAATTGCACTAGCATATACAAATGTTTTACGACCGAAATACAGTTGCAAAACATTCGCAGTTTACCACCAACTTTAAGTTGGTGGTAACCCATTCACAAATTGAAGTGGTCCAAAAGGGACCTCTTCCCCTTTGTGAATGTGGGCGCAAATATTTTTAAGAGCTGCTCTTACAAAATGAAAAGAAAACTTTTAATTTTTATTTTTGAAATGTATCCTGTTTTCCTTTAAGGAAAACAGGCTACATAAAAAAGAAATTGCTTTCTTGAAAAAGCAATCACAAGCATCGTGGTCTTCTGACCCCAGCAGGCCACTATTCTTGTAACTTTTGGCCATTCCCAATTGGGTCACAAATCACAACCTCCCTCATTAATTGTGATGAGGCAGGTCCATTTGTGATCCACTGTGAATCGCAAACAGTATCAAGTACACTATAGTACATCCCTGTTTGAGATTTCCTAATAGTGAATTGCTAAAATTCATTATTAGGATATCGCAAACCTGAAATTTAGTCTATCTGGCCCTTGGTGCCTACTGCCAGTCTCCAACACACTTCTGGGTTGGGGGTGACAGCTGGGCTTGTGCATTCTCTCTAGACAGCCATACACAAAGAAAACTTAGATGTGACTGATGGGCCATCCACAGCCTGATGGGTCATCCTGCGCAGAAAGGAGGGAGAAGCTGACTCTTATACCTGAATAGGCAGAGTACTAACCCCACACAAAGGGCTGCATACCCCCATATAGTGAATCTGGAGCCAGGGCAGGGTAGGCAGGGACCCTTTGCTCTTCAAATGCCTTTCTTTGAAGTCTCCCACTCTTCAAAGGCACTACTGGGTATAAGTACCAGACCTCAGACACCACCAACTCAGTACACTTCTGGACCTGTAAATACTCTACCAAGAAGAAGAACTGCAGTGCTACTGAAATGACTATCACTCTGCTGTCTGCTGCCCTCCATGCCTAGTAGTAAGATGTATTGGACCTCAATATCTCCAACCCAGAAACAAAGTGACTCCAAGGGTGTGTTGCTTGCCTCCTGTTCTTCTGATTTCTCAGGGACACAAAGGACTATAAAATCTATTTTTCAAACAAGGTGTGATATATTTTTGTTCAGTTTTTCACTGTCAGTCTGTTTGAAGTGTTGCACAAATACTTTACACATTGCCTCTCAGGTTAACCTTGTGTGTTCTGTGTCAAGCTACCAGAGGGTGAGCACAGGTTACCTTAGGGTGTGTTTGTGACTTACTTTACCAGGATTGTGGTTCCTGCTTGGACAGGGTGCATACCTCTGCAAGAAGAACCCCAGTTTCTAATAAACATTTTGTCGCTTAATCAGTTCACCCGCTATATGAGTTTTTATTACTTTAAGGTTAAACAACAAATTCCTAGTATTGTCGTATTTACCAGAGCAATCACTCTACTTCTCATGTGGCCACTCTGCAACAGCTTGATCAGGCTTGTTCTCATGAGCAATATCAACATTAATTAATGTGAAGGAGAGAGCAGAAACAACTGCAATATTCCCGACAAGTACCACAGCAAGAAAGATTATTCTAGAATAATAGAAAATATCAATTTAGAGGACTCTAGATTGAGAACTATAGCACTATAAATACAGAGGAATTGTCGACCTACTTTATGTCTTGGTATTGAAGGAATAAAGATGTAGTGGAGAAATGGGGGGTTCACGGCCTCTTTAGTGCAGGTTTCCTTGAGATTTAAGATGTCAAATTTGCTGCAATGTTCTAAAACATCCTAGTTGAGATATCGCCTATTGAAATGCAACATTCCCAAACAGAGTTTTTAGCCCCTCTAAAATGTCTCCAGATGGCCCTGCACCTGATGACAAAGCCCTATCTCACAGATGAGTCCATGGTGATGGCAATGTTAAGAAAATTGTAAAAATCATCCCAGTGCATGGATTCTAACATGTCTATATTGAAGACACCAAAGATGGGATTTAAAGTAGTTTGCCCATGACTGTAAAAAGAGAGCCACTTTGAATGGTGTACAGTCTATCTACATCGAGCTTGAGGGTCCAAAAAGGAAAAAAATACACACAGAGGATGTTGAGCAATTACCGCTATCTCATACAGCTAAAGTACAAGGTGGTGTCAATGAAGAACTTTGTACATTGTAAGAGGCATTGTTGGAAAAGTCCCTTTTTGCAGGGTTATCCCCAAATCTTTTGCCTCTGACCTCCTGTTTTTGACTACGTGTTGCTCTTCATTTTTGCTGGCTTTGGGGCTTTGGGCACTTTACAAGTGCCCCCTGTATAAATTGTATTAGTGTTTGTTTTTTACATAATTGGTATATTCAGGTTTTTTTTCAGTCAGAAATTATTTTATTTGGCTTAAACCTTAAAAGTATAAAAATAATAAAATATATGAAATTCAGTATAAAAACCTATACATAAGCAGACAATTATACAAAATTCATTAAGAAGAAAAAAGGGATTCCCTATTGCATAGTACATTCACCTACATAATTCATAATTCTAAATCTTGGTAACAAACTCTATATACATGGGCCCGTATTTATACTTTTTTTAGCGCCGCATTTGCGCCGCTTTTTGACACAAAACAGCGCAAACCTACAAAATACAATGGCATTTTGCAAGTTTACGCCGTTTTTGCTTCAAAAAACGATGCAAATGCAGCGCAAAAAAAGTATAAATACGGGCCATATTTCATTAAGATATTTTAACCTTCAACCAATTTCATTTCCTTATAATTCTTTAAAAGAACTGCATGCTAAACAAATCATCCCACATACAATTCTAACGGGACTCAAAGCCTTAAAATAACATAAAGTGCAATTACCAATTTAAAGTGCTCTACATTTTACATTTGGCTGCTTTTTAATGTGGCAAAATTTCCATATTAAAAACAATCTATTTGTGCCATTTCAAATTCTTAGTTCGTCTTTCCTCCCTATGAAGGACCCGGCACGGTAATTTCAGTTAAGACACCTCTTAATCCTATTAGAAATTAGGCTAGTGCACAAGTTAAATAAAAAAATCTCATGTCTATTAATAATCTAAATGCTTGATCTTGGTTAATAATATTATATTCCTTAAAAACTGGTTTTAAAAACGTCTTACACACCTCTAAAAACCAATAGCAATCCAAAAGTAGGTGTTGCATGCTGAATTTCTGTTGTAAACCACATGTGCATACACCCAAAGTATCCTTAAGAAATTATATTGCTTTAGGGTCCATATAGCCTGGATTCAGCCTAATTCAGAAATTTAACACTGCGTCCCTTAATTTTTGGTTAGGTAGGGCCTCTATATAGGGAAAGTTTTCCGGGTTCCGCCATCCCCCTACTATAGCCTGGGTCGATATTTTACACTCTAAATACTTCAGGTATATTTCTCTTGCCCTTTCCTTCACTACTGCACGTAAAAAAAATCGGGATTTGTTCACTGCGCCACTGATTACCGGGTAAGCCCAAGAGAACACAGATTTTCTCTAACCGTTCTCTCACTTGTAGCACCCAATATAATTCGCTTGTTGTTATTTTTCGTTTACACAATCTTGCGATCTTACAAATCCCCTCATCTCTTCCCTGGTAAGTCCATGCCGTCATCTGGCATTCTGCTCTTATAGCTTGTAACATACTTGACGGAGGTAATGATAGCAAACGCTTTACACAAAAGCTTTCTTCTATCTCCCAATTTAGTTTCCCTGAGAGTGTTAAGACTTCCACCCCATATTGCAACTGGGGACGTACCATAGCGTTAAAAGCAGAGATAACCGGCTGGAGGGAAGGACCCCCATATTTACTACTAAATTGTTTCAATCCCCAGACCGATGATAACGCTTTGTTTTTTAGGGCTTCAATATGATCTTTCAATTTCAAGTCTGAGTCAAACCATATACCTAAATATTTATATTTTTTTACCTTCTCTAGTTTGTGACCTCCTAGTAGATAAGCAAAATCACTCTTCACTTTCCCTATAGATATAGGGGGTCATTCCGACCCTGGCGGTCTGCCGGGGATCGCGGATGCACCGCCAACAGGCTGGCGGTGCATCCAGGCCAATTCTGACCGCGGCGGTAAAGCCGCGGTCAGAAAAGGGAAACCGGCGGTTTCCCGCCGGTTTTCCCCTGGCCTGAGGAATCCTCCATGGCGGCGCTGCAGGCAGCGCCGCCATGGGGATTCCGACCCCCTTCCCGCCAGCCTGGTTCTGGCGGTTTTAACCGCCAGAACCTGGCTGGCGGGAACGGGTGTCGTGGGGCCCCCTAACAGGGCCCCACATTGATTTTCAGTCTCTGCATAGCAGAGACTGAAAATCACGACAGGTGCAACTGCACCCGTCGCACAAAAGCAACTCCGCCGGCTCCATTCGGAGCCGGCTTCATCGTTGCTGTGGCTTTCCCGCTTGGGCGGGCGGGTGGCCTTTTGGCGGTCGCCTGCCCGCCCAGCGGGAAAGTCATAATGACCGCCGCAGTCTTTTGACCACGGTACGATCATCTGGCGGTTCCCGCCAGGCGGGCGGCTACCGCCGCCCGCGGGGGTCGGAATGACCCCCATAATCTTTGTTTTTTCTAAATTTACAACAATTTTTTTCTTTTGACAGTAAGAGTGGAACACCTCTAATTTCCTTTGTAAACCTAACTCCGACATATCCATTATCACTAAATCGTCAGCATATAATAAGCACGAAACATGTACACCGTCCACTTTGGGGCTAAGGCCTTTGACCTCCTGCAGCAACCCGGGCAAATCTGACAAAAATAATGTGAATAATGTTGGTGCCAACACACAACCTTGGTGCAAACCATTCTTTATAGGAATCCTTTTTGACAGTGAGCCACTCGTGTCCAAAATTACTTGGGCCCAATTTTGTGAATGCAGGCCCTGAAGAAGATATAATAAATCCAAATCAATCCCTAACTGTCTTAGCATATTCCATAGCAAATTTCTATCTACCAAATCAAATGCGGCGTGAAAATCAACAAAACAGCAGAACAGGCTTCCTCGCAATTCCATTGTTTTTTTTGCTAAAGACCACAAGCTGAAACAGTGGTCGATTGTTGAATGCCCTTCCTTAAATCAGCCTTGTTCTACAGGTATCAAATCATTTTCCTCTGCCCATTCTTTTATTAACCCCAGCAATATCTTTTTAAATACCTTTTCACCTACATCTAATAAACTTATCAGCCGATAATTTTTGGGTTGTATTGGGTCCTCCTTTTTATGGATGGGTCTTATCATGACTCCCTTCCAATTCTCTGGAAAATGGCCGAAATCAAGAATTTTACCAAATGTATCATTAAAAAATGTAGTCCAACAATCAATGTTTTTTTTTTATTATTATAGCTGGGAGATTATCCGGGCCGGCCACTTTAGTTAATTTAAGTGCTACAATAGTTTCTTTTATTTTTTGTGGGGCAAAAGCTAATCTCATATTCTCCCCCATCTTCCTGATGACACCATGTCCTTCCTCGATGTCGATACCATCACCCACGTTCAACAGATATTTATACCAATCCTCTTCTCCAACCAAACACCGCATGGTTCCTGATACTTTACCCTCCCTTACCAACTGCCAGAAGCCCCTAATATTCTTTGTTCTTATCACTTCGATCATTGTGTCCCAATTTTTGTCGATATATTCCCGTTTCTTTTGTCTTATGACTGTTTTAAAACTCTGTTTTGCCCGACAGAGCTGCTCTTCTGTGTCGATGGTGGGTCTTCTCCTAAGTTCCCTCTCTAATCTTTGAATCTTTTGCTTTTTACACCTACATTCCCAATTAAACCATACTTTGCTATTATTAATCTTATGTGGTTCTCCCTTCATCTCTCCCACTTGCTGTTTTTTTAGTTTTGTTTTTAGGCAGTCCACCATTAACGCAATACCCCTATTATAACCTTTAAACACATCTTGTGGATCTTCCTCCAATGGAAGGTCTGGATAATTGACTATCAATTCATTAAGTGTTCCTAGGCTACTTTCTGTCAAACGGGTCGTTATTCCACAAGAGTACTCAAATAGCGCTATCACTGCCTTTTCTCCTTGATTTTTATTAGTAGATCATACTGTTATATGAAGTGGTCAGTGATCACTGCCCTCTATATGCTCAACTTCAAAATCCTGCACTTCTCCAAAAGACCAAGCATTTACAAAAGCATAATCAATGGTGCAAGTCTGGTTGCCAATTCCAAAAGTCTGTTTTGCCAGCTGATCCTTCTTCATACGACCATTTAGACAAAACATACCTTGGGATCCTAAGGTTCTTACTAGTATAAATCTACTTTTGGGAAAATGCTATTTGGGATTTGTGCAACTACCAGTAGTTCCTTATACAGTTCATCAATACTATTGGGATTAAGTTTGGGATTAAAATCTCCCAACATTTGGGTCAAGTATCATGGTTTACCAATGCTTAATAGTTCCAGATCTTCCTCAAACAGACCCCGCTGAATATCATAAACATACATTTTCCCCGGTTGTATATATATATTAATTATTATTAACCGTACAGCTCCTCCAATTGCCTTATAGAGATCCACCTGGCCTGCCAATAGCCACCAGCATTTAGTCTTTATCTCTATAAACTTTTTTGCTATTCTTGTTGAGGCTAAGGTTATTAGACCCCCTGATGGGCGACCTAAGCCTTGCCGCGTTGCTCCCCTGAATAGTTTCATGAAACCATCAACTGGATCAGGTTCATCGTACAACCAAGTTTCCTGGAAACACACTATGGGGGTCATTCTGACCCCCGCGTGCGGCGGAAGCATCCCGCCTGGCGGGAACCGCCAGAAGACCGTACCGCGGTCAAAAGACCGCAGCGGTCATTTTGACTTTCCCGTTGGGCTGGCGGGCGACCGCCAAAAGGCCGCCCGCCCGCCCAGCGGGAAAGCCCCAGCAACGAAGAAGCCGGCTCCGAATGGAGCCGGCGGAGTTGCTGCTGTGCGACGGGTGCAGTTGCACCTGTCGCGATTTTCAGTGTCTGCTTTGCAGACACTGAAAGTTCTGCTGGGGCCCTGTTAGGGGGCCCCTGCAGTGCCATGCCAGTACCCCAGGGGCCCCACGACACCCGTTCCCACCATCCTGTTTCTGGCAGTGAAAACCGCCAGAAACAGGATGGCGGGAAGGGGGTCGGAATCCCCATGGTGGCGCTGCTTGCAGCGCCGCTGTGGAGGATTCCCTGGGGCAGGGGAAAACCGGCGGGAAACCGCCGGTTTCCCTTTTCTGACCGCGGCTTTACCGCTGCGGTCAGAATGGCCCCAGAAGCACCGCCAGCCTGTTGGCGGTGCTTCCGCGGTCGTTGGCCCTGGAGGTCCATGACCGCCAGGGTCAGAATGACCCCCTATATCATACTTTCCGAACTCTCTTTTAAATAGGACTTGTTTTGAATGCTTTTTATAACCTACCATGTTCCAATAAAAAAAATCAAATGGCTGTGCGACGGGCCTAACTCCTAGTCCACTACACTCAATTCGCCCCTCCTATAATTATAACAAGGACATACAAGGGCTCAGGGCAATTCCTCCACTGTAGGTCATTATTTTCAGTAACAAAAGTTACACTTAAACTACCATTATTTCCAGCCACACACCTTCTTCGATTGTTATTATATAACAAATTACACTGCACTTGATTTGGGAACAATCCTGCATGACATATAAGGACCCTCCCTTCTTGAGTCTCGCACCCTAACTCTCTTTGTTGTACTAATCTTATACCCTCCTTCCCTAATTCCGCCTCTGCAGGCAGTACCAAACGTCTAATGCATTCAGAGTAGAAGAGTGCTTTAGTCACCTCTTCCCCCTCCGCACTTAATATGAATCCAATTTGCTTTATATCATCTGACTCGATTTCACATAGACTTGGACACCAGGCCATAACTTCTGGAAGTCAGGCACGATTCAGAGGTTTTAACTTTCTATGCCTCTTCCTCCCAATCTCTCTTCCCCATGGTGCTAGATAGATCCACCTACATTTACTTCTGCTAGGGCTCTCCCACTCCCTCTTTTTCCCGAAACCTTTAATTTCAATTTTTTCCATCTCCACAGCAGTCCTATGAGTAACTTCCTTTCTTTTTCCTTGCTGGCTGACATCCCTGTATGGTACAATAGGTACATTTGTAACGTAGCCCCTTGCTCTAGGGCTGCTACTTCCCACCCTTGTCCTTGATCTATGCTTGGGGTATTAGCCTGATCTATCTTTCCCTCGCTCCCTAAAGAAGTTTTCCTCCCAACATTCCTTTGTTTACTCTGCTTACTTTGCCTCCTACAATGGAGTTTATAGTGACAACTATTGAACCCATAACCCTTTCTCCCCCTTCTATAATTCCTCTTTCTTACCAGCATTGGTTGTTTAGAGATATATACTGAGGTCTAAGGTCTGTATTTTATCTATTTCCTCTCCTTCATTACTGAATTCCCAGGTATCATGGATATCATGAGTATCTGTTTCTTGGTCTCTTTTTCCTAGCACAGGACTTACTAGGGTTGGCATACTGCTATTAATGCATTTTAACTCTGCTGTTATCTCTTGTAGTTGATTTTTATGTACTTTCTTCAAACTATTATTAACAGTCAGTACTTCCAAGATTGCCTGTAGAGTCTTCTGCATTAGGAACATTACCTCTAATAGTGATTCAGCTGGTACAGCAGTACTATCAAAAACAGATGCAGATTGTTTACCCAAAATAGGTGACGGCAACATATCCAACTTTTTACACCCACCACCCTTCTCTGATCTCCTCTCTAGTAATAAGTCCTCTGTTCGCAATGAGTCTAAAATCGGGACCTCATTCCTCTCAAAGTGCTAAAAATGCTTGCTTACACTCTGATTGGCATTGAACATATTACTCCCCTTTGAGAACTGTAACTGTGACATGTGGTGTTTTTTTAAAGTATCGCCCCACAAAATCTCTAATTGATGCTCCAAGAGGGGTTCCTGATGATCTTTCGTGGTTATCCCTGGCAACTCTGTCCACTCTATTAACTATCGAAGACTCCTCCTGTCCAGGTGACTGAAGTACTTGCTCTCCGCCTCCTTCTTAATTTCCAAATGGCGATGACCCTAGTGGCGGGTATTCCTCCATGAACTCCTTTGCCTTGGGGCGTGATTTTGATCCCTATTTTCCACCACCACGTGGTCTCGCCTTACTCGCCGGCAGACTGTGTCCTATAGAAAAGGAGTTATTGACGTGTTCTTGCTGGGAAGTTACTGTAGCTCTTCTTATTCTGGGGAAAATTCCCAAACTTCACAAGGTCTACTTGTCTACTTTCTTGAATTCTTAAATGCATAGACAACATGCAATGTGCACATAGAGCGCATGGGGGAGGGAGGGGAATCAAACCTCTGTGGAGGACAAGCGCACTGGCCTGATACCAGCCGCCTCCGCCCCACCACTGGGGGAGCTGCAGCACTAGCTGCTTCCAACAAGCTCTATCCTGGAACCTCCCTCCACTCTGGCTCTAGGTATTGCAGAACTAATATAACCTGTGCTCCACAGGGACCTTGAATACAGACAAACAAAAACGTATTCTGCCCAGATTAGAATATTTTCTCCACCGTATTTTCCAGAGCAGGTCCTTATAGGAGGATACTGACTCCTCCAATGACGGTGATTTAGTGGTTGAGTGGTGGTTTAATGGTAACAAGGCAATGAACGGGGGCGAATACCCTGATGAAGCACGGTGAGCCCGTCTGTCCCGCGAGCAGTCCTCCACGGAGGGATGGCGTCTGACCGGCAGCCTTCCACCAGAAGAGGCTCAGCATAGACTTCCTGGCAGCAGATGCCTCGGCGCGGGCTGGGGCTGGGCAGCTCACCGCCGCCCCTTCAAATGCAGGAGGCGTGTGGCCACCCTAGCGCCCATGCCTGCTGCCTTCGTCTTCAGCAAGCACTGTTCCATCCAGTTCCGGGTCTCCTTCGGCTTAAAGGCAGACGGCAGCTCACCAGCTCTGGCTTCCGCTGCTCTCGCGCTACTCCTCCTGAAGGACAGGCAGGCACTGGAGGGACAGAGGCTGCACGTAACTTCAAACCACAAGTGAAATTTCTGCTCTATTCACTGCTGAAGCGGTCAGCTTCCACTCCGGTGTGTGCTCCGTGGCTCTATATACTGGTACCAAGGCTTCAGTGCTCCTCCGGCTCGGCTGACGGTGCTCCTGGCTGTGCCACGGTAAATTTGATTTACTAAGTCTCTAGTAAAGTGCACTATGTGTGCCCAGGGGCTGTAAATCAAATGCTACTAGTGGGCCTGCAGCACTGATTGTGCCACCCATGTGAGTAGCCCTGTAAACATGTCTCAGAAATGCCACTGCAGTGTCTGTGTGTGCGGCTTTAAACTACCATTTCCACCTGGCAAGTGCACAAGCCCAAAACCTTCCCTTTTACTCCCTGTAAGTCACCCCTAAAGTAGGCCATTCTGGTCTGAAGAAATTCTGCCTGGGGTACAAAGGTCTTTCAGGACTCCTTCGAGGGTTGCTGGCAGTTGTGCCAAACGATCTACTACCTCCTTTCAGGAACAAATAGTAAAGTCCTTGAATTGATTTTTTTGTACCATTGTTATCAGTGAATTTAATTCTTGTAGCTTGCCTTCCATTCCTGCCACAAACACAGCCAATGTATTTAGCACATCCACCTGCATACATTTAAGGGGTTATTTCAAGCTCATATATCATTGTATTACTCATTTACACATTCATGTGTTCTTTTTCTAATACATACCTAGATTCCTGTTTAGTCTTCTTTTCATACTCACGAATAATGGCAGCACTCTGGAAAATGACACAAGTAACTCAGAAAACGTATTATACATCATGCATGAAACATAAAAAGTCCTTTTTTTCTAAGAGTTCGAGAAAACAGCACAAAACTGAGAGAATCTATCTACTAATGTTTTCTCAACCCTTTGCTTTGCAGTTCACCATATCCCGAAATTTTCGAGTGATAGCAATGTTAGGAGAAATCCCCAAGAGCTGTCCAATTTAGACAAGTATTTCTAAAGTGTGTATATAGTCTCAGTGCTAAGCTCGTTTCCAGCAATTGTGATACAAGTCCTGATACTTGTCTTTTCTTTTTGCTTGTAGACATTTGTGGGATGACATTCCAGTAAAACCAAAGAAGATCAACGCCAGAAGCAATGTTTACACAGGAACGGCCTACATGGACGTGGTATGGCAGGGAATCGGGTAAGTGTCCCCGTTAAGTAGTAAGTCTCCACCATGGACACTGTAAGCGGAAGAATCCGGTAAATGCCCCGTTTGTAGGTAGCCGCCTCCGAGGATACAGTAACACTGAAGGTGAACAGAGGTGAGTGTCCAGGTGTACAGGAAAAATGGTGCAATGCCACGAAGCTGCGGCCAAAAGACTAGAATGGCAAGCTGCTACCTGAAGGACGGTGAGCGCCTAATAGCGCGTATGGCCTACATCACTCACGAAGACCCAGGCTGCGCTCTCAGCATGGGCGCAGGTCAGAGTCGCTTGCCAGCAGGCCCTACAGTGGCACACCAGCTAGCTTGGTCAGCAAAGTCCTTAGCCTTCATCTTCTCACCCTGCCGTAGTCCACCCACCATATTTAGAGATGCCTATTGGACTGGTGGGTATTTGTTTCCCTACAGTGCACCCCATTCCACAGTGAATGCATTGTACACACAGCCAAATTATGTTTGGCTCATTTATCCTTGTTTATTGTTTCTTCACTGGGTCACCTTGCCTTGCCTGGCAGCCTCAGGCAGGTAAATTCACAGACAGTGGAAAAGCCCTACATTGGGAGTGGCTACTGCCACTGTGCCCTGACAAGCTGCTAGGCCATGGTTGCCTGATGGAAGAGTCAGTTAAGACCCTTTTAGTAGAAACCTGACGATTCCCTTCACTAAAGAGGGTGAGTGTTAGAAATGGGTTTTTTGGTTGGCAGTCAGATTACCCTCAGTCCAAGCAAGAACCCTCACTCTAGTCAGGGTAAATCACACACAATCCAAAATTAGCCTGTGCCCACCCTCTGGTAGTTTGGCACAAGCAGTCAGGCTTAACTTTGAAGGCAATGTGTAAAGCATTTGTGCAATAAATCATACAATACCATAATATAGCACCACAAAAATACACCACACAGTGTTTAGAAAAATATATAATATTTATCTGGGCATTTGCAGGTCAAAACGATCAAAGATGCAATATGAATTTGTAAAGATATCACTGAAAAGTGATATAAAGTGTCTTAAGTCTTTAAAAAGCAAACAAAGGGGGTTATTACAACTTTGGAGGAGGTGTTAATCCGTCGCAAAAGTGACGGTAAAGTGACGGATCTACCACCAGCCGTATTACGAGTCCATTATATCCTATGGAACTCGTAATACGGCTGGTGGTATATCCATCACTTTACTGTCACTTTTGGGACGGATTAACACCTCCTCCAAAGTTGTAATAACCCCCAAAGTCTCTTTCAAGCCCAAAGTACCTGGTTTGGAGTGGAAAATCTCCGCAAAGGGCCGTAGAAGAAGAGCTACATGGAAAAATAGTGTGTGCGTCGATTTCTCCCCAGCACACACCGACTTGCGTCGTTATTTTTCATGCGGGGAAGTTGTGCGTCGTTTTCCGGCGCACGGACAGTCTCTTTCTATGGGTCGCGGGGATTACCAGATGTCCCGGGTCTGTGCGTGGATTCTCCTGCTTGTTTTCCGGCTGAGCGTCGTTCCGCGGGGCTGTGCGTCGAAGTTTCGCTCTCACGGCAGGCATTGTGTCGATTTCTCCTCTGGAAGTCGGGCGGCGTTGTCCTTGCGAGGCCGTGCGTCGAAGTTCCAGTCATCCCGAAGGCGTCGCATCGATCAGCATCGGTGTGCGGTGTTTTCCTCGCCGCGGAACAAGCTGTCCGTCGAAAAGTTCGGCGCACAAAGCGTCCAAATGAAAAAGAGAAGTCTTTTTGGTCATGAGACTTCAGGGAACAGGAGGCAAGGTCTATCCAAGCCCTTGGAGAGCACTTTTACAGCCAGACAAGAGTTCAGCAAGGCAGCAGGCCAATAGCAAGGCAGCAGTCCTTAGTAGAAAAGCAGACAGGTGAGTCCTTTGAGCAGCCAGGCAAGAGTTCAACAAGGCAGCAGGCCAACAGCAAGGCAGCAGTCCTTTGTAGAAAAGCAGACAGGTGAGTCCTTTGAGCAGCCAGGCAGTTCTTCTTGGCAGGGTGTAGTTTCTGGTTCAGGTTTCTTCTCCAGCAAGTGTCTGATGAGGTAGGGCAGAGGCCCTGTTTTATACTAAGTTGTGCCTTTGAAGTGGGGGTGACTTCAAAGAGTGTCTAAGAAATGCACCAGGTTCCCTTTCAATTCAATCCTGTCTGCCAGGGTCCCAGTAGGGGGTGTGGCAGTCCTTTGTGTGAGGGCAGGCCCTCCACCCTCCCAGCCCAGGAAGACCCATTCAAAATGCAGATATATGCAAGCGAGGCTGAGTACCGTGTGTTTGGGGTGTGTCTGAGTGAATGTACAAGGAGCTGTCAACTAAACCTAACCAGATGTGGATTGAAGGGCACAGAAAGATTTAAATGCAAAGAAATGCTCACTTTCTAAAAGTGGCATTTCTAGAATAGTAATATTAAATCCGACTTCACCAGTCAGCAGGATTTTGGAATACCATTCTGGCCATACTAAATATGACCTTCCTGCTCCTTTCAGATCAGCAGCTGCCACTTCAACAGTGTATGAGGGCAGCCCCCAATGTTAGCCTATGAAGGGAGCAGGCCTCACAGTAACGCAAAAACGAATTTAGGAGGTTTACACTACCAGGACATATAACTACACAGGTACATGTCCTGCCTTTTACCAACACAGCACCCTGCTCTGGGGGTTACCTAGGGCACACATTAGGGGTGACTTATATGTAGAAAAAAGGGCAGTTCTAGGCTTGGCAAGTACTTTTAAATGCCAAGTCGAAGTGGCAGTGAAACTGCACACACAGGCCTTGCAATGGCAGGCCTGAGACAAGGTTAAGGGGCTACTGAAGTGGGTGGCACAACCAGTGCTTCAGGCCCACTAGTAGCATTTAATCTACAGGCCCTAGGCACATATAGTGCACTCTACTAGGGACTTATAAGTAAATTAAATAGCCAATCATGGATAAACCAATCAATAGTACAATTTACACAGAGAGCATATGCACTTTAGCACTGGTTAACAGTGGTAAAGTGCCCAGAGGTCAAAAGCCTACAACAACAGATCAGAAAAAAATAGGAGGAAGGAGGCAAAAAGTTTGGGGATGACCCCGTCAAAAAGCCAGGTCCAACAGTGAGGAAGGCAAAGTAAGGAAGAGAGGGAACCCTCCTTATGTATGGAACTCTAAATCATTGTCTCCGTGTTGTAATAGCGCTTATGTCAATGTTGGGAAAAATCACAAGACTTGTCAAAGAATGAAAAAACAAAGTTGATGGAGGTCTTTCGAACCTTCAATATGCAGAAGGACAGGGTAAGATATGAGCTGAAAATAGAACTGAAATTTAAAAATTATGACAAAGACTGGGATTCGGTGCTTCTTCTACAGAGGCACGCCACATTAAAGCAATGCCAATGAAACAAGAAGCTGACTAAAGATGAAAGAGTAAGGCCAATAGACATGCTTACTCAGAAACAAAGAAGTATGATTGCAGACCTAAATAGGAATATAGTAAGTTTTTCTTTTGGAATATT
Source organism: Pleurodeles waltl (assembly GCF_031143425.1). Taxonomy (NCBI): domain Eukaryota; kingdom Metazoa; phylum Chordata; class Amphibia; order Caudata; family Salamandridae; genus Pleurodeles; species Pleurodeles waltl. The sequence continues at coordinate 271,462,327 of NC_090446.1, forward strand.
GCAAGGAAAAGCAGATAGCGCCTCCTTTTTTTTCACACTGCATGGCCTACTTAAACCTTGTTACATTGCATGTACAGTGAGTTATAATTAATAAAGGGTCACAAGAGCATGGGCAGTTGCACATGCGTATTCATGAATACATGATATATAATGTGTGACAGTGAACAAACACAAAAAGCCTGATTCACAAAAGAATTTACACTTATAAATCAAGTTTATCAACACAACTGGTAGAATTTGGCTGCCAGTCATTAACAAAAGGTCACCCAGCAGTTATTTCACCGTAATTTTATAACACAAGTGGGTACAAATATGCAACAGTAAAAACATTACCAAGGGTTGAGAAGCTGGTGTTATAAAGCATAGTCTGCTTCATTAGAAGGTGCACTTTTGTCCTGTAAGTTTACGAACAATCATTTTGTGGACTGTTACAAAGTCTCCTCAACTTTTTCCTACCCTGGAAACAGTGGAAGTTTTATGTGTGCAAGGATTTGGTGTGACCTCCCTTCTACTGTGAAAAAGGCAACAGATCACCCCAAACTTGCAGAGAGTAGGGGAAAAGAGTTTCAAACTTTTTCCACGTGGAAAAAAATGTGTGTATTTGGTCACCAGGTCGCCTTTCCATATTGAGTATTTGAAAACTATGTACAATTCTGCATTGTTGAAATGAAAACCTTTAACCCTCTCGCTACTAAGTCTTTCCCCCCTTAGTGCTGAGGCCTTTTTTGGCTATTTGGGGTAGTTCCCGCTTAGACCTCCACAACGTGTAGTGCACAAAAGCAATCCAAGCCAAATGTGCATCCTTTTTTCCAACATCCTGGGGATTCTAGGGGCCGGATTCATACTTTTTGACACAAAACTGTGCAAACTTAGTTTTGCGTCCAAAAAGTTTAGCGCTGGCTAGTGTAATTCTTTAACGCCACCCGGGCATCATATGTATACTATGACACTGGGTGGTGTAAAACAGGTCAGAGTAAAAAAAAATTACGTTAACCATTGCGCTTTGTCGTAAGGCAAAATGACAGTAATGCCGGAAAAATTTCTCTAACCTGTTTTACGACACGTAAACATGTCACAAAATGGAAATGCACCATTTTTAACAACATTAGCATCAACTTTATATGCTAATGCAGACAACAGTGGAAAGGAGAGGCAAAATAGGGCTAGAAACCCAGGAGAGACCCTAGGGTGACCCCAATCAACCAGGAAACAGCCAAGAGGACACACACAAGACCCAGGGAAGGGAGAAGAAAAAGAGAAAGTGTTGTTTCAGTGCGGAGAGCATGAAATACTGGTGAGACAGGTGACAGAGCATCAACATCAACTCTTCATCACCTCAAAATTGCCAATTGGCAGGAGAGAGGCTATCTGGCAGCAGGTAGTAGACAAGGTTAACAGTGTGGCAGAGTTGAGGAGAATCGTAACTGTGAGCAAGAAACGCCGGCATGATTGCAAGCGAAGGACAAAGGAAAAAATGGCAAGGAACAGGAAGGCAGCACTGCAAACTGGAGGTGGTAGTCCAGCACCTCAAGAGGACCTGGATGAGATGGAGGAGGTGGATGCAGCGGTAATCTTGGAGGAGCTGGTCACTGGAATCGATCGCAGGACAGAACAGCGCATACTACCAGGAAACACCACAAATGCAGGGTAAGTTGCATGGGGAAAATTAATGCTAAATTGTCAAGTGCAAGAATGGGGAGGCACATAGGACAATACATGTCAAAGGAGCGCAGAGGGACACATTGCACATCAAGCAAGTTGCACCATGCTGACATAAACTACACATGTAAAAATACCTTAGTGGTGCCATGCACCACAGCACATACACAAACTGGACATATGTTAGTCATCAGGGCAAAATACCTATATGTACATATGTAGCACATGGGATGGATGGCATGTCTGATCACTGTGCCTCTGGTTGTGTCATCACAACATCCCTCGCATATAGTCAAATTGACCCTACCAACACGATGAAGACATCAGAGACTAGGAAGTCAGTCAATACCATTCCTGGGGTTACGTCATGCTGGTGTCCCTTACAGTAACACCTTGCTGAGCCAACAACTACTCTGACACAACCATGTGAGACACATAGGAATGGGGAAATAAATACACACATATAACACATGGTGTATGACTGTAAACATAATGGTGTATAATTCCACATTGATGGGCGGGAAATGGTGCATGGGCAAGACTGGTGTATGACTGTGAACATAATGGTGTATCCACATTGATGGGTGGGGGATGGTGCATGGGCAAGTCTGGTGTTGGCTAGACTGCCAGTGCAATGTACCCTTTGCAGTTGGCAGTATGAGTCACACGTTTGGATGGCGGGTGGAGCTCTATCTGCTCATAGTAGCCCTGAGGGGCACATAGCACAACATTGTTGATGGATCAAATAGAGTCAGTGGCAGTCTTGGGTGAATTGGGTGTGACAGGACTCACTGCTCTTAGCCCTGCAAATCAGGCAGTGGAAAGGGCAAAAGGGCAGGGCATCGGACCCCTTGCACTGCCCATGCCAGGTGCATGGTCTGTGGTGTGGCACCCTGGGCCACACCACATCACATCACTACCAACCTTTGCATGGGGGTTTCACCGCTGTGCAAAGGCTGGTGGAAAAATGGGAACATACCTGGAGGCTAGCGTTGATCGTAATACTGGTCTGGTGTCAAAAGACAGGTGGCATTGCCAGCCTGTAAGCTGCTGGAAACCTGCCAGTGCCAGGCTATTGGCCCATGGGGCATTCCCAATTGACAGATTGTGCCACTACCACCTGGGCTGTTGAGGGTGGTCATATAGGCAATGGCAGTTAGGTGGTCATAGGACTGCCACACTTGTAATGAGGGACCAGTATGACTACCTGCAGAATCACTATCAAAATAGCTTGAGGCCCTGACCTAGGTTCAACTCCAGTTAACTGGCTACGTCCATCAAATAATTTAGCATCAGGCATTGTCATATACAAAATGATGTACACAGCAAAAAATAATACCTATGCTAGCCATCCCTGGGTCCACCCCTGTGCCTTTGTCAATTTAGCTGCACTCCCACTATGCAGCATCTCTTACATCATTGTGCAAGGATGGCTGCATTGAGGGGGAGATCAAACGTGTGTAGTAAGGCGCTCCTTACAGCACGTACAGAAAAATAAACCAAAATCTGCTATGTCCATGTGTGCTGTGCAATGTAGCACACATATATATACATCAACATGAGGAGCTTTCAAAGGAAACAACAGCATAGGGGGTCATTCCGACCCTGGCGGTCAAGGACCGCCGGGGCCGGGGTCGGCGGGAGCACCGCCAACAGGCTGGCGGTGCTCCGCAGGGCATTCTGACCGCGGCGGTTTGGCTGCGGTCAGAACAGGAAAACCGGCGGTCTCCCGCCAGTTTTCCGCTGCTCTCAGGAATCCTCCATGGCGGCGCAGCTTGCTGCGCCGCCATGGGGATTCCGACACCCCATACCGCCATCCTGTTCCTGGCGGTTCGCCCGCCAGGAACAGGATGGCGGTATGGGGTGTCGTGGGGCCCCTGGGGGCCCCTGCAGTGCCCATGCCAATGGCATGGGCACTGCAGGGGCCCCCGTAAGAGGGCCCCACAAAGAATTTCAGTGTCTGCTTAGCAGACACTGAAATTTGCGATGGGTGCAACTGCACCCGTTGCACCTTTCCCACTCCGCCGGCTCCATTCGGAGCCGGCTTCCTCGTGGGAAGGGGTTTCCCGCTGGGCTGGCGGGCGGCCTTCTGGCGGTCGCCCGCCAGCCCAGCGGGAAAGCCAGAATGGCCTCCGCGGTCTTTCTACCGCGGAGCGGCCATATGGCGGTTCCCGCCAGGCGGGCGGCGTCCGGCGCCCGCCGGCCTCAGAATGAGGCCCATAGTGTCTTGGCAATGCCATCCCTGTGGTGGTACAAGGCTTCAGTACCACACGGGTGTATGTGAAATATGTAAGGCTTGGGCAGGGGCCTATTGCCATATGTGGTGCTGTGGCTTGTCCACTGCAACACCCATTGCAAGGCCCTTCCATGCAAATGGATGCAGAGGGAGGGGTGACAATAACAAGATGGTGTGAAGCCACAAAAAGCATGTACATCACACCTAGTAGATATGACATAGCAAATTACGCCACTTGAGCTTCCCCTCATGTGACACTCAGGTGGGGCAAAGGGCTGATAGACTGCAGCCATGATGTACAGGAACAATGTTTGGGAAATAAGATAACAATGAGCCTCCAATAGCAAGTCAGTGACGTGACGTGTCAACTGACACAACACAGAAAGATTTACAGCATCTCATTGCAGAGGATGATGGCTTTCTTGTTCATCTGCCTGTCCTGGAGTACCCCAATGATCTGGATGACCAGCTGGTAACCATCAGCCAAGAGACCTTCCAAAAAGAACTTGTATTCCTCCAGACACCACCTCCAGTCGCAAGGAGGACAAATAATGTAGCAGCCATGCCAGAGGCCCCACCAAACACCCCAATAGTATGACCTGTCAGCACCGACACAGCTGAGGACTTTGAGGAACCAGGGACCAGCTATGAGAGGACAGTGATAGGAGTCCAGCGAGAGCAGGCGAAGGAGGTGCGGGTGGGGATGTAGACTGTGGCAGCCAGCCTAGAAGGTATGTGCAAGTGCCTCATTCGGCCAATGAACAGGCTGCAGCCAAATGAGGCACTCACTCCCCACTGCATGGAGTCCAGCAGTGTCTGAGGGACATAGCTGCTGCCATGAGGAGCAGCCCACAACAACTGTCCTCCCAAACTGGCAGCAGCGTGATTGAGAGCAAGCTAGACTCCATGCACAGGGAAGTGGCCACCCTCAGGCCAGACATGGCTGCCTACCACCAAGATGTTGCTGCTATCCTCTAAAATCAGCAGCTCCTCCTTGCTACAGTGATGCCATATGTTGTTCCACAGATGGCAGCTGCCTGGAATTGGGAGTCCACATCTCCAACCACTGAAGTGGGTGTGTGGCCCCCTTTTCCTCCCCACCACCACCATCAAGGGCAGAGGAGACACCACACACATCGGAGGAACAGATCATCTTCACTTGTAAGAGTTCCCGGTATCACCAGCCCATGCCACATGGGCAGTGTTTTCCTTTGTCCTATGCTTGAGATCATGCCAGTATTAGCACAGTTGGATATGTGCACTCTTCACCGACACACTGTTGACCTGTCTGCTATGGACTGTCATTGTCTCTCACTTGCCAACTGGCAATTCATGTTCCTCAGCACTTAACAACACTTCACCCAAGCATGTCCCATGTCAACCCTGGATTTGTGTTGTGTCACAACTGTGTGGATTTCACAAATGGGGTCACTGACCTGGACATTGTAAATATTGCACTACAACACTTGTAAATAAACACCTCCTACACAAACAGCATGTCTTTGTATATTGTGACACATTTACTTCTCTTAGGAATTGTGATGTGTGTAACCATGTCATTAGTAACAGAGTGTCAGTACAAGAGTGCAGGAATATGGGGGCACATACCTACACACAAGGTTCCAACATGATAAATATCAATGCTGGTCTCATCCCCTACAAGCAATTCACTCGGTATGTCAAAAATGAAGAACACATGTCTGCTTCACTCACTACATATGGCATGAATGGCTGTGAAACAGTTCTCAGACAATATCGTCACCTGGGAGTACCAGCAAAACACATTGGTGTGAAACAGAGGAACCTAACCTCATTAGGGATTGCCACAGGTCACTTTTGCAGGATAGAGTTCGAATGTAGGCTGTTGTCGGATGTGCCACAGTCCCCACCATTCCTACACAGGATCCCAACACTGACAGCTGAATTACACACCTACCTGTCCAATACAAAGTTAACATGATCACCTTGTGTGGTGGGTATACTGGATTGCAGATGCATGGACAAGTAGATGTGTTGTTGTTGCCAATGTGACAGCTCAGTTGTCAATAGGTGATGCACATGTCAAGAGAAGGATTCGTAGGCAGGACATAATCCCTAGGCCACTGCACAATTTGCACTGTGCACTCATGGGAAGTACTTGAGATACTAGCATATCACACAAAATGTATCTGAGTACGCAAAATGTTTATTAAGTGCTAAACTGAGCAAAAAAAAAATTACCCTATTCTAACCTAATCCATTCTAACTATACTTAACCAACAACTAAAGCTAAATACCCTATGCTAAACTTAACTAACACATTTAACACCACACTCTGAACATTGGCCCCACCCCACTTAAGTTACAGGACACATGCAGAACAACATATACTAATACGATACATATACTTACTAAATCTAAACAAATAGATATATTTTTTATTGTTTATATATATTTATTTCATTAAATACAGAGATACCCCAACATGAGACCCCCACCCACCAATTAACATGTAATAAGTGGATAACCCACCCCACAAATCCACTTATCCTAACTAACCTACATACCTACACTAATCTAACACTATTCCCCTAAAACCCAAAATAAAACATAACTTAAAAGCAGAAGGGAGAGGACAGAACTTGGAGGTGGCAGTTCAGATTAATTCAGAGTTTGGCCTTCTTCAGTTTTTTTTAATTAACTTTAGGCTAATGGTGTTTGCGGCCACCTCCTTCTCCAAACTGTCCAAACATTTCAGGACCAGGGAAATGATCGGCGGACCTGTTGGTGAGTCTCCCATTGACATACTATTTACTGTTCACTGCTCTTGAATGACAGTAGCAGATGAGTTGGAGTGCTGCATGCAGTGCTTGTGGACTGGACGTATGCAACCAAAATGAAGTTCATCTGTGCCAATCTAGGCCTGTAGTTCACATGTCCAACCACAATACCAAGGCAGGTCGTTAGTTGTGACTCTAAGTACTGTGTTGTTGAACAATCTTCAGTGTTGTCTCAAGGACCTGGGACATATATTTTGGAATCCTAACTTCTACTCAATATATCTACCATGTTTTGTGTAGTGTACCTTTGTATCAGTGTGCTATCACTAGAGGGGACATGGCATATCCTCACAACGCAATGTGGTCAGAAGTGGTGACAACGTGACAACGTGGTAGTCCTACAGAGCCTGGGCATCTCAACCATTTTGAGGTGTCATTACAGATGAAGTGCAACACTTAGGCCCATCTTAATGATTAAGTGACAAAGCACAACACAGCTCCAACGTTGGCAGCCCTGTGCTGCAACATTTTGACTATGCAGGAATGCACCATGTTACATGTTACTAGGCAACCCTTTGTTGTCCCCTGCGCCTAATATGCAGCCGTGCACCAAGACTACCAACCTTGCACCGGGGTGCTTGGCTAGCTGCCCTGTGGAGGTGGATGTATCAATGCAAGAACGGACACCTTCCTATACATATATATTTTTGATGGCCAATTGGCTCTTTCTGTGTGTGCAGCAGGATGCAGCATGCATAGGTGGCACATTCATATGAGGTCAAATAACAGACTATTTCATTATCGCAAACTGCAAACAGCACACCTGGGGTGGTGTTTGATGTTTGCACTGTCTCAGGATTTAGGAGACACCTACATCTGTGTCAGCATCATGATGCCATGTATCTTCTGGTGACAGGCCTGCACCTACACACATTGCAAGCCCCTTCCACACTAAGGCCCTCGTTACAACATTGGCGGTAAATCCCGCTTACCGCCGTGTAGAAGACCGCCAAGACACTGCTGCAGCAGCGGAAATCCGCTACAGCTATTACGACCCAGAGGCCGTAATCCACCAAAATCCAGACACCCACACAAGTCCACCACACCAAAGGTCAGTTATAAACTGTCGATAACAAAACCTCCACCGTCACACCAACAGGAATACCCCCACACTATCACGACCCACGAATCCATGCGGCGGTCTTTCAACCGCGGTAATCCATTGGCAGTACACACCGCCGCGCTCAAAATACACTTACATTTACAAAACACAACCACATTGGACAATTCAAAATACACACACCTGATACACATACACACACCACTCCCACACACCCAATCCAATATAAAACACCCACCCACATCACCCACAAACCCCTATGACAAAAATTGAGAATGAAGCACAGAGAGAGACACCACCATCAACAAACTTGCATCCACAGGCACCCAACACCATCACTCACACAACATCCACACACCTCACAAACACATCCCCTCACACATCACAACACACACCACCTCACACATCACCCACACCACACCATGGCACCGCAAAGACAACCCAGGTTCTCTGAGGAGGAGCTGAGGGTCAAGGTGGAGGAAATCGTCTGGGAAGAGCCACAGCTATTTGGATCACAGGTGCAGCACACCTCCATAGCTAGGAAGATGGAGCTATGGCGCAGAATCATAGACAGGGTCAACGCAGTGGGACAGCACCCAAGAACACAGGATGACATCAAGAAGAGGTGGAATGTCCTACGGGGAAAGGTGCGTTCCGTGGTCTCAAGACACCAGATTGCAGTTCAGAGGACTGGCGGCAGACCCCCACCTCCTCCCCCACAACTAACAACATGGGAGGAGCAGGTCTTGGCTATACTGCATCCTGAGGGCCTCGCAGGAGTAGTAGGAGGAATGGACTCTGGTAAGTCAAACCTTAACTATTACATCCCCCACCCTACCTGCATGCTATCACATAACCCACCCTCACCCCTATCACTCCAACACCTCACATATGTCCCACTATCACAACACACACATCCCAGTACCAAGCCCTGAATGCAACATCAAAGCATGGACACCGATCACCAAAGCATGCCCACTACATATACCCACACAGATCCCCAAACCAAATATCACACAAGGTCCTAGACAAGAATGTAAGCACTGGGGTACAGGGTCACCCACCCATTGCACACAATGGCACACACAGATGCAATAATCATGCCTTTACACCACTGCAGGGCCCCTACCCAACGTCACCGGACAGGAGGTTCCAGACATGTCCACACCCCCCACAGAAGAGGTCCACAGTGATGACAGCAGCTCTGTATAACTGGATCTAGATGACCAGCCCGGCCCATCTGGGACCTCAGGACAGTCAGTTCCCCACATACTGGCACATGCCACCACAGAGCCTCCCCCCTCAGTAAACACCAGCACAGCACCCACCCAGCGGGCCCATACCTCTGTCCCCAGGACACATTAAACAACAGTGTGACCACCACTACAAGGAACCCAGGCAAGCCCACCAACCCAAGAACATCAGGGACCTGGGGCCAGTGGTAGTGGGCACATGGTTCAGGGGACGGAGGAATAGGAAAACCTGGGAACTGGGAGGACGGCTGTGCGACAGGGGGAGGACAGGCCAAGGGAACCCACTCTCCAAAAGGCCCTCTCCAACATCATGGGAGCGTACCGTCATTCCCAGGAGACGATGGCAATGGTACTGGACAAGTTTCAGGAGACCCAGGGGCTGCAGGAGGAACAGTATTTGGGGATCAGGGAGGAACTCAAGTCCAACAACACCACCCTGGTCACCATTGTAGGGGTGCTGAAGGACCTTGGGAACACCAGGAGGGACACTGTGGCACAACAATGGGTCCTTGACACTAGCCTCGATGATGAACAGCCCACCAGCTCCGCCGGCGCTAGTGGACAGGAGGCACCGCTACAGGACCACGACACCAGCACCCCACCCCCTGCAGATGGAGAACCACCCTGCAAACAGTCCCTGAGATCCAGGACAAAGACAGAGAACAAAGCCAAGACCCCCCCAAGAAATGAGACCACCCTGAATGTCATCCTTCTGTCCCACTTCATCACCCTGTCCATCCTTAAACTGCCCTAGCTCCACTTCCTATGCCCCTTTGGACAATGCACCTGTGAGACAAATAACTGGACTCTGCCATGGACATTCCTCCACCATCACCCCTGACCATTTTACAACCCCCTCCACTATTTTGCACTTAAATAAACACCCTTGAATCACAAAACAATCTGGAGTCAGTCTGTGCTTTCACTAATGTGTATTTGCTATAACTAAGGAAAATAGCAATGTCCACTGTATTGTCAACATACCTATGTCACACAGCTCCAGTCCATGAGGTAATATAGCAGAGGTCACACAGTGGGACCCACATCTGTGAAATGGAAATGCAAAGTGACAAGTCAGGGTCTATACAATGGGTGAAAGTGACAGACATATGATAGGTCTAACGATTGTATGAGATGTAGGAGGCAGTGATGTCTTCTTACATGTGTCTCACTGGAAGTATTGCTGGATAACGTTGTTTCTGTTGTCGATATCCTCTTCTTCTGCCTCCTCTTCTTCACTGTCCACAGGCTCCACAGCTGCCACAAGACCTCCTTCTGGGCCATCCTCCTGCAGAAAAGGCACCTGTTGTCGCAAAGCCAGGGTGTACAGCATACAGCAGGCCACGATGATCTGGCACACCTTCTTTGGTGAGTAGTAGAGAGAACCACCTGTCATATGGAGGCACCGGAATCTGGCCTTCAGGAGGCCGAAGGTCCCTTCGATCACTCTCCTAGTTCGCCCATGTGCCTCATTGTAGCGTTCCTCTGACCTTGTCCTGGGATTTCTCACTGGGGTCAGTAGCCATGACAGGTTGGTGTACTCAAAGTCACCTGCAAATGTCAAGGGACAACTGTTAGACACACTATAACCCTTAGGGACAACCCCAGACCCAGACAATCATTCACACAGTATAGGGTCCTTGTCCTCACCTATTAGCAACACACGGTGCCTCTGGAGTTGCCCCATCACATAAGGGATGCTGCTATTCCACAAAATGTAAGCGTCATGCACTGAGCCTAGAAACTTGGCATTCACATGGGAGATGTACTGGTCGGCCAAAAATACCATCTGCACATTCATCAAATGGTAGCTCTTCTGGTTTCTGTACACCTGTTCACTCTTGTGGGGGGGGTACCAATGCCACATGTGTCCCATCAATAGCACCTATGATGTTGGGGATATGTCCCAGGGCATAGAAGGCACCTTTCACTGTGGGCAAATCCTCCACCTGAGGGAAAACGATGTAGCTGCGCATGTGTTTCAGCAGGGCAAACAACACTCTGGACAACACGTTTGAGAACATAGGCTGGGACATCCCTGATGCAATGGCCACTGTAGTTTGAAAAGACCCACTTGCCAGGAAATGGAGTACTGACAGGACCTGCACTAGAGGGGGGATTCCTGTGGGATGGCGGATAACTGAAATCAGGTCTGGCTCCAACTGGGCACACAGTTCCTGGATTGTGGCACGATCAAGTCTGTAAGTGATAATGATGTGTCTCTCTTCCAATGCCGACAGGTCCACCAGCGGTCTGTACACTGGAGGATTCCACCATCTCCTCACCTGCCCAAGCGGACGTGTCCTATGGACGAGAACAGCGAGCACAGAGTCAGCCAACACTGAGGTATTAAAAAAAGAATTTATTGCACACATTTGTCAATACGCAATGTGCCTGTCACTATGTGTATGCAAGGCCTAGATAGGTGTGACGCATTTAAAATGATTGCCATGTGGCCCCCTGAAATGGCGGTTGCCTGACCTGCAATGGGGGACAAGTGGATATGAGGTAACTGCGCTGGCGTTGTACATCGTCGCGGTAGGTGGTCGAAGACCGCTGTGCAATCCTGCATTGGTTAACATTGGACCCTATGGGTCCCAGGAGCCAATGATGATGTACGCCGGCGGTGACGGTAGGCACCGCTGCGGACGTGACCGCTATTTTCTGTCTGTTCTCTCACTTGATACCTGACCTTCGACAGGAGAGGACCTACACTGCAAGTGCTGCTGTGACCTCAGTCTGGAAGCGACGATGGCTCATGTGTCTTGGGAAAGGGCCCCTGCCTTCACTTCGGAGGAGTTGGAGAAGTTAGTGGATAGGGTCCTCCCCCAATACACACTACTCTACGGTTCTCCAGACAAACAGGTGAGTACACTGTGAGCATGCTGTATGGGCAATGCCTGTTTGGAGTGGTGTGGATGGAAGATACGGGGGGGGACTGAGGCCTGCATGAGCGGACAGTGAGTGTATGTGCGTCAGGGCAAGGGTGGAAACGTGGGTCAATGACTGTGACGGTCCGGACGGTTAAAGATTATCCTTTTCCCCTGTACTATTCCTCTAGGTCAGCGCCCACCAGAAGAAGGATATTTGGCATGCCATCGCCAAGGATGTCCGGACCCTGGGGGACCACAGACGGAGCACCCACTGCTGGAAAAGATGGGAGGATATTCGCCGCTGGAGCAAGAAAACGGCGGAGGCCCAGCTGGGGATGGCCTCCCAACTTGGGAGGGGTGCCCGGCGCACCATGAACCCCCTGATGTTCGGATCCTGGGGTGGCATATCCGGAGTTGGATGGGCACTTGAGGGCATCACAGCAGCCACAAGGGGGTGAGTACATTCACATCCATCTGACCCTGCGCGCATTACGAGGTGTCTGGGTGGTGGAAGGGGGCTGTTGGTTCCCCTAGGCCAGGGCGAGTTTTGTAGGCAAAGTCCCTTCGTGAGGCAGCCAATGTGGCACCCCAACCCCACCAGTGGTAAGAGCCATCTACACCTAGTCAGGCTCCTGTGACTTCCATGTGTGCAGCAATCGGGCATACGCCTTGTACCCCATGTCCCTGGGATTAATTAGGGAACTCTAAGTGTATGGCGTAGTTTAGAGGGCTGCTGTGTCTGTAGTGTCCGCCAACAGTAGCGGTATTGCATGCACTGAACATGTCTTTCTTCTGTCTCCCCCCCACCACTTTTTGTGGTCTCCCTGTTCTTGTGTGCATTAGCATCATCAGGCAGAGGAGCAGTGCCACCGAAGCAGGAGGGAGCTGCATCCCACATGGCCCTGAAGGGTGAGACAACGGAGTCTGAAGCCACCAGTGGGATGGAGGGCGAGGAGAGCACCACGGCAGGGACAGGAGCAGAGACCAGCAACAGCGACTCCTCCTCTGATTGGAGCTCCCTTGCTGTGGTGGGCCCCTCTGTGCCCCACATCAACAGGTACAGCCGCCACCCCTCCTACCAGCACCGCCCTCCCAGCAGCCCCTCAGGGTGTGTCCCGTGGCCGCTCACCCAGGAGGGTGGGCATCTCCTTTGCCCCAGGCACCTCAGGCCCTGCCCCAGTTAGCCCTGCTGCCCTCAGTGCTCTGAAGCACTCTGGCCACCAGGCCCCCTCCAGAACCAGTGGAGTATCACATCCACTACCTCAGTCCTTGGCAGGATGAAGCACTCTGGGCACAAAGCCCCCACCAGAACAAGTGGAGAAAGGGATCCACTACCTCAGTCCTTGGCAGGATGAAGCACTCTGGGCACAAAGCCCCCTCCAGAACCAGTGGATTATCACATCCACTACCTCAGTCCTTGGCAGAATGAAGCACTCTGGGCACAAAGCCCCCGCCAGAACCAGTGGAGTTTCACATCCACTACCTCAGTCCTTGGCAGGATGAAGCACTCTGGGCGCCAGGCCCCCTCCAGAACCAGTGGAGTATCACATCCACTACCTCAGTCCTTGGCAGGATGAAGCACTCTGGGCACAAAGCCCCCACCAGAACAAGTGGAGAAAGACATCCACTACCTCAGTCCTTGGCAGGATGAAGCACTCTGGGCACCAGGCCCCCTCCAGAACAAGTGGAGTATCACATCCACTACCTCAGTCCTTGGCAGGATGAAGCACTCTGGGCACAAAGCCCCCTCCAGAACCAGTGGAGTATCACATCCACTACCTCAGTCCTTGGCAGGATGAAGCACTCTGGGCACCAAGCCCCCTCCAGAACCAGTGGAGTATCACATCCACTACCTCAGTCCTTGGCAGGATGAAGCACTCTGGGCACAAAGCCCCCTCCAGAACAAGTGGAGAAAGGGATCCACTACCTCAGTCCTTGGCAGGATGAAGCACTCTGGGCACAAAGCCCCCTCCAGAACCAGTGGATTATCACATCCACTTCCTCAGTCCTTGGTAGAATGAAGCACTCTGGTCACAAAGCCCCCGCCAGAACCAGTGGAGTTTCACATCCACTACCTCAGTCCTTGGCAGGATGAAGCACTCTGGGCACCAGGCCCCCTCCAGAACCAGTGGAGTATCACATCCACTACCTCAGTCCTTGGCAGGATGAAGCACTCTGGGCACAAAGCCCCCTCCAGAACCAGTGGATTATCACATCCACTACCTCAGTCCTTGGCAGGATGAAGCACTCTGGGCACAAAGCCCCCACCAGAACCAGTGGAGTTTCACATCCACTACCTCAGTCCTTGGAAGGATGAAGCACTCTGGGCACCAGGCCCCCTCCAGAACCAGTGGAGTATCACATCCACTACCTCAGTCCTTGGCAGGATGAAGCACTCTGGGCACAAAGCCCCCACCAGAACAAGTGGAGAAAGACATCCACTACCTCAGTCCTTGGCAGGATGAAGCACTCTGGGCACCAGGCCCCCTCCAAAACAAGTGGAGTATCACATCCACTACCTCAGTCCTTGGCAGGATGAAGCACTCTGGGCACAAAGCCCCCTCCAGAACCAGTGGAGTATCACATCCACTACCTCATTCCTTGGCAGGATGAAGCACTCTGGGCACCAAGCCCCCTCCAGAACCAGTGGAGTATCACATCCACTACCTCAGTCCTTGGCAGGATGAAGCACTCTGGGCACAAAGCCCCCTCCAGAACAAGTGGAGAAAGGGATCCACTACCTCAGTCCTTGGCAGGATGAAGCACTCTGGGCACAAAGCCCCCTCACGGACCAGTGGATTATCACATCCACTACCTCAGTCCTTGGCAGAATGAAGCACTCTGGGCACAAAGCCCCCGCCAGAACCAGTGGAGTTTCGCATCCACTACCTCAGTCCTTGGCAGGATGAAGCACTCTGGGCACCAGGCCCCCTCCAGAACCAGTGGAGTATCACATCCACTACCTCAGTCCTTGGCAGGATTAAGCACTCTGGGCACAAAGCCCCCACCAGAACAAGTGGAGAAAGACATCCTCTACCTCAGTCCTTGGCAGGATGAAGCACTCTGGGCACCAGGCCCCCTCCAGAACAAGAGGAGTATCACATCCACTACCTCAGTCCTTGGCAGGATGAAGCACTCTGGGCACAAAGCCCCCTCCAGAACCAGTGGAGTATCACATCCACTACCTCAGTCCTTGGTAGGATGAAGCACTCTGGCACCAAGCCCCCTCCAGTACCAGTGGAGTATCACATCCACTACCTCAGTCCTTGGCAGGATGAAGCACTCTGGGCACAATGCCCCCTCCAGAACCAGTGCAGGAATACATACACTACCTCAGTCCTTGGCAGGATGAAGCACTCTGGGCACAAAGCCCCCTCCAGAACAAGTGGAGTATCACATCCACTACCTCAGTCCTTGGCAGGATGAAGCACTCTGGGCACAAAGCCCCCTCCAGAACCAGTGGATTATCACATCCACTACCTCAGTCCTTGGCAGGATGAAGCACTCTGGGCACAAAGCCCCCACCAGAACCAGTGGAGTTTCACATCCACTACCTCAGTCCTTGGCAGGATGAAGCACTCTGGGCACAAAGGCACCTCCAGAACCAGTGGAGTATCACATCCACTACCTCAGTCCTTGGTAGGATGAAGCACTCTGTGCACCAAGCCCCTCCAGAACAAGAGGAGTATCACATCCACTACCTCAGTCCTTGGCAGGATGAAGCACTCTGGGCACAAAGCCCCCTCCAGAACCAGTGGATTATCACATCCACTACCTCAGTCCTTGGCAGGATTAAGCACTCTGGGCACAAAGCCCCCACCAGAACAAGTGGAGAAAGACATCCTCTACCTCAGTCCTTGGCAGGATGAAGCACTCTGGGCACAAAGCCCCCTCCAGAACCAGTGGATTATCACATCCACTACCTCAGTCCTTGGCAGGATTAAGCACTCTGGGCACAAAGCCCCCACCAGAACAAGTGGAGAAAGACATCCTCTACCTCAGTCCTTGGCAGGATGAAGCACTCTGGGCACCAGGCCCCCTCCAGAACAAGAGGAGTATCACATCCACTACCTCAGTCCTTGGCAGGATGAAGCACTCTGGGCACAAAGCCCCCTCCAGAACCAGTGGAGTATCACATCCACTACCTCAGTCCTTGGTAGGATGAAGCACTCTGGGCACCAAGCCCCCTCCAGTACCAGTGGAGTATCACATCCACTACCTCAGTCCTTGGCAGGATGAAGCACTCTGGGCACAAAGCCCCCTCCAGAACCAGTGCAGGAATACATACACTACCTCAGTCCTTGGCAGGATGAAGCACTCTGGGCACAAAGCCCCCTCTAGAACAAGTGGAGTATCACATCCACTACCTCAGTCCTTGGCAGGATGAAGCACTCTGGGCACAAAGCCCCCTCCAGAACCAGTGGATTATCACATCCACTACCTCAGTCCTTGGCAGGATGAAGCACTCTGGGCACAAAGCCCCCACCAGAACCAGTGGAGTTTCACATCCACTACCTCAGTCCTTGGCAGGATGAAGCACTCTGGGCACAAAGCCTCCTCCAGAACCAGTGGAGTATCACATCCACTACCTCAGTCCTTGGTAGGATGAAGCACTCTGGGCACCAAGCCCCCTCCAGTACCAGTGGAGTATCACATCCACTACCTCAGTCCTTGGCAGGATGAAGCACTCTGGGCACAAAGCCCCCTCCAGAACCAGTGCAGGAAAACATACACTACTTCAGTCCTTGGCAGGATGAAGCACTCTGGGCACAAAGCCCCCTCCAGAACCAGTGGAGAAAGGCATCCACTACCTCATTCCTTGGCAGGATGAAGCACTCTGGGCACAAAGCCCCCTCCAGAACCAGTGGAGACTGTTATCCCCTTTAGAGACTGTGGCTTTTCACTCCCCAGGATAAAGCAGTGGGCAAAGCACCCACTGGAGAGTCTTGAGAGACTGTGGCTTTGCATGCCCCAGGATAAAGCAGTGGGCAAAGCACCCACTGGAGAGACTTGAGAGACTGTGGATTTGCACTCCCCAGGATACATAAATGGGCATGGAGCCCCCTCATGGAGCTGGCGTGGTGCACTCATCCGGCTAAGGTGCCCCACTTCCCTTCCCTCTGAGGAGCCTGTTTCATTTTGATCTGATGCCCCAGCAGTGTTCTCTCCGTTTGGAGTCTGGTATCGAGTGTGGGCCTCGCCCATGCATTTTGGGCCCAGTGGTCCATGGACTATGAATGGTGCACTATCCGGACATGTATAGTTGGTGTACATAATTGTTTATACTGTATTTAAAGTTTTGACTAATTGATTTTTATTGATTACAATCGTTCAACTCATTTCCTTTTGTCATTGCGTTCTTCCAGGGGGGGTTTGGGGGGTATACATGTAATGTTGCAGCATGTATTAGTGTGCATGTTGTTTGTTGTTATGGGTGAGGGTGGGGGTGGGGGTGTTGTGTGTGTGTGTCACTCTCTTTTCCCTCCCCCCTCCTCTGTGTTGTAGGTGCAGTACTCACCGTGGTCCTCGCTGCCGTAGTTTGTGCTCCTGGTAGAGGAGCAGGAATACTATCGCAGGGAGGATTTGGAGTTCTGGATCCATGGCGTCCTGGTTCCTCGTGGGTTGTGTAGAGGTAAGTGTTTTCCTTTCCAAGTCCTGTTTCCGCCGTGTTTTTGTTCACGTTGTTTCGGCCCCGGAAAAGGTGGCGGGTTGGCTTCTCATAATAGTGTGGGCGGTACATTGTCTTCCGCCTGTCTGTTGGCGGTGACCGCCATGCTGTTTGTTTGTACCGCTGTGGCGGTCGGAGTGTTAAAAAAGTGGCTGTCTGTGTTAGCGGTTTCCGCCATGGTCGTGATTCCATTTTATTTACCGCCGGCCTGTTGGCGGTCTTACCGCTGCTTTAACACCGACCGCCAGGGTTGTACTGAGGGCCTAAGTCCTGCATAGAAGAGTGGCCAATTTACAATGTGGCTTCAAGTCACAAACGAGTGGTCATCCTCAAACTTCTGCATACAGTGCAGGCCATGACAATGGCACTGGGGGCTCTTACATAGGCCCCTTAGTGATCCTGAGTGGCAGCTGATGTTTGTGCCAGCCAACAGGTATCCAAGGGTGTGTATCCCATTGTTTCAGGATAATCAACATCACTACCAGTCTCTCTCCTATCTTCCAAAACATGAATCAGCACTTATACTGTCCACACATGCACAGTGCAGGCTATTGGATGGATCTCAGCTGCTTAGCAAATGTGTCCCTTAGCACAGTGCATGTAAGGTCAGTGATGTCCTAATTACTCCTACAGGGTCCCACTATAGCAACCATGATCCGCACTGTCTAACAGGGACTCTGCCCCATGGTGGGCCATTTATTGTGTACAGTACAGACAATAAGAGGTTGTGGGTCAGTAAATGGTGGATGTGAGGAGGCACTGCAGTAGGTGCCACTTCTCTCAAATTTGGCACATGGTACGTGATGGCCATTGGTGTTGTATTCCTATGTGTGTGACCCAATGCATCAGGCAGTTATATATGCACACTACAGGTAAGTCAGATATGTGTTGATGAGAGGTAGTTGGTATTAGCACCAGTTGTCTGGCATTGGATGTTTGTTCTGGCAGAGAATTGCACGGCTTGATTTGAGTGATCTGTGCCTATGTGTGACTTACGTTACATGAGCATGGTGTATGCCTTTGACATTGCTGTGCTATTCTTTGTTTGGTGTACTGTGTGTATGAAGTGTACAGCAAAGGCAACCTGTGGGCATGTGTAGTGGTTAGTTTACATCTTCTGTTTGCAGAGGGTACATATCTGCACCTGTTCTTCACGTGGTGTGCCTGTCAAGTTGTGGGTGTGTTACTTACATGTGGATGGATGTGTTTGTGGTGTGCACTTATTGTGCTGTAGTGCAGCATGGTGCATATGTGTTGTTTCCTGCACATCTGTGTTACTCTGGACAAGTTTTTTTGGAGTGGTGTATGTCTTGTGTGTCCTGCAGGGTTGGTGGGTTGTGTGTAAATTGCTAGTTTTTTTTACTTACCCACAAGTAGGCCATTTCCATATTGTCCATCCTAGAAGTGTTGGTTGATCCTGCTGTGCCTGAATATGTAGGTGTAGGAGGCTGGCTTGGTTTTTTAGTGGGTACCTTGGGTACTTGCACCACACACCAGGTCCAGTTATCCCTTATATGTGAAATGTAGTAGTGTTCTAGCAGCTTAGGCTGATAGAGGTAGCTATAGCAGAGCATTTTAGGCCAAACTAGGAGACATGCAAAGCTCCTGCAATACCACTGATAGTTACACAGTACTTATACACAAGTAAAGACAATACTCAGTGTTACCAAACATAAAGGAAGTTTATGTGGGTGACACAGTACCAAAAATATCTTAGAGGCAATACTCCTTCTGGAGGTAAGTATTATACACAATATGTACACTAGACACCAAAAAAAGGCAAGTAATTAGACATGGGATAGTGCAAACAATAGGAAATGCTATACAATGCAATGGGATAAAATAGGTCTAGGGGCAACACAAACCATATACTAAGAAAGTGGAATGTGAATCATGAATTCCCCCTAGACATGTGTAGTGTGTGCAAAATCGCTGGGAGAGTAGGAGTACAGTAAAGGTAAGTAAATTACCCGACCCCAGGGGGACGCGCGTGTAGGCGATAGCTTGCCTACTTCCTCGTCAATCTAGCCCGGGGTGGGACTTCATCCCCCAGGCTCCCCGGTCACCAGGGCTCAAAAGGACGCTTCTCCAACACCGCGCGGGACGCACGTGCAGGCGAGAGCTTACCTACTTCCTCGTTAATCTACCCGGGGTGGGACTTCATCCCCCAGGCTCCCCGGTCACTAGGGCTCAAAAGGACGCTTCTCTCACGCCACACGGGACGTCTTCACCCATCAACGCCTGATAGAGGCTGGGCAGGGCTCACCCCTTTGGCTGAAGGAAGTAAGTGTTTAGGGGGATTTAACTTGGCTATTTGGGCTTGCTTATAGTCTTTTTACCTCTCATTATTATACTATGGGGAAAAGAAAAGCCGTAGATGCTCCTGTGCCATTGAATGGCACTAAAAAATCCCCAAAACGCTCCAGCAAATAAGTGAGCTCTGTTATTACTCAAGGAACTAATTGACCTATTGTTTGAAGAAGTAGAGGCCATTTTGAAGAGTAATTCCCATTCATCCAGTGGTGCGTCAATCAAGAGAGGGTCGTCTGGGAGTGGGAAAATCCCGGAGATCTTCACAAGGAGGAAGAGGATGCAATCATCACATTCCCCTGTGGAGTCTGTTGGAAGTGGGGAACTGCATATCCCAAGGGAAATCTCTGTACCTTTCTTGTCGGCAATATCTTGCAGTGCCCCCAGTCCCTTGCCATGTCAGAGGGGCACTCCTCCTAAGGAAACTAGGGCTTTCCCTCCCCCGCTAAGCCCAGTGGTTAGGGTGGTCCCAAATATATTGTGTACTAATCGATTTGACCCACTGGCGGAGGATGGGGACCTTTCTGCTTGTACTGTACATTCTCCATCTGGAGCTGCTATTGAGGACAATACTTCGATTAACCCCGCCTGATTCTGATGGATTGAAATTGCTAGACAGTGGAATTGACTTGGCTGTTGTCCTTCAGAAGGTGGATGAACTTAAGAGTTTGGTTTTATTATTAATATGATCAATGAAGGAGAAATCAACACATATTTGTGGTTGTAAATGTCAGTTGAATGATGGGGAGACAAGGGGGGGTGAGAGCCTTGTCATGTCCAAATTAAGGTTAGTAGACAATATCCCTCCCAAGGGGACAGCCAGCCCCCCCCCTTGTGATAACTCATCCACATTTTGTGTTGAGGGTCTCCAGTTAAAACTTACAAGTGATAGGTGGAAGTACAATAGAGCTCCTAATTTCAGTGATTCCTTAGGGAACCATAACTATATCATTGCCCAGCCAGATGTTCCTAAAGATAGGCCAAGGGGGAATATTATCCCCCAAGTATTTGGTAGGGTGGTTAGCCCCCGCTCCTCAGATAACATTTTCAAAACCTCCCATTGACACCACTCTTCAATATGATGTTAGTAGGTTCTAGGTTTAAAAAGTAAAGATAGTACAATTTATATAATTGATGTGCCCAAGCTGCCATTAGGTTCCCTTGAGAACCATGGGTCCTTGATGAATAAGGTCATTCATTGGTTAAGTGTCCGACGTAACTGCCTTTCAGTTATTCGTACTGATATTCTCACTGTGAACAGATGTAGCCTTTCTGGGTTGAACTCTGACTTTATTTCTGTCCGCCTTGTTGATAAGCTATTGGCGGACCAACTCATGAATTTTGAACTAAGCACTCGCCATTTTAGGCAAACGAGTGGGGTTGGTATTAGCCTTGCATTAAATCCACCCAGTGTTTGTCCAACTGTAGCTTGCGAGAGGTCAGCTTTCACCCAGGAATGTGAATTACCTTTGCTATCTAAAAACCCATATCCTCCGCTAGTTATCGAATGACAAAATGCTGCACAGGAAGTGCCCATTGGGATACACATTGAGGATTTGCATGTGAATGAGGTAATTCAGGAGGTGCCTTTTGGGATATGCAACGAGGTTATGCATGTGAAGGAGGCTGTGTGCCCCACACATGAAATTGAGTTAGACAATCATGAGTTATCTATAATGACTTGGAATTTAGCTGGTCTTGACAGGAAGTTGGCTGATTCAGAGTGGATCACTTATATTTACAATCAGGATGTCTGCCTTTTTCAGGGAACTTGGGCCGAGGATCGAATTTAAATAGATGGGTTCCTTTCATTTAGCATTCCAGCTCAACCATCAGAGAAGGGTCTAGGCCGTGCTAAAGGAGACCTACTGGTGCTTTTAAATAAGAAGTTGCAATGTGACCACTTGATATTAAACACTGATTCTGTTTACCTAATGGGAGTACAAGTAATTTTCCAACAGGACCTCAAGATTACCCTTATTAATGTTTATGCCTGGTCTGTCCCTCAGGGTTCTGAGTCCCAGACCCTAGTTTTATTATCTGAATTCTTGGACACTTTGCATCCCTCAACCCTTTTAATAATAGCAGGTGATTTGAACTGTACTTTTGAACCTTCTATCTTAATTAGTGGATTAACAGTTGAAGAAGATGAATTTTGGGAAATCCCACAGTTAACCAGCCCTCGGCATTGTACTCGTTCCTGTGTGGACTCCCAGTTGGCTTCCCTATGCCTAAAGTATGGTCTCAGGGCTTGCAATGGTCACTTGCCTTCTGATTGAAATACCGCGCCCACATTTAAACGAGGTATGTCTACAAGTGTTATCGACTATTTTCTAGTAGATGTCAGGCTGTGGTCTTTGTTGAGGGATATGAGGGTGGAGCCCCGGTGTGAGAGTGACCAACACCCCTTACTCCTTACTCTCCATGGGAGTTTATTCAGGAGGTCACTTAACAATCAACATACAGTGGTTCCATCTTCATGCCTGAACAACAATCATACACAGGTTGGTGGCCAAGGGTTTTGTCCAACACCTACCGGATTGGTGGGATCTACAAATTGTTTGTCGATGAATTGGCAGTCTACGAGGAGCAGGATGCTAACAACATCCCTATTCTTAGTATCCACGATAATATGCTGAAGGAACTACAGAGTTTCTTTTATAAAAAGACTGGTCTTAGGCCCGGCGATGATAACATGAATAGCAATGGATGGTTTAGGGCTAAGTCTGCATTAAAAATAGCCATCACGATTGGTTCCCTAGGGGAGATTCAATCAGCCAGACGTACATACAAGGAGACCATATTGCAAGCAAAAAGGTCATGGGAAGATTCTATTTGGCGGGAATTGCTTGATGCTTCAAAATCTAATGATAATATGTTGTTTTGGGAACTATTGTCCAAAAGGCAGAGAGGGGGCCGGAGAATTATTAGGAATCACATACAACCCGAGAGTTGGGTGGATCATTTCACCCAACTCTATGCTACCCACTACAATTGCTTACCTTGTAATCCCCAAATCTGTGATTCTGGTTCCCTATCGATGGCTAGTCTGAATACTAGCCTTGATCTATCAGGGGCGGGTATTTATACCCCTGAGGACTGTATCATCTTTTCCATAGATGAAACTATTGATCTAATTAATTCCTTAAAATCAGGTAAAGCACCTGGTCCGGATAAGTTACTGGGAGATCTTTATAAATCAGAGCCAATTATATGATCCTGGTATATAAATCTGATCTCGAATAAAATTGCTGCAGGTGGTGTAATTCCGAGCACGTGGAAAGGGGCTGAAATCATCCCTATTTACAAAAAGGGTAATGCAAATTTTCCAGCTAATTATAGACCTATTAGCCTTATTGATAATCTACAAAAAGCTTTTGCTAAACAACAAGTAGGGAGGCTGATAAGTTGGGTCCAAGATCATCAGGTCCTTTCCTCATTACAGGCAGGTTTCCACCCAAAAACCAGCACAATAGATCAGGTTTTTAGGTTGATCCTCTTATTTTGGAAATATGTAGTCCTCGCCAAGCAACATTTATTTGTTGTTTTTGTGGATCTATGATCTGCTTTCGACCTGGTCCCAAGACAAAAACTGTGGGAAGTACTACATGGATTGGGTACTATTAATATAATTCATCAGTTACAGCGGTTGCATGAAAATACATATGCGCAAGTACGATGGGGTAATCAAGGCGAGTTGACTGAAAATATTCCTATTCGGAGGGGAGTGCGTCAGGGTTGTGTCCTGGCTCCGATCTTATTCACCTTATTTATTAATTAGTGGTACAGGTTCTGACTTCTTGCCAGAATGATGCTCCCACACTGAATGCGCAGAAAATGCCTATTCTTCTTTTTGCTGACGATTCTCTTCTCATCTCTAAGACCCCTATGGGCCTTCAAACCCTTGTCAATAGATTTAAATCATTTTGTACAGACTATGGGTTGGAGTTGAATGTCAGTAAAACCTCATTGATGGTGTTTAGTTCTTGATCTTGCAGGAGATGCACCATTAATTTGGATGGGTCTTCCCTAAGCAAGGTTAGTTCAATAGACTACCTGGGTGTGAGGTTATCAAGCAAATTACATTGGGAGGATCAGATCAGTAAAAGTGCCGGGTTCCTTCAGCACAGAGCGGCCGCTATCCTGCGTTTTTACAAAAGTTCAGCATCAAAAGCTGTATCTCCAGCTCTTAAGATCTATTTGGCAAGGGCGCGGGGTGCGGCCGCCTATGGTGCTGAGATATCGGGGTTCTCTAACAGTAAAAGATTAACTGTGGGTGAAAATAATTTTGACGGGGTCCTAATTGCGTACACCTTTGATCCCAATTTTTCTGGACTTAGGGTTTAATCGTTTTGCTGATCTGATAGCCTTAAGACCCTTGCTTTTTTGGATAAGGATTTGGACTGTTCCCGAACTTGACATATATAGGGTCTCCCTTCTTGATCTATTAAAGAGACCGAATGTGGCTACCATCCCTTGGTTTAGACATGTGTCCAATTGGTTTCGCACTTTGGGTCTGAAAAGCTTCTGGGAGAATCAACATAAGCTGGAAAAATCCCATAACATTATCTTGAAAACAGCATATTGGTCCCACGTAAAAAACTACTCCATCTGTTGTAAACCATATGGCCGATTATCTAATCTATTTATCGATTTTAAGTGGTATCCACAGTATGAACCATATTTAGATATAATACCAGATTTATTGGGTAAAGGCCTGTACGCCTGTTTCCGTTTTGGGAGCTTATCGTTGATGTCCTTAACAAGTAGCTGGGGATTAACTCCTCTTTCCAATTTATGTCCAGAATGCCGAGGTAGCTCAGAAACTGTTGAAAATGTTTTGTTTTTTTGCCCTGCCTATTCCTCTCCTCGGTCAAAATGGATTCGCAGAAACTGCCGAGAATTGGGTTTGAATCAATGTTGTATAGCTATAAGGGTTTTAAAAAGTAATAGTTCTAATAACTTAATTCTCGCAGTTAGCAAGTTCCTAGTGGCAGCATGGCATATACGCAATCGTTTTTTAAATAATTATTTATGATGGAACATTAGGTGGATAAGTATTTTAGACTTGAGAAGTTTAAGATTGTATGTATTTATTGGTTTTATGTTTTTATATTTGTATAGGTTTTAAATTTTGAATTTAAACCGTATTGTGATGCTTTGATAGTTATTTGACCGAATAAAGCTTGTTTTTGATTGATTGATACCCCACCCCAGAGCCCAGAAAAGCAGGAGTAAAGTACTGCAAGTTTCCTTAGGACACACTTCAAGTCGTGATTAGAGTTATTGCAAGAACCAAGCAAGACTGCAACAACAAATGGTAGATTCCTGGACCTCAAGACCTGCGAAGCAAGGCGACCAAGTCCAAAAGTCAAAAGACGTTCTTGGAAGGACAGGAGCCCCTGCCAACCTAGAAGATGGTTCAAAAGAAGAGTCCCTGGTTGGAGGAAGACTGCAGAAATGCACCCAAGGAAGATGTCAGTGGGTTCCTGCATGATGCACTGGATGTCCCACGAAGAGAAGTTGGATGCAGGTGAGTTTTGGTGCTGCAATTCTCCAACAATCCCTTGTTCCGGCAAAGTTGCATTTTGCATCAAGTTGGTGCTACCTGGAACCAGAAGGGACCTGGGGGCTTCAACTCTGTGTGAGGAGGAAGAGGGGGCTCTCAGCACTTCAGAGAGCCCTCAGGACACCAAATAGCACCCACGGGAGTCCCAGGACATGGGTACAAAGGAGGTGCAAAACGGGGTTGTGCAGCACTACAAATGAAGGTCCCACACCACTGGAGAACAACTGAGCAAGCTTATCGTCGCAGGATAGAGTGCTGGGGACCTGGGACAGGTTGTGCAGGAAGAGATTTTGCAAATAGTGCACAGAAGCCTCAGGAGGTGAACAAGATGCAGTGCACAGGGGTACTGTTGTTCTCAGGGAAGGCAAGGTCTTACCTCCTCCAAATTGGGACAGCAGGACCTCAGGACAGTCTGTGTCGATGGGGTCCACCTTCTGTGTTCCAAGGAGCATGCTCATCACCAGGAGAGGAGTCCAAGAGAACCGGTTGTCGACTTGAAAGCTGCCTGCGTGAGCAGGGAGGTGACTCTGTCACTCCACATGAGATTTCTTTGTTTTTTCTGGTGCAGGGTGAAGACAGGGAGTCCCCAGAGTGTACACACCATGGAAACTGTTGCAGTTGAGAATTGGAGCTGAAGTTGCAGAGGCAAAGTAGCCCTTCTGGACACTTTGTTGCTTTTACAGCGGTTCCTGGAGCAGTCTGCGGTCGATCCAAGGTCAGAGCATTAAGTAGTAGTTGCAGAGTATTCCTGATGGAAATTTGCAAGCAGAATCTGAAGAGAAACCCACAGGAGAGACCCTAAATAGCCCAGAGAGGGGGATTGGCTACCTTATCAGGTCTGGACTATCATGAGTGGTCGCTGATGTCACCTGCTGGCACTGACCACTCAGAGGCCTCCACAGTGTCTCCACACCTTGCACAGCAAGATGGCTGAAGTCTGGGACACACTGGAGGAGCTCTGGGCGCCACCCCTAGGGTGGTGATGGACAGGGGAGTGGTCAATCCCCTTTCCTTTGTCCAGCTGAACGGTGTAGACTGGCTTATGCAAGGAGGGTACCATCTGTGCCCTTCAAAGCATTTCCAGAGTCTGGGGGAGGTTACCCTCCCCAGCCTGTAACACCTATTTCCGAAAGGAGAGGGTGTAACACCCTGCTCCCAAAGGAAATGCTTTGTTCTGCCTTCCTGGGACTAAGCTGCTCAGACCCCAGGAGGGCAGAACCCTGTCTGTGAGGTGGCAGCAGCTGTAGCTGCATTGCAAGCCTCAGAGCGCTGGTTTGGCAGTACTGGGGGTCCATAGTGGAGCCCCCAGGATGCATGGAATTGGGTCCCCAATACCAGATTTGGATTGGCCATATTCAGAGTTACCATTGTGAAGCTACATAAAGGTATTGTCCTATATGTAGTACACACGTGTAATGGCGTCCCCCTACTCACAAAGTCCTGGGTATTGGTCCTGAACTATGTGGAGGCACCTTTGCTAGTGCAAGGGTGCCCTCACACTTAGTAACTTTGCACCTAACCTTCAGCAAGTGAAGGGTAGAAATATAGGTGACTTATAAGTTACTTAAGTAGTGTGAAAATGGCTGTGAAATAGTGTGTGCACTATTTTGCAATGGCAGGCCTGTGGAATGGCTTGTCTTAGCTCCTTATGGATGGCAAAAGAAATGCTGCAGCCCACAAGGATCTCCTGGAACCCCAGTGCCCTAGGTACCTAGGTACCATTTACTAGGGACTTATAAGGGGGGTCCAGTATGCCAATTGAAATTGGTAAATGAAGTCACTAGCCTATAGTGACAATTTTAAAAGCAGCAAGAGCATAAGCACTGATGTTCTGGTTGGCAGATCCTCAGTGACACAGTCAAACACTATACACAAAACCCACATTAGGCCATAAACTATGAGCACTGGGGTCCTGACCAGCAGGAGACAGGCAACACATATATTGACATACAGGTAAAAATTGGGGTAACATGCTAATAAAGATGGTACTTTCCTACAGTAGGCATCATGGACATTCCGAGGAAAATGTTTGTAAATAGTCCCCGGTGGTCCACTATGACCTGCACATTTATGGAATGTATGTGTTTGCGATTCTGGTATAAATGCTCTGTTGCTACAGGTGGAATAGGTTGGACATTGGTGCAGTCAATTTCACTGAGCACATGTGGAAAGCCATTAAATTGGTAGAACCCCTGTTTTATATCCTTCTGCATTTTATGGGTATTGGAGGAGCAGATGTGGTGGGGTGTCAGATAGATAATTGCGTCTAACACCTTTGCAAGGAACACCGAGAATGATGGATGTGACACACAATCAACCAGGGCACCTTTAGTTTGAAATGAGCCTCTTGCCAGCATGTGCAGGACAGCTAGCAGCTTTGTCACAGGTGCTATACTATGTGGGGTCAGAAAGCTGGCTGAGAACTGTGGCTCAATGTGGTACAACAGGTGTAGTATAGCTTGCCGGTTAAGTCTCTATGTCCTTATAATGTCTTGTTCCCTGAAGCCAAGGAGTGTTGTCCTGTTTCTGAATATCCTCTCCTGCCTTATGCGTTGCCTTTGTGCGCCCCGTTGTGGTGGTGGTGGTTGCAGTTGTTGTTACTGTCCTGTGCGTCATCTCGCAAGCTGGAGCAGTATCACTTCCCTGTTGTCCTGTGGGGTGGTAATGTTTCTTCTGTGTATTTTCCTTATGTAGTGATGTGTGGGGCTCATTTTAACTCCTGGTCTGACCCAAGCATTAAAATGTGATGTAAGTCGGAGTTAGCATAATTTTTTGGGTCCGCCTCCCACCCGTGGATCATTTTTGCCCTGGTGGATAAACATGGTGCTAGGGGCTTAGAGTAATTTTTGGGACGGGGACGCCTACCTTGCATCTCATTGACGCAAGGTGGTTTCACACATCCAAAAAATGATGTTAACTCGAATATTTTGACGCTAGATGGCCTAGTCTCTAAATATAAATATGGAGTTAAGTTTACACTGAATTAGCGTAAAAAAAAATTATGCTAATTCAGCACAAAGCAAGTATAAATCTGAGAAATAAGGCAAAATATAGCAAAATGTTGAGTTTTGTTTAGAAAATAGAGGAAAGTGCTCCAGATTAAAGCCTTTGTTTTCCCCTAAACATGGCATCCACTAACAGTTTGCTGTACTAAAGTCACCATCTTTCCAGCTTTCAGAAGCATGCAGAGCTGAATAAAAAAAAACATATTTTGCACCACAGTTTTAGCATGATTCTAAGAGGTAGCCTTTTCCCCTATATTTTGTGCTTTCAACGTACCTTTAGTTTGTGGTGGATAACAACATAAAACCCCGTGGTGATCCATAAAAGCTATGGATTTCTGAAAAATAGACACACTTCTGAATTGAGCTGCAGGTCGTATGTGTAGATCCTTTAAGATTTTCCCAAGGAAAAGAACTGTTGAAAAAAAGAAATATAGAAAATGACTAGGAAAAAAACAGGAAATTTGTGGCAACATTGTTATCTGTAACTTTTTTACACAACAGCAGATTGACAAAAGAAATAAATCATTAAGTCCACTGGACCCTTTTGGTTGTGGGGATATATAGGGTTTGTAGGTTCTCCAAGAACGAAAGGTACACAGAGCAAACAACTGTGCTCCACCCTACAATCGGTTTTCATTAAGTACTAAATATAGACCAATTCTTTTAGCGAAATATGCAGAGGGAAAAATGGGAATCAATGAAACAAGCATTTCTGAAATGGGCACAAGATATAGAGGGTACAGTGGTTGGTTCTACACCTCTGAATTTTAGGCTACCTGTACTAGCGGATGATTTGCAGGGGCAGTTTATTTTTAAAAATGTCATCTTTCTTTTACACTGACTTTCATTTGAAAGGCACAAACGCGCAAAATCTAGTTGGCAATAACAAATGTTCTACTAATCCATGTTCTACTATTCCCATGTACCAAGATCTTTCATCACTAATGCTGCAGCGCCGACGGGCCTTGCAACCTATCACGACTATGCTCCAAGAGAAAGGAATTTGCTACAAGTGGGGGTCACCCCTTCAGGCTACAATTAGTCTGGGAAAACAAAATGTGCATTGTCCGAACTCTTGAGGAGGTGGAATCTCTGCCAGACCTGAATGTGGAGCGGGGCTGGCCCTCTTCCGGTGACCCAGGCCAGAAATCAAGAGCAGTCGCTGGAGGTCGTGGGCGCACAACTCGACAACGCAAAGGAAGAACCCATAAACCATAAGACAAGGAGAGCAGGAAGGAGAGTGCTGGTTTGATCAACAGTTCCACTCCTGGGGGTGGGGACCATTTTACTGGCTACACATTTCCCTGGGAAAGTGATGAATACCCAAGGGGAGATGAATGTCAGGTCTATCTCCTTACATATGGACATACATGGGTATAAATTAACAGTGTCCTGTATGTTTTGGCCCTAATGGGCATCAGGAGCGGTTTCCCAGACAGGCCATTGGGCAGGTGCTTACTACAAAGGACACAGATATCCTTGCTGGTGGTCACTTTAATGTGGTCCCCGATACCCTCAATGACAGATTGGCACAACGATATGGGCAGGCGGGAGCATATTCCACGGGCTTTCAACACTGGCTGCAGGAGGGGGGATTAACAGATGTATGGCGTACTCATAAACCGACACTTGAAGAGTATACATTTTTCTCAGCTGCACATCAGATATATGCAAGACTCAACCTCTTATTGGCCACCCCCGGCCTCCTACTCATGATTACACAAACAAAGATGGGAGTAGCAGCCATTTGTGATCATGCCCAATTACACTGTAATTCACAGTACTGGCCCGAGGCAGGGACTTAGGTTATGGAGACTTAACATTAATCTTCTCACTTACGTTGAGGTATGCACAGAAATAAGGGACACGGATAGATATAATTTGGCCCTTAATGATACATCAGAGACTTCAGTGGTTGGGATATGGGAAGCCCTGAAAGCGGTGGTGAGGGGCCAATTTATAGCCATTGCTGCACACTTTAATGCCCTCCGGAAGGAGAAGTGCCAGCAAATTGGAAGCCAAGGTAAAAGAATTGGTAGGAATTATTAATTAACCCCTGCAAAGTAGCTACGGCAGATTCAAGGTGTTTTAATTCTACCTTCTCCTCTCCATGCCTATAAGCTGCAAAACTAACAAGTCTGCCACTAATATATGCCTTATAGGCATCCCAGACAATCTGTACTGCGGCTGACCCATAGTTAATGGCAAAAAACTCTTTTGTGTCTTTCCTTAAAGCCTCAATTATCAACTCATCTAAAAATAATTCCCTTTTTCACAGTCCACCTAAAATTAGAGAGTTGTATCTTAAAACCAAGATGCAGTTTCACTGCTGAATGATCGGAAAGGTGAGCTGGGGCATGCCCCACATAGTAGACGGTACCACACGAACCTTTTTGTACCAAAAAAAAGTCTATTCTGGACCTGTGCGCATATTTTTTGTTATGAAATGTAAATCTTGAGCCTTCACCCCCCTTCCAATGCCAAATAGCCACAAGACCAAGATCTGTCATAGCCTACTTCACCCATGACCGTGTTTTAGGGGAATTAACCATCATTCTGGGAGTAGATTTATCCAAAACAAGGTCTAACAATATATTAAAGTCTCATCCCAGCAAAACTGGGTATTTGGCTAGTAATAGGTGATTAAATAACCCTTGAAATGGTGCCGGATCGTCTATGTTAGGACCATAATAACCTGCAACCATGAACCAGAACCCAAACAAGCTCACTTCTACTATCAACCATCTGCCTTTCAGATTCACTAACATCTCGCCCACCTTTACTTGTAATGATTTTTTAAAGACAATTCCACCCCCTTAACTGCACAGGATTGATTAGTACTTACACTATAACCTACCCATTTCACTTGCTTGAGAAATGTGTCCCATTCATCTTGCAATAATTGAGTCTCCTCCTCAGCGATTCTTATAAAGTCAGCATCCAGCCACGCAGAGGCTTTCCATAACTGATAAATAGCCATTGAAACAAAAACAAACTTAGAGATCAAAGGCCCGCACATCCAATTGCATCAGATACGCCTAACACTATAATCTCAGGTGTTAATTCCACATCCTGTTTAACAACTTCTTTTAGAAATTGCCTAATATCCCTTTTCAAAGTTTCTAATTTCAAACATGAGGCGAACATGTGTATTAGATCTGCACTGAAAAGCTGACATCTCGGACAGTGTATCCCCTCTGTCCTACCACACTTTGCTATTTTATCTGGGGTAAAGTATAAATTGAAAATTGTTTTATATTATTGTGTCTGGAGTGCTGCAGAAATCAAAGTGCTACACCCCAATTCCAGGTATTCATAAAATTATGCATCTCTAATGTTTAATCGAGCTTCCCACTTCTTTCAATGCTTCTCCAAATCCTCTGGCTGTCCTACATTCAGTATGGCATTCAGTGAACTTATAGCCATCCGTGCCCCAGTTGTCATCATCTCCATAAGAGGACATCTTGTAAACCCTGCTAGCCCCTCAGTTTCCCTTTGCATAAAATCTCTCACTTGAAGATATTTACAAAATTCTCTTTGCTCCAGCCAATATTTCTCCCTCAAATTCTCAAATGTACCAATCCCAGATCCTTCAAGGAGATCTCCTAGCTTTTGAACTCCCTGTATATTCCAATTTGCCATATGTCTATCCCTAAATATCTCCGGGAGGGATGGATTATTTTGAATCGGAGTATAGCGATTAAATCTACCTAATCCCATTTTCTTCCGCCAGGGGTTCCAGCATTTAAAAGCGGTATTTAGTACCTTGAACCGCACTTTCTTATAATAGCTGAGTTCAGTTAATGTCAGCAAACCGCCACTGGCCTTATGACCAATTAGCAATTCATAAATATCCGGAACGTACCCTACCCCTCTCGTAGTTCCCCTGCTAGTTAGCAATGGACGCATAAATTGAAGTGCGGCTGCCAGCTGATATAGTTTAAAATTTGGTAAAGACCATCTCCTATCTCCCTTGGTAAAGTAATGTATTTACTGACTCTCCTAATCTTGCCATACAACCAAATAAACCTCATTAGAAGCTGATCCATTGCTTTGAACCAAGATTTTCCAAACTCCAACGGAATTTCCCGAAATGCATAGCGCACCTTGGGAAGAAACATAGGGCCAGATGCAGGAAACACTTTGCGACTCGCAAACAGCAAAATTTGCCGTTTGCGACTCGCAAATGTGTGTTTCCCATGCAGAAATGCATTTTGCGAGTCGGGACCGACTCGCAAAATGCATTTCCGAATCGCAAATAGGAAGGGGTGTTCCCTTCCTATTTGCGATTCGCAGTGGAATGCAATTCCATTTGCGACTGCATATGCGGTCGCAAATGGAGTCGCAGTTACCATCCACTTGAAGCGGATGGTAACCCACTCACAAACGGGAAGGGATCACCATGGGACCCCTTCCACTTTCTGAATGGACCCACAAATACAAATAAGTGAAAGGCAGCCAGGATATTTGGAAGTTCGTCATGAAAGAGTGACTTTAGGGCACTGAGAAGCACTGGTGCTTTAATGACCAGGCAGTGGCAGGACAACAAGTTTGGAAGATCCCATGGCTCCCTTGGATACATCGCCCTCCAGGAGTCTATATTTCCCCCATCCTGCGCGCCATGGTGGACATCTGGGATAGGGTGCAGACACATAAGGGCCTGTCCTCTCCGATATCCCACTAACGCCAATTATCGGCAATCCTGACTTTCCCCCAGCTCTTAGGGGGTCCTCATTCAAGAGCTGGCAGGACTCCAATTGTGAGAGAATTGGAGATGTTTTCAATGCCCAAGGCATTATGGAATTTAACCAACTGCTGCCAGCTTATGGCCTCCTGCAAAAAGTCTATTGGCAATACCTAGCAATACGACACTAGGTGTCCTCTCCAGGGATTCGACCACACGCGAGCCTCTCCTTTCCTTTGAGAAGTGGTTGTTAACACGCACAAATGATATGAGGCTCACATCTGATATTTATGGCTTTTTGACAACAACACTGTTTTTACCTCAGACGTCTGCGAAGCGCAGATGGGAAACCGAGTGTGGGCGTTCCTTTACAGACAGGGAATGGCGGGATGAGCTACATCATGCACGAGTGACAGCCTTCAATATGAACACTAAATAGTTATTTTTGAAAATAGAGCACTATTGGTACTTTACGCCAGCACCGGTCGCTGGTAGGCGGAGGGGCGTCACGGATCGCTGTCTGCGAAATTGAGGGAAACTGGACACTCTGACACATCTTCTGTGGCATTGCCTCAGAATACCCTCCTACTGGGATAACGTTTTAAACATTATCGATGAGGTCTATGACACCACAATACCACGATTCCCTACTATTAGGGCTTCCAAACCTGCAGACATAGCCCCTCAAAGCTCCGAAAAGCATAGCCATCACATTAGCTCTCAGAGCAGCTAAACAGCTACTTTTTGTACTTCGGGGTACCACAAATTGTGGGATATATTGGGAATAGAGACACTAACAGCTGTGGCTACTGGATCCCTCCCCACTTTTGATAAAATATGGGGTCCTTGTGTATCCTACCTCTCCGATGAATTTAGGGAACTGACATGCCAATGTTATGTACATGTCTTACGCCTGACTAGTTTGGATGCACACTTGACTGTACCAAGACCCACTAAATAGAGATGTAGCGAGTTTGCCCATAAGGGGTGGTGATGAGCTGATTATGCGGTAATAGATTACTATAGGTGCGGTTCTGTTTGTCCTGTTTTGCAGGTTTCTCTATTTTCTACTGTTCTATATTTTACCTCCAATGGCCAGTGGTTTAGGTGGTGCTGTTGTATATCACAATAAAACCTCATAAAATGATTTAATACCTAAAGCCTAACAATTTTGCAAAACCATTGATCTGTTGAGAGCTTATTTTAGCATTTACACAGGCAGAATATTTAGCCATTAGCCTCAGGCCTGTGCTCTCTTAACTAGTTACATTTCACTTTTATTCCTTTTATTATCTTAGCAAATCTTCATTTTAGTGGAGATGTTTTTCATTCTTTTATCAGTTGCCCTTCCATGCAGAATTTGGTATTTATTTATTTGCATGACATTTTCATCCTGTGCTCAATGCAAGACTGGGCAAAATATTTACCAGGCATTACCAGTCCAAAGAGTACATTTTCTACCGTACCCAGAAAAATATGTCACGTCAGGGGAGTTTTTAGAATAACAGATATATTAATATAAAACATCATATTGCCCACACCATCTTAGAAGGGACCTTTCAGCCAGCTTGCCATCTCATGGCTCACATCTTCAGAGTTTCTGCTGAATCCCTTTGGTTCTTCTTTGTCTACATGGGAGGACTCCCAGCAGACTAACAGGCCTCTTCTTTACCTCTGAACGCAGGTATGGGGGTTCAGCTTCTTTCCAGGGACCAGAAAGTTGGATTAGGGCTACCACTGCTACTTTCTCTCATCTAGAAACTTAGGGGCATACCTACAAGAAAGTGGCGCATCGGTCCTGATGCACCACTTTTCTTGGGTGCCCCTACTGCCACCTAACGATACGATGGTTGCACTGTATTTAGAATACAGTGCACCGTGGCAGTCGTTAGCCCAATAACGTCGCCATTTTTTAGGCTAGTGTGCACTTTGCTGCACTAGCGTAAAAAATGTTCACGATAGAGCAGCAAAGCACAGGGTGGCCCATTGATTATTAAAAGTTAAGGAAAAAATCTTGTAAATTTCACGGTGCCATTTTTTCAGGCCTCCTAATGTGGCACAAGCTTTTATAAAGTGGCGCAATGCATGCATTGCATAATTTTGTAAATATGGCACAGGGTAAAGGCCACCCTAGCGCTGCCTTAGCGTGAAAAAAATGACACTGAGGTGGTTCTATGGTGGTGCAAGGGGCTTGTAAATATGCCCCTTAGTAGTGTAAGTAGGGATGTTAGACATGCTATTGTGACATTATGGTGGGAGTCGTCTTGTGTTTCCCTTTCCTGGTCATTGCTGTGATATCGCTGTGTTTCATTATCCTCATAATCACAACTCAAGCTTTTTTATATAGAACGCAGTTGCTTCAATAAAACCTACTGAACCAAGATCATGTTTCTGTTTTGTCTTTGCATGTATGAGACTTGTATAACTGAAAGAAAGGGGTATGATCTGTTCCACCACAACTTCCTTGAGGAGTCTGAGGCCTTCATTACCACTTTGGCGGTTTCTGGGCAAGACCACGGTGCAGAATACCGCCACATACTATCAGTGCTGGCGGTACAATGACTGCGTATTACGAGTCACAAAGTGAAAGCCACCCAAAAACAGCCAGAAATGCAACACCGCCAGGCCAACTGATGGCAAAATAATGGCTGTCTGACCATCAGCCATGCCACGCTGACACCATTCCGTCCACCCTATCACGTGTCAGTTCCCTGTCCATTGGTCCATGCACGGTGGAACACTATTGGTGGTGCGCACCACTGCGGTTCCAAAAGGTACCGCCAATAGTAGGCAACTCATTACATTAGACAGTTTGAATACCCCACACCTGAGACACATACACAACCCACACACACCTGCTCATGGCACTATAAAACACCTCCCACCACACCCACAATCCCTTGTGATTCATACAAACTGCATACATAGCGAGGACCCATTCACACTGATGCCATACTACACAGGAATTTTCACACTGCACACTCAGCACACACCGCACAACTGCATGTTTTGCACTAGGCACACATAACACTCATACACCAACACCACAACTCACCTGCACCCACAACTAAACACCCCCACCAACAACCCCACACTGCACCCTACACGCACTACACCCCACCAACAAAGTATGTCAAAAGCACCCACCTTTCACTGACAGTGAGTTGAGGGTCATGGTCAATTAAATTGTTAGGGTAGAGCCACACCCTTTCAGAGCTCAGGTCCAGCAAACATCGATGGCAAAGAATGGAGTTATGGAAGAGGATCGTTGACAGGGTGAATTCAGTGGGCACACATCCACACACAAGAGGGGACATCAGGAAGAGGTGGAACGACCTACGAGAGAAGGTGTGATCATGGTGTCCAGGCACCAGATCGCCCTGAACAAGACTGGCAGTGGGCCCCCCCCTCCACCCCTTGAGTTAACGTCTTGGGAGAAGAAGGTCTCGGACATCATGCATCCTGAACACCTGATTGGAATCATCTGAGGGCTCGACTCTGGTAAGTCAACAACACTCCCCCACCCTCCTGCCCAGCATGCGTCCCCTCCACCCCTTACTCCCCAATCCACCTCATCCCATACTTCTGCACCCCCGGGCACCCCACACCCCTCCCCTGCATCCCACACCATCCCACACAGTCACCCCCTAATTCACAGATAATAAAGCACAATGCCAAGCACCACAACTCCCACAATGCAACACTTTCTACACATCAGAGGATAACAGAACCATTTCACAGTGAAACACCTGCATGGAAAACCAAAACACATGCCACACCAACTGGCAGCCTCAACTGCATTCTGACAAATGGCAATGACAGCAATGTTATCCACTATCTTCAACCCTCAACAGCACATGGAAACAAAGGCACAATCCGCATCCCGCAAACAATGTCTGGATTAGTGCAGCAGCCATTTCCATCACTGGGAAGTAAGTCAGGCTACACCATACATCACACAATGTGGCCAACAAAGACATCTCCAAAATGGAACTCACTCCCTTTCCATCCACAGGTCCCGCTGCCACTGCCACCTGCCAGCGGATGGCAGGGTCAGACACCCCTCCCCAGGATGAAGACCCCAGTGGATGTCTGGACACTGACGACTGGCCTGGCCCATCAGGAACGACTGGTCAGTCCATACCCAGCAGCCCTACCCTGGACACACCTGACTCCCCCTCCCATGTGGCAACCACCCTGTAGCCAGCCTTTCATCCCCAAACCAGTACCCCAGGGACGGGTCAATCAGAAGTGTGCACGACAGTACAGGGGCTAGAGTCAAGGGCACACATTCAAGACAATGAAGGTCCTAGTTATACTGGGAGTTGGCACACTGTGCCAGGGGCACAGGCACAGGGGTAGTGGGAGGGGACCTGTGGTCTAAGGGGCGGGGCTGCCACAACAACAGACTGCCCAGGCGACCCTCTCCTAAGTCCTGGGTGCATACCACCAAACCCAGGACACGATACCCCAGATACTAACAACCATGCAGGAGAACCAGAGGCTGCAGGGGAACACCATCAGGAGGCCATGCAGCAGTGACAGGCGCTTAATGCCACCATAGCCTCCATTGGAGGGATGCTTAAGGAACTGACCACCATCTTACATGAGTCCTCCACCCACCAGCAAATCCCTTCCACTAGCCACATCCCAACAGAGACTTCCACTACAGCACAGCTAGTGAAATGGAGGCCCTGCCTTAGGACCCGCAGACCATAAGCACACCTGCCTGTGTAGCTGAGGGACCCACACACAAGCAAGGACACCCAATCAGAAATCCTGCAGGTATTGATACAAAGACCAACACCACCGCCAGGGAGTGATCCTCCACTAAACATTCTCCCTTGTGT
This sequence comes from Pleurodeles waltl, assembly GCF_031143425.1. NCBI lineage: Eukaryota > Metazoa > Chordata > Amphibia > Caudata > Salamandridae > Pleurodeles > Pleurodeles waltl. The sequence goes on from NC_090446.1 coordinate 271,500,313, forward strand.
GCCACTGAGACACCCTGTTGACTGTCCACTGTCATCTCACCATTTTCCCATGCCCCCTTATACTGGACCCAGACTACATACAGCTGGCAAGACTACACTGATGAGTTCACCCACCATGACCTCACTTATCACCCCTTGCATGTGTCAGTCACAAACAAACACTACTGCGCACAGCTACTGTCTACATGCTTTATTGCAAGAGGTACCATTTACTGTGGCATAACATGTTTTACTGTCAACCCATTGTATTGCTAAAGTTTGTGAGAGTGACAGAATGGGGAGAAATATGCAGCATGGATGATAGTGGAGCAGGCAGGGGCTGGACACATGTCAAGGGAGGCAACAGGTGATGCAGGAACCAGAGTGCACCACACAAATGCCCTGCAATTAGAATAAGACAGGGACAACAATCACTATAGGAGTCAAAAATGCCCACACAACACACATGCAACAAAATTACAAAGTCCTGAGGGTGATTTGGCAAGAGTCAGCTCTAGCCATATGCCCATGTCAGACCCACATTCCCAAGACAACCATCCCCAATGGTCCTTCCATAATGCCACACAAAGCTAAACTTAAGGCATGTTCTACAGTCAATACAGTAGTGTTGTACTGCCTCCCAATGTGGACTCTTAGGGGAGGTAGCAATACTGTTGTCACTACAATGTATAACATGCATATTGCAGTTGATCTGGCAGTACATGGAACAATGGAAATACACAAACATGTCACACGTGAAGATACACAACAGCAGGGAGATGATTGAACTGAAATGTGCACAGTAATAACTCCACTTATAGAGAAATGTGACCCCCCTAAACCCTCCCAGAGGAAGAGCTACACACAATTCAACCAGTGCTAACAGAAACCAGAAGAATCATTGTCACAGTGCAGCTATGCGTACAGGTCACATAACATACATCTGACACATACCTGTAGCTCAGTGGAAGTATTGTCGTATCAACTCTGCTCAGGAGTCAGCTGCATCATCATCTTCATCCTCTTCAATCCCCATGTCCCCTTCATCAGCCACTAGTCCAGCTGCCACCTCCGTTGCACCCAGCAATGGGATGTGATGTATCAGGACCAGACTGGGTAGCATGCAGCAGGTATCCACAATCTGGCACACTTTCAGTGGTTTGTAGAGTAGGGCACCTCCGAAGATGTGTAGACACCGGAATCTGGCCTTCAGTAGCCCAAACGTTCTTTCGATCATCCTCCTTGTCCACCTGTGGGCCTCATTGAAATGGTTTTCTGCATCTGTAGTCAGATGTCTCACAGGTGTTAGTGGCCAGGGAAGGTTGGGATTGCCAGAGTCACCTGTGCGCACAGAGGTAAGACCCATGTCAAGATGGGGAGGGAGATAGGGCAGGATGTGAAGAGAGATGAATGTGTAGAGGGGCACACATACGAATGTATACATACAGATGAGCCAGGCCCGGTACCGCTGTAGTGGTGCCATCATGTGTGGGACGTTGCAGTTATGCAGAATGTAGGAGTCATGCACATAACTCGGGAACTTCGCTGTCACTTGTGAGATACTTTAGTCAGCGAGACACACCACCTGCACATTGATAGAATAAAAGTTTTTTCGGTTCCTGAACAATTGTTCATTTCTCCTGGGTGGCACCAAGGCAATGTGTCTTCCATATATGGCCCCTATCACATGAGGGACATGTGCCAAATCGTAGAAGACACCTTTGACAGTGGTTAAATCAGCACGTTGTGGGAACCTGATATAGCAGGGCAGATGTCTTAGCAGGGCACAATGTACATCCCTCAAAAGGTACTGAACATCGGCTGTGACATCCCTGCTGCCAAGCCTACTGTCATCTGGAACGACCCTGTGGCAAGAAAGTGAAGGACTGACAACACCTGTACTGTGAGAGAGATGGCATTGGGATGACGGATGGCAGGCAACAGATCAGGTTCCAACTGTCTCACCAGCTCCATGATGACCAGACAGTTCAAGCAATACATCTGAATGATGTGTTGCTCTTCCAGGGTGGCGAGGTCAACTAGGGGCCAGTACACAGGAGCATGCCTTATCCTCAACATTGCACCATATCTGGAAAAGGGGAGGGAGAAGTCAGAATAATCTGCATTGACTGTGTGGACAATTAAAGCTATGTAATAGTTAAAAAATGTCACCCATGACGCAGCTAACATTGAGCCACTATTTACTACATACATGTAAAATGGCAGACGCCTGTCCTGCATGCACAGGACAGATGGAAGTGACCTCATATCACAGGCGTTAGATGTCATGACGGTAGGCGGACGCAACCGTCATGCAACTCCTCATTGGATAACATGGTTGTCTATGGGAGACTGGAGCCAATGGTGATCGTCGCTGGCGGTGACAGTGATGTCTGCTGTGTACGTGACCACCATTTCATGTGGCAATGCTCACTTGACTCCTGGCACTCCTGCACACAAGACCTCCACTGCATGTGCTGCTATGTTCTGACTCTGGTAGCCAAGATGCCACGTCCTGTAGGTGATAAGGGCCCAACCTTCTCCCAGGAGTAATTTGAGAAATTTGTGGACCGGGTCCTACCTCTGCATGGACAGTTGTATGGGGCACTAGAGCAGCAAGTGTGTCTAATGTCACCGTCCTGCCTTGTAGTGATGTATATGTGGATGTAAGGTATTGGGACCTGGTAGATAGAGTGGATGCACTGAGATGGGTGAGGAGTCTGAGCGTTAGTGCCGTGTAGACCTGTGAGTGTAGGCATGAGATGTGTTAGATGTGTGCTGTCCACTGCTGTTCCTGTGATGCCACTCTACATTACTTTTTCCTTCTATCTGTGTCACCCATGCAGGTCAGCGCCCATCAGAAGAAGGGGATTTGGTGGGCCATTGCCAAGGAAGTGTGGACCCTGGGGGTCCATACCCGGCAGAGCACCCACTACAGAAAGAGGTGGGAGGACCAGAGATGCTTTGCCTGGAAGACCACAGAGGCTGGGGACGTCCTCCCAAAGAGGACGGGGTTCCCATTGGACCCTGACCCCTCTAATGGCCTGCATTTTGTAGGTGGCCTATCCCGAGGTGGATGGGCGCTTGAGGGCAGCACAGCAGCCACAAGGGGGTAAGTACATACTCTCACCTCGTTAATGTGTTGCTTAGGTAGGTTTGGGTTGAGGACTAGTGGGAAGTTGTAGCATAGGTACTAGGTAGATGCCTGTCCTCTATGGGTATCAGTCACCCTGCCAGGATTGGTATCACAGATGTGTGCCCATACAATGCAGTCAGTGACTTATGAGGGCAAGTGCTTCCAATGTGTAATTTGTGTGGTGACCCTCAAACACGTATTGGAACCCAACTCCTGCCAATGCCATCAATACACCTGAGGTGTCAGGGCATTGTCATCTGTATTTGCCTAACACTGTGCCAGGGGACATGAGTGAGTCCCAATTCTGCTGCCATGTACTATATGTGTAGTGAGGCAGAGTGGGGCAAGATGTCACTGTTCTAATTGTCAATGACTTAGAAGGCATGCTACCTACCCATGCAGGATTAAATTGATAAAGGAGAACAGGACTTGTTTCCCTAAATGCCCATGTGAAGTCGCCAAGTACTGTGCAAGTGTGACTAGTGTGACTCACATCAAGTACATGGGTACAATTGTACCACTATCAGCAGTACACATCATTATAGCTGTAGTTTACCCCATAGTGTCCCCTGTTGTAGCATGTATTGGTGAGGCCATGGTGTGGCATGGCAGCAGATGATGATGTTGTAACTCTCTGTGACTGACTCATCATCGTGATCATTTTATTGCATTATTACTTAAAATCTTCGCAAACAAAGGACGTTATATAAGAGACAATACGAACATACATAAAATGCTCTCCGAGAGGCAATCGCCCAGCTATGGCTTCATAAAATAAATTGTTACAAAGAGTAAAAAGCCTAGACTGGTTGCCTTTCTCAGATGCTGGGTCAAAGACTAAGGGCCCTTTGTGTGGGCCGTCAATTCAGCTTGAAGCTGCTTGATGAACTTCCCGAATTTAAACAGACCAGCAGGCTCCTTTGAAGCAAACACCAGGGATGTAGTCTCGGTCAAGTTCTTAGATTAGGAAGAGGAAAAAGAGGTCTTAGGAGGGAGCGAAATGCATTGATTAGGGTCGTACAACAGCACAATAGGTGGGTAAAGATTTTAAATTTGTATTCACAAAGCCCGCAAACCCTGATGATGGTAAGGAAGTTCCATTTCGGGTTTAGCTCTTTTGTCCTCTGGCCGAGCAATCTTGCAAAAGGGATTTGTGTCACATAGGTTTTCATAATGGGGTGTGTAAGATATGGCTGTGGTGCCTAAAGCTGTGTGATGTTATTATTAGAAGTTAGTGCTTCTTTCACAGGGGTCTTGTTCATTCTTTCCAAATCGCGTGCCCGGGAAAGCATTTTTATCTGTCTTTTCAGCACAGATTTGATTGCGATGTGTGATTGAGCCAGCCTGATCAGTTCTACTTATTCATTCTGGAGATTGTTTAAGGCTGCAGTTAAGTTTTGTGACCAGGGGTTCATGCTTGTGTCAAAAATGTAGCAGAGGACTGACTTCAAGGTGTTAGGTGGGGCCATGACTATGCTATGGGAGTATTTCAGGAAGGTCCCCATCGGGCCAAATGCTGGCTCTCCAGACCAAATTCCAGCCTTATCAGGTGGCTCCTTATATATTGTGGCAGCTTGAAAACTCTTTTGTAGATTTGGACTTTTAGCTTTTCTATCAGTGCAGTGGATTGGCCAGGGAATGCCTCATAACCACAATTCATTGCCAGGAGGAAAGTGGCTTTGAGAGTTTGAAGGATTAATTTTGCTGAGGGGCTTTCTTTTGAGTTATTGAGCTGGCACATTCTAGTTTTTATATAGTGACCTTCCAAAAATTACTACTTTAGTTTTAGTAGCATTTGCCTTCATTTTATTTGCCAGGTTGTAGCTGTGCAATGCTGTTAGCATTTGTTGTAGGCTGACTTTAGAGTGGTCCAGCAGGACAATGTCATCCACGTTTTGCAGTAAGTTGACCTTTTGATTACCAATTTTTTGTGATATCAGATTAGCTTGTTTTAGTGCCTGTGACATATCTGCAGTGTAGAGGTTGAATAAAAGCGGCGCCAAAACGTAGCCATTTTTTAACCTGTTGGTAAAAGGAATCTCCTTGGTAACTGTAATGGGTGACAGCTTGTCTCCTACCCTGGTGGATGTATATAACAGTGGTATTGCCCTTAAAAGCTTGCTTGAAATGCCCCAGTTTTTTAGCTTATTAAATAGCAGATTCCTGTCAAAGGCATCAAATGCCGTGGAATAATCTATGAAGCATGCAAAAAGTGGGGGGGGGGGATTTTTTAGCCACGGCCTCATGAGCTAAAACGGAAAGAGCTACGATGTTATCTGTAGTCGCAGAATTTGTCCTGAAGCCAGTTTGATTCAGTGGCGCTAACTCTTTGACCTCTGCTCATCTTTTCAGTTCTTCCAGAAGGACTGAGGCGAATCCTTTTGCTTCAATGTCCGGGAGTGCGATAAGACGATATTTGGCTGGGTCTTGCCTGTCCCCCTTTTTGTAAATTGCGTGTCATAGGAAGCCTCTCCAGGTCGGTGGTACTTTCTGGGAGTTCAGGCAGAGGCAATACAGTACAGAGGGAGCTTCAGATCTTCCTTATAGATGTATGTAGGGAATCCGTTCGTACCAGGAGCCTCCGATGACCTAATTTGCGCAGAATGGAGGCAATCTCCCCTGGAGAGGGAGTGAGTCTGATGGCTGTTTGATGTTCAGAAATGCCCAGTTACTCCACTGATTATGCCTGGAAGAGTTGGTCAGTTGCATAGAGTTTTTTTACATTTTCTGCCCAAGAAGCTTAGTTTATCACATTGTTTTGTTGGTCGCTCTGGCTAATCTTGTTTTTGATGTATCTCCATAGTTCACTCTGATTGTGTTTTCTTGTCAAAGACTAGATGTAAACAGACATCTTTTCTGCTTATAGGCATTTTATGGACCAAATCAGCTGCTTGTGTTGTTTGGTGTGTTTCTGAAGTTTAGATGTTAGTTTTTTTTTTTATTATGGTGTCGCTCGTTTTGTCGAGTAATCTTCTCAATTTGCCAAGATTTGACTTACTCTCTCCTATGGAATCGTGATGAGGATTTTATTTTTGCAAAATGCCGTTGGGACATGTTAGAATATCCTGCATGTTGCAGATCATTGGTGAGATCTTGCCATTTAGTTCGGAGTTCACTCGTCAGTGACAACAGAGTCGTACCATTGGTGCTTGACCACAGGTTATATTCTTCGGATGCAAAAGGTCCCCATTTTATTTGTCTGATTATTTGTGATTCTTCTTCCCCCTGAGGCACTCCGATTGGTTTATATATTTCCAGGCGCCTTAGTGCATCTCAAAGCTTGCTATGAGAGGAAGAAGGTCACTTCCCTTTAATACTGGAATTTCAAAAGATGTTAGATAGTTGATAGCTTCCTCAGTGGAGAAGATAGAGGTGGTCATTACAACCCTGGCGGACGGTGTTAAAGCGGTGGTAAAACCGCCAACAGGCCGGCGGTAAAATAATTGCCATGACAACCGTGGCGGAAACCGCCAACAAAAACAGCCACTTTAACACTCCGACCGCCACGGCGGTACAAACAAACAGCGCGGCGGTCACCGCCAACAGACAGGCGGGAGACAATGTACCGCTCACACTATTATGACAGGCCAATCAGCCACCTTTTCTGGGGCGGATTCACCGCGGATAAAAAAACGGCTGAAACTGGAATTTCGAAGGGAAAACGCTCACCTCTACACACTCCACGAGGAACGAGGACACCATGGAACCGGAACTCCAAATTCTACCTGCGATAGTCTTCCTGCTCCTCTACCAGGAGCACGAACGCCGGCGGCGAAGACCACAGTGAGTACTGCACCTACAACACAGGGGAGGGGGGAGGCAAAAAACAGGGACACACACATGCAACACCCCCACCCACACCCACTACAACACACACACTAATGCATATCAATACATCACAGTTACACACCCCAAACCCCCCAGAAGAATGCAAAGACAATAGAAAATGAGTGTAACCATTGTAATATATTAAAAACAAGTAGGCAGAAATATATATATACACCATGTACAAAATAAATACCAAGCATAGTAGTCCAGGTAGTGCACAAAGAAAGTACGTGGAACACTGGGACCACACGGTATGGGCGAGGCCCACACAAGATCCCTGACCATGACGGAGAGAACACTGCAGGCGCATCAGACAGCAACTAAACAGGCACCTCAGGGGGAGGGAAAGGGGGGCACCTCAGCCGCTTGAGTGCACGACGCCAAATCCACGAGGGGGCCACATGCCCACTGTTCAGTCCTGGGGAGTGCAAAGCCACAGTCTCACAAGTCTCTACAGTGGGTGGTCTGCCCACTCTTCAATCCTGGGGAGTGCAAAGCCACAGTCTCACAAGTGGATGACAGTCTCCACTGGTTCTGGAGGGGGCATGGTGCCCAGGGTGCATCATTCACCCCGTGACGGACCCAGTATGCTCAGTGCCCCTGCCGCTCATGGGCTAGCGGTACTTGAGATGGCGGTGCCCTGTTCAGCGGTGCTTGAGATGGCGGTGCCAAGTTCAGCGGTGCTTGAGATGGCGGTGACCTGTTCAGCGGTGCTTGAGATGGCAGTGCCCTGTTCTGCGGTGCTTCAGATGGCGGTCTACATTGCAGGGTCTCAGCTGCTGGCGGTCCTTCATGGCCCAGCGGGCCTTTTGCTGGTGGTCCTTCATGGCCCAACGGGCCTTTTGCTGGCGGTCCTTCATGGCCCAGCTGGGCTGGCCTCCTGGGCAGCTGGGCTGGTGCTGGCGGTGGCCTCCTGGGCAGCTGGGCTGTTGCTGGCCTCCTGGGCAGCTGGGCTGGCGGGGGCCTCCTGGGCAGCTGGACTTGTGCTGGTGGTGGCCTCCTGGATAGCGGGGATGATGGCGGTCTTCTCCGCCGTGCTGCTCTTCCCAGACTTGCCGTGTTTCTTGTGGCCCTTCCCCACCTTGGAAGGTGTCACAGCTGACTCCACACTCCCACCGGGACCCTTGGGAACGGCTTTGGTGGCTGAGTCTTCCCCCTCTCCAACCGGGCACTGGCCAACTTCTGATGCTTCACAGGTGGGGGACTGTCTGTGCTGTGGCTCCGTGCCACACTGGCTGCCCTGGTGGCCGGTGCACTCCACATTCCGGTGACTACAGGCACCACTGGTCCCGGAGATGTTGTGGCTGAGGTGCTAGTTCGGGGCCTAGGAGACGGACGGGGTGGGGGAGGTGTGGGGAAGAGGTCAAGGGTGGACAGAAAAAGTTTTTTTGACACACTGGGACGGGCAGCTGGAGGGGGTTTGGGAGTGGAGGAAGAGGTGGTGGCTGTAGGAGGTGTACGTTTGGTGACTTTGGGTGAAGGTGCATGCGCTGGAGGCTGTCGTGAGGTGGATGGCTGTTGGGTGGGTGTGTGCCTGCGTTTGTGTATCTTGGGAGGGGGCATCACAGACACACTGGGAGAGGACACAGGGGACGTGTGAATGGTAGTGGGGGTGGTGACTGCACGTGAGCGGGGTGTGGTGGTGGGTGTGCTGGAGAGGTAGTGCATGCAGGTGTGAGTGTAGACGAGACTGGGAGGAAGGAGGGAGACGAGGAGGAGGGGGACACAGTGGAGGCAGTGGATATTGGTGTGTCTGCATGTGTGTGATGCTTGCGTGAGTGCCTGTGGGATGTGTGGTGCTTATGTTTGCCTGAGCTTCCCTTGGGTGTTGAGGTGTGTGCATGCTGGTCTGCAGGTGTGCTTGAGATAGGCAGAGGTACAGGGGATTGGGTTGGGGTTGAGGAAGTTGGAGGGGGGATGCTAGAGACGGGGACAATGGCTGCCATCAGTGCTGGGGCCAGAGTCTGAAAAGCTCGGTGAAGGGCCACCTGACCATAATGAATGCCCTCCAGGAATGCATTGGTTTGTTGCAACTGCCTCTCTACACCCTGGATGGCATTCAAAATGGTAGACTGCCCAACAGTGAGGGACCTGAGGAGGTCAATGGCCTCCTCACTGAGGGCAGCAAGGGTGTCTGGGGCAGGGCCTGAGGTGCCTGGGGCGAAGGTGATGCCCACCCTCCTGGGTGAGCGGGCACGGGGCAAAGGCTAAGGGGCTGTTGGGAGGGCGGTGCTGGTAGGGGGGTTGGCGGCTGTACCTGTAGATGTGGTGGGCACAGATGTTGCCGCCACCACAAGGGAGCTCCCACCAGCGGACGAGTCCGTGTCGCTGGTCTCAGCTCCTGTCCCCGCCATGGAGCTCCCCTCGCCCTCCGTCCCACTGGTGAATTCTTACTCTGTAGTGTCGCCCTCCAGGGCCATGTGGGATGAAGCTCCCTTGTGCTCCGGTGCCACTGCTCCTCCGCCTGATGATGCTAATGCACACAAGAACAGGGAGACCAAAAAAAGGGTGGGGAAGACAGAAGAAAGACATGTTGAGTGCATGCATTATTTCTACCGTTGGTGGACACGACAGACACAGAAGCCCCCTGCACTACGCCGCGCTCTTGGGCTCCACTGTTCAATTCCTGGGAAATGGCCTACAAGGCTATGGACGACATCTGCACACATAGATGACACAGAGGCATGACTAGGTGTACTTGGCACTCTACAGAGGTGGGGTGGGGTGCCACATGGCCTGCCTTACGGAGGGGCCTTGCCTACGCAACTCGCCCTGGCCTAGGGAAACCCACAGCCCACCTCCCCCACCCAGACACCTCGTAATGCGCGCAAAGTCAGCTGAATGAGAGTGTACTCACTCCCTTGTGTCTGCTGTGATGCCCTCAAGCGCCCATTCAACTCCGGGTAGGCCACCGCCAGGATCCTGAACATCAGGGGGGACATGGTGCGACGGGCACTCCTCCCACGTTGGGAGGCCATCCCCAGCTGAGCCTCCGCCGTCTTCTTGCTCCAGCGGCGAATGTCCTCTCAATCTTTTCTGGCAGTGGGTGCTCCGTCTGTGGTAGACCTCCAGGGTCCGGACGTCCTTGGCGATGGCACACCAAATATCTTTCTTCTGGTGGGCGCTGACCTGCGGGAAATGTACAGGGGAAAAAGAGAAGTTATTACCAACTACACCGTCAAACTGATTGGCCCCCATCCCTACCCTTGCCATGTGGCACATGCATTCACCGTCTTTCATGCACGCAGAACTCTGACCCCTTCCTTCATACATCCAGCCCTCTTCAAACAGGCATAGCCCAAACAACATGCTCCCTGTGTACTTACCTGTTTGCCTGGAGGACCGTAGAGTAGCGTGTACTGGGGGAGGACCCCATCCACGATTTTCTCCAACTCCTCTGATGTGAAGGCAAGGGCCCTTTCTCCAGACACTCGAGCCATTGTCTATTCCAGACCAAGGTCACAGCAGCACTTGCAGTGTAGGTCCTCTCCTGTCGAAGATCAGGTATCGAGTGATTGAACAGATAGAAAATGGCGGTCACATCCGCGGCGGTGCGTACCGTCACCGCCGGCATACATCGTCATTCGCTCCTGGGACCCATAGGGTCCAATGTTAACCAATGCAGCATTGCACTGCGGTCTTCGACCGCCTACCACAACGGTGTGCCACCCCAGCGCAGTTACCTCACATCCCATTGTCCCACTTTACAGATCAGGCAGCCACAATTTCTGGGGCCCACATGGCTTAATTTTCAACTGCGCCACACAGTCCTAGGCCTAGACTCTATACACACACAGGCCACCTTTTTTGTCTGAATGGTGTTCTGTGTAAACTGTTGTTTGATTCTGTGATCGCTGTTGTCCTTCATAGGCACCGTCCGCTGGGACATGTGAGGAGATGGCGCCATCCTCCGGTGTACCGACCGTTGGTGGACCTGTCGACAATGAAGGAGCGACATTTGATTATCACAGACAGGCTTGACCGTGCCACAATCCAGGAACTGTGTACCCAGTTGGAGCCAGACCTGATGTCAGCAATCCGCCATCCCACAGGAATCCCCCCTCAAGTGCAGGTGCTGTCAGTACTCCATTTCCTGGCAAGTGGGTCATTTCAAACAACAGTGGCCATGGCATCAGGGATGTCCCAGCTATGTTTTCCAACGTATTGTCCAGAGTGTTGTCTGCCCTTCTGATACACATGCGGATATACATCGTTTACCCTCAGGTGGAGGATTTGCCTACCGTGAAAGATGATTTCTATGCCCTGGGACATATCCCCAACATCATAGGTGCCATTGATGGGACCCATGTGGCTTTGGTCCCCCCCCCCCACAGGAGTGAACAGGTGTACAGAAACCAGAAGAGTTATCATTCTATGAATGTACAGATGGTATGTTTGGCAGACTAGTACATCTCCCATGTGAATGCCATGTTCCCAGGCTCAGTGCATGACGCTTACATCCTGCAGAATAGCAGCATCCCTTATGTGATGGGTCAACTCCAGAGGCACCGTGTGTGGCTATTAGGTGAGCACCTGGAAGCAAGTCAGTGGGAATGGTTGTCTGGGTCTGGGGATATCCCTCCAGGTTAGTGTGTGTCTAACAGTTGTCCCTCACCATTTGCAGGTGACTCTGGTTACCCCAACCTGTCATGGCTACTGACCCCAGTGAGGAATCCCAGGACAAGGGCAGAGGAACACTACAATGAGGCCCATGGGCGAACTAGGAGGGTGATCGAGCGGACCTTCGGGCTCCTGAAAGCCAGGTTCAGGTGCCTCCATATGACAGGTGGATTCCTATTCTACTCACCAAAGAATGTGTGCCAGATCATCATGGCCTGCTGTATGCTTCATAACTTGGCTTTGCGAAGACAGGTGCCTTTTCTGCAGGAGGATGGTCCAGATGGCGGTGTTGTGGCAGCTGTGGAGCCTGTGGACAGTGAAGACGAGGAAGCAGAGGAAGAAGACATGCACAACAGGGACTCAGTGATCCAACAATGTTTCCAGTGAGACACAGGTAAGAATCCAAACATGCCTACTACATGTACTTTAACACTACTACCACTCTACTGTGTGTCGTTTTCACCCAGTGTATGGTCACTGAGTTGTCACTTTCGGTAGGAAAGTACCATCTTGCCTGGCATGTTACCCCCATTTTTCACTGTATATATGTTGTTTTAGTTGTATGTGTCACTGGGACCCTGGTAACCCAGGGCCCCAGTGCTCATAAGTGTGCCTGAATGTGTTACCTGTGTAGTGACTAACTGTCTCACTGAGGCTCTGCTAATCAGAACCTCAGTGGTTATGCTCTCTCATTTCTTTCCAAATTGTCACTGACAGGCTAGTGACCATTTTTACCAATTTACATTGGCTTACTGGAACACCCTTATAATTCCCTAGTATATGGTACTGAGGTACCCAGGGTATTGGGGTTCCAGGAGATCCCTATGGGCTGCAGCATTTCTTTTGCCACCCATAGGGAGCTCTGACAATTCTTACACAGGCCTGCCACTGCAGCCTGAGTGAAATAACGTCCACGTTATTTCACAGCCATTTTACACTGCACTTAAGTAACTTATAAGTCACCTATATGTCTAACCTTTACCTGGTAAAGGTTAGGTGCAAAGTTACTTAGTGTGAGGGCACCCTGGCACTAGCCAAGGTGCCCCCACATTGTTCAGAGCCAATTCACTGAACTTTGTGAGTGCGGGGACACCATTACACGCGTGCACTACATATAGGTCACTACCTATATGTAGCTTCACCATGGTAACTCCGAATATGGCCATGTAACATGTCTATGATCATGGAATTGCCCCCTCTATGCCATCCTGGCATTGTTGGTACAATTCCATGATCCCAGTGGTCTGTAGCACAGACCCTGGTACTGCCAGACTACCCTTCCTGGGGTTTCACTGCAGCTGCTGCTGCTGCCAACCCCTCAGACAGGCAGCTGCCCTCCTGGGGTCCAGCCAGGCCTGGCCCAGGATGGCAGAACAAAGAACTTCCTCTGAGAGAGGGTGTGACACCCTCTCCCTTTGGAAAATGGTGTGAAGGCAGGGGAGGAGTAGCCTCCCCCAGCCTCTGGAAATGCTTTGTTGGGCACAGATGTGCCCAATTCTGCATAAGCCAGTCTACACCGGTTCAGGGACCCCTTAGCCCCTGCTCTGGCGCGAAACTGGACAAAGGAAAGGGGAGTGACCACTCCCCTGACCTGCACCTCCCCTGGGAGGTGTCCAGAGCTCCTCCAGTGTGCTCCAGACCTCTGCCATCTTGGAAACAGAGGTGCTGCTGGCACACTGGACTGCTCTGAGTGGCCAGTGCCACCAGGTGACGTCAGAGACTCCTGCTGATAGGCTCCTTCAGGTGTTAGTAGCCTTTCCTCTCTCCTAGGTAGCCAAACCCTCTTTTCTGGCTATTTAGGGTCTCTGTCTCTGGGGAAACTTTAGATAACGAATGCATGAGCTCAGCCGAGTTCCTCTGCATCTCCCTCTTCACCTTCTGATAAGGAATCGACCGCTGACCGCGCTGGAAGCCTGCAAACCTGCAACATAGTAGCAAAGACGACTACTGCAACTCTGTAACGCTGATCCTGCCGCCTTCTCGACTGTTTTCCTGCTTGTGCATGCTGTGGGGGTAGTCTGCCTCCTCTCTGCACCAGAAGCTCCGAAGAAATCTCCCGTGGGTCGACGCAATCTTCCCCCTGCAACCGCAGGCACCAAAAAGCTGCATTACCGGTCCCTTGGGTCTCCTCTCAGCACGACGAGCGAGGTCCCTCGAATCCAGCGACACCGTCCAAGTGACCCCCACAGTCCAGTGACTCTTCAGCCCAAGTTTGGTGGAGGTAAGTCCTTGCCTCACCTCGCTGGGCTGCATTGCTGGGAACCGCGACTTTGCAAGCTACTCCGGCCCCTGTGCACTTCCGGCGGAAATCCTTCATGCACAGCCAAGCCTGGGTCCACGGCACTCTAACCTGCATTGCACGACTTTCTAAGTTGGTCTCCGGCGACGTGGGACTCCTTTGTGCAACTTCGGCGAGCACCGTTTCACGCATCCTCGTAGTGCCTGTTTCTGGCACTTCTCCGGGTGCTACCTGCTTCAGTGAGGGCTTTTTGTCTTGCTCGACGTCCCCTCTCTCTGCAGGTCCAATTTGCGACCTCCTGGTCCCTCCTGAGCCCCAGCAGCGTCCAAAAACGCCAAACGCACGATTTGCGTGTAGCAAGGCTTGTTGGCATCCATCCGGCGGAAAAACACTTCTGCACGACTCTCCAAGGCGTGGGGGATCCATCCTCCAAAGGGGAAGTCTCTAGCCCTTGTCGTTCCTGCAGTATTCACAGTTCTTCAGCCTAGTAAGAGCTTCTTTGCACCAACCCCTGGAATTTCTTGGGCATCTGCCCATCTCCGAGCTGCTTGTGACTTTTGGACTTGGTCCCCTTGTTCCACAGGTACCCTCAGTCAGGAATCCATCGTTGTTGCATTGCTGATTTGTGTTTTCCTTGCATTTTCCCTCTAACACGACTATTTTGTCCTTAGGGGAACTTTAGTGTACTTTGCACTCACTTTTCAGGGTCTTGGGGAGGGTTATTTTCCTAACTCTCACTATTTTCTAATAGTCCCAGCGACCCTCTACAAGGTCACATAGGTTTGGGGTCCATTCGTGGTTCGCATTCCACTTCTGGAGTATATGGTTTGTGTTGCCCCTATCCCTATGTTTCCCCATTGCATCCTATTGTAACTATACATTGTTTGCACTGTTTTCTAAGACTATACTGCATATTTTTGCTATTGTGTATATATATCTTGTGTATATTTCCTATCCTCTCACTGAGGGTACACTCTAAGATACTTTGGCATATTGTCATAAAAATAAAGTACCTTTATTTTTAGCATAACTGTGTATTGTGTTTTCTTATGATATTGTGCATATGACACTAAGGCCCTCATTCTGACCCTGGCGGTCTTTGACCGCCAGGGCGGAGGACCGCGGGAGCACCGCCGACAAGCCGGCGGTGCTTCAATGGGGATTCCGACCGCGGCGGTAAAGCCGCGGTCGGACCGGCACCACTGGCGGGGTCCCGCCAGTGTACCGCGGCCCCATTGAATCCTCCGCGGCGGCGCAGCTTGCTGCACCGCCGCGGGGATTCTGACCCCCCCTACCGCCATCCAGATCCCGGCGGTCGGACCGCCGAGATCCGGATGGCGGTAGGGGGGGTCGCGGGGCCCCTGGGGGCCCCTGCAGTGCCCATGCCACTGGCATGGGCATTGCAGGGGCCCCCGTAAGAGGGCCCCTAAATGTATTTCACTGTCTGCTGCGCAGACAGTGAAATACGCGACGGGTGCAACTGCACCCGTCGCACAGCTTCCACTCCGCCGGCTCGATTCCGAGCCGGCTTCATCGTGGAAGCCTCTTTCCCGCTGGGCTGGCTGGCGGTCTGAAGGAGACCGCCCGCCAGCCCAGCGGGAAAGTCAGAATTACCGCCGCGGTCTTTCGACCGCGGAACGGTAACCTGACGGCGGGACTTTGGCGGGCGGCCTCCGCCGCCCGCCAAGGTCAGAATGAGGGCCTAAGTGGTACTGTAGTAGCTTCACACGTCTCCTAGTTCAGCCTGAGCTGCTTTGCTAAGCTACCATTATCTATCAGCCTAAGCTGCTAGACACCCTATACACTAATAAGGGATAACTGGGCCTGGTGCAAGGTGCAAGTACCCCTTGGTACTCACTACAAGCCAGTCCAGCCTCCTACACTTTCCCTTAGGATTTCACAGATGTGGGTCCCACTGTGTGACATCTGCTTAGATTCCTCATGGACTAGAGCTGTGTGACATAGGTATGTTGACATTCCTATTTAAAAAGCATTTTGTCACTGTAATTGCTAATACACTATTTTGAAATCACACAGACTCCAGATTGTTTTGTGCTTTAGGTGTGTTTATTTAAGTGCTCAATATTGGAGGGGGTAGTGAAATGGTGAGGGGTGATGGCGGAGGAATGTCCATGGCAGAGTCCAGTCTATTATTCTCACAGGTGCATTGCCCATATGGGCATAGGAAGTGGAGCTGGGGCAGTTTAAGTATGGACAGGGTAAAAAAGTGGGACAGTAGGATGGCAATCAGGGTGGTCTCATTTCTTGGCCCTGGGTCTTGGCATCGTGCTCTGTCTTTTTCTTGGATCTCAGGGACCGTTTGTGGGGTGGTTCTCCCTCTGAAGGGGGTGGGGTGCTGGTGTGGTGATCCTGTGGCGGGGCGTCCTGTCCACTAGTGCCGGCGGAGGTGGTAGGCAGTTCATCGTCCATGCTAGTGTCAGAGGCCCCTTGTAGTGCCACAGTGTCCCTCCTGGTGTTCACAAGTTCCTTCAACACCCCTACGATGGTGCCCAGGGTGGAGCTCATGGTTCTGAGTTCCTCCCTGGAGCCCATATACTGTTCCTCCTACAGGCGCTGGGCCTCCTGAAACTTGGCCAGTACCGTTGCCGTCATCTCCTGGGAGTGGTGG
This sequence comes from Pleurodeles waltl, assembly GCF_031143425.1. Lineage (NCBI taxonomy): Eukaryota > Metazoa > Chordata > Amphibia > Caudata > Salamandridae > Pleurodeles > Pleurodeles waltl. Next base: position 271,516,744 of record NC_090446.1, read on the forward strand.
TATGCCCCCATGATGGAGGAGAGGGCCTTGTGGAGAGTGGGTTCCCTTGGCCTGTCAGCCCCCTGTCGCACAGCAGCCCTCCCAGTTCCCCTGTGTTCCTGGGCCTCTGTCTCCTGGACCGTGAGCCCACTACCACTGCCCCAGGACTCTGTTGTTGTTGGGGTGATGGGTTATCCTGGGTTCCCTGTAGTGGTGGACACACAGCTGATTGACGTGTCCTGGGGACGGAGGTATCGGCCCGCTGGGTGGGTGATGTGCTGGTGTTTCCAGAGGGTGGAAGGTCTGTAGTGGCCTGTGACTGTGTGATGGGAACCGACTGTCCCAAGGTCCCCGATGGGCAGGGTTGGTCATCTAGATCCAGTTGGACAGAGGTGCTGTCATCACTGTGGGTCTCTTCTGTTTGTGGTGTGGACATGTGTGGACCCTCCTGTCCGGTGACGTTGGGTAGGGGTCCTGCATGGGTATAAAAGGATGGTTATTACATCTGTGTGTGTCATGGTGTGCAATGGGTGGGTGACCGTGTACCCCAGTGTTTGCATTCCGGTGTGGGACCTTGTGTGAGGATGGTTTAGGGGGTTGTATGGGTATGTGCAGTGGGCATGCTTTAGTGATGGGTGTCCATGCTTTATTGTTGCATGCAGGGCTTGGTGTTGGGATGGGTGATTAGTGATGTTGGGACATATGTGAGGGGTTGGGGTGCTGGGGTTGGGGGTGAGGGTGGGGGTATGTGATAGCATGCAGGTAGGGTGGGGGTTATAATATTTATGATTGGACTTACCAGAGTCCATTCGTCCACCTACTCCTGTGAGGCCCTCAGGATGCAGTATAACCAAGACCTGCTCCTCCCATGTTGTTAGTTGTGGGTGAGGAGGTGGGGGTCTGCCGCCAGTCCGCTGAACCACCAGGTGGTGTCTTGAGACCACGGAACGCACCTTCCCCCCTAGGTCATTCCATCTCTTCCTGATGTCCTTCCGATTTCTTGGGTGCTGTCCCACTGCGTTGACTCTGTCCACTATTCTTCACCATAGCTCCATCTTCCTTGCAATGGAGGTGTACTGCACCTGTGCTCTGAATAGCTGTGGCTCTACCCAGACGATTTCCTCCACCATGACCCTGAGGTCCTCCTCTGAGAACCTGGGGTGTCTTTGCCTTGCCATGGGGTGGTGTAGGTGATGTGTGGGGTTGAGTGTGTGGTGATAAGTGTGCTGATATGTAGTGGTGTGTTGTGTGAGGTGCGTGGAAGTTGTGTGGGTGATGGTGTTGTGTGCCTGTGGATGCTGTTGTTCTTGCTGGTGCTCTCTCTCTGGCCTTCTTTTGGAATTTTGTGTCGTGGGGGTTTATGGGTGATGTGGGTGTGTGTTTTATATTGTATTGTGTGTGTAGGAGTGGTGTGTGTATGTGTATCAGGTGTATGTATTTCGAATTGTCCAATGTGGCTGTGTTTTGTAAGAGTGTGTGTATTTTGAGCGTGGCGGTGTGTACCGCCAATGGAATACCGCAGTTGAAAGACCGCCACGTGGATTCTTGTGTCATGATAGTGTGGGCGTATTTCTGTTGGCGTGACAGTGGAGGATTTGTTTTCGCCAGTTTAGCACTCACCTTTGGTGGGGCGGACTTGTGTGGGTGTCTGAATTTTGGCGGATTCCGAAATGTGGGTCATAATAGCTGTGGCTGTTTTCCACGGCAGCGGCGGTGTGTTGGCGGTCTTCTGCATGGCGGTAGGCAGCTTTTACCGCCAATGTTGTAATGACCGCCATAGTCTAAGGTACTCTTATTCTGGAAAGTTTTTAGAAACTGTTGTGGGAGGGCACTAACTTTTTGGGAATGCTGAATGGAGACAAGGCCATGATTTTTAAAGAACTGTTGAAATTGGCGGCTGGCAGGGCATTCTGGGCGGACCGAGTCCACTCTTGTTCCTAATGATCTGAGATTAAAATCTCCACAGATGATGATGTTAAAGCCAATGTGATTGCAGACTGCTCCATCCAATGTGTCAACTAGTTGTGCCATGCTTTCTCCTTTTGCTTGGCCAAATTTCTTAAAGAAAAGGTTGATTATTTGTAGCATTTGGTTATGGTAGGTACTGTACTAACTAGAAAGTCTAAATTGACATTTAAATAGATAAAGATGCCTCCAGAGGGTTTCCCCAAAATCTTTCTTGTTGTAGCAGACTGTTGTATTTCACGGAAACCTGGGATAGCCGATGAACATGTTAACCAAGTTTCCTTTAGGCGTAATATATCCCAATTTGTTAGATGTTGTTGAGCTGCATTGTGGTTTAGGAGTCTCTTCAGGCCTGTGACATTCCAAGAGATGATTTTTAAGTGATAATCACTGATCTCTGATTGACTATTGTTGTTAGGCATAGTGTTGAGGTGTTCTGATTGGAGTGTTGGTGCTCCAGTTTGGGCTACTCGCATTCCCTTAGTCAAATTACACTTTTCTGATGCTGCTTGTTGGGGTAGGATGGGTACAGGACATAGAGAGTTTGGTGTACTACTCATCTGCCTTTTGATGGGCAACGCCTTTTACAATGCTATTGGTGCTAGATTATTGGTGCAAAGTTTGACTTGATTCTTTGAGTGGTTAAGGGTATTTCCAATGAACCATTGGTTCCTTCTTTATACCCCATTCCTCTAGATAATGTTTATTCATCAGTGCCATATCAGCTAGAGTCAGTGATCTTAGGCTCATTATAGTGGATTCACGTTGGTTACTGTGCTCAGGCAGCACCTTAAATGCTACTCTCACGACATCGTCAGTTTTGATATTAATCGCCTCTGGTAGGGCCTTAAACAGTCTCAGCAAGTTTGCACGGTTCAGGATGTCATGGTTGTCTTCAGAACAATATTCGGGTATGAGGGCTGTCTTTACTATGGGTGCGCTATTTCCCTGTTCAATTGACCCCTATGTTTCTCCCTCAATTTCATTTGGTGTACTTAATTTATTCCTACTTGAGTTGGCAAATTTGGGCACATTTGGTAATTGATCTGGTTGTCCAGGCATTTCCAGGTTATAATGCAGGAAGTCTGAGCTTGTCCCTGTAGAGCTGACCGGCTTGGGGTCCAGAATACTTTTCATGGGCATTGGATACCCGGAACCTCACTTGATGTAGCAATTGTTGGGCCGTTTGAAATTGCTTGGGCCAGTGTCCTTGTGAGTCAATTATCAGCTGACTGGGAGGCTGAACAGACAAAAGGACTGCTTAATTTTGTACCAGTGTTATCGTTATTGTGTACGCCAACAGGGGCCGGTGATAATAAATGTTGGTTGACTGTTGATTGGAGAGCTTCCTGATTGCCCTGAGTTTTTTTCCCATCCTTGTATATTTAAAGATGGGGTATGTTCTTGATTTGTCTGAGGATGCCATTATAGGACCCCTTTTTTTCGTTGCCTATTGTGTCTTCATTTTCAAGTTGTTCTTGGCCTATTTTTAACCTTTTTTTTGGCTCTTTTTGAAAGTGTTTCTGGCCCATTAGGGGTGCTGCTGTTTGTTGGATCATTTGGATCCACTTTACTCCTCATTTCCTCTCTCTGTTGAGGCAGAGTGGGTGGATGCTCTAGCGTGATCTTTGAATCATTATGTGAGTGCGGACTGACATTTGTAGTAATGGGCGAGCCTTCTGATTGGGGCAACTGTGAAACAAGTGTAGCTAGCAGAATGCAAGAGTCTGTTTGGGCTGGTTCCATCCGTGGAGTATGCATTGTTTGTCTAGTTAGCCTCGCCTTAAGTATTGGGGGCTTGGCAGAGCTTGAGTTATGCAAAGCTGCTTTCCATTCCATAATCATACTAGTCAAAATGTCCTGTAAAGATGACAGTTTGTCCACAAGTGGTGTGCAGACACACGCGCAGACACATGCAGGTGCTGCGGTATCTGAGTATTGCCCACTTTGTTCTATAGCTATTAACTTTGCTTCTGTTTCAATGATGGTGTTAGCTAGTGCATGTATGAAATCCAGTTGCATTTCTACCCTTTCTGATTGCCATGTGTGGGCACTGATTGTGCCTGCCAAGGTAGTATTGATTGAGGCCAGTACATTGTTGTGGTCTATGTTAGTTTGAATTGCCAGATGGATTGCCCTCACCTGGGCAACAGTTAAGTCCAACTGACTTTCATTATCTGGCAGATGGTGTGGGGTGCTGGAGCTACTGCAAGTTCTTGCTCTGGCAGTGATCTGTCTACTTACTTCTTCAGATGACACTAGGGATGAGTAAGCCAGCTGCTCAGATGATCCCCCGTTAGAGCCAGGGCAGACTCTTTCCAGTAGCTGGCTTCTTTTTGGCAGAGTTGGCACAGCGAGGAAGGTGGCTGCATCTACAGTCCTAAACTATAGTTTGAAGCAAACACTGAGGCTTTATCAGTTAGCAGGCTAGTCTGGGCGGCATCACTGCCATCATACTCAATCCAATCTTTGTATTTTGTGTGGTCTGCCACTGTCTCTAATGTATTATATGTTACAGTGTTTGGTGATAATTCTATGATTGTGCCATCTTTTGGCAGGATGGTATTTGATGATAATTCTATGATTGTGCCATCTTTTGGCTGGACCGATCCATTTAACCCTCAGTCCTGACATGTTGGCGAGCGATGATTGGCAAGATTCTTGATGCTTGGGAAATTCCCAATAAAAGGCAATTCCGATGTTTGATTCAAATTTGGTAAATTTGGTAGGATTTATTTCTGTATTTTTCTGAAGAAGTCCAGAACCGACCGTTGGTCAGTTCCCTTTACTAACTTTCTGTGTTTTGTTACTACTTCTATACCAGCTGTGCTGGGGCCTAGTGGATCTTGATTTACAGCACTATGCAAGGCGGATGGCTGCCTCTCCAATGCAGTTTTGAATTGCTCACTCTTGTGTGCTCTGGGGTTGTTGCATGGCTGCATAGGCTTCCAGGGGGACACGGTAGTGGTGTCTAAGCATGTTCCCCTTCATCTCTCTCCCCGCCATCCCCCTTCTCTCCCTCCCTCTTGGGTGTTGGGTAATGCCCTCAATGAGCAGGAGGGCCACCATCCGCCAGAATGCCTTGCTTTAAAATATTTTGCTGTTTCTCTAATTTGTTGGCGGAAAGACACAGGCTGGACAATTTGCAGATGAGTACATGTGCAATTGGTCTTGTTAGCTGAGTTGAAAGCTGGTTGAAGCTGGAGCTGGAGCTGGGGTGTCCGATATTGCCTCCAATATTGTTGATATCGGCATTTTTGCTCCTGGCCCTATGCAGGCTGCCTAAATGGGGCATTATGGTATGCGTATTGATCTCTGTTGATGACAGGGCCACAGAGATGTTATAGAGGACATTAACACCCTTGGAAATGTATGTTTGATGCAGAGCTTGAAGGGGCTGATGGGTGGGAGCAATGTGTGCTTCAGGAGTGCTTCAGGTGTGCGGTTTCCCGTAGGTTTCCGCCTAAGGATGCGGACACTAGCTTGGGCATAGGCAGGGGCATGAGCGGGGCCTACCGGAATCCTGCAAGCCACAACCAGCGCTAGCCAGGCCGCAGCCGCAGGACCTCCATGGCACGCACTTGGCAGGAGCTTATAGCAGCTCCACACTCAACCCCTCCTGTCCTCTCAGGTCCACTCAGGTCTCTCCAGGGGCTCCCTCATGCCTGTTCTGCACCACTCTTCTACCTCATGCTCTATCCCCTCTCACCTCTTCACTTCCTCGCCTTCTGCCAATCATTGTGGTGGTCGCCGTCCCTCTCGGCTAGTCTTTCACAGCTGATGACACCGATGGTGCTGATGCTGTTGCTGGTCCCCTGGTAAATGACTTGTTAATCTTTTTTGGGGGAATTTGGCAGATGTTTTATGGGTTTTGGGGGGATTTGAGGGGCTGCGTTGAGCCGTGTTGAGCCGTGTTGAGCCGCGAGAGTCAGATGCAGCAGAGTAAGGCAGCAAGACAGCACCATGGTAAGATGATGGCAAGGCTGGGATGGAGAAAGAGCCCCCCCCAGCAATCTTGGGTGCACAATGCTAGATGGCTCAAAGACTCTTGGGTTCCTGACTGTGCACTCAGGGCTACCGCTGTGCTCTAAGCCCCCCCAACAGCATATCACAGCCTCGCGTCACAGTGTCAGCCCTTCGCTTCTCTGTCATGCAGTCAGAAAAGGTTATGAGGTTACATCTGTTGTGCTGGCATTGACCCATTGCACCCTGTCTCTCTGTCTCCCACCCACCCTCTCTCTCCTCCTCTTTGTGTGCATCAGCACCATCTGGTCGAAGGAGAAGGGGTACTGGTGAGTGGGGAAGTTTCAGCCCACGGGACACAGGAGGCTAAATCCAGCGGAGCCGATGTGACCAGTCTGACAGAGGGCGAGAGGGAGTGCCACAGGGGAGACAGGATCAATCACACCATCTTCAGATTCCTCCTCTGATAGCAGCTCCCTGGCGGTGGCAGACCCATCTGGGACTACTCCAGTTACATCCTTCTCTGCCAACAGCCTTTCCAACCCTCCATGTAGCTCCCCACCAGGTTGCCAGCTCACCCAGGAGGTTGGGCGTCTCCTTCGCCGCAGGCACCTCAGCCACCACCCCAGTCAGCCCTGCTGCCATCAATGAGAAGGCTATTGACCTCCTGAGGTCCACCTCTGCAGGACAGTCAACCATCACGAATGCCATCCAGGGAATGGCATCGCAGATGCAGCAAACCAACGCATTCATGCATGGTCTGCAACTCCCTTGCCAACTTCTTCCACCACAAGATCACAAACATCCATGACAGCTTCTACAGCCATACCTCCCCTCCACTCACTGACTCCGCTGACTCTCCACTCACCTTCAACCACGACCCCCTACTCGTCTGGGCCAACGTAAACAACGACGACACAATCAAAACCATGAGCACTATCAACTCTGGATCTCCATCAGACGCATGCCTGTATCACATCTTTAACAAAGCAAGCGCCACCATCGCACCCCACCTCCGCAAAATCATCAATATCTCCTTCGAGACCGGGACCTGCCCGAGAGCCTGAAGCATGCTGAAATCAAACCCCTACTCAAGAAACCCATGGCTGACCTGAGAGACCTCAAGAATTTCCGTCCCATCTCCCTGCTCTCATTCCCGGCCAAGGTCATTGAGAAGATCGTCAACAGACAACTGACCCACTTCCTCGAAGAAAACAACATCCTGGACCCTTCCCAGTCAGGGTTCCGCAGAAACCACAGTACCGAAACCGCCCTCATCGCAGCCACCAACGACATCAGGGTCCTGCTTGACATTGGCGAAACCACGGCCCTCATCCTCCTGGACTTCTCGGCCGCCTTCGATACCGCCTGCCACAGAATCCTACGCACATGCCTCCACAACGCAGGGATCCGTAACAGAGCTCTGGAGTGGACCACCTCCTTCCTCTCCGGCAGATCCCAGAGCGTCCGCCTCCCCCTTTCTGCTCAGAAGCATCCAAGATCATCTGCGGCGTTCCCCAAGGATCATCCCTCAGCCCTACACTATTCAACATCTACATCGCCCCTCTCGCCCACTTGGCCGGCTACACAACCTCAACATCATCTCCTACACCGATGACACCCAACTGATCCTTTTTCTCACCAAGGACTCCCTCACCGCCAAATCCAACCTCCGCGAAGGAATGAAGGCCGTTGCAGAATGGATGAGAAACAGCAGACTGAAGTTGAACTCAGACAAGACGGAGGTCCTCATCCTCAGCGCCAACCCCACAGCCTGGGATGACTCCTAGTGGCCAACCTCTCTGGGAGCAGCCCAAGCACCCACCGACCACGCATGCAACCTGGGCGTCATCCTCCACTCAACACTCTCCATTTCAAAGCAAGTCAGTGCCGTCTCCTCATCCTGCTTCAACTCCCTCCGCATGCTCCGCAAGATCTACAGATGGATCCCCACAGATACAAGAAAAACAGTCACCCAAGCCCTCGTCAACAGCAGACCTGACTACAGAAACGCCCTCTACGCAAGAGCCCCGGCCAAACTCCTAAAACAACTGCAAACCATACAAAATGCCTCTGCACACCTGATCCTCGATGCCCACCGCCACAGCCACATCACCCCCCTCCTGAGAGACCTACACTGGCTCTCCGTCAGAAAAAGGATAACCTTTAAACTCCTTACCCACGCACACAAGGCGCTCCACAACACCGGTCCAGCCTACCTCAACAGACAAATTACCTTCTACACCCCATCCCGCCAAATCCGCTCCGACGACCTCACTCTCACCACCGTCCCCCGCATCCGAAGAGCGACAACCGGAGGCAGATCCTTCTCCCACCTCGCCGCAAGACCTTGAACACCCTTCCTCTGCCCCTATGTCAGACCGAAGACCTGCTGACCTTCAGGAAGCGGCTCAAAACCTGGCCATTTGAGCAGTAGCAGCACCCCCCTCCTCCCCCAGCGCCTTGAGACCCTCATGGGTTGTAGTGCGCTCCACAAATACTTGATTGATTGACGGTTCACTGGCTGGCCTGCACAGATCATTTCTGGCTCTGCCCGCCTCATTGAAGGCAGCCAGTGTCCCTTCTTCCTTCGTCCTCCCTCCAGCTATCTCTTCTCAATCCCTCTCCCCTTACCCATCCAAGGCACCTTTCCTGACCCACATGCATCCACACCAACAGACACAGTATTCTAGGACAAACATAAGCATCACAAATGCCACACACAACATTCAGATGCAGGCATGACAACATCCACTCCCTATACCAACTCCCCCACCACCACCCCTCACAGCCACTACACCACTCACACCTTCATTCACTACCTCATCAGTCCCAGATCCTGCAACAAGTGCACTCACTGCCACCATCACCACAACATCAGACCCACATACATGCACCCCATGCACCACATGCGCACTCAGCACAACACCCCCATAAGCAGCACACCCACCCTACCTGCAGACACCACCACAACATTCACTCATACATCACCCCTGCCATCTCCCTGCATCTCCTCCCCCCTCCTCCCACTACATCTAAACAGCCACAGTCACCCATTGAACAGTCAAGCAGTACACACATGGCATTCAAGCATGCACCTGCACTCAAACCACCTCCACGTACACACCTCTCAACCACTCCTTCTACCTCCACTCCCATACCTTTCTGCAGTGACCATCCCCATGCCCCCCAAAAATGTTTCCTTTGTGAATGTTCTGTTTCCCACCAGTGAACTTGTCCCTGCCCCCCAAACACCGTGTTACCCTCCCCACCCCTGCCGTCCTCTCCTGGTTGTTACCATGCCCCTCCCCATCTAAGACTTCCACCCGCACCAAGTCCGCAGTCACACCTCCCAAGCCCAAACCCAAACCCACTCCCCCAAAAATCTAAGTCTAAGCCCACAACTTCCCCCATCCAAACCTAAGGACCCCCCCTCCCCAAAGCCAAACCTATGGACCCCCCCTTCAAACCCAACCCCCTATCCCTGAGGTGCCTGCATGTCCCATTGATGCCCCTGCCCAGTGGAGGTCAGAAGTTTGCAGTCAGGAGTCAAGTTGGGCCCTGGCATTATGGACATTATGGACTGGGCCCTAGGCCCCTTTGCACATTTTTATTTATAATGGTATTATATTTGTAATATATAAATGCAGCACGACACTGTTGTGGTTGATGGTGACAACCTTGTACTGGCTATCCTTTCACATGTATGTGTGGTAAATATGCGATTTGACATGTGTGAGTGTGTGTGTGTATGTGTGTGTGTTTGTTGGTACGGGTGTTTGTTTGCGTGTGTGTGGGTGTGGCTTGCCGTGCCATGTGTTTGTGTTGTGTGTGTGTTCTAATGTCCTTTCCTCCAGTGTGTGTAGGCTGGTGTATTTACGGTTGGTGTCTTCGTCGCCATCTCTGGTCCTGGAGTTCAATAGCCAGCAGGAGCATTGGGAAGACTTGAAATTCACGTGCCATGGCACCTGCGGACGTGTCTGTGTTCCTGAAGGTGAGTGTTCCCTTTTGAGTGATTCGTTTCCACCAGACTTTTCCTGGCATTGGCCCCACCCCAGAAATCCTGGTGTTGTGCAGCCTCACAATAGAGTTGTGGAAAACAGCCTCACTGCTGGCCTGGATATGGCTGCCGCCAGCGTTGGCGGTCCCTCTGCAGTGGTGTTTCGGGCAGTGACTTGGCTGTGTTCTGTTGGTTCTAACCCTGTGCTTATAATATGGCAGTCTGCTCAGCTGGGGCCGCAGCAGTGCGACCGCCACCTCCATCGGGGCGGTCCACAGACCGCCAGACTCGTAATCACCACCTGAGTGTCATGGGATAGGCTGCCACAAATCACTCTTACCTTTGGTATTGTTGAGGTGCTGCTAGCTAGCCAGAAGGGTTAGGTTGACCGCTGTCACAGTGTGGGATCAGACTCAGTCTCCCATGCTTGGTGGTGTTGCCCCCAGAATCCACCAGTCTAGTTACTACAACGGGAGCCAATTTAGTTCCAGATGTACTTGTACCTAATCTATCTACTACTATGAATAATTTTCTTATTTTCCCATCTTTCAGTACTACTTCTACAGATTAAATGATTGCCCCAAATATGTTTCCCGCGTTAGGGTCCCTTCATTCACACTTCTCATATATCTTCTAGCTGCTGGTGTCATTGTCAGTACATCTAAAGAATCTAAATGATACAGTTTGGGAAATATTAGACCTAAATAATATATTCCCTCACAAAATGCAGGTCTCATGAAATATGCATTTGTTCCACAAATAAAAGACATCGCTGATATGGTTTGATCATCCTCTTGCAAAAGGTGCCATTCACCTCCTGATTATTCAAATGTATGTTTACACTTGCTGTTTCCCACTAATATTTTCCTTCCTTATATGTGTTGTTTATACAGACATATATTTCCTGTCAATCTTTCTTCTACCCTTAATGTAGCAAGAGTTATATTTTTCCTGAATTAATCTTCCTCTATCTTCCATACAATCTTTTGCGCATTATTCTTGTTGATGTCAGCTTTTGTGAGTCTTTCATTTCTTTCTTTTAACATTTGTATAAAAAACTTCTCTTGTTTACTCATTTATGTGTTAAATTTCCCTCATGTGCTTTACCTGTATTTACAGGAAAATAAGGTCTGAAGTAGTGCTAGTCTGTATCCATTTCTTTAGCTTTTGGATGTCAGTTCATGCTTTCATTAGTGGTACCTTGGAAAGCACCATTTCATAAGTTGAAAAATAATATTCAAAATGTTTCAATCTATATACTAAGCTAAGCAACATACTGCAAGAAGTTGCCTTAGTGAGTGGTATGTGATGATATGATACTTTTTTATCTGCTGAAGATAGCATGCATGCACAAACATAATAATCCTTAACGTCTAACATTATTGTGTATTCTTACACTAATCTAGAATAAACATTCATTACATACTCATCTTTCATATAGTCTACAAAGGATGTTTTCAGTCTATCTTTGTCTATTGTGGAATTAAATGTTACATTCTGAAACAAAGACATTGTCTTCTTGGTTTCAGGTGTGAAATAAATCACTAGAACAATTGCTACAGCTATTAATTCCATCACTATGAGGAATGTCCCTAATATATATATATATATATAAACACATATATATATATATATATATATATATATATATATATATATATATATATATATATATATATATATATATATATATATTGTTCTCTTATCGTCTTTCTTGCTTCAGTTAGTGAGTTAGTAAAGTTTTGCTTTATTATTTTGCAAAGTAATCTTCAATAGACAATCCCTGCACTTACTCTGTTCTCTTCTTAATTGTTATCCCTAAGTTTGTTCTTCTTAATCGCTTATAACATCTATTTAACTTTTGTTCTGCTCATTCAATGCCTATTGCAATTTTAAATTTCTTGCTTTCCTTCCAGAGTGTTTTTCTCATCTTCTTTCAGGGCAGTTCTGGAAGGTCTTTGGTCCAGTCAAGTTTGTCAGAGATGGGTATGTTCAGTATTTGTCCTAGGTTGTATCCTTTCTGGCGATAAGTATCTTCGACTAGGTACTCATGCTCATTTTGACCTTCTGAGTGTTTTTGATGTTTCTTCTGTTTAATTGGGATCACTAGATTCTTCCTCCTCTTTGATTATTTTCAGTGGTGGTAGATTATTGCTCACACTAAATCCTTGTTTCTGTTTTACATTTCTCTGCCAAATTTCAGTTACTGTTCTTTTGTTGTTATGTTTGGTCCAACAACTTGTACCCTCTCCTGGGTCTTCAAGTTCTCTTGATGCTACTGGGTTTCCTCCTGAATCTTGGTCTCTGACAATTACAGTTTGCACCTCGTAGTTGTTGCTACAGTGAGAAATACAGCAATTGGACTACTTCACCTGTTAGAGTTTCTTCACCCCAGTTTTCTCTTTGCTGATTCTGATTACCTATTTCTTTTCATGCAACGTTCTATGCAACCTACCCTGAAGCATTAGGCACTCTGGGGGTCATTCTTACTTTGGCGGGCGGCGGAGGCCGCCCGCCAAAGTAACCCCGTCAGAACACCGCACCGCGGTCGAAAGACCGCTGCGGTGATTCTGAGATTTGCCCTGGGCTGGCGGGCGGCCGCCAAAAGGCCGCCCGCCAGCCCAGGGCAAATCAACCTTCCCACGAGGACGCCGGCTCAGAATTGAGCCGGCGTAGTGGGAAGATGCGACGGGTGCAGTGGCACCCGTCGCGTATTTCAGTGTCTGCATAGCAGACACTGAAATACTTTGCGGGGCCCTCTTACGGGGGCCCCTGCAGTGCCCATGCCATTGGCCACTGCATGGGCCATTGGCATGGGCACTGCAGGGGCCCCCAGGGGCCCCGCGGCACCCCCTACCGCCATCCTGTTCATGGCGGGTTTCCCGCCATGAACAGGATGGCGGTAGGGGGTGTCTGAATCCCCATGGCGGCGGAGCGCGCTCCGCCGCCATGGAGGATTCAGAAGGGCAGCGGTAAACTGGCGGGTGACCGCCGGTTTACCCTTTCTGACCACGGCTGAACCGCTGCGGTCAGAATGCCCTTCGGAGCACCGCCGGTCTGTCGGCGGTGCTCCCGTGGCCGGTGACCCTGGCGGTCACCGGCCGCCAGGGTCAGAATCAGGCCCTATATCTTCTTCTGGATTTCTTGCCTTCTGATTGTGAGATGCATGAATGCAGTTCTGAATTCCAGCACATTTTATTGCAGTGTTTGTGATCAGAATTACCTGAAAGCAGTCTTTCCAACAGGGCTCTAAACAGGACTTTCTCACATGTTTCTTAACGTAAATCCAATCTCTAGGATTGAGATTGTAGCACTGTTCTTGGCTTGGGTTTTCAGTAGCAGCTTTAACCTGTTAAGACATAGAGTGCACCACAACAGCCAGACCTTTACAGTAGTCGAGTACCGTGTCATCTGTTATATTCACAACACATGTGCTGGGACTGCAGGTAACCTCTTGGCTCTCCCCAGCAGCACTTCATGAGAAGACAACCCAGTTCTTCAATCTGGATTGTTTTGCAGCCTGAGGGTAAAACGTATAGTCATTTTAATGATGTTGATGCACATACTTTGGCCAATCTTGATTTAATAACACCATTAATTTGTTCCAGTATTCCGATGGCTTCTGGACAGTAGCTGCAATGAAGTTTCTGATCGATTTTCAATGCTGCACATAGCATTTTTATAATCTCACTATTAAAGCGAGTACCTCAATCCGATTCCAGAGAGACAGGCAATCTGTACCTTGGTATCAGTTCTTTTAGTAGTAATTTAGCCACTATTAGACTGTCATTACTCCTTGTTGAATATGCCTCCAGTCACCCGGGAAAAATGCAGACAATCACCAAGCTGTACTGTAGCCCATGGCAAGGTGGTGTTTCAATGAAATCCATCTGCAACCTGTTGAAGGGTCCTCCTGATCTGCCTGCATCACTCAGTGTAACGTGTTCCTTTTCCACATTCATTTCCAGACATTCAACACATCTGTTGCAAACCTCTTCAGACTGTGTCCTGAACCTTGGGTTGTATCAATACTATTTGAATGTTTGAATCATGACATTCCTTCCAAAATGTACCTGTCCATGTAGATGCTGTGTCATTGGGATACGTAGGATGTCTGGTAATCTTGGTCGTACTTCCAATTAAACCTAAATGTTATAATCATCAATCCTACATCCTGCCTTGATCCAACCTGGTTTTTCCTCAATCGGACACTTTTCTTGCATGCGTTGCAATTCATCCCAATTGTCAGCAGTTTTCAGAATAATTGCAAGAGGCTCCTCTCCTGACTCCCAGTCATGCATGATCCAATGTAAGTGCAGGACACAGTCACACAGTAACATGCCACTTCATCAGCATACCTGTTGCTGATTGCAACATAGCTACAGTCGCTCCTATGTTCTGCACATTTTACAACCGCTATGACTTTGGGTTCTTCTAAAGCATCCAATAGCTCTTTCTCCTGTTGCCCATTTCTAACAGAGGTTCAAGCAGAGGTCATGAAACCTCACTATGACCACAATTGCCCATAGTCATGGACAACACCAACCCCATATTGATTAACTGTAAAAATTATCACTCTTACTCAATTGGTTCCTTTGCAGGCTCTAGTAAGAGTAATCAATTCTGCAACTTGGGCCAATGTAATTCCTTACAGCTATGATGCCTCAACTATTTCTCGACTAGTGCAGAACGCATATACTGCTCTCGAGCTTCCCTCATTTGTTCTTAAAAGATCTGCCACCCACAAAAAACACATAACTTGGATTAATTAAAGGCTCGTCTTTTATATCTAGTCTGGGTTTGGTGCACAAATCCGTGACATCAAGGCAATCATGCTGATAATGATGAGACTCATTTTCTTCAGATATTGGCAACAGAGTGAGTTTAAAACAGGACATTTCTTTAGCACCACATTGTTTCCAGACCATTCCTGTTGCTTGTATTTGGTGAGTCGCAAATTTGTGAGATGCTGAGTTTTAGTTTTGGTTAGTAACACCTCGCCCAAATATGGGACCAGAACAGTCAAAGAAAATCCCATCACAATATTTCACATTTCTCAAGACTGATGCTCACCACAGCTACCACTTTAAAGCTCTCAGGCAAAGCGTCTACCACAGGATAAAGAGTCACAGAGAAATATGCAATTGGTGTTTTGTAACATCCAAAATTTTGGATTAGTACAGAGAGAGCATACCTTTTGTAATGATGTAACATGGCTCCATGCCAGAACACTGGGCATGGAACCAGCTTGTTCTGAAGTTCTGTGATGCAGGGTTCTCTAGATGACAGTTGATATGCTGGCTGTTGGTTGAGGCTGTAATAAATACCTCCTACCACATATCTTCATCTGGTGTGGATTCACTTTATTACACTGGCGACGAAGGTGGGATAAAAAGGAACCCAGAGGAAGGGACAGCCTCAACAACAACAAAGAAGGAAGAGCTTGGAGAAGAGAAAAACTGAGATAACTTACAGAGACGTACTGGGAGAGGATCGAGCGTCTTACAGCATGTTCTAGCGGAGAAAAGTGTGAAATTGCGGTTGTAGGGGCTTTGTGGAAAGCTGTTTGAGCATTTACTAAGGATCAAAGTGGTCTCTGGATGCTTCACGACGTCAGAAGGTCAGTGAGCAATTGAAAAAGGACTGTAAGTTGTGGGAATTGTTGGCGGCCATCTTGAGTGTGGTGAAAGGAGAAAAACAAGCCAGATTGACTGAAGAAAATAGACTGGATGTTTGGTTGCGGCCATTTTGAGTGAGGAAAACGATCCGAGATTGCTCAAAGAGAAAGCAAGCCCAACTGCCTGAAGAAAACGGACTAAATGTTTAGTGGCGGCCATCTTAGATGAGGAAGAAGGAATTTTTTTTATTTAAAAAAAAAAAATTTTACAGCGCAATTGTTGGAGGACATCGAAGAAGAACATTGACGGTCTATTGGAAGTTGAAACTTAGACGGAGACTGGATAAGGATCACTATATTGGTTTGTGGTCACGGGAATATACATTTCTTTGGAAACTTTATTGCACTTGTGGAATATAAGTATTGGGCGTTGTAAAATTAAGTAAACTGAAAAGGTCGTCTCTGCGGTGACAAACACACCTGAAGACCCGTGTTTGATATAGTGGCATCGTGCTGGGACATACGGTGACTGGGAAACCTTTTGGACTTTAAGTACTTTTAGCAACTAGTAGAGTTTGGAATATATTGTGGGGAAGAAGTGTTTTACACCTCTTGTGAGTATGCAGGATGTTACGGCGCCGCCGTTTTTCTTGTCAGATCCAGGAGAACCGGTTATTAAGTGGAAGAAATGGAAAAAGATTTTTGAGAATTATGCCAGGGTGTGTGGTACGAATTTGAGTGGTGAAAGGAAGCAGGCACTTTTGTTACATTGTTTAGGGGGTGAAGGACAGGAGGTGTTGGAAAATCTACCTCCATTGTCGCAAGCTGATCAGAGGGGGTTGAATGAATATGAAATATGTGCAAGACAACTAGATTTACATTACTTGCCAAAGATTAGTACTATTATGGAAAGGTACCATTTTGGTTTGCGGGAGCAACGGAAAGAGGAGAGTGTTGAAGAATATATTACGGCGTTACGGAAGTTGGCTTCAAGTTGTAAATTTGGGGCGTTGGTAGAAGAAAGGATTAGAGATCAGTTTGTGCTGAGGTGTTGCAGTGATAAAGTGAGGGAAGAACTCTGGCTAAAGGACGAGCCACCGTTGGATGAGGTTGTTAGTATTGCAAAAAGGGTAGAGCATATGTTAAAGTGTGTTGGAGAACTAAGTAAAGCACATAAAGAAGACAAGGTCAGTGTAAAAGCACAAGAAGTGGAGTGTCAAGTCATACAAAAAGATGAGAAGAAAAAAAAGTATGAGGATGTCCGTGAGAAAGGTGTTGTAATTGAAAATAGCGCAGAAAAGACACAGCGGAATAGGAGGTTTGCAACACCTTTTCAAGGAAATTGCTACAGATGTGGAAGATTTGAACACATGGCTAATGCAAGTGAGTGTCCTGCTAATAGGATTACTTGTAATGTTTGCGGGAAAAGAGGACATTTTGGGAAAAATTGTAGGATGAGGAATAGGAGAGATTCTAGATCAGAAATAAAGGAAGTCAGTTTTCAAGTTAGTGAGAGTGAGGTGGAACATCCCTCTGAATGGGTTTTGGTGGGGGTTGTTAGAGTCAAAATGAAATTTGATTCGTGCTCTCACATCACGTTTCTCTCAAAGGATCTTTTTATGAAGAATTTTCAAGGAAGGAAGAAACTGTTCAAACCTAATATTAAACCTACGGGTTATGGTGGGTTGCCAATTAAGTTATTAGGTTATTTTGATGACTGCATTGAGTACAATGGTAGGTTCACTGATGCTAGGATTTATGTTGCTGAGAGGGGTGATAATTTGTTGAGCTGGAGTCATCAAGCACGTTTGGGTGTCATTCTCAATCCTAATGCACATCCATCTGTTCAGGTACAATCTATTGAGGGTGACGAAAACAAGTTTGTGAGAGCTTTTGGGGAATTGTTCAGTGACACCTTGGGGTGTTTAAAGGGGTACAATCACCTTATTAAGTTGAAACAGGGCGCAGTACCAGTTGTGGCAAAAGTTAGACGCATTCCCATTTGTGTCCAAGACGCTGTACAAAAAGAGATAGATAAATTGTTGTCCACTGGTGTTATACAGCCTGTAGAGGCAACGGAGTGGTTAGCTCCCATTGTTGTGGCACGTAAACCAAATAATGAAATCCGTCTATGTGTGGATCTTCGTGGCTTAAATAAAGAAGTGGTGGTTGACAAGTTCCCACTTCCCAATATTGAGGAATTAGTATCATCGTTGGATGGTGCTGGTTATTTTACCACTCTGGATATGGCATCAGCATACCATCAGGTTCCGTTGAGTAAAGAGTGTCAAGAATTAACTGCTTTTATTACGCCAATGGGGGCCTTCAAGTTTTTGCGTATGCCGTTTGGGCTGGTTTCTGCGGCCTCAGTATTCCAGAGGATTCTGGAAGATCTTTTTAAAGGCATTTCAGGCGTAAAGTGCTACCAGGACGATGTATTAATATGTGGGAGAGACGTGAGAGAACATGATGAAAGGTTGCATGCTGTGCTTAAAAGGATGCTTGATGCTGGGTTATCTCTTAGGCGAAGCAAATGTAAATTTGGAGTCACTGAACTGGACTATTTGGGTCATCATATTTCATGGCAGGGGGTGAGTCCTAAAAAGGATTTGGTGGACACTATCGAAATGTTAAAAGAACCGTGTACAAAAGATGAGGTTTCTTCATTCTTAGGTATGGCAGAATTTTATAACAAATTTATACGAAATTTTGCAGATAAGACAGTAAATCTAAGGAAGTTGATGTGTAAGAATGCTGAGTTTGTTTGGACGGAAGAGTGTGGTACAGAATTTAAACAAGTAAAAAATGATCTCAGGAATGCACCAAACTTACAAGCTTTTGTACCTGGGAATCCCACTTTCATTGTTACTGATGCGAGTATAAAGGGGCTGGGTGCTCTTCTTTTTCAGATCAGGAAGGGCCAAGAGGTGCTAATAACTTGTGCTTCAAAATGCTTGAAAGGGGCAGAGATAGGGTATTCTGTTATAGAGAAGGAAGCGTTGGCAATTTTCTGGGCCATAAACAAGTTCAGAAAATTTGGGTGGGGATCTTCTTTCGTAGTCAGGTCTGATCATAAACCCCTGAAAGAAATTTTTGAGAAGAAGGGTTTGGACTCAATTTCCTCGAGGATCAGGAGATGGGTCATTTCCTTACAGGAGTATAACTTCATGTTTGAATACATTCCGGGAAAGACAAATGTAACGGCAGACTGTCTGTCGAGATTGGTGGAGGTGGTAGGGAATGATAAATCCTAGGATGAAAATGATCAATGTGATGCTGAGTGTGGCATAAGAGTTTGTGATGTTACGCTGGGGGCTGTAAAGGAAGATGAATGGAGGGATGAGTTGCAAAAGGATAGTGAATTGTGTTCTGTGATGTCTCTTTTGGAACAGCATAAGTCTCGAAGTCTGGTTAAACCTTGGTCGTTAGTTGCGAATGAGTTAGCCGTTGTTGATGGTATTCTAATGAGGGGCACAAGAATGATTCCCCCATTGAGTTTGAGAGAAGTCATCGTGAACATGGCTCATGAAGGGCATATGGGCATTTCTAAAACCAAAGAGTGCATCCGTCAGGATTTCTGGTGGCCTGGATTAGATTTGATGGTGGAACGTACTGTTAGGGAGTGTACACCTTGTCAAGCTAGCGATAAGGTGCTCAAACCAAGATGTTCACCTATGGTTTGTAGAAGTTTACCAAAAAGTCCATGGGATGAATTAGCTATCGATATTGTGGGGCCATTGCATGGAGAACATCAGACTCCTTACCTGTTGGTGTTGCTGGATTTGTATTCACGATGGGTGGAGGTGAGTTTGGTGAGAGAGATCACTTCTCAATCTGTGATCAGTTTTTTAGAATCTGTGTTCCAACGCGAGAGTTTTCCTAACTCTATTCTTTCTGACAATGGTCCGCAGTTCTGTTCTGCTCAGATGGAGGAGTATTTTGTAAAATGTGGAATTGTACATAAATAAATTGCGTTATATCATCCAGAGGCGAATGGTGCTTTGGAGAGATTTAACAGGACTTTAAAAGAGAGTATACAATTAGCAAAGGTAAACTGTTTAGATTGGAGAAAAGAACTGCAGGGTCGTATAACAGCTTACAGGTACACTCCTCATGCATCAACGGGGAAGACTCCTTTTGAACTGCTCAGGGGAAGGTCTCCAAATACTTGTTTGTGTCCTGGCTGGATGGTTGCTGGGAAGGGTTTGAAAAACAATGGTATTGGGGAATGGAGAGACAAAGAAGTGTCTCTGCAAAGCAAAAGGAAGATTTATGTTGATAAAAGGAATAATGCGAAAGTTAAAAATTTTGAGGTTGGAGATAAAGTAAAGGTCAAAGCTCCTGTTGGGTGTCAAAATTGGTCAAATTATACCTCTCCAAAAACTATCATTAAGCTGTTTAAAAATGCTGTCAAGACGGATGATGGTCGCATCTGGAATCATAGTCGTGTAGCACATTTTGGGGGGTGTGGTGTGGCCGACAGAAGAGATGATACTTCTTATCGTTTTCCCTCTGACATTGATTTAAGGTCTGATCATACTCGTAGGAGTGTCAGAACACGCAGGTTTCCTTTACATTTGCGTGATTTTGTGTAGTTCTTTCTACCCTCTTTTTCTTTCTGTTCAAATGTGTTTTTGTTCTCATGTTACTTCTGTTCTAATGTAAAGAGGAAGAAGTGTAATGATGTAACATGGCTCGATGCCAGAACACTGGGCATGGAACCAGCTTGTTCTGAAGTTCTGTGATGCAGGGTTCTCTAGATGACAGTTGATATGCTGGCTGTTGGTTGAGGCTGTAATAAATACCTCCTACCACATATCTTCATCTGGTGTGGATTCACTTTATTACACCTTTCTCTCTCACTGCAGGACAGAATAATTTTTTTTAGTGTAATCTGGCATTCCCAATGCAGGTGCATGGTAGAGACTTCCTCTCAACACCAGGAATGCTCTCTTGGATTTATTGTACCATGGCATTGGATCCATAATGTTTTTTATGAGTCATTCTCAGTAAAGGTCTTACCAGAAGGCAAAAGTTGGATATCCAATGTCTGCACTAGCCAACTATTCCAAGAAACATTCTGACATTTTCTCTGTTTTCGGAGTGTTCATGTTTAGAATCCTTTCAATCCTGTTTTGGACACCTTCATTATTTCCTTTTCAGTTATGTGTCCTGCGTATTGTACTTCCTTCTGACAATATTGCAATTTCTGTGGTGATACTTTTTGACTATTTTCAGCTAGATGATTTAGCAATGCTATAGAGTTTTACTGACATTTGTCTTCAGTACTTGACACAATCAGTAGATCATCGATGTACTGTATCAAAACTGAATCTCCTGGCAGTTTCAAAGGTTCTAGATTTTTCTTTAAAATCTGATTAAAAAGTGACGGGCTCCCTGTATACCCCTCTGGGACACAACACAGCGGGTTAACCATCTCTTGAAACATGAAGGAAAATAGGAATTGACTAACACTGTGCGATGTTTTGGAGAAAAACGCATGACAGAGGTCAATCATATTAAACAACTCAGCTGTACAGGATAGCAGCTAAAATATGAATACTGGATTTGGTACCACAGGACAAGATGGGATTAAGATTTCATCGATTTTCCTCAAATCCTGTATTACTTTGTATTTGCCATTTGAGTTACATAGTCCCAAGATTGGTGAGTTGCCTGGACTCCCAATCAGTTCTTTTAATATTCCTTTCTCTAACATTTCATTTATCAGGTGTGACATTCCTGCTATTGTTTCTGGTTTCATTGTGTAAGAGGGTGTTCTGGAAAAATCTCATCTGGCTTGACTTTTTCTCATTCTGGTTCAGCTCCCTTAATTAATCCAATGTCCATTCCAGTAATGTCCCAGACATCTGCTTTCACCCTTTCAGATAATTCTTTGAGCACATGATTTAATACCAACATCGTAAAAAATTCTGCAGTTTCTTTCAAACCTAGTCTGATTCCAACATCTTCATCATAATGTATCGGAAAATAACTCCATCCGCAGTGGAATTGATGGTGCAATTAGACTTGCACAATAAGCTACTTCCCAACAGGTTGACAGGACTTAAATCACAAACGACAAACTGATGTTTGTCTTTAAAAGATCCTATCCTTATCGGAACCTCTTCTGAAATCAGATTAATTAGCATCTTAATTGCAACACCTACTACTTGTATTATTTTTCCTGAGCAGTGTAGATCTGGTGCTTCCGCTGTTCTTACAGAGGAACGTGTAGCCACAGTTTCTGTGAAAAACTTTACTGAGTAGCCATTTACAGTTCCATCTAAATATGGTCCACTCTGGTCTCCCGCTAAGATTGCACCAAGCGACACTCCGCCTCCCCTCTCAGACACTGTCATTGTGATGTGCCAAAATTCACTGCCTCACTTTCATCAAACATCAGGAATTGTGGTATTAATTCAGGATTCTGAATCACATTTTGACTCATCATGGGCAATTGGTTTTGATTACATTGGGCTCCATTCACAACAGGTTGAATTACAGGTGGTTGTGGTACAGGTATAATTTGATCTGACTCTATATAGGTGCTTGGAGGTGTCTTATGGGAACATTTGATAGTTAAACCAGATTCATCTCTTGCATTTGATTACTTTGACTCTTACAAGGTTTACATTTGTATTCCTGCTTCCAACGCCCCACCATATTGCACACATGGCAAACAGTTCTATTCTTCAATGTCGTAATTTCAACACTTGTACTTGAATCAATAGGAACCCTCTTCCACTTCACTTTCTAAAGCCTGAC
This sequence comes from Pleurodeles waltl, assembly GCF_031143425.1. Lineage (NCBI taxonomy): Eukaryota > Metazoa > Chordata > Amphibia > Caudata > Salamandridae > Pleurodeles > Pleurodeles waltl. The sequence goes on from NC_090446.1 coordinate 271,539,036, forward strand.
TTCCTGTCTTCATCCCACTTAGCATCACTCCCCTCATCCCCTGAATATCTGCCACATTGTCAACACCTGTAGGATTTCGAAAACCTCACTGTGCCAACTAAGGCCCTCATTATGACATTGGCAGGTGGCCACACGTCAATGTCTTCCCACTATCAGGCCTCCTGTGTGGCCTGAACCTCGCCAGCCCTATTATGGTTTCCCTGCTAGGTCGGCGGGTGGAAACAGTGTTTCCCCCCGCTGGCCCAGCAGGGAACAGGGCCTTAAAATTTCAGCCGGCTCCTAATGCAGCCGGCCGCAATGTGGCGGGCAGTGGAATGCGTGATGGGGCTGTGCATGGGGATCCCTGCACTGCCCATGCCAAGTTCATGGGCAGTGCAGGAGCCCTCAGGGCCCCCCGAGTCCTCCATTCCGCCAGGCTTTCCATGGCAGTGGTTACAACCATGGACAGGCTGGCAGAGCACTGCCATGGGGGATTACAACCGCCGGGACTGCCAGGATGCAGGCTGGTGGCAGCCTGGTGGTGTCAGCGGTTAGACCTTGGCGGCTCTGCCATGGTCAGAATGTTGCAGTCAAACCACCACTTTGGTGGTGGTCTGACCGTGACTCTGGCAGTTTAGTGACCGTCAGTATCATAATGACCCCTTTAGTCTGGGCTAACATGAACTTCTCCCTAATCCTTTCCTGGTTCATTTCCTGCTCATAAATACAATACTGTGCATATTTCAAAATCTAATCTAACAACTTTGGGCCTCATTACTAGTTTGGCAGTCAGACCACCATGTTGGCGTTCCTGATAAGACTGCCACACAGGAGGTCTTCCAGACTGCCCTATAATGAGTTTTACAGGCAGAACCTCTGACTGCGAAGCCAAAAATGCAGACCACCAGCAGTGCGGGGGCCTGGATATAGGTTGTCCAACCTCCAGCGATGTCAGCGTCGCTGCAATCACCGAGCTTATAACAATCACACAATTGTCATGGTGGTCAGCCAGTGGCAGTCAGAACCATGGCAGTTCATGGTTGGCAAAGTAACAGACAATTGCACATTAGGGCCCATATTTATACTTTTTGACGTAAAACTGCGCTAACGCAGTTTTGAGCCAAAAAAATTAGCGCCGGCTAACGCCATTCTGAAGCGCCATGCGGGCGCAGTATTTATTCAATGACGTTAGCCGGCGTTAGCCGCCGGTGCTGTCTGGTGTGCGTTAAAAAAAAACGACGTACACCAGGCAGCGCCGGCGTAGGGGGAAAATGGCGTATGGGCGTCCACAAATGGTGCAAGTCAGGCTGAGGCAAAAAAATCGCCACAACCCGATTTGCGCCATTTTTTTACGACGCCCATCCCCCATTGAAATGACTCCTGTCTTAGCAAAGACAGGAGTCATGCCCCCTTGCCCAATGGCCATGCCCAGGGGACTTATGTCCCCTGGGCATGGTCATTGGGCATAGTGGCATGTAGGGGGGCACAAATCAGGCCCCCCTATGCCACAATTTTTTTTAAAAAAAAATACTTACCTGGACTTACCTTAATGTCCATGGGGTGGGTCCCTCCATCCTTGGGTGTCCTCCTGGGGTGGGCAAGGGTGGCAGGGGGTGTCCCTGGGGGCAGGGGAGGGCACCTCTGGGCTCATTCTGAGCCCACAGGTCCCTTAACGCCTGCCCTGACCCAGGCGCTAAAATCCGGCGCAAATGCGGGTTTTTTAGACCCGCCCACTCCCGGGCGTCATTTTTGCCCGGGAGTATAAATACGACGCGTATGCATCGCAGTCATTTTTTAAGACGGGAACGCCTACCTTGCATATCATTAACGCAAGGAAGGTGTTCACGCAAAAAAATGACGCTAACTCCATGAACTTTGGCGCTAGACGCGTCTAACGCCAAAGTATAAATATGGAGTTAGTTTTGCGTCGAATTTGCGTCGAAAAAAACGACGCAAATTCAGCGCAAACGGAGTATAAATATGCCCCTAGATGAATTCAGAAACAACACAGCTGACACATATTAGCACAGTGGACACACCCGCAAAGAACAGTATAAAACACACCCTTTCACAGACCACAGGCTCACTTGCGGGGATAACATTTGTATAGTGTGCTTAGTAGAGAGAGTGACCTGACTGCATCTCCTAGAAGGCCCTGTTTCTGTAATTCCAACTGCCAGCCCAGTGTTCACTTGCCTATATACCCATTTGTTTACTCACAAATAAAGTTTACTCACCTGGGAGGATAACATTTGTCAAGTGTTGGGAAGTACAGAGAGTGACCTGACTGCAACTCCCAGCAGGCCCTGTTTCAGCAACTCCAAACACCAACAAAGTGGTCACATGCCCCAATATATCTGCTAGTAAACTCTAAAATGAAGTGTACTCACCTGAGGGGGAGGTAACATTTGTATACTGTGTATAGTAGAGAGAGTGACGTGACTGTAACTCCCGGGAGGCCCTGTTTCTGTAATTTCATCCATCAGCCCAGTGTTCACTTGCCCATTTACCCCTGTTTGTTAACTCATAAATAAAGTTTACTCACCTGGGAGGATACCATTTGTCAGGTGTTGGTAAGCAGAGAGAGTAACCTGACTGCAACTCCCAGCAGGCCCTGATTCGGTAACTCTAACCACCAGCACAGTGGTCACATTACCCAATACATCTGTTTATTAACTCTCAAATGAAGTGTAATCACCTGGGGCGGGGGAGGGGTAACGTTTGTATAATGTGTGTAGTACAGAGATTGGCCTGACTGCAACTCCCAGCAGGCCCTGTTTGTGTTCCTCCAACCACGAGCCCACTGTTCTCTTGTCCTAAGAACCCTGTTTATAAACTCTCAATTGAAGTGAACTCACCTGGTAGGATAACATTTGTATAGTGTGTAGTGCAGAAATTGACCTCACTGCAACGCCCAGGAGGTCCTGTTTCAGGAGCTCCAACTACCAGCACAGTGGTCCCATGTCCCAACACATCTGCAACTCCCAGCAGGCCCTGTTTCTGTAACTTCAACCACCAGTACAGTGTCCTCTTGTCCAAAGACTACTTGTTAACTCTCAAATGAAGTGTACTCACCTGGGAGTGATCAAGCACAGAGGATGCTCAAATCAGAGATGTGTCTGTCTACATGGCTCCTTCTTGACTTGCAAACCCAAGATGAAATTATGGAGGACAGGAATGACACCTTACCAGTACAACAAGTACTCCTAAGGCCTCAAGATGCATCACCAGATTGGTATTGACTGCAGACAGATTGACATAGCACTGTGCACATCATGACTCCAGTCACATATACAACAACGTCCTGGGTCTGCCTGCATCGCACTCAACTAGGCCTCCAAATGGTCGAAGCCATTGTGTTGGCAGCATCGGTGGCTAGATATCATTTTCAGGCCATCGTCAAAAGTGCAACTGATCTGCACATCTCAGCAGCTGCTTGAGTCAAAGGATTTGGCATGCATCACACACAGCATGTCAACACATCCAATACCATGGTTTCTTGTCAGAATTGGATTAACTACAACTCACCTTTGTACAAGGTCTCTGCTTACTGTAACTCTAGACCATTGGATGTAGATGTCACAATTAAGCCAGTAAAATTGTCTGTTTTCCATCAAAAGGTGGATATAGCACTGAGCAGCCAGAGGACATGGAAAAACCTACCACTCCCCCCCTGGATGAAGCCCTCAGTGACGACGACACACCTGGATGTCTGGACATGAAGGATGTTTCTGGCCCATCTGGGTAACATGGTCACTTCCATAGTGACTTCCTCTGTGCCCACAACCTCACCTCCCAGTCCTGTTGCCTCAACATCCCAGACAACCATTTGACCCCAACCTTTGTCCCTAGCATAGTATCTACCATCTAGTACCCCCCAGTCCTGGGTTGCTGTGCAACTCTTCGGACAATGAGGGTACAGGAACAAGTTGGAGAGGACACCCTGTGGCAAGGGCACAGGCCCTTGGGGGCAGGGTGCATGGAAGGGATGCTGTGGGCCAGCAGGGTGAGGCCACTGAGCTGCTCTCACCAGGACACCATTAGCCATATCTTGGGTGTCTATCTGGAGTCCCAATGCGTGATGGGCCAGCTGTTGACTCAACTCCAGGCAATGAAGCAGCTACAGAAGGACATGCATAGTTACATGCGGGAACAGATAGAGGCCATCAATACCAACATTGACTTCCTAACAGAGGCATTGAGGAACATACACACCACCCTGAGCAGGGATTTCCATCACCAGTCTACCCCTTCCATTAGCTCATCAACACCAGGCCCATCAACATTGGTGCCAGCCCCTGGAAGGGAGCCCCTGCCAGAGGAACAACAAGCCCCAGACAACCCTGCCTCTGTAGCAGCAGATCCCCCCTATGCAAGCGGAAACGTTCAGCAAATAAACCAGGAGGTGCGGATGGCAAGGCACCGACCACTGCCAGTAATAACCCTCTTCCTTAAAGAACTCCTTTGTATGTTACACATTCACTCTGGACTGATCGTGAACCACCTATCATTTCTAATGCGAGGAGTACTGTGGACCTTGGACTCCCAAATGTGTGGCACCTACTCCAATGTTTGTATTACCATGACTGACCCCATCACATCTGAATTTCTGTTGAGTTATGTCATGTATATTTTATGTGACTCATAGCTGCACAATAACATCACCCTTCACTGACTGATTGTCAGCTGATTTAGATTTCATATTTATCCATGTAGATGTGTCAGACCATGTGAACCATAAAATGATGATCCAAGCTACTTGATGAAGATGGAATATGTTGCATATACACAGTGTCCAGCTCAAGATTACAACACTCCCACAAAAACATATATACAACCATGTGCTCAAACTTAGAATTGTTTTACAGTGTACAGCACACAGTCTGTCAATACGTCTGAACTATTGGAAAACCAGAACGATTGACTCATAATGAGTAAATTGACATATTGACAGGCACAGACCCTCAGACCACGGAAGGAATGGATTTATCAGACAAGATACAGACAGATGGCGGTATAACAGTCCCTGATCACAGGGTCATCATAAACCAATTCCTATGCACCTTGCAGTATGACACAAACATATGTCAGTGTTGTGGCACAGGCACTGCGACCTACAATGATGAAACACATCTACAGCTACATACAGGTCATACAAAAAATGTTTAGGCAATGAGAAGGAAATGTACTTGGTCACAAGCTAGAAACACATATTTGATGACCACATGATGACACACATGATGCATCAAGCCCACCACAAAACACAAAAAAAGTGCAATGGACACTTCTGAACCTCCACCCAAACACTGTGCGAACTGTCTTGGCACAGGTCTCATACACCCAAACTGTACATTCTACTTTACCTTTAACAATCCATGTCCACTTTTATTTCAGAACAGCATCACATACCTGCCAATGTCACAACTCTGAAATGCCCATATGAAGATTTCACGGTGAAGGTACCTGTACAAAGAACAAAACAAGGAGTATAGGCATGAAACCATGCCTATGACACAAGGCACATTGCAAGGAAACCGACACAAACAAAGCCACATTTTGAAGGTGGGTTTGTGTCAAAAGCTTTCTTACCAAGCAGTCTTTGGCTGAATATGTCAGAGTATTATCTCTCTAGGTGTTTGAAAAAAACACTCAACTCCACACATCCTCACAAATACAGTTCATTGTACAGTCATAGTCATAACATAACAGAACAAACTTATACTCATGAGAAATAGCTGTGGAAGAGATTTTCTCCCAAGGCAGTTTCTTCCTCTTCACAGCTGTCATTCTCACTTGGCATTTCAGAATTCTCACCTGGTGGCACTGCAGGCTCCCCCTCCTCCGGGATGTATTGGTTATCCTTCCACATGGTGACGTTGTAGAGCATGCAGCATGCCACAGTGATCTGTCACACTTTCCCGGGCAAATAGAGGAGGGCTCCACCAGTCCGGTCCAGTCCAAATAGCGGAATCTGGCCTTCGGGAGCCTAAAAGTCAGCTCCACTGGCCGCCGTATCCTTCCATGGGCCTCACTGAAGCAGACTCCCCCTGGAATTGCTGGATTCCTCAGCGGAGTTGATAGACTTGGCATCCTTAGCGTGGTCTCCCTTAACTTTGTGCCTCTGCTTTCCAGGTTGCTTCTGTGTGCTGGACTCTGTTTTTGCTGTTTTGTTTGCTCTGGACACTTTACCACTGCTGACCAGTGCTAAAGTGTGAATGTTCCCTGTATAAATTTAATATGTAAGTTGGCTTATCCCTGATTGGCATATTTGATTTACTAGTAAGTCCCTAATAAAGGGCACTAGAGGTGCCCAGGACCTGTAAATCAAATGATACTAGTGGGACTGCAGCACTGGTTGTGCCACCCTCATTAGTAGCCCTGTAAACATGTCTCTGACCTGCCACCGCAGTGTCTGTGTGCGCAGTTTAAACTGCCAATTCAACTTGGCAAGTGTACCAACATGCCAGGCCTAAACCTCCCCTTTTTATACATGTAAGGCACCCCTAAGGTAGGCCCTAGGTAGCCCCATGGGTAGGGTGCAGTGTATTTTAAAGGTGGGACATGTACTGATGTGTTTTACATGTCCCAACAGTGAAATACTGCCAAATTGTTTTTCACTATTGCAAGGCCTATCTCTCTCATAGGTTAACATGGGGGCTACCTTTAAACATCATCATCGCACAGATTCCCTTTGGGAGCATATAGAAGTGTGAAGTTTAGGGTCTCTGAACTCACAATTTAAATATACATCTTTTAGGGCCAGATGTCTCAAGCTCCCGGTTTGCATTTCTTAAATAGTGAATTTTAAGGAATCACTAATTAAGAAATACCAAATGGGATGTATCAAAATTGCGAGTCAGTAATAGTGATTTCTTAAAATTCGCAAAAGCAATTTGCGAGTTGCAACACCAAATCGCAAAGTAATTGCAAATCAGAATTTGAAAATCACAAATTGCGAAAACGTTAAACCGGAATAGGCTGATGACATCACAACCAGGAAGTGAGTCAGCCCATACTGTTTCCAGGAGCCACACACACAGGAGCAGGCAGAGAGACACAGCCCAGCACCAGGGAAGCAGCCTTGTGATCCAGCCAGGACCAAACAGCAACATGGCCACCGATAGGAATGTGAAAGAGAAAGGAGACAGGAAACGCAAGCTCAAATTCAGTGAGCAGGAATTGGAGGTGCTCACTGAGGAGGTGGTCAGGAACCACAACAAACTTTTTAGGAAGAGCTCCTCCAGGTACCTGAAAGTGAGAAGAAGAAACTGTGGGCAGACATCCAGATCAAAATATACACAGTGGGTGTTGCGCAGCGCTCTGTTGAGGAGATACACAAGTGATGTTACGACTTGCGTTCACTTGCCAAAGAGAGGGTAGCCAGCAGGCTAAAGGGGGCAAGGAGCACAGGGGGAGGACCACCCACCCAGACACGTCCACACCAATGGAAGACATGGTGGAGTCCACACTGCTTCCTGATGCTGTCAGTGGTGTCACTGACATTGACACCTCTAGGACACCCAGCACCAGCAAAGGTAAGGGCAGTGATGATGTGTATCCCCATACGTGCATGTACAAATTCCCCCTAGAAAATAGCTATTAGCTCGAAGCAGGGTGATAAGTACTCCATACCACATCTTACATACAACGCAACAATGTCTTATGGGAATGGTAGTCCACACCACTAAAGTGCAAATACCACATAAATAGCACAATAGTGTTCAGCCACATAGAGAAACAACACATATGACTCACAGTGATACGATGTTAGTGTACATTTGATACTATTATGCAACATATTGTGAAATATTCAAAAATGACATGCTGCACATTGTCATTGTAGATGTCCCGGCCCCTGACGCAACAGAAGGTGGAAATGTGGGCCACAGCCCAACTGAAACACCAGTGAGTCCTTCATTATTGCACCAACTAGACATAGGGCAAGAATGTTACCTCTCCCGGAGTATAACCTGGACTCAAATGAAATGCCTGATGAAGTACCCACACCACCCCCAGAGGCTAGATTCAGAGGAAGACAACAGTCCATCCCCCAATGTCAGTCTACTCCCCTCAGGAGGCGGCACGATGCAGGCAGACAGACAGTGCGCTGATGAGGGAGAGGGTCCATCACTCTTTGGCGGCCTTGAAGCTTCCATGCTGAAAGTGCAGCACCTGCGACGCAAACACATGAGGTCAGTGCACCGGTAGTTGGTGTCTCACAATGACAACATGGGAGTACTGCACAAGCAGTTGGAGTCTCTGAATGAAAACATGTGCAAGCTGCATGAGGGACAGCAAACAGCAGCAGACAACACAAAGGAGATGACAAACGCCATTAGGGAACTCTGCACTGTGATTCAGCAGGAGTGTGTCAGCCACCATAGGTGCCATCACCAATTTATGGGCAGGTTGGATGGGTTCTGCTGATCGGTCAATCGGCTCGTTACCTCAACTGCCTTGATATCATGACGTCCTGTGGGGATACAGGTGGAGATGGCACCTTGTAGTCGGGACGTTGCACAGGGATTGGTGCAAATCACCAATGTTCTGGATACAATGCAGACAGCACGGAGTGCTACAAACAGTAAACTGGGTGGTGGGGATAGTGAGGAGCTCTCTAGCCTCAGCAGTCTCATAGCCTCTGTGATGGATCCTACGCGTCTTTGAACCCGCTACAAGAGGTGCAGAGATGCCACTGAGCACTCAAGTTTAGCTAGCTTAACATGTAGCAATAGAGTTATGCTATGATTCTAATAGTGTAACAATGTAACTCACACCTGTTTGTCTATAGTGCACAGCTATGTCCTATTCACACATATGTTACCTAAAGTCAAGGTAATAAAGATGCTACCTCGGGCAATACATACAATAGACGTAGTATTGTCATTACTTACATCAGAAATGGTTGCACGTGGTGTCAGCACGCCTTTTTCTGCCCTCTGCGCACTGCTCCTGTCTACTGCGAGAAGGGGTGGTAAGGGATCACCATCCTCATCTGAGTCCGGCTCGGTGGGTTCCACAGGTATGCCCCTTGTTTTTGCAATGTTGTGCAACATAGCACATGTAGCCACGATTTTGCAGGTTGTTTCAGGGCTGTATTGTAGTGTACCACCACTCTTGTTGATGCATCTAAAGCAGTTCTTCAGCAGTCCGAAGGTCTTCTCCACGTTGTCCTGTTAGCAACATTGTACTTCCTCTCGGCTGGCATTGCAGGCCTCAGGTAGGGAGTCAGTATGAAGGACCGCACGTCGTAGACACTGTCTCCTGGAATGACATGAGAGTAAAATGAGTACTTGTTATATGTTACGTCACATTTACATCAATGCAACATTGTCAACTATTACATTACTGAGTAGATATCCTTCACCAAACTCCACAGCTAGTAGTCTTGTTTAATTTCCACTGTGGCGAAAGATGTAGGAGTCATGTGTGCTACCTTGATATCTGGCCACGAGGTCAGTTATGATGTTGGAGTCATTGCTAATTACTTGTATGTTCATGGAATGTGAATTTTTACGGTTCCGATAAACATACCCTGTGGCCAATGGTGGACAGACATGTGTCCCATCGATGGCACCTATGACATGTGGGAATAGGTCAACCTGGTAGAAATCAAATTTTGTCTGTAGTTATTCCTGTGGGGTGTTGTGGAATCTTATGTTCTGTTGAATTTTGCTCATCATGGCACTGAGAAATCCATTGAAAAATCGTGAGAGGGCACTCTGTGAGACCCCTCCTGCTCTTGCTATAACCCCTGATAGCTCCCTGAGGCGAATAGGTGCAGGGAGCATAACACCTGCATATGGGTGGGTATACTATTGGTCCTATGTGTGGTGCGCTGCAAAATGGGTTATGGATCAGCTATCAGAACAAGTATCATGGCTGAGCTTAACCTGTACTTCTCATATATCTCCTCCTCTGTCTGGTCAAAAAGGGTTATGTGCACTCTAAAAATGCACCCCTGTCTCCTCCTCCCTCTCCTCAAACCTGCCAGGATCCTCATCCTCCTTTCCATGACGTAGAGTGCGTCCATTGTGGAAAAGAGGCTGAGTCATTCTGGGCCTCTTTATATAGATTGCACCTGGTTACCACCTGATTTCAATTTGTGGTAAATTGCATGTGCAAAAGGCCATTCTGCGAATATACGCTATTTCCGTTTTTTTGATGCATAGTATTGCGAGATGGAATTTGCGTGTCGCAATCTGTGTATCGCAAATAGAGGCATGATTTTGTGGATCGCTACCTGTGAATCGCAAATCTAGGTCGCAGTTTTCGTTACGCAGATAGCTATTCGGTAAATCATGACGCTATTTGCGATACGCAGATTGCGAGATGCAGATTCATGTTGCAGTCGCAAGGAATCGCTATTTTAGCGATTCCTTATATTTGCACTTCGAATGCCTTTCATACATCGTGAATGGCATTTTTGCATTTGCAAATGGCCAAATTTTGCGATTTGCACCGTTTGCGAATGCAAAAAAGTTTGATACATCTGGCCCATAATGAAGTTGGTATTTAGATTGTGTGTTTGAAAATGCTACTTTTAAGAAGTAGGCAATTTCTTGCTTAAACCATTCTGTGTCACTGCCTATTTGTGGATTGCCTGTCTGGGTCAGTTTGACAGTTGGGTTGTTTGCACCTCTCCTCTAGACAGTGACACAAAGGAAGCTGGGGTGTAGCCTGCATATCCTGATGGTCCATCTGGGCTCTAGGGGAGGGGGTGAGTGGGCACTTACACCTGAAAGGGCTGTGCCTGCCCTAACACAATGTAGTCTCCAACCCTCTGGTGTGTGTGTGGGGCCTGACCAGGGCAAGGCAGGATCGTGAAAACAACAGAGACTTTCCTTTGAAGTAGGCCTACTTCAAAGACAGAAAGGGGTATAGGAAGAGGACCTAAAACACCTGAAAATCAGATAATTCTGGAACCAAAAGGAACCTCTGCCCGGAAGAAGAGCTGGAGAAGCTGGAGGAAAAGTACGGCCCCTGTGACTGTGTTTTTCTGGGTTGGCCTGCAGTTGCTGTTTCTGCTTGGGAGAGGACAAAGACTGACTTTTGTGTGATTTCCCACTGGTAAAGAATCTCCAAGGGCTTGAACTGAGCTTGCCTCCTGTTGTTGTAGTCTCAGGGACATCAAAGACTTCTCTCTGCCAGCACCTGGACTTTCTGGTGAGAGTACTGCCTGACAAGTGGGTCTCTACCCTGTCTCTGGGCCCTTGAAAGGTGGTACTGGTGGAAAAGGGAAGAAATCCATGCATACAGCCATGTGGGGAAACCTTTGATGCATCACCCGCCCCGTGGCTGATAAATGACATGCCGCAGGCCTTGTAGCTAAAATCGATGCTCCACCTCTATCATGGTTGGGAGATTCAGGCAACGAGGGTGGAGAAATGACGTGTAACACCCGCAGCCACTGCTGTTAACGACCCAAGACCCCCACACAGTGCAGTTTCTTAACCCTGTGCTACAGGATTTCAACGCAACATTGCTGGACGAGGAAAATCAATGCAAAGCCTGCCCGAACCGGAGGTGCCCATCCTGGATCGACACATCACTCTCTTGTGGGAAAGAAGAAACAACACAAGCCGACCCGACCAAAGGAGGAACGATGCATGGTCTCGCTTGCATGCTCGATGCATTTAGGATTAAGGGGGTCATTATGACCCTGGCGGAAGGCGGAGAACCAGCGGTAAGACCGCCAACAGGCTGGCGGTCTTACTTTGTGGAATTATGACCAGGGCGGTTACCGCCATGGTCATCCGCCGGTTCTCCGTTCCGCCCGCCAGGGCGGAGACAACCGCTGGGCTGGAGACCTGGGTCTCCAGCCCGGCGGCCGTCACTAGACCGCCGGCGGTATTTGGACCCGGCTTACCGCCGTGGATTTCCAGCTGTTTGAACCGCCATGAAATCCATGGCGGTAAGCACTATCAGTGCCAGAGAATTCCTTCCCCGGCACTGATAGGGGTCTCCCCCACCCTGACTCCCTCCCCTACCCCCCACCACCCCTGCCACCCCCCAAAGGTGGCAGGGCCCCCCTCCCCACACCGACCCCCAACATCACATCACCCATACCCACACGACATGCACGCAGGCACCACCTACACACTTACACGCACACACGCTGACATGCATGCCTACATCCACACACAGTCAGACACGCACACCCACATTTAAACATACACGCACACATCCATACAGACATACCCACAGACATACACGCACTCATTCCCATACACACAACACCCCCGCAAGCATACACGCACTCACACACCCCCTCTACATACACAAACGCATACCCCCATGCACCCACACAACACACAACACCCCCCACCCCCTCCCCTCACGGACGATCGACTTACCTGGTCTGACAATCCTCTGGGAGGGGACGGGAGCCATGGGGGCAGCTCCGACGACACCACACCGCCAACAGAACACCGCCACGGCAAATCACAGGACGTGATTCGCTGGGTGGTGTTCTGTTGGCGAGGCGGTGGAGGTGGAGCAACCTCCACTTCCCCGCCTCCCGCCAGAATGGCTGTTGACGGCTCTCCGTCCGTAAAAGGACGTAGAGCTGCCAACGGTCATAATAGGCCGAGCGGCAATCGCCACCACTGGCGGTCTTACGCACGGCGGTCCCTCTGCGGTCTTTAAAAAAGACCGCCGAGGTCAAAATGACCCCCTAAGAGTCTTATACTTTTTAAAAAAAAATCATATCTTGACTTGTGTATGTTGGATCTTTGTCATTTTGGTCTTGTTTTGTTTAGATAAATATTACCTATCTTTCTAAACCTGTGTTGTGTCATTTTGTAGTGTTTTCACTGGGTTCATGTGTGTTGGTACAAATACTTTACACACTGCCTCTGAAGTTAAGCCTGCCTGCTCGTGCCAAGCTTCCAAGGTGGTGAGCGGGGGTTAACTGAGAGTGATTCTCCTTTATTCTGACTAGAGTGAGGGTCCTTGCTTGGACAGGGGGTAACCTGACTGCAAACCAAAGTCCCCATTGCTAACAGGCGTCAACAATCAAGGATGGTTTGGATATGCTGAGTCTCTTCTTAAAAAATGTGATATAAGTGCAACAGTGAGTCACTCACTTCATGATTGTAGCACCTTTCATTGCTCACACACACTCCTCTAGACATGATTTACCAACCAGCGAGGCACTCTCTGGGTACAGTTTTGAGAATAATGAAGGAATCATTGGCTGAGCCAGGATAATTGCACACACATTTCAGATCTTGAGATCTGCCAAACAGACAACTTGCACGTTGATGGAATAGAAGTTCATTCTGTTGCGATTGACTTGGCAGCAAGTGAAAATGTGTGCCATCAATGGTCCCCATCACAAGTGGGAGGTGGGCAAAACCATAAAAGTCAGCCTTCCCATTGGCCAAATCCTCATGTCAGGGTAACCTGATGTAGTTGTCAATGTGTTTCAACATTGCAGAGAGGAAATCCTTCAACCCCAGACTGAACATAGGTTGGAACATGCCCACAGATAGGGCCACTGTAATTTGGAAGGACCCTGTGTTGAAGAAGTGCAATACTGACATGACATATACAATGGTTGATATGCAGTTAGGATTACTGTTAGGTCGCATCATATCTGGCTCCAACTGACAGGATGAGTCCAATATTGTTTGCCTATTCAGCTGGTGTAACTATATGTTGTGGCATTCTTCCATTGTCCGAAGGTCTGGCAGTGGACGATAGACAGGAGGTTGTTGAATCCTCGCTCGTGCTGTGTACCTATGTTTGACAAGACATGATTTGTAACATTAGTCAGTGTGTCCACAGCAACATACATGATGCATGCCAAAAATATTATGTGACAAATTATTTCTGACTGGAGAGACATGACACACAGTACATATCCCAACTGGCAAGTACACAAGGGTCACATGTGACCCTCCATGATTGTCCACAAATGTGTTCACAACATGGATTCAGGCAATACCCAACTATCTGCTACACAATTCCCCTCGAAATGTGACAACATTTTCCGACCGTCAGAAACTACCATAGGTAGTGGTGGCCCACGCACTGTCGTCATATGCCATCTGTGTCCTGCAACACAGTACATTGGTGGTTGTGTAGCAGGACCTAGATAACAAGACAGGGTGAGGATGTTTGTGATGATCCTACACATATATTGAATGTCTGACGTGGTTTACACATCCATATACGGTATTTCCAACTGCCAAAATGGCAGATGCCTGACATACTCCACTGGACAATAGGAACCACACGCTAGCGCAAGTACGGTAGGCGGGTGTGGCAGACACAACCATCCGCTAATGCTGTTGCCTGTGGCAGTTGCAGCCCAATGGCTGTGTCTGTCAGCACTGATGACAACATATGTGACATACTTGACCGCAATGTTGTACAAATTAACTCACTTGACTCCTGACACTGCTTCCAGCAACACCTCTACTAACTGAGCTGCTGTGTGCCACCTCTGGGAGCAATAATACCCTCTCCAAGAGGCAGGTTAGTGAGGTCCTACCCCTGTGGGAACAGCTCTGTGGCTCACCAGAGGAGTATATCAGTACCTTGTGTGCACCATTGACTCTGTTCAACACCATCCTTTCCCTCCTCACAGGCTATAGTGTACCCCTGTGTGCCAGTTGAACACTTTGGGGGTCATTACAACCCTGGCGGACGGTGTTAAAGCTGCGGTAATACCGCAAACAAGGTGGCGGGAAAAAAAAGGGAATTATGACCCAGGCGGAAACCGCCAACAAAGACAGCCACTTTAAAACACCGCCCGCCACGGCGGTACGGACAAGGAGCGTGGCAGTCACCGTCAACAGACAGGCGGAAGACAATGTACCGCCCATAGTATCACAACCCGCCAATCCGCCACCTTATCCGGGGCGGATTCACTGTGGATAAAAACACGGCGGAAACAGCTTTTGCAATGGGAAAAACCTCACCTGAACACATCCCACGAGGAACGAGGACTCTATGGACCCGGAACTCCAAATACTCCCTGCCCTTGTCTTTCTGCTCCTCTACAACCACCATCTACATAGGCGCCGAAGACAACGGTGAGTATTGCACCTACGACATGGGGGAGGGGGGAGGCAAAGGTTAGGGGGAGACCCACCAAACACCCCCACCCCACCCCCACCCTCGCATATTACAACATACACACCAATGCATCCACAAAAATCACAGTAGCAACCCACAATCCCCCCGGAAGAATGAAAAGACAAAGCAAAATCCGTTCAAACATTGTAATGTTGCAATATACATGTCTTTCAAAAATATACAGATATATACGAAATTCAGTCAGAAATATATACATTACGAGAAGTATTGCAGATATGTACATAACAATGTCCGTGCACCAACAGTCCAAAATGCATGGGCGAGGCCCACAAAAGATACCTGACCACAATCGGAGAGAACACTGCCGGGGCATCAGATATAAATACCACAGGCACCTCAGGGGGAAGGGAAGGGGGGGCACCTCAGCCGGATTACTGCAAAGCCAGATCCACGACAGGGCTCCATGCCCATTGATGTATCCTGGGGAGTGCAAAGCCACACTCTCTCAAGTCTCTACAGTGGGTGAGTTGCCCACTGTGCCATCCTGGGGAGTGCAAAGCCACAGTCTCTCAAGTCGATAACATTCTCCACTGGTTCTGGGGGGGACTGGTTCCCAGAGTGCTTCATCCGGTGCAGGACTGAGGTAGTGGATGCATGTCTCCACTGGTTCTGGAGGGGGACTGGTGCCCATACTGGATGAGTCTCCCCATGAAAGTTCCTGTCCTGTCACTATCCCAGCTGCACATAGGATAAGGATGCCTGATGTGGCGGTCTATTCATTCCTACCCGGTGCTTGCCCTGTTCAGCGGTCTTCACCACGGTGGTCTTTGCCCTGTTCATCAGTCTTCACCATGGCGGTCTTTGCCCTGTTCAGCGGTCTTCACCATGGCGGTCTTTGGCCTGTTCAGCGGTGCTTTGCCATGGCGGTCTCTGGAATGTTCAGCGGTGCTTTGCCATGGCGGTTCTGGATTGTTCAGCGGTGCTTTGCCATGGCGGTTCTGGACTGTTCAGCGGTGCTTTGCCATGGCAGTTCTGGTATGGACATTGGTGTGTGGCATGACGTTCCCTACACTGGGCATTGGTGTGTGGCATGACGTTCCCTACACTGGGCATTGGTGTGTGGCATGACGTTCCATCATAGCCCACCTGGGCTGTGGCACCCGGGGCCCTCCTGGGCACTGACTCCGGAGGTGGCGGTGGTCTCCTGACCAGTGACGATACTTGGGCCCTCCTGGGCTGTGACTCCGGCGGTGGTCTCCTGACCAGTGACGATACTTGGGCCCTCCTGGGCTGTGACTCCGGCGGTGGTCTCCTGACCAGTGACGATACTTGGGCCCTCCTGGCCTGTGACTATGGCGGTGGTCTCCTGACCAGTGACGATACTTGGGCCCTCCTGGCCTGTGACTATGGCGGTGGTCTCCTGACCAGTGACGATACTTGGGCCCTCCTGGGCACTGACTCTGGCAGTGGCGGGGGTCTCCTGACCAGTGACGACAGTGCTGGCGGTTGTGTCTCGACCGCCTGGAATGATGCCGCACTTCTCCGCCGCGACACTTACAACAGGCTGGGCAGACTTCCTCTGGCCCTTCCCCACCTTTGGTGGAGTCACAGCTGACTCTCCAATCCCCTTGGAACCCATGTCAGTTGTTTTGCCTCCAGGAGTCTTCACATGGTCCCGTCGTCCACTCTCCAATTTTAGAGCCTTTACAGGGGGTGGGCTGCCAGTGCCTTGGCTCCGGGTCACACTGCCTGCCCTGGTGGCCGGTGCACTCCACAAACCTTGAACAGGCACCACTGGGATTGGAGGCTTTTTGGCTGAGGCGCTACGACAGGACTGATGAATTGGAGGGGGAGTGGGGGCAAAAAGGTCAACTTTACAGAGGGACAGTTTCTGACGTACACTGGGATGGGTAGTTGGAGGGGGTCTGGGAGTGGAGGAAGAGGAGGTGGTTGTCGGAGGCGTCACTTTAGGTGTTTTGGGTGCAGGTGCAGGTACTGGAGGCTGTCGTGAGGTGGATGGATGTTGGGTGTGGGTGCCCGCGTTTGTGTACTTTGGGAGGGGGCGTCACAGACACACTGGGAGAGGACACAGGGGACGTGTAAATATCAGTGGAGGTGGTGAGTGCAGGTGAGCAGCTTGGGGTGCTGGGTCTCCTTGTGCGATTCACGGTGCCAGTAGATGTGGTGCATGCAGGAGTGTGTGTAGATGAGACTGGGAGGGATGAGGAAGAAGAGGAGGAGGGGGACACAGTGGAGGCAGTGGATGTTGCTGTGTCTGTACGTGGGTGAGGCTTGCGTGAGTGCCTGTGGGTTGTGGGGTGCCTATGTTTGCTTGAGCTACTTGTGTGTGCTGACTTGTGTGCATGCTGGTCTGTAGGTGTGCTTGGGATGGGCAGGGGTACAGGAGATTTGGTCTGGGTGGAGGAGGTTGGAGGGGGGAGGCTGGACACAGGGACAATGGCTGCCATCAGTGCTGAGGCCAGAGATTGCAGGGTTCACTGAAGGACAGCCTGACCAGAACGAATGCCCTCCAGGAATGCATTACCATGTTGCAACTCTTGTTCTACACCCTGGATGGCATTCAGTGAGTGACCTGAGGAGGTCAGGGGCCTCCTCACTGAGGGCAGCCGGGGTGACTGGGGCAGGGCCTGAGGTGCCTAGGGCGAAGGTGATGCCCACCCTCCTGGGTGAGCGGGCACGGGGCGAACGCTGAGGGGCTGCTGGGAGGGCGGTGCTGGAAGGGGAGATGACGGCTGTACCTGTAGAAGTGGGGCGCACAAATGGTGCCGCCACCACAATGGAGCCCCCATCGGTGAATGAGTCCGTGTCGCTGCTTGGTGATCCGGTGGCTGACGTGAAGCTCCCCTCGCCCTCCGTCCCACTGGTGCATTAAGAGTCCGTGGTGTGGCCCTCCATGGCCATGTGGGATGCAGCTCCCTCGTGCTCCGGTGCCAATGTACCTCCGCCTGAGGATGATGATGTAGAAAAGGACAGGGAGAGCAGAAAAAGGGGGGGGAGACAGAAGAAAGAGAGTTTGAGTGCATGGCATACCGCTACCGTTGGCGGGCAAGACAGACACAGCATTCCCCTGCATTACGCCGTGCTCCTGCCCTCTGCATATGCAATTTCTGGGATATAGCCTAAATGGCAATGGTGGACATCTGCACACATGGATGCCACAGGGGCAACTATACCTGTACTTGGCACTCTGCTGAGGTGGGGCAGCCATCGTCGCTTCCAGACCGAGGTCGCAGCAGCACTTGCAGTGTAGGTCCTCTCCTGTCGAAGGTCAGGTATCTAGTGATTGAACAGATAGAAAATGGCGGTGCGCATCATCACCACCGGCGCACCTGTTCATTGGCTCCTGGGACCCATAGGGTCCTATGTCAACCAATGCAGAATTGTGCCACAGTCTACGACGGCCTACCGTGACGGTGTGCAACGCCAGCGCAGTTAGCCCACAATCCCATTGTCCCAGTTTAGAGGTCAGGCAGCCGCCATTTCAGGGGCCCACATGGCTTCATTTACTTCTGCGTCACACATAGCTAGGCCTAGACTCAACACACATACAGGAAGGGTTTTGTGAGTGGTGTAGTCTTGTGTGTAACTGTGGGTACATACCTGGAGGAATAATGACTGATTTGTCGCTGTTGTCCTTCGTTGGCACCGTTAGCTGGGACATGTGAGAAGATGGCAGAATCCTCCGGTGTACCGACCGCTGGTGGACCTGTTGACAATGGAAGAGCGACATGTCATCGTCACCTACCGGTTTGACCGTGCCACAATCCAGGAACTATGTACCCAGTTGGAGCCAGACCTGAAGTCACCAATCCGCCATCTGACTGGAATCCCCCCTGGCGTGCAGGTGCTGTCAGTGCTCCATTTCCTTGCTAGTGGGTCTTTTCAGACAACAGTGGCCATGGCATCAGGGATGTACCAGCCTATGTTTTCCAACGTGCTGTCCAGAGTGTTGTCTGCCCTGCTGAAACACGTAAGGAGATACATCATTTTCCCTGAGGTGGCAGATTTACCTACAGTGAAAGGTGACTTATATGCCCTTGGACATATCCCCAACGTCATAGGTGCCATTGATGGCACCCATGTAGCTCTGGTCCCCCCCTACAGGAGTGAACCGGTGTACAGGAACAGGAAGAGTTATCATTCTATGAATGTTCAGATGGTCTGTTTGGCAGACCAGTACATCTCGCAGGTAAATGCTATGTTCCCTGGCTCAGTGCATGACGCCTACATCCTGCGGAATAGCAGCATCCCTGATATGATGGGTCAACTCCAGAGGCACAGTGTATGGCTATTGGGGGACTCTGGTTACCCCAACCTGTCCTGGCTATTGACACCAGTGAGGAATCCCAGGTCCAGGGCAGAGGAACGCTACAATGAGGCCCATGGGTGGACTAGGAGGGTGATCGAACGCACCTTCGGCCTCCTGAAGGCCAGGTTCAGGTGCCTCCATATGACAGGTGGTTCCCTATTCTACTCACGAAGAAGGTGTGCCAGATCATCGCCTGCTCGATGCTTCACAATCTTGCATTGCGACGCCAGGTGCCTTTTCTGCAGGAGGATGATCCAGATGACGGTGTTGTCGCAGCTGTGGAGCCTGTGGACAGTGATGAGGAGGAAGCTGAGGAAGAAGACAACGACAACAGGGAGTCAGTCATACAGCAATATTTCCAGTGACACACAGGTGAGAACATTTTCATTTTTACCATTACATTAACTTTCACGTCTAGCTCCATCCTGTCTGTTGATTTCAACCAGTATTTGGTAACTGAGTTGTACCTTTCCATTACGGTTTCACAGGTGTGGTTACCAACGTGTCATCTGCTTGCATCCTTCAAGGACTTGTGATGTGTGACATAGGTATGTTAGCTTTACAATAGGAAACGCATTATGACACTGTCATTGATAATACATATTTACTAAATCACAGACTGACTCCAGATTGTTTTGTGTTTCAAGGGTGTTTATTGAAGTGCTCAGAAATGGGAGGGGGTTGTAAAATGAGGATGGGTGATGGCGGAGGAATGTCAATGGCAGAGTCCAGTCTCTTATTTTTACAGGTGCACTGCCCATCTGGGCATAGGAAGTGGAGCTGGGGCAGTTTAAGTATGGACAGGGTAACAAAGTGGGACAGTGGGAGGACAAACAGGGTGGTCTCATTTCCTGGCGGGGTCTTGCCATTTTGCTCTGTCCTGTTCCTGGATCTCAGGGACCGCTTGTGTGGTGGTTGTCCGTCTGCAGGGGGTGGGGTGCTGGTGTGGTGGTCCTGTGGTGGGGCGTCCTGTCCACTAGCGCCGGCGGAGGTGGTGGGCAGTTCTTCCTCCTGGCTAGAGTCAGGGGCCCCTTGGAGTGCCATGGTGTCCCTCAAGGTCTGCTGTATGTCCTTCAGCACCCCTACGATGGTGCCCAGGGCGGAGCTGATGGTCCTGAGCTCCTCCCTGAACCCCAAATACTGTTCCTCCTGCAGGCGCAGTGTCTCCTGCAACTTGTCTAGGACCGTCGCCATCGTCTCCTGGGAGTGGTGGTATGCTCCCATGATGGAGGATAGGGCCTCGTGGAGAGTGGGTTCCCTTGGCCTGTCCGCCCCCTGTCGCACAGCAGCCCTCCCAGTTCCCCTGTGTTCCTGTGCCTCCGTCCCCTGGACCATGTGCCCACTACCACTGCCCCAGGTCCCTGTTGTTGGGGTGGTGGGTTAGTCTGGGTTCCCTGTAGTGGTGGACACACCGCTGATTGACCTGTCCTGGGTAGGGAGGTTTGGGCCCGCTGGGTGGGTGCTGTGCTGGTGTTACCAGAGGGTGGAAGGTCGTTGTTGGGCTGTGCCTGTGCAAGGGGAACCAACTGTCCCGAGGCCCACGATGGTCAGGGCTGGTCATCAGGATCCAGTAGGGCAGAGCTGCTACCGTCACTATGGGCATCTTCTGGGGGTGGAGTGGTGTTGTCTGGACCCTCTGGTGTGGTGATGGTCCTTTGGGTTCCTGCAGGGGCATAAGAGCATGATTATTGCATGTGTGTGTGTAATGGTGTGCAATGGGTGGGTGAGCGTGTACCCCAGTGCAAGCATTCCTGTGTGGGAGCTTGTGTGATGGTGGTTTAGGGGGTTGTATGGGTATGTGAAGTGGGCATGCTTTAGTGCTGGGTGTCCATGCTTAGTTGTGTCATGCAGGGCTTGGTGTTGGGATGGGTGGTTTGTGTTATGAGTATATTAGTGAGGAGTTGTAGTGATAAGGGAGGGGGTGAGGGTGAGGGTGTGTGATAGCATGCAGGTAGGGTGGGGGATATAATAGTTAAGATTTGACTTACCAGTGTCCCATCCTCCACCGACTCCTCATAGGCCCTCAGGATGCATGATGGTCAAGACCTGCTCCTCCCATGTTGTTAGTTGTGGGGGAGGAGGTGGGAGTCCGCCGCCAGTCCACTGAACCGCAATGTTGTGCCTGGAGAATGCACCTTCCCCCGTAGGTCGTTCCACCTCTTCCTGATGTCCTCCCTATTTCTTGGATGCTGTCCCACGGCGTTGACCCTGTCCACGATTCTTCGCCATAGCTCCATCTTCCTGGCTATGGAGGTGTGCTGTACCTGTGAGCCAAATAGCTGTGGCTCTACCCGGATGATTTCCTCCACCATGACCCTGAGCTCCTCCTCTGAGAAGCGGGGGTGTCTTTGGCGTGACATGGGGTGGTGTGTGTGATGTGTGGCGCGGTGTGAGTGTTGATGAGTGTGGTGATGTGTAGTGGTGTGTGGTGTTTTGTGCGTGGATGTGGTGTGGGTGATGGTGTTGTGTGCCTCTGTATGGTGGTGTTGTCTTGGCTGTGCTGTCTCTCTGGCCTTCGTCTCAAAATTGTGGTCGTAGGGGATTGTGGGTGATATGGGTGTGTGTTTTATATTGTGTTGCATGTATGTGAGTGGTGTGTGTATGTGTATTTTGAATTGTCCAATGTGGCGGTGTTTTGGAGATGTGTGTGTATTTTGAGCGCGGCGGTGTGTACCGCCAATGGAATACCGCGGTTGAAAGACCGCCACGTGGATTCGTGGGTCGTAATAGCATGGCTGTGTTTCTGTTGGTGTGGAGGTGGAGGTTTTGTTTTCGCCAGTTTAACACTGACCTTTGGTGTGGCGGAGTCGTATGGGTGTCTGAATTTCGGCGGATTCCGAGATGTGTGTCATAATAGCTGTGACGGACTACCGCCGCCGCGGCGGTGTATTGGCGGTCTTCTGCAAGGCGGTATGTGCCTTTCACCGCCAATGTTGTAATGACCACCTTTGTGTGCCTGTTGTTGCCATCTGTGTGGCATCAATGGGATGTACATGGTGCAGGTATTGGTGAGAAGTTATGTTGTGTTCATTAACATTGTGTTGTGTGATGTTTTTGGGGTCCTTGTTCCTCCTTTTGTTGGATGCACATAACTAGGCAAGGAGGCCTTACTGCCATCCAGTGACATTTCTTTCTTTATGATGGATGTAAATGTTAGACAATATGTGTGTGAATGGCAGCGTGAGCTGTGTATGCATCTAGTCATTTGAGGATCTTGCAAGCAATGTGTATAGTGCCACAGATCTTTCAACGCATGTCTGGCCTTGCAAAACTGTTGTCTGGAAGGCATATCATCACTCACTTTGCCCTTCAGATTGCCACACAAACCACAAGCCACATTGCTGATGGCCACATGATGTACTGAAAGATGTACTGTCATGCATGGAAGTGATGAAAATATGTAAGCATTTGTAGGTCCAGTATGCTCAGCCTGAAGAGACCAGGGCCTGCCAAATGTATCTCTCAGTATAGTACATAGTCCAGGCTGTGGGAGAGTCACTGTAGCTATGCAGCTGTGGCACTGTGCCCACTCCCTATTCACCAGTGGATCCTGTCACATGGTCAATATAATGCTAATTATATTTTGACACTCACACACCAATCCGACAGAATACTGTCACACACACAAATCCGCCAGCCCAAACTTCAGTGCTAAAGTGGCGGTACCAACATCCATACTGTTACGCCAACAAAACAACGCCCACCACATTATGACCCACGAATCACCACCGCGGACAGTCAATGGTGGTAAATCATTGGCAGAACCTACCGCCGCCCTCACAATGGACACCCACAAACAAAACAACACTACATTGGCCAATACTAAAAGGACACACCTGACATTCATACACACACCACACCCACACACCCACACAACTATAAAACACCCACCCACATTACCCAAACCCTTTGTAAACACCAAAAGACTGCAAGAGATAGCCACCGACATCACAGAGACAACTACACACACCACTTACACCCATACATCCCTCACGTACCCCACATCACACAACACACCTCACCACATTTCTCAACACACTCTCACCAACATACAACACCCATGGCACCACAAAGGCACCCCCTTTTCACTGAGGAGGAGTTTAGGGTCATGGTGGAGGAAATTGTCAGGGTAGAGCCATAGCTGTTTGGAGCACAGATACAGCAGATTTCCATTTCCTGGAAGATGGAGCTATGGTGGAGAATCGTGGACAGGGTGAACACTGTTGGACTGCACCCGAGAACAAAGGACAACATCAGGAAGAGGTGGCACGACCTACGGGGAAGGTACGTTCCATAGCAGCAAGGCACCAGCTCGCCATAGAGAGGATTGACAGAGGAACCCCACCTCCTCCCACACAGCTCACAGCATGGGAGGAGCAAGTACTGGCATTACTGCATCCTGAGGGACTCGCTGGAGTAGCTGGAGGACTAGACACTGATAAGTCAACATTTATTACCTATCATCCTCCCCATACCTGCATGCCATCTCACACCCTCACCCTCACTCCCCTCCATCCCATGCACTGCACCTACACATATATAACTCCAATGCCAACCCATGCATGCTGTACCAATGCTTGGACAGCCCTCCTAGCCCTGTAGGGAGACCCATCAACAAAGCATGCACAGCAAAGGGAAAATAACAATCCCACAATACATCACCACACACAAACAAAAGTTGGCAGGGCAACACCAACCATAGAGGGGAAGCCAGGGATGTACAATATGTCATAAATATGAAGCATAATACATCACTTACATCCCCACAGGTACCCCAGCCAATGTCAGTGGAGAGGAGGTGCCATGACTATCCCTTCCCCCAACATAAGATGCACCCAGTGATGACAGTAACTATGGCCTTCTGCATCTGGATGACCTACCTGGTCCATCATGGACCACTCACCCAAGCCCACTTACAGACCACCACAGAGCTGCCCCTATCAGGATCCAACACCACAGCACTTACCCGACATCCCCACACCTCTGTCCCCATGGCAAGTCAATCAGCAGTGTGCCCACCTGTACAGGGACCCCAGGCCACACCTCGCCCCCAAGACATTCAGGGACCTGAGGTCAGTGGCAGTGGGCACACCTTTCAGGGGAGAGAGGCACAGGCCAACAGGGACACTGGGAGGACTGCTGTGTGCCAGGGGGAGGACACAAGCAGGGAACTGACTCTCCAGGAGGCACTCTCTGACATCCTGGGAGCCTACCAACATTCCCGGGACATGATGGGCCAGATAATAGACAACGTGTAGGAGAACAGGCAGCTGCAGGACAGACAATATCAGGGCATCAGGAAGGACTTGCAGGCCATCGACACCACCCTGATCTCCATTGCAGGGGTGCTGGCAGACATGGCCAACATCATGAGGGAGGCATCAGCACACCAGCGGGCCCCCTACCACTAGCCAGTCTATTGACCAGCCCTCCACTTCTGCTGCCGCTAGTGGGCAGGAGGCCCCGCCACAGGATCCACAGGCCACCACCATCCCCCCCCTGCATAAGGTGAACCACCACGTAAATGTTCCCTGCGACCCAGACAGAAGCCAGAGACACTTGCCAAGACCACCGGCAGGAAATGAGGCTCTCCTGATTGTCCCCCTTGTGTCCCACCCCGTCACCTTGTCCACTTTGTGCTGCCATTGCTCCCCTTCCTATGGACCCTTAGACACTGCACCTATGCAACAAACAGACCGGAACAATACCCTGGACTTTCCTCCATCATCACCCCATTCCATTGCACTTTCCTCTCAATTTCTTAGCACTACAATAAACACTTTTGGACACAACTCGATTAGTTGTATGTCATGTGTTGAAAATGTGTATTCATGGAAACAGTTTCATGCATTGCAAATGTACTGTACATTGTGAGAGCATACAAATAATGACCTGAGTCAGCACATCAGTACACAGTTGTTACATCAACAACATCTGCAAAATGGCAAATCATAGGTGACAGTAAGTAGAGGTAAAAGGAAGTAAATGCCGTCATGCGACAGCCACAAAGAATAAACCAATAGTCATAGAAATGTTACTCTGCACTGTCTCACCTATGTGTCATTGGAAGTACTGACGGATAACTGATGTTCTGTTGTCCTCATCCTCAGCCTCTTCATCCTCACTGTCAGCAGGGTCTAGGGCTGCCAAGGGGGCATCTCCAGTCTCCTCCTCCTGCAGAAAAGGTACATGGCGTCTGAGGGCTAGGTTGTGCAACATCAGCATGCCACTACTATCTGGCAGACCTTCTCTGGTGAGTAGCACAGGGATTCACCTGTCAGATGGAGGCACCTGAACCTGACCTTCAGGAGGCTGAAGGTCCTCTTGATGATCCATCTGGTTCACCCATGTGCCTCATTATAACGTTCTTCATCCCTTGTCCAGGCATTCTTCACAGGAGTCAGTAGCCACAATGGTTTTGGGTAGCCAGAGTCACCTGCAAGTATTGAGGGACTACATTTAGCCACACACAATCCTATGGGGTTGACACCAGAGGCAAACACTAACATACAGTGGGTGGGGACCAAGGCTCACCTATTAACCACACCCTGTGCATCTGTAGTTGGGCCATCACATTTGGGATGCTGCTATTCCTCAGAACAAAGGCACCATGCACCGACCCAGGATACTTAGCATTGACATGGGAGATTAACTGGTCCACTAGGCACACCATCTGCTCATTCATTGAGTAGAAAATATTACAATTTCTGAACACCTGTTCATTCTGACGGGGGTAACAAACCCAATATGTGCCCCGTCAATCGCTCCAATAATATTGGGGATATGTCCCATTGCATAAAATCCGGCCTTCACAGTGGCCAAATCTTCCACCTGGGGGAAAACTATGTAGCTGCACATGTTTTTTGCCAGGGAAGACAAAACTCTTGCCAGCACGATTGAAATAATTGGCTGTGACATTCCTGCTGCCAAGCCCACTGTCACTTGGAAAGAACCAGTTGCCAAGAAATGGAGCACTGATAGAGCTTGCACAAGAGAGGGGGATCCCAGTTGGATGACGGATAGCTGAAATCACTTCAGGCTCCAACTGGGCACACAACTCTGTGATTGTGGCCCTCTCCAGTCTATAGGTGAGTATTATATTCCTCTCCTCCAGTGTAGCCAAGTCCACCAGAGGTCTGTACATGGGGGTATGTCTCCAACTCCTTTTTATCTGCAGCGGTAGGTATCTAAGTGACACAAGAGTGAGTAGGGTGTCACAATTAGAACAACAAAACCACAACTGCAGTCCACATGGTGCACTTATGTATTGAGACAGTGTAAATGGCGAAGTATGTGCCAATCTAATCTGTGACGCAGTAATTGTTGGTAGGCCTGTTTTCCCCTCCCCAGATTGGCGACTGCCTGTCCTGTAAGGAGGGACAGGTGGAAGTGAGGTAATTCCGCCAACGTTGGGCGTCATGGCGGAAGGTGGTCGGGCACCGCCGTTCAATTCCTCATTTGATAATATGGGGCTCTATGGAGTACAGTGGCCAATGGGGATCTACGCTGGCGGTGACAGAGTACACCGCCACAGACGTAACCACAATCTTCTATCTGATTCCTCACTTCTTTCCTGACCTTCAACAGGAGAACACCTACACTGTGTGTGCTGCTGTGACCTGTCTTGAACCTACCATGGCCCATGTGACCGGGGAAAGGGCCCCGGCCTTCACTTGGGAGGAGTTGGAGTGACTGGTGAATGGGGTCCTACCCCAGCATGGACAGCTGTATGGGCCTCCAGACCAACAAGTGAGTACATATTGGGCACGATCAATGTGGGAAGAATGCATGGAGGTGTGTGTGCAAGCATCGTGTAAGCGGGGTAGGGAATGTCTAGTGGCAGTGTACATTTTGTGCGATGGGCTGTGTGTGTGCCAATGTTGATGGAAAGTGGTATGGTGGGCCATTTGTGTGACAGGCTGGACTGTTTGTCTAATGGTGTTCTTCTGCCTGTATTTCCTCTGCAGGTCAGCACCCATCAAAAGAAGGGACTATGGCGTGCCATCGCCAAGGACGTGCAGACCCCGGGGGTTTATTGGCAGGCAGAGCACCCGCTGTCAGGAACGGTGGGAGGACTGAGATGCTGGGATTGGAAGACCGCGGAGGCCCAGCTGAGGATGGTCTCCCAAAGAGAAAAGGCTGCCTGTCGGACCCTGACCCCCTGATGGCCTGCATACTGGCGGAGGCCTACCCTGCCCTTCAAGAGCACTTGAAGGGATCACAGCAGCCACAAGAGGGTGAGTACAGTGGGTATCAATACATATTTTGGCTGGTGGGGTGGTATCTGGGTAGAGGATGTGTGTTAGTGGGTGACCCTAAGCCCGGGCCAGACATTGCAGAGCGGGTCAACTGAAGGGTAATGGGTGTATGGCAAATACAGGTAACCTAGCTTGTTAGCAGTCAATTTCAACCAGGGAATTGTGGGTCCCAGGAGTGCTGCAGTTGGTGGTGTGTTAGCCTCATCTTGCTTAAGTGGCTAGCGATATCACTGGTAGTGCAATGCATAGTGCTCAAGCCTGTTCCCTGTGTGTGACGGTGATCTGTATGCCAATGGTGGTATTGGTGCAGTCATTGACCCAGTCTATCCTTTGTCACCCCCCCTTCTTGTTTTGTCATCTTGTCCTTGTATACATTAGCATCATCTGATGGAGGAGCAGGGGAACCGGCAACAGAGGGAGCTGCATCCCACAGGATCCAGGAGGCAGAGTCCACCAATGCCGAGGGAACCAGTGGGACGGAGGGTGAGGGGAGCACCATGGCGGAGACTGGAGGAGACAACACAGACTCAGATACCTCCTCCAAGGGAAGCTCCCCGGTGGTAGTGGACACTTCTGTGACCACCCCAGCTGCACGTACAGCCACCCCCATTATGGCACTGCCCTCCCAGTAGCCCCTCAGCAAGTTGCCCTTGCCCGCTGACCCAGGAGGGTGGGCATCTCCTTCGCCCCAGGCACCTCAGGCCCTGCCCCAGTGAGCCCTGCTGCCCTGAATGAGGAGGCTATTGACCTCCTGAGATCCATCTCTGTAGGGCAATCAACCATTGTGAATGCCATCAAGGGGCTGGCATCCCAGATGCAGCAATGCAATGCATTCCTGGAGGGCATTCACAATGGATTGGTGGCCCAACAGACATCAATTCAGGCTCTGGCTTCCTCTCTGATGGCAGCCACTGTCCCTGTTTCTACCGTCCCCCTCCAACTACCACTTCCCAGTCCCATTCTCCTCAACCCCAACCTATCCCAGGCACACATACTGATGAGCATGTACACACGACAACACCCAAGAGTGGCCCAGGCAAACACAAGCACCACACTTCATCCCACAAGCACTCATGCAAACCTCATACAGTTGCAGATATGACAACATCCACTGACTCCAGTATCTCCTCCTCCTCCTCCACCTCCCTCCCAGTCACGTCCACACTCATACCTGCATGCACTACATCAAAATCCATAACCAGCCTCACCAAACCAAGCAGCGCAGGCACCTCACTAGCAGGCACCTCCACAACATCCATCCTATTGTCCCCTGTGTCCTCTCCCACCATGTCTGCCCCCCCTTAAAGGACACTAATGCAAGCACCCACCCAACAGCTATCCACCTCAGACACACACACTGCCCATGCACCTGCACCCAAGTCCAGCAGACGTACACCTCCAACAACCACTCCCTCAACCGACGTACACCTCCAACAACCACTCCCTCAACCTCCAGTCCCATCCCACCCCACCATCCCTAAGAAGGTTTTTCTTGCCCAACTTGACCTCTTCCCTCCCCCTCCCTCCATCCTGCCCATAGAACCAGGGTGCCAACCAGCCAGGCCAGCACCTCAGCCAAACCATCCACAGGGACAGTGGAGGCACCTCCTTGCCGTGGAGGCAGGACTGTGAGGGATTCCACTCCAACAGCCAGAAAGGGGAAGGAGCCCACAACACCTACAGCCAGGAAGGGGAAGGGGCCCAATAAACCTACATCCAGGAAGCGGAAGGAGCCCACAACACCTATAGCCAGAAAGAGGAGGAGCCCACAAAATCTACAGCCAGGAATGGGAAGGTGCCCACAACACCTACAGCCAGGAAGGGGAAGTAGCCCACAACACCTCCATCCAGGAAAGGGAAGGTGCCTGCACCTCCTGCATGGAGGGAATGAAGCCCTCAACTCCAACAGAGGCTGGGAGGGTGAAACAACCACCACCACAACCACCACCTGTGCTCACAGAGCCCTCACCACCTGCAGAGGCGGGCCAGGAAGCACCATCACCTGTTGCCACAGAGCAGCCCTCACTACCAGCTGAGGGAGTGCAGCTCAAACCGCCAGCAGAGGCAGGCTAAGTGGCACCATCACCTGTTGCCACAGAGCAGCCCTCACCAACAGCTGAGGCAGTGCAGCTATCATCACCAGCGGAGGACATGTAGGCCATCCTCCAGGGACTGCTGCACCAGGGACCCCCTCCAGAGCCAGTTGGCATGTTCCCCAGCTCAGAGACTGTGACCTTACACTCCCCAACAAAGACAAATGGGGATGGAACCCCCACCAGAACCAGAGGGCATGTTCCCCTGCTCATAGACTATGACCTTGCACTCCCAGCACAGACAAATGGGCATGGAGCCCCCTCTAGAACCAGTGGACATATTCCCCAGCATAGTGACTGTGGCCTTGCCCTCCCCAGCACAGAGATATGGGCATGAAGCCCCCACCAGAACCGGTGGGCATGTTCCCCAGCTCAGAGACTGTGACCGTGTACTCCCCAGCAAAGACAAATGGGCATAGAGACCCCTCCAGAATCAGTGGGCATGTTCCCCAGCTCCGACACTATGACCTTGCACTCCCCAGCAAAGTCAAATGGGCATGAACCGAACCAGTGTGCATGTTCCCAAGCTCATAGACTGTGACCTTGACCTCCCCAGCACAGAGAAATGGGCATGGAGCCCCCTCCAGAACCAGTGGGCATGTTCCCCAGCTCAGTGACTTTGGACTTGCACTCCCAAGCACAGAGAAACGGGCATGGACCCCCCTCCAGAAACAGTGTGCATGTTCCCCAGCTCAGAGACTGTGACCCTGCACTCCAGAGCAAAGACAAATGGGCATGGAGCCCCCTCCAGAACCAGTGGGGAAGTTTCCAGTATTTGGCTGAGGTGCGCCCCCATCCTCCTGAGGTGCCTGCCCACTTGCAAAATGATGCCCCTGCAGTGTTCTCTCCGGATGATGTCAGGATACAAGTTGGGCCTTGGACTGTGCCCTGTGGCCTTGTGTGCCCTTATGACTTTGGACTGGGCATTGGCCCTTTGCGAACATTTGTATATATTTGGTTTGTGTGGTGGGTTTTGTGATACTAATACATTTTTTGTACATCCATACTCTGGTTCTTGTGTTATTCTGCCATTTGTCATGTGCCATTGGTTTATGTCTGCAGCTGGTTGTGTGTATGGTGTGTGTGTGTTGGGTGTGTGATGTGCGTGTGTGTGTCACTCTCGTTTTCCTCCCTCCGTCCCTTGTGTGTTAGGCGGCTGTACTCACCAATGTCGTCATCGTCGGTGTTCCAGGTGGACCATAACGTAGAAGATCATCGGGAAGACTTGAAGTTCGGGTTCCATGTCGGTGTTGTTCTTCCCTGTGTCTCCGATGGTGAGTCCTTTCTCTTCTGAGCTCTGTTTCCACCAGGCTTTTGATGGCATTGGAACTGCCCCGGAAAAGGTGGTGGATTCATGTGTCTTAATATGGTGGGCGGTACTTTGTCTTCCGCCTGGCTGATGGCGGCTACCGCCTTGGTGAGTGTTTCCGCCCTGGTGGTTAGTGTGGTACATTGGCTGTCTATGGGAGTTATCACAACCATGGTCATAATTTGGCGGTACTTACCACCAGCGTGTTGGCGGTATTACCGCCACTTTATCACTCACCGCCAGGGTTGTAATGAGGGCCATTGTTCTTTGGGTCAGCTACAGATCAAAACTGACTCTTGGGAAGTGGGAAATGTCTATTGACATAATTTATGTGCCATCACTGTTGCCAACATTCCTCGTGCCAACATGTTAGCATGGGACCTTTTCTCTTTTGATCAAATGACCTAGTTGGCCGTGCCTGCTCACCCAAGAGGGTGAGCATCTTCTTTGTCACAGGCATCTCTGCCCCAGCCCCTGTTACCCCTGCTGCCCTGAGTGAGGAGGCTATTGACCTCCTGAGGAGCATCTCTGTGGGGCAGTCTGCAATTGTGAATGCCATCCAAGGGTTGGGCAGCCAACTTCAGCAGACCAATGCTTCCCTGGAAGGCATTCATAGTGCCTTTTCTGGCCTACAGAGATCTTTTCAGGCTCTGGCCTCCTCACTGACAGCAGCCAATCACCTCCCACATCACTACCCCCTCCACCTTACTCTTCCCAATCCAAATGACCTATTTTCCTACCTGTCCCAAGCACACAGACAATCCGCACGCACACCTCCTCAACACACACAAGCAGCACACATCGACACAAACACCACAAGACACACAAGCACTCAACATACACCTACAAGTACAACATCAGCCACTGATTCACAGGACACCCCTACCACCCCGTCAACCTACACACCACGTCAGTCATACCCACAAACACCAACACAGCAGCAAGTGACACGTCTACCACACACCCCCTTCCTGCAGAGATCACCAAAACACTCACAGACACATCCAAGACATCCATCATACCTACAGACACCACCCCAACAGACATACAAACATCCACCATATCCAGCATACTCACGGACACCAGCCCAGCACACACAGACACACAGACACATCCATAATATCCAGCATACCCACAGCCACCAACCCAACAGACCAAGAACATCTACCACTCCATCGCCCAGCACCTCCACCTCCCAACTCCCAAGACATCCAAATGCCCACACTCAAACATACAAGAGACACCACCGAAACAGAAGCATACTTCACTGACGCACACATCCAAAACATCTACACCCACACACGACAATCACTCCCTCAACCTTCAAATTCTCAACCCCGTCTGAATGCCAACCCTGTGCTTTCAAGGAGGGTATTGCATGTGAGCTTGCCCTTTCCCCTGTTCCCTCCATCCTCCCTCCCAAACCCAGGAGGCCCCTACCCACATCCCAACCCATCCCTTCCGCATGCAAGTCCTTCACTGTCACACCTTCATACCCCTCCCCGAAGGAGAAGACCACCCTTCCGAAGAAAAAGGCCCCTCTCCCAATCCCAAGCCAAACCCACCTATCCCAAATCTGACACCACCTTACCCAAGGATAATCCCTTAGGTGCCTGCCTGTGGGCAGCTCTAGATTTTGGACCCCAGTTAAGCCAGCACCTAGGGAAACCTAGCCAACCTGTACATTTCTGAAAACTAGACATTTAGCTGTATCTATTATGGGCTAACTTGCATGGCTCTCACCACATTTTTTTACCAAGAGCCCCTTGCAAA
Organism: Pleurodeles waltl; assembly: GCF_031143425.1. NCBI lineage: Eukaryota > Metazoa > Chordata > Amphibia > Caudata > Salamandridae > Pleurodeles > Pleurodeles waltl. The sequence goes on from NC_090446.1 coordinate 271,571,826, forward strand.
CCACAATAAAAAAACAAAATCCTGACATTTCTGTGACAGAAGGTTCTGAAATCTGCACAGACCCACACACTTCCTTCCACCTGGCATTCTCCTTAGTTTCCCAATAAAAAAGGTACCCCACTTGTGTGGGTAGATCTATTACCAGCGATAGGAAACTGCCCAAAATGCAACCTGGATGCAGCGCATTTCTCCACCAAAAACTAACCCTGTTTTTCTGATATGGGTAGCTCTAGGTTTAGGGACCCTAGCTCAGCTGTCACCTAGAAAACCTAGCCAACCTGTAAATTCTTTAAAAAAAGACACCCAAGGAAATCCAGGATGTCGTGACTTGTGTGGATCCCATTAGGGTGTTTCACCCGCAATGTCCTGCAAACCTAAAATTAAACACTTTCCTTACATTTCTGTGATGGAAACTTCTGGGATCCTACCACCTAGCATTGGTACACCGGTGCTGATAAAACCGCTGCCCCCACTTGTATGTCTGGGCCTAGTGCTGCATCAGGAAGGGATCAAACCAAGGAGAATGGGACCCCCTGGTGGAGACTCCTTTTGACCTCGGTTGGATCCGTTCCTGTCACTAGAAGTAGGCCTAGCCATACAAGTGGGGCAGGGATTTTATCGGCAATGGAGAGGCAAGGCAGGGTGGTAAGGATTGTTTGGACTCCTGTGGATTGCAGAAGTTTCCATCACAGAAATGTAGGGAAAATTTGTGATTTCAGGCAAAGTCGGAGGTTTGTAGGGCATTGTGGGTAAGAAAATACTGTAGGGTGCATGTGATGCACACCCGCCCTGGATTCCCCCAGATATCTAGTTTTCAGAAGTGTCTGGGCCTGAGTAGCCTACCCAAGCCCAAAAAGTGCAGCCGTTCACTATTGTGAGTGGGACAAATACTGGGAGTTAGCCAAGCTCTCCTGGCTTAGATTTAAAATTGATACCCAAAAGAGTCAAATTTCATCTTACTTGCCATTAGGATGAGATGCTATAGTCTGCAGGGGAGTAGGAAGACTGTTGCCTCGTTAGGTTGGGGTGGAGGCATAAGCATGCCCATCATGGTGAGCTGCCCCCACCCCCTCTATTTCTTTTTAATTCCCTAGTGTCTAATAGGCTGTCTGCCCCCACATCTGTCCCCCAAAGGAGCAGCAAGACTTTGCCCACGTATGTTTGGGTTGGGGGCATGAAATTGCCTCACCCCTCTTTTTATAAAAAAAAATAATTCCCTGGAGTCTAGTGGGCTTTCTGCCCCCCTTGGGGCAGATCGAGAGTAATAATCCTAATCTGCTCCCCAGTGAGGCAGAAATATTGTCCCCATTTTTGGGGGGTGGTGGGGCATTGCCATGCCCATTCTGGGCTTCCCCACACCTACACTAACAAAAAATAGTCCCTGGTTTATAATGGGCTTTTTGCCCACCCGGGGGCAGATCATGGATAATAACCCCATCTGCACCATAGTGGGGAAAGGCAGACTGTATACAGTTGTGTTTGAGAGGGGTGGGGGCATTGCAATACCCATTTTAGGCAGCCCCCACTCCTACGTATTAAAAAAAATCCCTGGTGCCTAGTGGGATTTCTCAGGGTCTATTGCACACATCTGCTCCCTGGGAGAGCAGAAAGACTTTAGTCCCCATTTCATTTTGGGTAGAGACACGGCCTTGCCCATTGTGGGCAGCTCCCACCCCTCTTTGATAAAAAAGAAATCACTGATGTCTAGTGGGCCTCCGGCCCCACCCCGTAGGGGTCAGATTGGGGGTAATAAACCCTATCTGCCCCCACCCAGGGGGAAGGAAATAATGTTTCAGTTAATTTATGGGTGCAGCTAGGGACATTGGCATGCCCATTTTGGGCAGCCCCCACACTATGTATAAAAAAATACGGAGGGGCAGATTAGGAGCTATTGTCCACTCTGTCTCCCAGAGGTGGCAGAACGACTGAATATGGCTCGAACAGCTTTCCAGACATACTACTGCTGGAATTCATAAATGAGGGAATGGAGTGGCATCGACTTTGCTGCCATGCCTGATGTTATAATCAAAATCTATATGTACCCATGGCATTTCATAAATTGTGCATTTTAACAGTTCGCTAAGTAAAGTGGTGCACTTGAAGTCAATAATAAAGTGCATTTACTGTAGTGCTAGGAAAGTCATGTATTGGCTGTATTAACCTTATTAAATGAACTATAAGCAATGAGTGTAATATTATAACAATTTTATTATTATCTAAATGTATTTACATTTTAACAATAACAATTTATTTAATGTGTACACTAATGTTTGAAGACTTACATCTAAAGTGCACTTCCGTGGCACATTTGTGTTCATTTATTAGTAAGGTCGCATTCATATTGCTTGTATTATGCAATCCTGATTTAAAAATTGCAGTTCACGTTTATATTAATGTGGAATATAATATGTGCACAGTATAACTTGAAATTGAATGTGCATTAGCTTAACACTAGCTTCACTAGACCTGAATATTTTTAACATTAGAAACTGTTTTTCATTTCTACTAATGTGTCACATTTTGTGCAGGTGCATTCTCATGAAATGTTGTTTTGGAAATAGATGTTCTATTGTTTAACAAACAGACAGTCTAAGAGAAATGCTTGAATATGGAATGTGAGGAGCTCGAGAGTAAGAAGACTGTCCCTTAATCATAAGTTGGGAAAGATGTCCAGAGGACCAAGGTCAGCAGTATTCCCAGGACTGCGTGGGAGCTGCAGGTGATGTTGCAAGTTACACCGTAGGACAGGAGAATACAATGGAGCTTGTTGTAGGGTGACCAAGAAGTCATTACCTAATGAACTTATGCTGTATTAACTAGGGCTTCCACTAATTGATTGTAGAGCAGATTTTCAATGGACTTTGAGAGGTACAGACCTCCGCTTTTACCTTTTGCCCATGCTTTGCTAAGTGTGGCTCAGGCTTACACTTGACTCTCTAAGAAGACTCTTGAGTGAGCTTCTGAATTGCTGACACCTTCATCTTCATTTTTCCAAATCTTTTTTGCTTTATTTTTACTCTTTATTCTTTGTCCATGCATTTTCTGGTTAGATCTTTCCTTTTCCGGCAAGATTAAACTTTAAGGCGATTGTCCCCCAACTGCCACAGTTTAATTTAGCTAGGTGCTTTTAAATTGCTCTCATGTGTAATAGATAGCCAGTATTTATTTTTGGAGCACCAGGTACTGTTGCTGATATTTTGTACCTCTGTTACTGAATTCCTAGCTTGTCTTGTTCTAATGTGTCTAAATTCCTCAGACGATTTGGCAACTCAATTGTTATTCTGTATCTTTACAGTACATTTTTGAGATTTGTGTACCATTAACCTGAGTGTTGTTAATTAAACCCTTTAACTTTTTTCATTTGCAAGTCCTTATTTTGTGGCCAAATTGGTTACACTGTTAAATTAATGGTGATTCATTCTTATCTTATTCTCTAGTTGAATCCTATGTAGGGATCCAAAGATTCATTGGTTTCGGAATTAGAGCATACAAATTGCTTCATCAGAAACATCATTAGTCTGCCTCCAAGAGGAAATAGTACTTCTACTGTTTGAATTGACCCAGGCTTTGCACTCACACCTGGGTCACAGTGTGTATAGTTTCTGCTTTTATGCACGTCAGATTAATACATTATTATTGTTTTCCTAAACTATCTGCAGGCGTTTTTTTTTTTACTTCTTTTTCTCCCATAAAGACTAAAATGACGAAAGACACAGCCTTTTCAGAGACTGGTGAATTAAAGTACACTGAGTAATAGCATAATAGCATGCCGAGAAACTCTAATAGCATGCTTTTGACATTAATTGCACTTATTATCTCTTTGTATGGAAGAAGTGTGGAATGTGATGACAAAATTGTGGATAAAAGACTTGAAGAAGGAGTATTAGAAATGTTAAAAACCTGACGTGCATGCATTGACGGAGTTGCACGCGGGCAAAAAAGTGAGTGGTGAACGTGGCTGCTGATTTGAATATGTATCATACAGGTTTCTTTCAACAAACATCAATAGCATTACATGGGAAAAAGTATACCAATAACTAATGTTACGGAAACAAGTCAACAACATTATTACCTGGGACAGAGTATAAAGAAAAGTAATGGTATTGAAACCTAATGTAATGTTTTGAGGGCACATCACTTAATTTGGTGTTTCATGATCTCCTTGACATGAGCCATTGACCTGGGGATGAGCAAATTTGTCCTTTAGACAAGGCAATGCTGCAACAACATTTACACTGAAGAACAAGTCCAAATGTCACTTGCACTTACTTTCCAGTGGAAGAACTACATTTTCATTGGTTATTTTGAGGCAAAATTGTTCCATCACAAGTGCTAAATAGCCAATTGACTGGTGCAAAACATATATGCCCTCATTACAACCCTGGCAGTAAATCCCGCTTACCGCTGTGCAGAAGATCGCCAACATACTGCTGCTGCCGCGGAATTCCACTACAGGTATTTCGACCCACAGCCCAGAATCCGCCACAATACAGACACCCACACAAGTCTGCCACACCAAAGGTCAGTGATAAACTGGAGCTAACAATACCGACACCGCCACGCCAACAGGAATACGCCCACACTATCACAACCCACGAATCAACACGGTGGTCTTTCAACCGCGGTAAATCATTGGCAGTACACACCACCGTGCTCAAAATACACACACATATACAAAACACAACCACATTGGACAATTCTAAATACACACACCTGATACACATACACACAGCACACCCACACACCCAATCCAATATAAAACACATACCCACATCACCCACAAACCCTTACTACCAGTATTTTTAAAGCACAACAGAGAGAGACACTACCTAAAACAACAACAGCATCCACAGACACACAACACCATCACTTACACAACATCCACACACCTCAAACAACACACACTAACAGACACCACCTCACACATCACTCACACCACATCATGGCACCTTAACGACACCCCAGGTTTTCTGAGGAGGAGCACAGGGTCATGGAGGAGGAAATCATCCAGGTAGAGCCACAGCTATTCGGATCACAGGTGCAACAGACATCCATTGCAAGGAAGATGGAGCTATGACGTAGAATTGTCGACAGGGTCAATGCAGTGGGACAGCATCCAAGAACTAGGGATGACATCAAAAAGAGGTGGAACGACCTACAGGGGAAGGTGCATTCCGTGGTCTCCAGACACCAGATTGCTGTACAGAGGAAGTCTTGGCAATACTGCATCCTGAGGGCCTCGCAGGAGTAGCAGGACGACTGGACTCTGGTAAGGCAAATCTTTACTACCTTATCCTCCCCACCCCACCTGCATGCCATAACATACTCCCACCCTTACCCTCACACCCATCACCCCAACAACCCACAGATACCCCACCAACACAACCCACACATCCCAAAACCAAGCCCTGCATGTGACACCAATGCATGGACACCCATCACCCAAGCATGTCCACTACAGAGACTCACTCATGCCCCAAAATCACCAATCACACAAGGACCAAGCCAATAATGCAAGCACTGGAGTTGAGGGTCAACCACCCATTGCACACGATGGCACACACAGATGCAATAATTAAGCATTTACACCCCAACAGGACCCCTAGCCAACGTCACCAGACAGGAGGTGCCAGACATATCCAGTCCCTCCACAGAAGAGGCCCACAGTGATGACAGCAGCTCTGCACAACTGGATCAAAATGACCAGCCTGGCCCATCTGGGACATCAGAACAGTCAGTTCCCCTGACACTGTCACAAGCCACCACAGAGCCTCCCCCTCAGGAAACACCAGCACAGCACCCACCCAACGGGCCCATCCCTCTGTCCCCAGGACACATCAATCAGCAGTGGGTCCACCACTACAGGGAACCCAGGCCAACCCACCAACTCAAGAAAATCAGGGACCTGGGGGCAGTGGGCACACGGCTCAGGGGGAGGACAGGCCCAGGGAACCCACTCTCCACGAGGCACTCTCCAATGGCTGCAGGAGGAACACTACCTTGGGATCAGGGAGGACTTGAAGTCCATTAACAACACCCTGGTCACCGCAGGGGTGCTGGCAGACCTTCTCAACACCAGGAGGGACACAGTGGCACAACAAGGGGCCCCTGACACTAGCCTGGATGATGAACAGCCCTCCACCTCCGCCGGTGCTAGTGGACAGGAGGCACTGCCACAGGAACAACAGGACACCAGCACCCCACACCCTGCAGAAGGAGAACCACCCTGCAAACGGTCCCTGAGATCCAGGAACAAGTCAGAGAACATTGCCAAGACTCCTGCCAGGAAATGAGACCCCCCTGAATGTCACCCTTCTGTCCCACTATGTCACCCTGTCCATCCTTAAACTGCCATTGCTCCACTTCCTATACCACTTTGGACAATGTACCTGTGAAACAAATAGACTGGACTCTGCCATGGACATTTCTCCACCATCACCCCAGCCGATTTTACAACCCCCTCCACTTATAAGCACAGGAATAAACACACTTCAATCACAAAACAATCTGGAGTCAGTCTGTGCTTTCACAAATGTGTAATTGCAATAACTATGGAATATAGCAATGTCAATTTACTTGTTCACATACCAATGTAACACAGCTGTAGGCCAGCAGTAAACATAGCAGAGGGCACAAAGTGGTACCCAAATATGTGAAATGAAAAGTCAAAGTGACAAGTCAGGGTCCATACACTAAATTAAGATGACACACTTATGCTAGTTCCAACAATAGAATGAGATGTGGAAAGCAGTTAGATCTTCTTACCTGTGTCTCACTGGAAGAATTGCATGAAGATGTTGTTTCGGTTGTCGATATCCTCTTCTTCTCCCTCCTCTTCTTCACTGTCCACAGGCTCCACAGCTGCCACAAGACCACCATCTGGCCCATCCTCCTGCAGAAAAGGCACCTGGCGTTGCAAGCCAGGTTGTGCAGCATACAGCAGGCCACGATTATCTGGCACACGTTCTTCGTGAGTAGTATAGGGAGCCACCTGTCAGATGGAGGCACCGGAACCTGGCCTTCAGGAGGCCGAAGGTGCATTCGATCACCCTCCTAGTTCGCCCATGTGCCTCATTGTAGCATTCCCCTGCCCTTGTCCTGGGATTCCTCACTGGGGTCAGTAGCCATGACAGGTTGGGGTAACCAGAGTCACCTGAAAATGTCGAGGGACAACTGTTAGACACACACTAACCCTTAGGGACAGCCCCATACCCGGAAACCTATGTCAACTGTATTGGGACCTTGCTCTCACTATTAGCCGCACACGGTGCCTCTGGAGTTGGCCCATCACATAAGGGATGCTGCTATTCCTCAAAATGTAAGCGTCATGCACAGAGCCAGGATACTTGGCATTGACATGGGAGATGTACTGGTCTGCCAAAAACACCATCTGCACATTCATCAAATTGTGGCTCTTCTGGTTTCTGTACACCTGTTCATTTCTGAGGGGGGGGGGTACAATAGCCACATGTTTCCCATCAACGGCACCAATGATGTTGGGGATATGTGCCAGGGCAGAGAAGTCACCTTTCACTCTGGGTAAATCCTCCACCTGAGGGAAACGATGTAGCTGCACATGTGTTTCAGCAGGGCATACAACACTCTGGACAACACGTTAGAGAACATTGGCTGGGACATCCCTGATGCCATGGCCACTGTTGTTTGAAAAGACCCACTGCCCAGGAAATGGAGTGCAGACAGGACCTGCACTAGAGGGGGGATTCCAGTGGGATGGCAGATAGCTGACATCAGGTCCGGCTCCAACTGGGCACACAGTTCCTGGACTGTTGCACGATCTGTATGTGACCAGGATGTGTCTCTCTTCCATTGTCGACAGATCCACCAAGGGAGCTGTACACCGGAGGATGCCGCCATCTCATCACCTGCCCCAGCGGACGTGCCCTATGGAGGAGAACAGCAAGCAGAGAGTCATCCAACACTGAGGTATCACAATGGGGGTTATTACAACTTTGGAGGAGGTGTTAATCCGTCCCAAAAGTGACGGTAAAGTGACGGATATACCACCAGCCATATTACGAGTCCATTATATCCTATGGAACTCGTAATACGGCTGGTGGTATATCCGTCACATTTGGGACGGATTAACACCTCCTCCAAAGTTGTAATAACCCCCAATGTCTTATTTTCAGAAATGTTATTAATCCGCAATGTGCAGGTATCTGTCTATATTCCCGGCCTAGATAGGTGTGACGCAGTTAACATCCATCCCATGTGGCCTCCTGAAATGATGGCTGCCTGACCTGTAAGGTGGGACAAGGGGATATAAGGTAACTGTGCTGGCGTTCTACACCGTCGCGGTGGGCGGTCGAAGACCACGGTGTAATTCTACATTGGTTAACATTGGGCCCTATGGGTCCCAGAAGCCAATAACGATGTACGCCGGCGTTGACGGTATGCACCGCCGCGGACGTGACCACCATTTTCTGTCTGTTCACTCACTTGATACCTGGCCTTCAACAGAGAGGACCTACACTGCAAGTGCTGCTGTGACCTCAGTCTGGAAGCGACAATGGCTCATGTGTCTGGGGAAAGGGCCCCTGCCTTCACTTCGCAGGAGTTGGAAAAACTAGTGGATGGGGTCCTCCCCCAGTACACGCAACTGTACGGTCCTCCAGACAAAGAGGTGAGTACACTGTGAGCATGCTGCATGGGCAATGCCTGTTTTGAGTGGTGTGGATGGAAGATACATGGGGGGGCTGAGGCCTGCATGTGCGGATGGGGAGTGTATGCGTGTCAGGGCAAGGGAGGGAACTGGGGGGCAATGAGTATGATGGTCCGGACAGGTAAGTAATTTTCCCCCTGTACCATTCCTCTAGGTCAGTGCCCACCAGAAGAAGGGTATTTGGTGTGCCATTGCCAAGGACGTCTGGATCCTGGGGGTCTACCACAGACTGGGCACCCACTGCCGTAAAAGATGGGAGAACCTGCGCCGCTGGAGCATGAAGACGGCGGAGGCCCAGCTGGGGATGGCCTCCCAATGTGGGAGAGGTGCCCGTTGCACCATGACCACCCTGATGTTCCGGATCCTGGCGGTGGCCTATCCGGAGTTGGATGGGCACTTGAGGGCATCACAGCAGCCACAAGGGGGTGAGTACAACTCATTCAGATGACTCTGCGAGCACAACGAGGTGTCTGGGTGGGGGAGGTGGGCAGTGGGTTCCCCTAGGCCAGGGCGAACTTGGTAGGCAAGGTCCCTTGTGAGGCAGGCTATGTGGCACCCCAACCCCACCAGTGGTAAGAACCATCTACACCTAGTCAGGCTCCTGTGACTTCCAGGTGTCCAGCAATTGGTCTTAGGCCTCCTACCCCATGGTCAGCTGAAATTTCTAGGAACTGTTAGTGCATGGTGTAGTGCAGAGGGCTTCTCCCTGTGTGTTGTGTCCGCCAATGGTAGTGGTGTTGCATGCACTGAACATGTCTTTCTTCTGTCTCCCCCCCCCTTTTTGTGGTTTCCCTGTTCCTGTGTGCAATAGCATCATCAGGCGGAGGAGCATTGGCACGAAGCATGAGGAAGCTGCAACCCTCTTGGCCCTACAACAACGGAGTCTGAAGCCACCAGTGGGACAGAGGGCGAGGGGAGCTCCACGGTGGGGACAGGAGCAGACAGCAGTGACAGCAACTCCTCCTCTGATGGGAGCTCCCTTGCGGTGCCGAGGCACCACTGTGCCCCCCGCATCAACAGGAACAGCCGCCACCCCTCCTACCAGCACCGCCCTCCCAGCAGCCCCTCAGCGTGTGTCCTGTGCCCGCTCACCCAGGAGGGTGGGCATCTCCTTCGCCCCAGGCACCTCAGGACCTGCCCCAATCAGCCCTGCTGCCCTCAGTGAGAAGGCTATTGACCTCCTGATATCCCTCACTGTTGGGCAATCTACCATTGTGAATTCTGGGCAGGCAGCCCAACAGAGAGCATTTCAGGCTCTGGCCTCAGCACTGATGGCAGCCATTGTCCCTGTGTCCAGCCTCCCCCCTCCAACTTCCTCCACCCAGACCCAATCCCCTGTACCTCAGCCTATCCCAAGCACACCATCAGACCAGCATGCACACGCATCAACACACAAGAGTGGCTCAGGCAAACATAAGCACCACACATCCCACAGGCACTCACACAAGCACAATCCCCATGCAGACACTGCAACATCCACTGCCTCCACTACGTCCCCCTCCTCAACGTCCTCCTCCTCCCTCCCTGTCTCGTCTCCACTCACACCTGCATGCACTACATCCTCAGCCACTGCCTCTATCACCAGCACGCCCATCACCACACGCCACTCACTACCCCACTACCATTCACACATCCCCAGTGTCCTCTCCCAGTGTGTCTGTGAGCCCTCCTCCCAAAGTACACAAACGCAGGCACACACCCACCCAACAGCTATCCACCTCACAACAGCCTCCGGCCCATGCAGCTTCACCCGAATTCAGCAGACGTACACCTCCTACAACCACTACCTCTACCTCCACTCCCAAACCCCCTCCATCTTCCCATCCCAGTGTGTCTAAGAAACTCTTCCTGGGTAGCATTGACCTCTTCCCTACACCTCCCCCCCGTCCTTCCCCTAGGGCCAGGCTTTCCAGGTCCCAGCCCAGCACCTCAGCCACCAAATCCCCAGGCACAGTGGTGCCAGCAACTGCGGGGTCTTGGAGTGCACCACCCATCAGGGCTGCCAGTGTGTCACGTAGAGAGGGCAAGCACATTCCGCCACCTGCCATGGTATAAAAGGTGCCCACATTCCGGAGGGAGAAGCCGAATGTACCAGCCACCAAGGGCTCAGCAAAAACCAAACAGGATTGTTGCAAGACAACTGCGGCACCATCAAAGGTGGGGAAGGGCCAAAAGCTGAAGAGCAGGTCAGGAGAGGGCATGGTGGCACCGACTGAGGGACCAGTGTCACACTTTCTGTCCATGACCACGCCAACCTGTACGGCAGCGAACACCGCTAGCTGCCCCGCCACCACAACTGCCACCTGCACCGCCCCCGGCACGTATACAGTCTCAGCGACAGTCCCCAGCCTCTTCCCCAGTGGGCAGCCACCCGAGGCTGCAGGAAACGTCCTGCTGTGTCCCTCTGCAGGTGCTGACCCATGCACGACCGCCAGCACCGCCGCCAGAACCGCCGCAAATACCGCCACCTGCACCGCCCCAGCACATCTACAGCCTCAGCAACAGTCCCCAGCCTCTTCCCCAGTGGGCAGCCATTCGCGGCTGCAGGAAACGTCCTGCTGTGTCCCTCTGCAGATGCTGACCCATGCACCGCTGGCAGCATCACCAGCAGGACCGCCGAAAGCACCGCAGCAACAGATACCGCCGCAATAGACACCGCCGCAAGCACCGCCACCCATGGCGTCCTCGGACACAGGCACCACCGCTGACATGGCTACCATCCCCAGTGGTCAGTCGCCTGAGACTGGAGGAGAGTTCCTGGACCCTGGGCAGCTTCCATGAGCCATTTCTTTGATCCCTGTTTACACCTGCAGGTGGAAGGCGCAGCCGCAGCAGTGTGGGGTATGTCGCTGCCTCCATGGTGTATCATGCTACCTTAACCTCACAAATCTCGTGGCACGCACACCCAGGTGAGGGAATTGCACTGGCCACACTGCACGTGGAGCACTCTGGGCACACGGCCCCCTCCAGAACCAGTGGAGAATGACATCCACTACCTCAGTCCTTGGCAGGATGAAGCACTCTGGGCACAAAGCCCCCTCCAGAACCAGTGGAGAGATACATCCACTACCTCAGTCTTTGGCAGGATGAAGCACTCTGGGCACAAGGCCCCCTCCAGAACCAGTGGAGACTGTTATCCACTTGAGAGACTGTGACTTTGCACTCCCCAGGATAAAGCAGTGGGCAAAACACCCACTGGAGAGACTTGAGAGACTGTGGCTTTGCACTCCCCAGCATAAAGCAGTGGGCAAACCACCCACTGGAAAGACTTGAGAGACTGTGGCTTTGCGCTCCTCAGGATAAAGCAGTGGGCAAACCACCCAGTGGAAAGACTTCAGAGACTGTGGCTTTGCACTCCCCAGGATAAAGCAGTGGGCAAACCACCCACTTGAGAGACTTAAGAGACTGTGGCTTTCCACTCCCCAAGATACATCAATGGGCATGGAGCCCCCTTGTGCAGCAGTGGCGTTGTGCGTTCATCAGGCTGAGGTGCCCCCCACCTCCACCTGAGGTGCCTGTATATTTTCTATCTGATGCCCCACCAGTGCTCTCTCCGTTTCCGGTCAGGTATCATATGTGGGCCTCGCCAATGCATTTTGGGCCCAGTGGTCCACGATCAATGATTAGTACACTATCTGGACTTGTGTAGTTGGTGTACATATTTGTATATACTGAATTTTGACTTTGGAATAATGGATTTTTCTTGATTACAATGGTTACAATCATTTCCTTTTGTCCTTGCGATCTTCCAGGGGGTTGAGGGGTGTATATGTGATGTTGCTGCACGTATTTGTGTGTCTGTTGTGTGTGGTGGTGATGGTGGGGTGTTGCTTGTGTGTGTCACTCTCTTTCCTCAACCCCTCCCCTGTGTTGTAGGTGCAGTACTCACCGTCGCCGCCGTTCACCGTTCGTACTCCTGGTAGAAGAGGAGGTAAACCAACATGGGCAGTACGTGTAGTTTGGGCTCCATGGCGTCCTGGTTCCTCATTGGGTGTCAAGAGGTGAGTGTTTTCCCTTCTGTGTACTGTTTCCGCCGTGCTTTTGATAGCGTTGGTTCCGCCCCGGAAAAGGTGGCGGAAAGGCCTCTCTTAATAGAGTGGGCGGTACTTTGTCTTCCGCCTGTCTGTTGGCGGTGACCACCGCGCTGTTTGTTTCTACCGCCATGGCGGTCAGAGTGTTAAAGTGGCTGTCTATGTTGGCGGTTTCCGCCACGGTCGTAATCCCATTTTATTTCCACCTGTCTGTTTGCGGTATTACCGCCGCTTTAACACCAAGCTCCAGGGTTGTAATAAGGGCCATAATCTTGCCCCTGAAGCCAATTGCATGCATATGGATTTTTTGCTCTGGAGACTGTCAGTGTGGCATCTTTCCAGACAGATTATTAGGGGCTTATTTACAAGCCCCTTGCACTGCAGTTGCGTCATTTTTTTTATATAGCAGTGGTGCAAAGAGTCCCCTACAGTGTGCCACATTTACAAACTGGTGCAATGGGATCATTGCTCCCATTTGTGAAGCCTTGCAATACACAGGTAGATGTTCCCCCGTTAAAAGCCACGCAGAACTGGCACAGTGAAATCTTGTAGATTTCCATTCTGCAACTTCAGAGCATCAATTATTTAATGCCTGCTCAGAGCGATTGCATCAGAACCAGGAAGTAACCCCATGGAACAGAGAGCAGGGAGGAGCCCACCCAGCCCAAACTGCAGAGCAACACCCAGGTGAGAGGAGCTGCTGCAGCAATGGCTACACAGGAGAAGGATACACCCCAGGGAGGCAGAAAACGCAAACTTAAGTTTTCTGAGAAGGAGTTGGAGGTGCTCACCTAGGAGTGCTGCCTGCACCATGAGGAATTATTCGGCAAGGCAGCAATGAGTGTCCCTGACAGCCACAAAAAGAAGATCTGGCAGGGCATCCAGAACAAAATTTATGCCATTGGTGTCAGCCACAGCACCCTGGATGAAATCCAGAAAAGGTGGTATGACCCTCGCTCCAGGACCAAGGAGAGGGTGGCCGAGCGCATGAGAGAGATGCATGGCACTGGAGGAGGGACATCTACTGTACCACCCCCTACAGCCATCGAAACTATGGTGGAGACAACTCTGGAGCCGGAGGCTGTACTGGGCATTGGAGACCTAGACAGTTCTGCACCAGGAACATCAAAAAGTAAGTACCAAAATTAATGTACTTACACCAGCCTATGCACTATGCACACAATCACAGTACACATCAGCAGGCACCTCCAGATTAGCTCCATTCACAGTTTTGAAACCTATAGAACAGTGCATTATGGGCAATGTAGTACAGTAGTCCAAATATAGGGAAATGTTTATTTTGAGGCATCAAACATATGTGTGATACTGACAGTGTATCCCCTATGTCCCACAGGTCTCCCACAAGGCCTCCCCATCAGCGCCACTGTGCAGGGAGGGGATCATGGCACAGACACACAGGAGGAGGCTGCCGCAGACACCGCAGGGGAGGGCAGGACAACACCACCCGTTCAATCGGCACAGGAGACCATGGACGATCCTGCTCTGGGTATGGAGACAGCCATTGGGACACCAGGGCCAATGCCTAGGGAGGTGCAGGGAGCGCAACACTGCTGCCCGTTTAGACAGGCTAGGTGTGTCCAGAGAGGGCCTGGCTACCAATATAACCTGCCTGTCAAGGCGCACTGTCAGCCTGCAAGTGGAACTAGGGCATTTTGCAAGAGATGTGGCTCGAGGACTTGGCCACATCAGCCATGTGGTGGACCTGCCGGAGACCAGACAGGCAGCAAGGGGCATTGTGGATACCCCGCAGGACAGTGAGGAGATCTCCAGTGTGAGAAGTGCGTCTGCCACTGATGCACGTATGTTGCACAGTAGCAGTGCACGGCAGGGCTCAGGGGACCAACCTGAAGTGAGTCATGGTGGCCGCAGTCGCAGGAGGCTGTGAGCTACTGACATGCAGTGTTACAGAGGCACATGGACATAATGTGTCAGATTAAATTTTCTTTTTGCATACTGTAGTATAGTTGACAAATATTTCCGCATTATAGTCCTGCTATAAAAAGGTTAATTTGTTGAACTACACAACTGGGCAATGTGTGTCTTACATTAGTGAGTGTTGTCACGGTTGCTATGTACCTGCCAAAGTAGAAGGTTGCAATGTGGTTCCATCTCTGTCTGCCCTTAGTTGCGATGCTTCTATCCCCAGGCTGTCGGTGTGGTAGCTCTTGCTCCTCATCCTCCGAATCTGTGTCGTCAGGGGTGAGATATATCCCACGTCTGGTGGCAATGTTGTGTAGGATGGCATAGGTGGCAACTATCTTGCATGCTGTTTCTGGGGCATTCTGAAGTGCTCCTCCACTTTTGTGCAGGCATCGGAATCCTGACTTCAACAAGCCAAACGTCCTCTCAATTACAGCTCTGGTCTGCCGATGTGCAATGTTATATCACCTCTCATTCTGATTGCCAGGTGTTAGGTATGGGGTGAGTATCCATGGTCACCTGTTTGACAAAAGATGCAAATTTAGCAGGGTATCACAGGGTTACGCAGTGACATGTATGTAAGGCTTCAGAGTGTACTCGCCAGTATCTAATAAATATCCTTCTCCAAACTCCCCACGTTCTAGACGCTGGTGTATCCCACTGTGCCTGAATATGTATGCATCATGTGCACTCCCTGGATATTTAGCCACAATGTCAGTAATGACATTGTGGGTGTCACATACCACCTTGATGTTTAGTGAGTGGGTACATTTCCAATTGCGGAACACATATTCCAGATTTGCTGCTGGGCAAATTGGTATATGTGTCCCGTCCACACACCCTATTACATTGGGAAGTTGGCAAATCTGTGGAAGTCCTACTTGGTGCTGTTCATTTCTGCCTCATTTCTGGGAAGGTATATGTATCTGGACATGTGTGCGAGTATGGCATCTAGGAAACGTCTGAAGAATCGTGAGAGTGCACTTTGGGATACCCCACCTGCCACCTCAATCACCCCCTGATAGCTACCTGAGGCCAAGAGGTGCAGTGAGCAGAGCACTTGCACATGTGTGGGGATGGCGCTGCGGCGCATTGTCTGGCGTTCGAGCTGAGGTTTCAGCAGTTCAATCATCTCTAAGATAACAGAGCTGCTCAGTCTGTATTTCTCATATATCTCCTGCTCAGTTTGTTGAAATAGTGTCTGCCTGCTTCGGTATATCCTCTCCTGTCTCTGCCTCCTCCTCCTCTGCTGGGAAGCCTGGACTCTCCTCCTCCATGCAATCACGTATAGTGCAGCCATTTTGAGTAGCCCTGATGCCTTCTGGGTTTCCTTTCATACTTTGGTTCTGGTTACCACCTGCTCAGAATCAATGGTAATCTGGGTGTGCAAAACGGGCTTTTTGCGACTAGTCGCATTTTGTGACTGGCTTTTGTATACGGTTTACGACTCGCAATTTGCGACTTCCTAATTGCAGGTCACAAAATTAGGTCGCAAATTTTGCGAGTCAGTAATGGGTTGCATCGCTATTTGGTACTCCGAAATGGGATTTGAACATTCCATTTCGCATTTTGCACGGTCGCAAATAGCACTGCGACCCATTTGCGACTCGCAAACATTTGCTACATCTGGCCCTAAGTTCCTTATCTCCTTACTATTATCTGGTATGTTAGAACAACAATGCCTAGAGTTAATCATTTTACAGACTCTGCCGTCTTTCACTAAAAGAATGTATAAAGCAAGCCGATTTTGAAGCATCATAGCTCTATCCGCGGCTAACTCAGTATCTATAAGGAGTACTGTAGGAAAGTACCCTCTTGCCTGGCATGTTACCCCCATTTTTCACTTTATATATGTTGTTTTAGTTGTATGTGTCACTGGGACCCTGTCATCCAGGGCCCCAGTGCTCATAAGTGTGCCTGAATGTGTTACCTGTGTAGTGACTAACTGTCTCACTGAGGCTCTGCTAATCAGAACCTCAGTGGTTATGCTCTCTCATTTCTTTCAAATTGTCACTAACAGGCTAGTGACCAATTTTACCAATTTACATTGGCTTACTGGAACACCCTTATAATTCCCTAGTATATGGTACTGAGGTACCCAGGGTATTGGGGTTCCAGGAGATCCCTATGGCCTGCAGCATTTATTTTGCCACCCATAGGGAGCTCTGACAATTCTTACACAGGCCTGCCACTGCAGCCTGAGTGAAATAACGTCCACGTTATTTCACAGCCATTTTACACTGCACTTAAGTAACTTATAAGTCACCTATATGTCTAACCTTTACCTGGTAAAGGTTAGGTGCAAAGTTACTTAGTGTGAGGGCACCCTGGCACTAGCCAAGGTGCCCCCACATTGTTCAGGGCCAAATCCCCGGACTTTGTGAGTGCGGGGACACCATTACACGCGTGCACTACATATAGGGCACTACCTATATGTAGCTTCACAATGGTAACTCCGAATATGGCCATGTAACATGTCTATGATCATGGAATGGGCCCCTCTATGCCATCCTGGCATAGTTGGCACAATCCCATGATCCCAGTGGTCTGTAGCACAGACCCTGGTACTGCCAAACTGCCTTTCCTGGGGTTTCACTGCAGCTGCTGCTGCTGCCAACCCCTCAGACAGGTTTCTGCCCTCCTGGGGTCAAGCCAGGCTTGTCCCAGGATGGCAGAACAAAGGACTTCCTCTGAGAGAGGGTGTTACACCCTCTCCCTTTGGAAAATGGTGTGAAGGCAGGGGAGGAGTAGCCTCCCCCAGCCTCTGGAAATGCTTTCATGGGCACATTTGGTGCCCATTTCTGCATAAGCCAGTCTACACCGGTTCAGGGACCCCTTAGCCCTGCTCTGGCACGAAACTGGACAAAGGAAAGGGGAGTGACCACTCCCCTGACCTGCACCTCCCCTGGGAGGTGTCCAGAGCTCCTCCAGTGTGCTCCAGACCTCTGCCATCTTGGAAACAGAGGTGCTGCTGGCACACTGGACTGCTCTGAGTGGCCAGTGCCATCAGGTGACGTCCGAGACTCCTTCTGATAGGCTCCTTCAGGTGTTGCTAGCCTATCCTCTCTCCTAGGTAGCCAAACCCTCTTTTCTGGCTATTTAGGGTCTCTGTCTCTGGGGAAACTTTAGATAACGAATGCAAGAGCTCATCCGAGTTCCTCTGCATCTCTCTCTTCACCTTCTGCCAAGGAATCGACTGCTGACCGCGTTGGAAGCCTGCAAAACTGCAACAAAGTAGCTAAGACGACTACTGCAACTCTGTAACGCTGATCCTGCCGCCTTCTCAACTGTTTTCCTGGTGGTGCATGCTGTGGGGGTAGTCTGCCTCCTCTCTGCACTAGAAGCTCCGAAGAAATCTCCCGTGGGTCGACGGAATCGTCCCCCTGCAACCGCAGGCACCAAAGAACTGCATCACCAGTCTCCTGGGTCTCCTCTCAGCACGACGAGTGAGGTCCGTTGAATCCAGCAACTCTGTCCAAGTGACTCCTACAGTCCAGTGACTCTTCAGTCCAAGTTTGGTGGAGGTAAGTCCTTGCCTCCCCACGCCAGACTGCATTGCTGGGAACTGCGACTTTTGCAGCTACTCCGGCCTCTGTGCACTTCCGGCGGAAATCCTTTGTGCACAGTCCAGCCTGGGTCCATGGCACTCTAACCTGCATTGCACGACTTTCTAAGTTGGTCTCCGGCGACGTGGGACTCCTTTGTGCAACTTTGGGTGAGCACCGTTTCACGCATCCTTGTAGTGCCTGTTTTTGGCTCTTCTCCGGGTGCTGCCTGCTGCTGAGAGGGCTCCTTGTCTTGCTCGACATCCCCTCTGTCCCCTGACGCAATTGGCGACATCCTGGTCCCTCCTGGGCCACAGCAGCATCCAAAAACCCTTACCACACGATTTGCAGCTAGCAAGGCTTGTTGGCGGTCTTTCGGTGGGAAAACACTTCTGTACGACTCTCCACGGCGTGAGGGATCTGTCCTCCAAAGAGAAAGTCTCTAGCCCTTGTCGTTCCTGCAGAAACCTAAGCCTCTACTGTCCAGTAGCAGCTTCTTTGCACCCACAGCTGGCATTTCCTGGGCATCTGCCCATCTCCGACTTGCTTGTGACTTTTGGACTTGGTCCCCTTGTTCCACAGGTACCCTCAACTGGAAATCCATCGTTGTTGCATTGTTGGTTTGTGTCTTTCCTGCGGAATTCCCCTATCACAACTTCTATGTCCTTTGGGGAACTTTAGTGCACTTTGCACTCACTTTTCAGGGTCTTGGGGTGGGCTATTTTTCTAACCCTCACTATTTTCTAATAGTCCCAGCGATCCTCTACAAGGTCACATAGGTTTGGGGTCCATTCGTGGTTCGCATTCCACTTTTGGAGTATATGGTTTGTGTTGCCTCTATCCCTATGTGTCCCCATTGCATCCTATTGTAACTATACACTGTTTGCACTGTTTTCTAAGACTATACTGCATATTTTTGGTATTGTGTACATATATCTTGTGTATATTTCCTATCCTCTCACTGAGGGTACACTCTGAGATACTTTGGCATATTGTCATAAAAATAAAGTACCTTTGTGTTTTCTTATGATATTGTGCATATGACACTAAGTAGTACTGTAGGAGCTTCACTCGTCTCCTAGTTCAGCCTAAGCTGCTCTGCTAAGCTACCATTATCTATCAGCCTATGCTGCTAGACACCCTATACACTAATAAGGGATAACTGGGCCTGGTGCAAGGTGCAAGTACCCCTTGGTACTCACTACAAGCCAGTCCAGCCTCCTACAAGTACTGCTCCTGTAAAATTTGACAGCATGTTATCCACAATAGTAGGCAACTTTTGTTTCTTGATCGAATTCAGGATGACTCCCACTGAAGGAATCACCGCACCAAAGATATCTCCCACAATTGCAGAAGAGGCTTCCCTCCTCTGTCGCTTATGATGTAATTCAGTCAATTTCAGAAACTTCTTTAAGTCATCTATTTGATAAATCTTTGGGAAAACTATCCTCAAATAACATGTCCCATACCATCCTCTTGGAAGACGGTAATAAGCATTGAGTCCACAAATATAATAAATCTCAGGAATCGCAGGGTCCTGACCATTGAGCATAAGAGTCCACTTACTCGTTCCCATAAATAAAGGCCTTCATTATGAACACTGCGGTCCAAACCACGCCTCGGGTGGTGGCGGTAAAAACCGCCAACGGAGGAGCGTTCCAGACCGCCAAATAAAGAACCAACTGAAAAACAGGCATCCTGTAAGCCACCCACCGCCAGTAGAGGAGTGCCGATGGCGACGGCAGAGTCCGCTCACAGGCTGACGGAAAGGCCCAACCCGCCCATCAAATAATGACCCACTAGACCGCCGTCAGTTCCGGGGTGGGAACCACCGCCACATAAAGCCAGGCGGAAACGAACCTAATATAAGGAAACACTCACCGGAGGCCCACACAACCTGCCAAAGCAGACATGGATAGAGAGTTGCAGATCATGCCAGCCCTGCTCCTTGCCATATACCTCCACGACCGAGATCGCCAACGAAGACGACAACGGTAAATACAGCAGCCTACTAAACAAGAGAAGAAAGAGCAAAGTTACATACCCACCCACTCCACCCACCCTGCAACGCTCCCACAACTCTTCACAGCAGCCCAACCCAATTCAATTCATAAAGCTTTATTCAGCACATATAAATGACCATGAAAGCATGAACAAAGAAGAAAAAAAAGACAACAGTACATATTTACAAAGACATTGCAATTAAAACTTACAGTTATCAATTATAGTTAATGGCTCATTGAGTAATACATATGGTCATTCATAAATATATAAAATGAATAATAAAATACATTAAAAACTCATACTTTTCCTGGAATTGATGCACTGATTTAAAAAGGTGGCAGTATAAAAACAAATATCTGCCGATTAAAAATTAAAGCCATGGCATGTTTAACTGTACGTGTTCCGTATTTAACAAACAGAGGTTTCAAAAATACTATCCGAAAACATGTATACAGTTTACAGAACAGCAGAAGGTGCACAGTGCTCTGTGTAGATACATTATTGCACCTACATGGCCCAATCGGGTGTTTCTTAATATTTGGATGGGCTACTAAACAATGTGCCATCCCAAATCTTAGTCTGGTTAGCACAAATTTATGAGAATTCCTAGTCACCATAGTTAGGTAAAAAGGAAAACTCTCCATTAGATTGTATCTATTATAAAAAATGACGGAGGACAATGATCCGGCTATGGTTGCTCGTTTCCTTTCTGCATAAGTTAGAAATATACTTTTCATTTCTGCTTTGGAGATCGTGGTTGCTGCACTAGGATTATTTAAAATATTCAGATTAAAAATGTCTGAAAAACAGACAACAACATATTTAACCCAGGGAATATCTCGATATTTATCCAAACGTAAGCAATCCTCAACAATAGTTCTGTTAAGTAGCTTCTCATCGCCAAGCCAAAAAGACCGCCAGATCATCAATGGTCTAAGTGATATCAGATCAGTTAAATAATTAATGGCTAATTCGCGGTGGCTTAATTCAGTTGAGGCAGAGATGGGCAAAAACAGGAGCTTTTTTAAAAACATATTTTCCTCCAACTGTAAGGTGTAGGTACAGCTATAACCCCATACTCCTGCCCCATACAGAGCAATAGTCACACATCTAGCTTGGTAAATCTTGAGCATATCCCTGGTTCGACGATCCCCAACTTTTGCAGCAAATCTATAAATACCATAAGCATTTTTTGCCATTTTATTCCGGATGTTATTAAATTCATTGTTCCATTTCCTGTCGTTAGAGAAGGTAATACCTAGGTAACAAAATGTATCCACCTGTTGCACCTTTTCGCCGTCTATAAAAAAGGCATTTAAAGTTTTGGCTTTAGCTCCGCAGGTCATGGTATGTGTTTTTCCCTTATTAATTACTAGTTTTCTATCTTTAATAAAGGAGGAAAAACTATCCATTAGTCGTTGTAATCCGACAGGTGTTCGAGAGAGTAAAACAGCGTCGTCGGCATATAGTAACACCGGCACCGGGACACCGTTGATCTGAGGAGCATCAGCATTAACCTTTTTTAAAATATCATCAATTCCATTAATAAATAAAATAAATAAAAGAGGTGCCAAAACACAACCCTGTCTAATTCCTCGTGTAACACAGATTTTTGGAGTACATTCTCCTCTGGTTCCAAAGCGTACGTTGGTTTTCAATTTCTCGTATAACCTAGCGAGGAAAAAGATTATGCCTTCTGGGGCTCCTAAATTTAACAGAGTTGGCCATAAAATGGAATGATCTACCATATCGAATGCACTGCTCAGGTCAGCAAAACAAAGATACAGGGAACCGGGTTTCGCTTCAGTATACTTCCCGATCAGTAGATCAAGATTGATGCACTGGTCGAGCGTACCTCGTCCCTTCCTAAAACCATACTGGCTATCAGCCAGTATGCTATCCTGCTCAGCCCATTCCTCTAATCTTACTAACATCAATCTACTCATAACCTTGACTGAGGAGTCGAGGAGAGAGATCGGGCGATAATTCTTAGCGTCAGATCTACTTCCCTTTTTATGAATTGGCACAATGATTGATTCACCCCAAGTAACAGGGGCCTCGGCACACACGGCAGCATTAAAAACAATGGTTAAAAGGGGGCCCCAGACATCTGGCGCGGCTTTATAAACGTCTATAGGTACCCCATCCGGGCCCTGAGCTTTCCCTCCTTTGCTAGCCCGTATACCATATTTGACCTCACTAACGGATATATCCAAAGGCAGAGTAGGCCACTTATTGGGACTAGGATCATTGACTTTGTCAGAGTCAAAAATGCTGGAAAAATGTGCAATCCAACCCTCGCTAGAAACGTTAGAAGTCAACTGTGGTGTTTTTTCATCCCTTAGAAAAGGCGAGTTGACCGTGGCCCAAAATAATGTACAATTAGATAATTCAGCGGCTTGGTTGAGGGAATCCCAAGCCTGTTGCTGCAGTTCACCCTTCCTCTGTTTGAGCGCACATTTATATTCCATTCTTAATTTATTTACCAGTTTTTTGTCCCTGGGCCTCGCTGCTAAAGCCTGCTTGAGGCCAGTTAGTGCGGAAGTACAAAGGTGATTAAACCATCTCGGTCCGTTCCTACTTTGTCTACTATTGCGACTGGTAAACTTAGCATCAATAGCTTTATTAATTTGGTTAAAACAATATAAAACCCTCTCAGAGTCAGAACTATTTTGTAAAATAGAAGCAATGTCCAGCAGGCTCTCATTAATTATGGAGCTAGTTAATTCATCGGCTCTTTCACCAATCCATCTTAGCCTTACACCGTTAGTCCTATGTGGTTCTACATTAGAAATAATAATTCCCACATCCACCGAACTACCTGCCCAAAGTGTAGTGTCCAGAATAATACGGTTGTGGTCACTTAGGGTAGTTACTTCAATTCTTGGTGGATCACAGTAAGAACTAATATTAGAAGATGTGATCACATGGTCAATGACCGAGCTGGTGTGCCAATTTTTAAAAGTGGGAATGGATAAACCATTAACATCTTTACAGCACTCCACTATTTCCAGGTCATAGCAGCCCATGAACTTATGCAGTGCTTCCCCATAACTGTTATGTCCAAAATGCGGGACATCCCAGCCGGCACTGTTAGTAACCCCGCAAACCCTTTGTGTAGACAAATCGCACAAAGTAGTATTGAAGTCCCCTACCCAGATGAAATCAAATACAACATTCTGTTCCAGACATAGATTTTCGACAGCGCCAGCTAAGTCTGTTACTACTTTGACCCGGGTAACATCAAAAATGTTATTATAATAGTTGATCAATAAAACATTATGGTCTTTGTCATCCACAAGCAAGAGGATCTGCACAAGGTCCCCTACAGGTATATACTTTTTAACCACAATAGGACGACAAATCGTTACAAGTATAAGGAGACCGCCTTTTGCTCTACCTATACCACCTCCCAGCGCCGGTAAATTGTAAGAAACAAATCCCTCATAGTTAACTTCATCTTTACACCATGTTTCTTGAAGACATAAAATGTCATGGGCATTAACAAACGTTAACCATCCCGGATCCCTCTCCTTCGATTTCAGCCCTGCAACATTCCAACAAACAATAGTAATAGTATCCTTACCCCTAACACAATTACTATCAGGCACCATACCATTGTTTCGTCCCCAATTCGCATTCTGGTTTGAATTGCTTAAGTCCCCACAATCGGGCGGTGCCCTTATATCCACCGCCAATTCAATTTCTGTGTTGTTGGGCATCTCTTGGGCCATGGTATTGTCTATACCGATATCCACACAGGGAATAATAATCACCTGGGGTAAGAACTGCCCTCCCTCATTGAGTCAATCATTTGCATCCAGAGAACTTAGGGGTTGAAACCAGTTTTGCATTGAAATATCAGGGTATAGCCTGTGTGTAGCAGGGCATAATCTACTTCCTCTACTCCCATAAGGGGCATATTTATGATGGCTGTAAAAGAAAGCAAGCGAGCGGGCACACACATTATTATCAGTAATTGGTAATGAGGCAGCTCTTAATAATACAGTGGCAGCATGTTGAGGGTGTTTAAAGTTTATAATGACACAGTCACCACTAAAACTTTTCTTAGAGCTCCCTATCCAATTTACCCTTCTGGTAGTCAGAACTTGATCTGAGAGTTCAGTTGGGAATCCACAATGCCTGTGCATCCAGGAAATGGTTTTATTTTTTAAAGACTCGTGGGTTTCCTGATGATTCCCCTTTGCAACAGGGGGAACATTAGCTAAAACTACCACATATGGTGCGCAGTCAGGAGGGAGATTAATGGCACGCCTTTGCCTTACCTCAGTCCAATCCTCTTTTCTATCAGGTATTAAAACAACCTGGCTATCATTACAGGCTAAGGACTGTGCTATCGGGTAGTTCTGTACAACACTCCTACTAATATCTAAACCTGTAACATCATCAGGAGGAGCAACCTGAGTATCATGATTGCTTATTGTTATTGGGGCTGACACACTATCTGCTTCCACCAGTGTTTTTTTGAGGAGATTGCCTAATCGATTAACCTCCGCGGTTAGCTGATCAATTTTTACCATAAGAGGTTTGACAATACCCTTAATCTTTAAGTCAATAATACTTACTAAGTTTTTTGTTTTTTCTGCATCTAGTTTAACGTCGTCGATATTTGCCATATTATCCTCATCCTTATCTGGATTCTTGAGGGGGATAACTAATCTTTTTTTTGCGGGCCGAGCACCCCCATGTTTAGTCTGGGTCTTTCTACATGCTCTAACCACTCTAGGTAGTGGGGTGGGTGGATGTTGCACTATGGGATCAGTAGAAACCTCTAGATCGACTAAGGTAGAAGTATTCTGCATAATCATTTCCCTATCAGGAACACCGGAATTAGTGTAGTCACTACTACTGTCATCCAGAGCCAATGGAGCAGGTGAAAGTTGCACACTAGATAATGAGGGGGGCTGCTAAGCCCTAGGGATTGTCTCCTCTCGCAATTAATTTTACTAACAATCTTCACTAAATAATTATCCAATGTCTGGGGTATAGAGGGGACTTTTTGTTTTGACATGCTTAACAGTCACAAATTATCACTCCTGTAGTCCCGTATAGCGCCTCACCAGCTCTTTCCCAGCAGTCTCCAACAATCGCAGCCCCTCCAGGGGCTACGGCGACACAGGTATCGAGATGCCTCCAAAGCGCTCTGTCCTTTGCTGCCCACCTCGGCTACTTCCTCACTCTATGCGGCTGTCTCGACAGTACACAAACACCGACAGAGCCCGCTCTCGACGGCACACAAACACCAACCGAGCCCGTCGCACAGACACCGAAGGAGCCTGGTCCTGGCAGTATACAAACACCGACAGAGCCCCTTGCTCTGCTCCGTCTTTGCTCCGTCTTTGCCTCCACACATCGTCACTGTCTCGCTTCTGTCTCTGTCACTGTCTCGGAGCCCGCGATCCTCGCAGCCTAAAGGAGACTCGGGCCGACGCCACTCATCCTCAGGAATAATGTCATTACTTATTCACAATCGTCATCTGGGTTGCTGTTACCCACTTATATGCATGGAGCCTCTCTCTTCCCAGACGCGACTCCCGACCGCCGGCTTTCCAAAATGCATACACTCCGAGAGGAACACTTCAGATCATAGAGCCCTCCGACTCCACTCGCCCTGCCTCTCACTTCTGTGCTAGGTTTGCCTATCCACCCGCTCTGTTATTATTCGGGGCAGGGTCTGGTACCCAGCAGTGTACCCAGCAGTGGGCGCGCAGTCAGCAGCCGATGGGTCTCCGCACTCCGGTCTTTTCTTGCACCCGTCCACCGCTCTGTTAAAAGTGCACAAAGAGCCGCTATCTGGGCTGCCAGAAGGTCCGTGCATCCTCCCCCACGCTTCCTGTAGCGGAGATGTGGATGCGTCTCACATGCAGAACGTCGAGGTGCCTGCTTCCTGCAACCACGGCATCGCGCCTGCCGGATTCAGTGTCTGCCCCCGGCCGCCTCCTCTGCTGTGCGGTCCGATGCAGCCACGGCAGGTCGTGCCCTTCCGACGCAGGCCCGCTCTCTTCCTCCTGCGACCGGGATTTCCAGGGGGAGCCGGCCCCAGGGCTCGCACAGCTGCTGGTCCGAGCACGCCGGGTCCCCTGCAGTCCCGCCCTCTGTCACTCCTCGCTCTCGCTCCGGAAGTCAAGCCGGAAGTCTTTCGTTTATTTTTCTGCCTTCCCCTGCCCAACCCATACACCCCACACCAAGTGGTACTTACCCAACACAAGGCAAATCCAACCTGACCATAGTACATACAAATGCCCCACACCCACAAACAATGAAATGAGAGACCAGGGTACAAGAGTGTGCCGCCAAAACACAGGGCACACATAAATATTTATTTAAGCTCACAGAGCTAACTATACACAACAAGGCCAATGGCCAGTCCATAGTGCCAGACGTGTATGGGCTACAGTGGCCCCAACCTGACTCCCAAAAGTGCCCGGTACTCCACCTAATGGGGCAACAATGGGGCAGCCAGGCACCTTAGGAAACAGGGGCAGTGGGTGGTGGGGGTGGGGATTTGCGACGGGGGTGGGGCTTGGACTTGCGCTCGGAAGGTGGAGGGGGCTTGGGTTTGGCTTTGGAAGCTGGGGGGTGTGCCGGGTGGAGCCAGATGGAATTGACTCAGAACGGGGCTTCTTCCTCTCTGGGGAAGGGGCACGGGAATGTGAAGGGCGGCCAGGGGCGAGCTGTGAAGTGGAAGGAGTGGAAAGGGCAAAAGGTGCGCATGCTTAGGGACAAGACGGGGTGGGCCAGCGGGTTGGAAGAGGTCAGCACGGGAGAGAAAATGTTTCTTGGGTGCAATTGGGTTGGGCCTGGAGGAGGGCATGGGAGTGGAGGTAGAGGGTGTGGTCATAAGTGGTGTAGGTGTGCGTGTCGTGGATGCAGATGACTGAACAGTATGCTGAGGTGTGATGGGTGGGTGTCTTGGTGCATTAGTGTGTTTTTGGAGGAGAGGGGTGGACACAGTGGGAGAAGACAGGCTGCCAGTGTGGATGTATGTTGTGTGGGTGTCTACAAGCCTGCTGAGTGTGCTGCATGTGTCAACTACAGTAGTATGGTGAGTGCAGGTGTGGTGTCTGGGGTGCATGTATGTATGTCTGCCATTGTGGTGAGTGCAGGAATAGGCTCAGCAACAGTGACTGAATGTGCAGTGCTTGTGGGTGTGGATGCAGAGGGGACAGACAGGGAGGTAGAAGAGGTCGGCACACTAGGGGAAGTGGATGCTGCTGTGTGTGCATGTGTATGTTGGCTGTGTGAATGCTTGTGGTGGGAGGTGTGGTGCTTGTGTTTACAAGTGTGCTTTTTGTGAGTTGAGGTGCTTGACTGGGTGTCAGATTGTGTGCTTTGGATGGGTGAAGGGAGTGGAGTGCTGGAAGGGGTAGAGGAAGTTGGAGGGGGGACGGAATGACCAGGGAAACTGGCTGCTGTCAAAGAGGAGGCCAGAGCCTGAAAAGATCTCTGTAGGCCAGACACGGCACCGTGAATGCCATCCAGATAGGCGTTTGTCTGCTGCATCTCTGATGCTAGTCCCTGGATGGCATTGATGATGGTTGTCTGCCCTACAGAGATGGTTCTCAGGAGGTCAATAACCTCCTCTGTGAGGGCAGCAGGGCTGACTGGGGCAGGGGAGGAGGTGCCTTGGGGGAAGGAGACGCCCATCCTTCTGGGTGAGGTGGCACAGGCAACTCAGTGGGGAGCAAAAGGAAGGGCAGTGATGGCATGGGGGTGGCGTAAGATGTTACTGTAGGGGTGTGCCCACTAGGGTCTGTCACTGCCAGCGAGTCCCTATCGGAGGAGGTATCAGAGTCACTACCTCCAGTGGTAGTTGCCTCCCCGTGGTTCTCCCCTTGCTCTCCAACCCACTAGTCCCCTTGGCGTCAGATGACTCTGCCTCCGAGGATCAGTGGGCCACTGCATCCCCACTTGCCGGTGCCTCAGCTCCCTCGCTAGATGATGCTGATGTACACAGACAACACAAGAGAACAGGGATAGGGAGACAAAACAGGAGAGACACTTGTGAATATCTGAAAGGAGTGAACATAGTGGTCAGACAAACACCCACCCAGAAGACCCCCCAACAGGCAGCCCATTCCACTATGCCCGTGGCCATGCCCCTGACTAGTGACCAGAACCCTGCCCTACACCCATCCCCTGAACTACCTAAGGACCCGACGTGTAGGAGACCTGACCAAAACACCCCTACACTCTACGGGGGCCATCATGTAGATGGACTTCAGTCAGAGTCCCTGCAACTAAGCAGCATAAACCCTAATGCACACACAGACATCCATCAAGGGTTAAGATTGTGACATGAGTACTCACCCCCTTGTGACTGCTGTGCAGCCTTCAAGCGCCCATCTAGGTCTGGGTACGCCACCGCCAGGATGCATAGCATGAGGGGGGGTCAGTGCCCGACAGGCACCCCTTCCATGTTGGGAGGACTTCTCTAGCTGGGCCTCACAGATTTCGCGTCCAGCGCCGCAGATCCTCCCACCTCTTCCTGCAGTGGGTGCTCCACCACTTATAGACCCCCAGGGTCCACACCTCCTTGGTGATGGCATGCCAAAGTGCCCTCTTCTGGTGGGTGCTGGCCTAAGAGGGAGACATAGAAATGTAACACGCAGGTCAGGCACTTGGAAATATGTACAGCTGGCTATACGTCCACTATGGGACGGACACTACTGACATACTTACAGGACATACGCACGCAGCATGGCATGAACCATGGCCCATGCAGGCTCGGAGGTTCACACATATATACTTACAACACCATCCATTACACCCAAACAGTGCCTCCAAACCCCGAGTCACCTGTACCTCTGGCCGTCCGTAGAGCTTGGCGTACAGGGCCAGGATCCCGCCCACTAGCCTGTCCATTTCCTCCTGGGTGAAGGCCGGGGCCCTTACCCCTGCAACACGAGCCACTTCCATGACCAGAGGAAGGACACAGCAGTACACTCAGTGGAGTACCTGCTCGCACGAGATCAGGGAGTCAAGTGAAGTCGGGGTGACGTATTTGCGTGCACCGTCACCGCCGCCGGCGATCATGATACGCCAGAATTCCACACTGGTATTCATGTTAACCAATGACGGTGCGAACGGGGGTAAACACCACCTTACACTCTTACGTCAACCGCTAGCGGTATGACGCCACTTCCACAACAGCAGTTCTGGATTACAGGGGGCAGACATTTTGGGCAAAACTACGCAATAATAAAAATGATATTTGCACATTACAGACCATATTGTTCACCTAACACACCTATGCATGTGATCATTAACAATACTACACATATCAAACCCTGTTCACTCACTGAGGTCTAGCTGAAATTCTGTCAAGAACATTTAACTTTTGAGTCCCTACAATCAAGTAAGCACTGCACAATGAATGACAATGTGTGCCTGTGTCTGTGTGTTTCTCACACGTATTTCAAATCCCTCCTAGGTACCGACCCTTGTGGCGAGGAAGGGCCCCATCAGTGTACAGACCACTTGTTGATTTGCGGACCATGGTGGAGTGTCACATCATAATCAATTACAGACTCACACGTGCAACTATTCTCAAACTTTGTGCTTTACTGGATCCAGCACTGAGACCGGCAAATCGTAATCAGCATGCCATCCCCACTTAAGTGCAGGTGCTCTCTGCACTCCATTTCCTGGCTACGGGCTCATTTCAAGTGACAGTGGGCATGGGTGCCGGATTTTCACAGCCAATGTTCAGCATGATACTGACAAGATTTCAAAATGCATTTGTACGACACCTGCAGTCCTATGTGAGGTTTCCCCAAAGTACTGACCTCCCTGCCCTCAAATCTGACTTCTATGCGTTTTCAAACATACCCCATGTGATCAGTGCCATCGATGACACCCACATACCTATAATACCCCCAAGAGTCAGTGAACAGGTGTACAGAAACAGAAAGAACTTCCACTCCATGAAGATCCAATTGGTATGTACTGCAGACCAGTACATCTCACATGTGAATGCCATGTTCCCCAGTTCAGTCCATGATTCCTTTGTGCTGAGGAACAGTAGTGTGCCACTGAAGATGGAACAACTACATGAGGACAGAGTGTGGATCATAGGTAGGTGTTTCTGTCAGTAACTGCCACCTAGCAGACAGCCAAGCTGTCTGACTCAGAGGCTTGACTCTGACTGCTCTTTTTTTCACATTTGTCTAGGTGATTCTGGCTATCCCAACTTGCCTTGGCTCCTGACACCAGTGACGAATCCTGGGACAGATGCAGAGAGGAATTACAATGAGGCCCAGGGACGTACTAGGAGGGTGATAGAGTGCACAATAGGTCTCCTGAAGGCTAGATTTCGTTGTCTACATATCTCTGGGGGTTCCCTGGCCTATGGGCCTGAAAAGGTCTGTAGAATAGTGGTGGCCTGCTGCATGCTGCACAACGTGACAGTGAGAAATTCTATTCCCCTCTTGGATGTGGATGGTGCTGTAAATCCTGACCAGCTTCCTCAGAGAGGGGAGGAGAGTGATGGTGATGATGAGGAAGGGGAAGATGTTAATTCCAGGACCCAACTGATATAACTCTACTTCCAGTAACTATGTGGGACTAAGGGCTGACATTGGTGTTTGTGACACATACTGCCAGTGTGCTTTGTCATCTAGTGGGGGTTTGAATCTACTATTTGAAACTGGGTCCAGGTCTGCATGGTACCAAATACAATTTAGTTTATTCCTTTTTTTCCACACAATTTAGGCACAAGGGTGTACTTTCATGCTACGCATTTGTAAAGTAGTTATCAGCCAGTTGCATCCATACTTCACTTTGTTCTCACATTATGACAGGGTACAGTGTTACAAGTGTTATATGTGTTTTATTTGTGGCGGGGATTGTATAGTGCAATTCACAGTGAGGGCAGTTGGTCATGGTTGGTTGCCCTCAATGCCAACATAGTGGCAGCCTTGTCATTAGTATTGATGGGTCCATCAATGCTTACATGAGTTCTATTGATTGTTAGCACTGTTTGGTGGTTGATTGTGTGGGATGGTTGGTGGGCAGATTGTAGCAGAGTTACTTTTTGGAGGTGGGCTTGTTTTTGGCAGGGGTTCAGTCCCATATCTTGGCCTGAGGGTCCATTTGGGTGCCTGCTGTTGACCTAGAGGGGATGACATGGTTGTACCTTGTGTTTCCTCTGAGGGTAGTTCGTGGTATGTTGCTGCTGTTGCTGTCATTGTCTAGTCTGTCTCCTGTGCTGTAGTGAGGGCTTCCTGTCCTGTGTGGGTCTCAGACTGGGATTGTACCAGCTGCAGCAGTGCTCCTGCTATGCTGGCCATTGTGGCGTTGCGCTGTTTCCACTGCTCCATGGCCTCTTGGTGGTGTTCCTGCTGCATCCTATGACTCTCCTCCAGGGTGGGTACTATCTGTGCCAATCTGTCATGGGTATGCTGGAAGGCCCCCAGGACCTCAGAGATCGCGTCCTGGGCTGCAGCATCCATCCTGTGGCCTCCCCCCTTCGCCACTGAGGCACTACTACTGGGCCTAGCCCCCTGTGCCTGTGTCCCCTGAACAGGTTTGGCGGTACCCCTTGTACTGGGGCCATCGTCTTCCTGCCTGTTGGTAGGGGGTGACTGTGCCCTCTGTACCTGTGTTCCACCAGTCTGTGGCTTGGATACACAGGTGTGGGGACGGTTTCCCTGGGCTGATGTTGTTGGCTGGGTGGTGGACTGTGTGAGGGGCCAGTCTGCTCATCGGTGTCCAGGGATCCATCCCCAGTGTCCTGTGAGGTGCCTCTGTCTCCCTGGACGGCACTGCCTCTCCTTGTCCTGTCCGTCAGGGTAGCATGGGTGGTGGTGCCTGTTGGGGGGAAATGGATATGTCTGTTACAAATGCATGATCGTATGGGGTGCACAGGGCTGGGCTGTTTTGTGCAGGTGTAACTTTTTGGGGTCATGCAGGGTGCCTTTGTGAGGTTTGCACTGTATTTTGTATCGGATGTGGAGTTGCATTGTGGGTGGTGTAGTGCCATTGTGAATCCTTGCTGGGGTAGGTGGCTGTGCACAGGGAGAGGGATGTGGGCCTGTTAGTGGGTTTGTGGGCATGCAGGGGGATTGGATTCAGTGGCTGTGCGCTGGGTGGGGAAGTGGTCCTGGTGGATGTTGGTGTGGTGGGGTGGTGCATGCATTCAAGATGTGATATATATGGGGCAAGTGTGGACGACTTACCTGAGTCAATTCCTCCAGTGAGTCCCTCAGGGTGCAGGATGGCCAGTACCTTTTCCTCCCAGTCGGTGTATTCGGGTGGTGTTGGTGGTGGTCCTCTCCCAGTGTTCTGGACTGCAATGTGGTGCCTTGATGCCATGCGCCTGACCTTCCCCCCCCCAGGTCATTTCTTGCGGATGTCGTCCCTGTTGCATGGATGGTGTACCACTGCGTTGACCGTGTTGACAATGGTCTGACATAGCTCCATCTTTCTGGCGATGGGTGTGTGCTGCACCTGGGCCCCAATTATTTGTGGCCCCACATTCAGGATCTCGTCCACCATGGTCCTTAGCTCCCTTTCTGTGAAGTGTGGATGTTTGGGGGGTGACATGATGAGTGTTGCGAATGGTGTTGGGGGTGGATCGCGGTGAGGGTGCTCTTCTCCGGGTCAGAGTGAGTCTTGTGTATAGTGGTGGTCAGTGTCTGCTTCTGCTGCTCTCTGTCTTCTTTGGCCTGGTTTCATTGCAAAGGATTGTGGGGTGTGTATGTGAGCGTTTTATGGTGTTGTGGATGTGTGTCAGGTGTGTGCGTTTCTAGCTTATCCAATGTGTGCACTTCTTGCTGTTGGGTCCACATGTAGCCTGTGGCGGTCGGCAATGCCAATGGTTGTTCGATTTCCACTGACTGCCAAGGTGATTTGTACATCATTGTTTGGAGGGCGTGGTGTGGGTGTGCTCGTCGGCGGCAGGGTGGAAGGTCCAGCATTTCCGCCGACATGGTCCGGGGGGTGACTAGTGATTTTTGGCGGGTTTGGGATTTTGGTTCATTATATGTAGGGTTTCTTTTCACCGCCAACGGTGGTCTTCTGTTCACCGCCGCTGCGGCGGTTGACGGTGTTTACTGCCATGTTCATAATGACCGCCAAAGTGTCCATGCGTGATTTTGCCCAGTATATACAAAGCTTCCCTACATGCAATGCATTTAATGCCAATTTATCTTGTGTTTTAATTGCAGTGTAAGCATAATCATTTGTGTAAGTCATTTTCTCTAAACCTTTTTCTAATTTTTCTTTTAATGCTTTTCTTCTGTCATCAGTATGCCCTATAAAGCTCTTTTCTAAAGGTGTAAGCAAACATGTAAGATTGTTTCTATGTGCATATGCGGTTCCAAACGTTAGTGTAGGCTCAAAGAATCCTCTAACTAATACTATATCATGCTCTTTAGCTACTCAATAAATAGATAAATAATAGGCAATAAAATTATCATTGAAGAAGCCAAGCGAGCTCTTCATGATGCCCTTTGTCTAATCTGAAACCTGGTTCGTGACAATCGTGTTGTCTATGGTGGCCTTGCAGTTAGTGAAGCAGCTGATAAGGTACTGTTCAACGAAAGTTAATATTTTATGTAAATGTCAGTGAAAGTAATGTAAATGGTTTGTAGCTGTGCCCTTAGACTTCAGGCAAAAACCTATGTGTGGGGACAGTGCAAGATCACCAAATGATCTTTGAGTACATTTAATGTTCTTTCCATCTTCCATGTGAAACTGATCTCTTTTCTCCTATTTGGCAATCCTCTTTTCTCCTCCCTTAAGACAGTTCTGTACCTGAGAGTTTGCCTTTGCGCCCTATCCCTAATCACAAAGGAGGAGTGATTCATTATGCTGGGTACACCCCAGGGATGTGCCCAGGGATATTCAAAGGAAAAGAAGGCTTGCTCCAACTTGGATTTGGATACAGGAGGGTATCATCTGATTGTTTGTTTTTCCCCCTCGGAAGTGATGCAACAGGGAAGGGTTGCCATTTGTTAGTGAGCATATATTTTACCCATGGTTCTAATTATGTATTGTATGTGCATATGTGTGTGTATTCATGTGTGTGTGTATATGTATATATATATATATATATATGTGTATATGTTGTTTCTGTGCTTGGCATGTTCGTGGGTCATTGCATGGCTCCTGGGTGGGTTTTTATACTAGATGTCTATGAATTTCTGCTCTCATCTTATCACACTGATCTACCCATCATCATATGTCATGTCTCTATCAAACTATCCTCCATTCTCACTTTGACTTAGCCCAAATCCTTTCTACTACTTTCATCTCCTAAATAACTCAGCCTAAGCTCTTCCCTCCGCTTCCACATCTAACTCACCAAACCTCACTCTACTACCGTGACCTCCCACACAACCCCACTAAATTCTCCCCCATTTATCTCACCCTGCTACTATGCTCTCCCTATCCCTTCCACATACTCTTCCCTCCTCCATCCCGTTTACTCATCCCAAGCCTTTGGGTTGAGTAAATTAAGGATATACTCCCAATTAACACTTCTGGATTTCTTTCCTCCTCCACCCCTCCATTACGCCAGTCAATCTAACTAACAAACTCTCATATCCGCGGCTCAAATTAACTCATATTAATACTAAAACTGTACACATTATTTCCCGATACTAATCCATCACTAATTCTTGTTGGGTTCCAGAGTAGCGTGCTACTCACCGAAAAGCACTTAGACGCCTCGTCAGGGGTAGAAAACGATATATAAATACGTTTACAATACAATACTCTACTCAAATATCTCATAATAGGAAAAAACGAAAACACAACATTGTAGTTAGAGTAAAAATACTGCATATACTCTTGATTATAGAACCTTGTTAGTTGCAAACTACAGCTTATTTTGTAGGTTAATGGTAAACTGTGGTACGTAACTCCTTCCTCTACTGATGAAAGAATTTGCGTACACACAAGGCAATCCCTTGCATCCATCGTGGCAACATATTCACTCAGCAAGCGATAGAAAACGTTAGGAGAAAGTTCTCCTTGAGCATTAGTATATTCATGCAAATATTTTTCATCTAGCTTAAACTTCTCCAAAGCCGTTAGTGTAGTAGTCTCAGGAGCGAAAGTATGAGTGGCTCCCTTCACATCAAGAACAGACATTCCCACAATCACCACAATAAACAAGATTCCACACGTAATTACCAATCCAACACTCATATAGCTACAGTGCCTAGCATTCCTAACTTGATTATTTAACTCAGCAGTGATCTGTAAAGAATCAGAAAGCAGAAGTAACAATTATATATATATTGCAGTAAAAATCAAAAGTAAGGAAAAAATTCTTCTCTCACAGTTCAGTTTCACATCCAGGACCCCCTTTCCTTTGTCAAACTCGATTAGCAGCTTGTCACATCTGGTTTTATGTCAAATCAGGTTATCGATTTCTCTTTTAGTTTTATTTTCAACAGTCTCTTTTAGGATTTTCAGATTAGCTCAACTATTCAGTTTCTTGATCCCCTTCAGGTTACATCAAAGTACTGACTCGGAACTTCTCTATCAAAACAAAAGGACATAAACTTGTGTTAACATTCATTGGTAGTTGCATATGCCCATTCAGGACCTGCGTAACGCCGACTTGCTTTTCTCTTTCTTTTTAACTTTCGATCACCACTTATTTCTTCTTCACTCAATTCTTCTTTTCTCGTATTATCTACTTCCTCCTCTGCTGTTTCATTTATGACCAATTCTTTTCTTTTCCATATCTAAGACTCAGGCCAATTATCTCCTTTTCTTGAACCTTCTGTTAGTATTCTTCTCAGAATTGGACTCTTCTCCTTCTTTTTCTCTTTTTTGTTTTCTCTTTATGGACCTGCAACAGGCTCAGGAGGAGTCGGATTACCTTGACTTTGACCTATCTCAAATTTTTCCCCCTTTTGGTCTGGCACTTGCTCTGTCTGCTTTTAAGCACCGTCTGCTCCTGGGAGAACCTCTGCTGAGTTAGGCTCTCCTGCTGTATCTGCTGAGATAGATTCTTCCACACCCTCCTGTAATTCTTCACTCTCGTGTCTTACAGGGGTAATAGAACCATCTTCCACCAGCTCTGGTTCAACTTCAGGCTCTCTTCTGGTTCAGGTGCGACAACCTGATTCGCTGTTGTTGGTGCTCTCAACAACGCTTCTTCGTGCTCCTGTGGACATACCACTCTCTTGGAATGGCTTGGTGTATCCAGTTTTGAAGTCCTGCACACTTCACAGCTGCCGTGGTTGTCAGGGACACCTGGTTTGGACCTCTCCAGCGTGGCTCTAAAAACGTCTTACGAACATGTTTTCAGACAATGACCAGTCACCGGCTCTTAAATTATGCCCTGGATCGTGGATGGGTGACAGGGTGGTGGTCTGCACGTGCTGAGAGAAAGAGCAAACCACATCATATCATCTGTAATGTTTACAAGTGCATTGGCTGGAACTGCTGGCAATCTCATTGCTCTGCCCATGAGGATCTCATGGGCTGACAGCCCTATCTTCCTGTCAGGTGTATTTCTCATCGACATCAACACCAAAGGCAATGCATCTGGCCATTTCAGATTCATAGCTGCACACATATTTGCAATTCTAGATTTCAAGGTACCATTCATCTGTTCCACTAGTCCTGATGCTTCAGGAAGGTAACTACAATGCAACTTATTCTCAATGTTTAGTGCTGCACATAAGAGTTTAATCACCTCGTTGTTGAAGTGAGTTCCCCTATCTGATTCTAAAGGGATCAGAAACCCGAAATGTGGTATCAACTCCTTAAGTAACAGCTTTGCTAATGTGAGACTGTAATTCCTTCTTGTAGGGTATGCTTCAATCCAGTGACTAAACACACACACAATCACCAACACTTACTTCAAACCTCCACACGCAGGCATTTCAATGAAATCCAATTGCATTCTGCTAAATGGACCTCCTGCTCTTCCAATGTGGCTCAAATTCACCACTGGACCTTTTCCCACGTTTAACTGCTGACAAAATATACAGCGATGACATACTGCCTCTGCTGCCTGCCTAAACTTGGGATTAAACCAGTCAATCTTGAACAAATGAACCATGGCATCCCTCCCAATGTGTGCCTGACCATGATAATAATGGGCCATTTGTGACAGTAAACTATTGGGCTGGACTATCTGACCCTCCTGAGAAACCCAAATCTCATCAGGACGTTGGACACATTTTGATTTGGACCAGAGTCGTTTCTCTTCTCTGTCAACATTATCTTGCAATGTTTTTAATTCTTCCAAAGTATCGATCACTTTCAATGCAAAACTTGTACATGGGTTATCTTCTTCTGACATCAGTTCCCACTTGTCTTTGAACGATATACAGTTCAATGCGCAAAACCTTGCGACTTGATCCGCATATCCATTTCCCAGTGAGATGTAGTCTTGTGTCTTTTGATGTGCACTGCATTTTACCACAGCAATTTCTTCAGGTAACTGTATTGCGTACAACAATTCCTTTATTCTGTTGCCATTCCTTACTGGTGAACCAGTACAGGTCAGGAAACCACTTTGCAACCACAATTGACCAAAATCGTGAACAATTCCAAATCCATATTGGCTGTCAGTATAGATTGTGACTCTTGCAGATACATGGCACGCTCTAGTAAGAGCTACCAATTCTGCGACTTGCGCAGAATACACACCCCAAAGCCAAGAAGCTTATAATGGCCCTGTACTGTGCACACAGCATATCCTGCTCTCAATGTTCCTGTATCATCTCTGAGACATGAGCCATCAACAAAAACAATTTGGTCATTTTCTTCCAATCGGGTATCTCTGATATCTGGTCTGGATTTTGTGCACAGCTCAGTTACCTCGAGACAATCATGCTCAATGTCTTCCTCCTTTTCAATTTCAACAGCATCACTTGGAAGCAATGTTGCCGGGTTCAGCACTGTACATCTTTTCAATGTTACATTTGGAGCACCTAGAATGCTCGTCTCATACCTTGTCAGTCTGGCACGAGTTAAATACTTTGTTTTTGTCCTTGTCAGTAAGATCTTAACAGAATGAGGGACCATTACCGTTAGAGGGTATCCCATCACTACTCCCTCACCTTGAGAAAGGCTTTGACCAACTGCAGCAACGGCACGTAGACAACCTGGTAAGGCTGCTGCGACTTGGTCCAAATTAGCTGAAAAATAGGCTACTGGGTGATAAGCACCTCCATGGACCTGTGTCAAGACAGACAGAGAACAAGCATCACGTATATGACAAAACAATATAGATGGCTTTGTGTAATGAGGCATTCCCAACACTGGATCTCTGCACAAACTCTCTCTCAACTGAGTAAATGCTTTCATCTGGTCCTGATCTAGTGTAATGGGGTCTGTAACCTCCTTATGTGTCACCTGCTGCAATGGTTTAACAATCTCAGCAAAATTTGGAATCCACTGACGACAATAGCCTAACATTCCCAGAAACATTCTGACATCTCTCTGTGAAGTTGGTGGATTTCTCTGTAATATCATTGTAATCCTTTCTCTGGAAATTCTTCTAGACCCCTTCTCAATTTGGTGTCCCAAGCATTTCACAGATTTCTGACAATACTGCAATTTCAAAGGTGACACTTTATGTCCGAATTTTCCCAAATGATTTAACAGGGCAATCGAGTCGTACTTACACTCGTCCCTTGTCTTGGATGCAATCAGCAAGTCATCAATGTACTGCACTAGAGTCGATTGGTATGGTAGTTCCAATGACTCCAACTTATTTTTCAGTATCTGATTAAACAGAGACGGTGACTCCATGTACCCTTGAGGAAGCCCTCACTAGCTGTAGACTCTGTCTACGAATTTGAAACTAAAAAGAAACTGACTATCCTCATGGAGAGGCACAGAAAAGAAAGCTTGTGACAAATCAACCACTGTGAACCACTCAGCATCGCATGGAATCTGGAACAATATCACTGCTGGGTTCGGCACTACATGATAACACTTGACCACCATTTTGTTCACTTTTTGCAAGTCCTGCACGATGCAGACTTTCCCACATGGCTTCTTTAAGGCCATTATCAGTGAATTACATGGACTGCTCAACACTTCTTTCAAAACCCCTTGTTTTAGAAAGTCTCGAATTACCTGTGCCACTTTCATCAAAACTTCCTGTGCCATGTTATACTGTGGAAGCTGCGGAAACACTACATTCAGCTTCAAAGTGATCTTAATCGGCTCCACTCCCTTGATTAAACCCACTTCTTCATCTGTCAGGTTTCACACGTGCTCTTGTACTTATCCCTGTAAATCTGCATGTAATTCTTTCACAGAGAACATTGGGAAAAACTCAATCAATGGGTACGCTTCATTAATGCTTTCATTCTCAGTTTCAGGAGTTTGTTCTTCTTCATCATCACTATTTGTCTGAACCACTATTCCAGCAGTTGAACAATTGATCTAATATCTGGTTTTGCACAATGAGTCCCTTCCCAAGAGGGATATTAGACTCAAGTCACAAACTACAAATGTATGCAGTCCCTGGAAGTTGCCAATCTCAACCTATACTGGATCTGTGATCGGATTGATCAACTGTGTGTTTGCTGCTACCACAACCTGAACTGTTCTGCCTGATAGAGGTACGTTCGGAACTTTTGCACTTCTCACTGTAGAGCGTGTAGCTCATGTGTCCACTAGAAATAAGACCCTATGACCCATCACCTTTCCTTTTACAAAGGGTTCTCATTGATCTACTTCTAATGAAGCTGCAAGCATACATGGCTCTTCATCCAAACTTATACTCATCCATTCATCATTATTGTCATTACTTCTGTCTTGTTCCTGACCTGTGACCTGCTGAGTAAGCAACATCTGTTGCTGTTCCATCAGACCTTGAGGTATCTGCATTTGCTGTCTAGGTACCGTAGGAACCTGCTGCTGCATTGGTTGCAACTGTGTCACTTGTGCAAGAGGCATTTGCACCTGCTGCATGGGTTGAACATTCTGCACTTGATTCTGAAAATTTGGATTAATTCCTCTCATTCTAGGGACCTTCACAGTTTGAAATGTATTGGCATTACCACTTTGCTAAACAACACCATCCTGCACCATCAGTGGACACGCCTGCTTCCAGTGTCCCACGTTTCCACAAAGATGACACAGTAACATCTTTTTCATCCCTTGTACATCATTCTGAACCACTACAGTACTCAAATCCGGACCACGATTCATATTGGCCCCACGACCCCTACCTCTCACCTGAGGTTGGAACATGACATCTGTTGCACTAAAGCTCCATGCACTCCTATTTGAGCTGCATTAATTTGCATCACCATTGCCTTCTCTTTCAACTTTTTCTGCCTCATTTGAATCTCAGCACTACAGTATTTTGTATACTGCAATACCTCATCAATTGGTTTTGCTTGCCAACAAATCAAATGACTCTTAATCATCTGACCTATTTCAGGTCTCAATCCTTCCACGAACCTGATCATGTAGTGCAACATGTCTTTAAGCTCAATCACTTCCTTACCACTGTACTCCTTGAATGCTTTCAGCAATCTCTCATATTAGGTATGTATTGACTCCTTTACTTTCTGCACTGTCCTGTCAATTCTCTGCCAATCTATGTCCTTAGACGAAATTCTTATCTTCAGGAACTCAATCACCTTATAATAAAGTTTCATCACTTCAGGTGATGGCATATCTGTAACTCTATCTCTTTCCGGTTCACTCGTTGGCCAATCCAGTGCTCTCTTGCACTCAACCCATAAATCAGCTGGAACCACTATCTCCAATCGAGTATTCAGGTCTTCCCACAGACATTTCAAAAGCTTCACAAAGGTATCTGTCTGCTGGTACTCCTCAACTGGTTTCTCCCTCAATTTTGGAAAATCATTTGTGAATGACAGAATATCATTCCTGTGCCAGGGTACATGAACAAATTGCCCTCCTGGAATTTCCCTTTACTGTAAAGATTTTACTGGATCCTTTTCTTTCTGAGCACTCACAGACCCTTCTTGTGAATCTTGTTTCCATGTATCCTTCTTTTATCACTCTGCAATACTTCTCTGAGGTGCGCCTTCATCTCTGCTGACCTCATGTGTTCAAAATGTTTGCCTTGAAATCTAACCTGTAACTCCTTTTCAAGTGCTTTGTTTTCTCAATTTCTATGTCAAGTTTATCTGCCAGATCTGCCAATTTCTGATGTATCTTGCCCACTTCCTTTGTAATTCTTGGACACAAATATCTCAGCTCTTATTCAGTATAGGATTCTAACCTATTCACTCCCATTGATCCCTCGACTAGCCAATCTTACACCATTAATCTGCTCTTCACCCTTAGATGTGTTTTGAGGAGTATTCAGACAGTCTAACCATTCATTCAACTGCTGTGCTGTCAATTCCTGCAAAAAAATATTACTTGTGTTCTGCAATGGCGCCTTTTGTACCACTGCTCCTGGAGTTTGCAGTGTCAAAAGCTTCAAGCTCTGACTTACACTCGGGCCATTTACGGCATCTGGAAGTGCAACAAGTGGACTAAGATCCATTAATGGTCTAGATCCATCAAAGGTCTGACCCATAGATGATATTACCTGCACATGATCTCTCACCCACCTCCTCACGAGGCTTTGTGACATTTCACCCTGTTCTCCTGCAATCGGATTATTCTGCGCAAACAATGGCACAACTGAACCAACACTAATTGGCAACAATATTGTATCTGGTGCTGCTCTGACACCCGCATTTTGTGGAAGGGCTGTTCCCATACTATGATTCATCACTGGTGTCACATCTGACTGTGTCCCTGTCATTGGTGTGTACTTTGGCAAAAACTGCGGCTGTGCCTGAGGCAACAACATTGGATTCGTCTCAGTCTGAACTAGCATTAGCCTTGGAACCACTTGCTCCATAGGAAAAACTAAGTTCGAAGTTGTCTCAAGAATTGGTACTTCTGGATAAATTCTCGGTATCGGTGGAGGGTGCATCTGCGCATGGACTACCGAAGTAGTCACTGTTTAGGAGTACTCTGCACTACCCCTTGCACCTGTCCATTATCTATCTGTACTGGTCCCACTGTCCCCGACCTTTGGGCTGGGGCAGTTGGAGCAGAACTATTACTTGGACCCCCTTCCCACACTGCATATGGTGGAGGTTGGTCCCTCAACATCTGAGTAATAAGATCCTCAACATCTGAATCTTCTTCTTCCTCATAAGTCTTTTTCTTCTTCTTACTCCCTGACAAACTCTCATCACTCCTTCTAGTACCCTATTTCTCTTCTGACTTAGCTTCCTCTGTGATAGCAGGAAACAACTTTACACCTTGCAATGTCTCAGTTCTCCACTTCTTCTGTTCCCAATCCCACCTTGCCTCTGCCAGAAACTTCTCTATCTTCCTTATTCTCCTCTGGAATTTCATTTCTTGCTGTTGTTTTGTTATGAGCTCCCAAACCGCTAAAGCCTCAAACTGTGCTGGTCTTGGAAGTGGCTTTGTCTCGTATAGGGTCATTCGCAACAGATCCAAAATTCTCAAATTAAACGTTCCATGCTCTAGAAACGTTAAAGCTCCCTGTTTCTCTGTCAATTTGGACCACTGCTTTAACCAAAGACATGGTGCAACACCTCGCTCCTCCATCACAATAAATGCTGGAGAATTTTCCGGTGGGGTT
The DNA here is from genome assembly GCF_031143425.1 of Pleurodeles waltl. Taxonomy (NCBI): domain Eukaryota; kingdom Metazoa; phylum Chordata; class Amphibia; order Caudata; family Salamandridae; genus Pleurodeles; species Pleurodeles waltl. The sequence goes on from NC_090446.1 coordinate 271,614,630, forward strand.
GGCTCCCCCACTGTCGCCTTAATGTAACTATCACCCTTCATGGCACTCCTAAACACTTTGAAAAACTTCCTCTTTCTCTTCTGTATTTATTCGATTTAATAAGGAATTTACTTTTACTCCCAAGGTTCCTTTCACCCGCTTTCTCAACCAATTGCCTCTTACGGACGGCTGCCAATCCGCTCTCGACTCTTCTCACTAACCAACCTATCCCAGCGCGGCTCACTCTGACTTCACACTCACACACTGCGGCTGACAAAGTCTTGCGGCTTGTCCTACAAATCTTCAACTCGCATGAAACTAATGCAAAAATATTGCGAGCACTAACCAAAAAACAATAACTGAAAACAAATCAGCTGGTTTACTACAGGAAGGTACACAATGCTTCAGAGATCCTACGGATTTTCACTGATGGCCCCTTTCGCTCATGCAGCTATTCCTCTTTCTCAGTCTCCCACATTCGCAAGCAAATTTCAACCTGCAAATTTCACTCTCAAATGAGGTCTGTCCTGGTGCACATAGGACTCGCCAAATCTCAGTCAAAAATTTCCCTTACTCACTTAACTTACACACAGACTTGTTGTCCACACCCGAACAACCTACTAAACCAGACAGTGTCTCCTACACTTAGTTCACGTAAGGTCCGTACATCACCAACAACCACATGGACAATTTGTTTAGCACAAAGTGCCACACATATATGAAGTTCGACGACTTCCCTACTCTCATACTGCGGAGTACACACACTCTTACTAAACCTCAACTGGAGTACGCAGCCTCCCTACTTCCTTCACATACGTCACAATTCACCTGCGATTTGCATAAGCCTTTGCAAGTGCAACCTACCACTTTCACACTTATCACTAAAACGCCAAGAAAATAACCCCAACTTTACTAGCGGGATCCAGGATCTGGGAAAGTCGTTTCTGGGCTTACGGGGACATCATCTTTACTACAATTGCCATTACGAAAATAAAATCCAAATCACAATAATAATGAACAACTAACCCTAACTCAAGCTACCACCATAATCGTCGGTCATCACAGAACTAGTTCTCCAAGGAAACCAACCATCAAGCTGATACCAAAAACTGCTTGCGCGCCTTGTCCTTAGTAAGTAAACTTACAAGGGGAAGCGTATAGGCTGATGAACCTTTAGGATCCATGGAGTATCCTAGCCTTGTAGTAACCAATGTTATCAATATTTCATATACCAAATCAATACCCACTAAGAGGGACTTTATTAACATGAGAAGTTCATGGACAGTTCAATACATTAGCTTCTCTACAGAGCTAGTAATTCAGCTTCTGCATGAGGCCTGGTAAAGCTAGGCCAAAACTTCGGCTAAGTTAGCTCTACAATAAAATGCAAAACACACTTTATACATCTTAATATGACATATTACTACATTATTATTGCACATTATCAATATCTTACTAATTTTTAGTCATGTTAGTATAATTTGTGAATTCTGGTAATCACTCTTCGTGGGCATATTTTTGAAACGTGCACATTATTTCTCTATGTTATTTTTCTAACACTTTCTTAACGCATAAACATCCATTAATAATCTCTTATTAACATATCTGCGTCAACACCAGCATGGTAACTGTGTGTAAAAACATCTCCCAGGTCTTCCCCTTTATGTGTGTGATTGAAGGTTTTGTTGTCAATTCAGGACCTACTATCGCATCTTATCCCAGGATGTCCAATCTTAACACATTCAATTTCTAATCATAGCTGAGGACGTACTGTATGTGGCAATAAAATGTATAGAGGAGTCTTACATTGTTATGTTTTCATTTGGGTAGAACAAATGCTCCCTTATCAAGGGGCTGGCTTTCTTTTCAGTTGAAATTAATACCTTAGGCTTGTATCCCCTATTCTAACACCTGATTCTCATCAGGTTGATCTCCTCCTCAGTTCTATACACTCGTTTGAGGCACAGCAGCTGCCTACAGGTTGTGCAAGTTATAAGGTTTGGGAAGATGGCAAATATAGTGCAAAACACTATTACCTGCGGTTACCTTGTGGTGCACTGTGGTCTGTACCTTCCCACCTTCCACCCATAATCTAACATCAAGGAAGTTGATCTCCCTATTACCTATGGTGGTTGTAAATCTGGAATTGAAAGGGTTACTGTTCAATTTCTGCACAACGTTCTCAGCTTTCTTCAACGAACCATCTCAGAGTAAAAATAAATCATTGATATACCAGGTCCATAACAAAACATGTTGCATATATTCCTTATTATCCTCCTTTCACCAGCCCATAACAAGATTTGTAAAGCTGAAGATGAAGCCGATGCCCATCACAGCCCGACCCTTTGGTTGTAGAACACCCCATAATGTAAAAAGATATTTTCCCTAAGACTGATTTGTATCATGTCTAAAAGTGCACGATTATGTTAAGAAAAGCTTAGAGATCTTGTTCACAAAAAATGCTCACATACATGTAACCCAATCCCATGGTCAATGCAAGTACAAAGGGAGATCAGGTCCATTGTTATCATCAAGAGCATTTCATCCAACTATAAGTTATGCATCTTGGTTAGGAAGTCACCGCTGTCCCTGCAATCAATCAATGAGGATTTACAAAGTGGGGCTAATCACCTGATAGGGTAGCCAGGCTCTTGCAGGTCGAACCGCCAGATCATGAGGCCCCTTCAGAATTCCGGAAGTGAAGTGATGGTTTGGAGGCGTGTGGGGAGGCTGTTTAAGGTTTTTGCTGCCATGTGAGATAAGGAGCATCTCCCACTTCTGCTTTGGTAGATGCAGGGAGTATGGTCAAGTGAAAGGGAGGCAGAGCGTAGTTTTCTTGATGGTTGGTGGAAGTTGAGGTGGTGGTTAATGTACATGGGTCCTTGGATGTGTAGAGCCTTGTGTGCATGAGTCAGCAGTTTGAATTGGCATCTTTTCTGTACGGGGAGCCAGTGGAATTGCCTGAGGTGGTATTTGATGTGGGTTCGTCGGGGAAGATCAAGGATAAGTCTGGCTGAGTGGTTCTGTATAGGCCTAGGTGGAATGCACAGAGGTGGAGTTCCTTGACTCGCGGAGTCTTGAATACGCCTGATCTCAGAAGAGCTAAGCAGGGTCAGGCCTGGTTAAGCAGGCCCAACCCTGCTTAGCGCTTCCAAGATTGGGCAGATTCAGGAGAGGGCCGTAGGCAGTGAAAGCTGCTGTTTGAGGCCTCATGTGCACCAGCCTGTCCTCTGTGCAGATCACACGGGGCAGGCTGGTGCGCAAGAGGCTTGAAACTGCAGTTTTCTTTCTTGCCTACAGCCCTTGCCTGAATTCAAGCCAGGGCCGTAGGCTGGCAAAAGCTGCCAGTCCTTTGTGCACCAGCCTGCCCCTTGTGCACTGCACACAGGACAGGCCAGTGCACAAGAGGCCTGAAAATACAGCTTTCACTGTCTGGCCCTGGCTGAATTCAAGACCGGGCTGTCAACAGCAAAAGGTGCCATTTCAGTCCTTGCTTGTGCACCAGTGTGCACACACAAGGAAAAAAAGAGACAAGGGCTTACCTAGGTCTTTCAGGGGGTCCTCTCTACTTGTCATCCTCTGACCGCAGTAGCCTGGCTCTCTGCCTCCATCTGCCTCCTGCTCCTGGGCTTCTGGCAGAGGGAGGCCTGGCCCTGGATCAGTCACTGGTGTGCACTGGAGCCCAGTTATGGGCTACACAGCACAAGTGCAGACTGTCTGTGCTTGAGCTGTTTGCACCCAAAACTGGGCTGCAGTGTGCTCCGGGTGAGCTCTGCTTCACTGGTGGGGCTAACTGAGTTTTTGGACAAACTCCGCAGTGGAGTTTCAAAAACTCTGTTAGCACCGCCAGCAGGGCAGAGCTCCCCACCCACCCCTAGTTCTGTATGGTCTGAAGTCTCTGTTGTAAGTGTGCAGCAATTCTTACGCAGAGGGTGTTAGCACAGTCCAATCATCGTGTGTAGAGGTAGCCACTTGAAGAACTTACGTTGCATACGTAAAGTGAGGAAGCAGGTGGAGGAGAGAGAGCTGATCTGTGATTTCATGGTGAGCTTGTTGTCAGTGATGATGCCGAGGTTTCTGGCATGGTCAGAGGGAGTGGGTCCTATGTCTGATGGCCACAAGAAGTCGTTCTATGTGTTGCTGCTGTTGCCAAAGATCAGTACTTCTCTCTTGTCTGTGTTCAGCTGCAGGCAGTTCTTCTTCATCCAATCAGCAATGCTTGTCATGCATATGTGAAAGATGGTTCTGGAGCTGTAGGGGTCATCTGTGAGTGAGAGGATGAGTTGGGTGTTGTCTGCATAGGAAACTATGTTAAGACCGTGGGATCTGACAATGTTGGCCTACGGGGTCATATATGCATTAAAGAGCGTTAGGGTACACCACAGGTGATATAGTTGGGTTCGGAGATGAAAGGTGGGAGGTAGATGTCATGGGTTCTTCCGGTGAGGAAAGTGGTGATCTATTTCAGTGCGCCCCTGTAGATGTCGATGTGGCGGAGATTTTCGATCAGCATGTGGTGGAATACAGTGTCAAAGGCTGCCGAGAGGTCGAGAGGGATCAAAGCTGCTGTTTGTCCTTAGTTGAGGAGGGCTCGGATGTCATCGGTGGCTGCGATCAGGGCAGTTTTGGTGCTGTGATTGCCCCAGAAGCCTGATTGGGTGACATCTATTATTTGGTTCTGCTCCAGGTATATAATGAGTTGCTTATTGATTATCTTTTCCAGTACCTTCGCTGGGAGTGCGAGCAGAGAGATTGGCCGGTAGTTTTGGCTTTGCTGATGTCGGTGGAGGGTTTTTTGAGTAGTGGTCAGACTTCAGCGTGGTTCCAGGCATCAGGAAATGTTGCGGTGTTGATAGAGGTGTTGAGCAGGGTAGTAAGTTCATGGCCGATCCTTTGGTTTCTAAGGCAGCCGATGTGGCGTGAGCATGGGTATGTGGGAGTTACCTAGTGGATGGATTTCATGGTGGAGATCATCTTGGTTGGGGAGGATGTTCCAGGTGGTCAATCTGTGGTTTATGTTGATTACAGTAGTGCCTTATCTGTTGAGGAAGTTCATACGTGTGGGTTGAGGTTCAAAGTTTCTGCATACGGTTGCAATCTGGTCAAAGAATAAGTGGGCAAGGTTGTCACATAGCTCCTGTGAGGGTGTGATGTTGTTTTAACTAGCAGCCAGGTTAAATAATTCCTTAATGATGTTGAAAAGTTCCTTGGTGTTGTTGGAGCTAGTTTCGATGTGTTTGGCAAAGGCTGTCTTCTTTATTGCCCTTAGCAGGTGGTGGTACAGGTTGAGGGAGGTCTTGAAGGCTGGTCTGTAGGAGGTGTTCTTGCTGGGACCCCATCGCCACTCCAGCTGTTTTCTATCTTGTTTCGCTGTTCTTAGTCCTTGGGTGTGCCAGCTGGCCTTTTTGAAGTATTTTCTTTGGATGTTGCTCTTGATGGGTACGATGCTGTTGGTGCAATTGGTGATCCAGGCATTCAAGTTTTTTACTCCCTGTTTGAGGTTCGGGCAGTAGTGGGGTTGGAGGTGTTCAGGGCATATGCTCAGCTGGTCTCTGAGACTTTGTTTCTCTTCTGGTGGGTGGTGCTGGTCATCTTGGGTGTGGAGGTGTGGGGGCTGGAGATGCTGAAGGTTACGATGGAGTGATTGGTCCATGTGAGTTCTGTAAACATGGATGTATTTGATGCAGTTGCTGGAAGTGTAAATTGTGTCCACATTGGGCTGCGGTGTGTGTGTAGTGTTGTGGACAATCTGGGTCAAACTAAGGCTTCTCATACTGTTGAGGAGATGTGCAGTGTTGTTGTCTATGGGGTCATCGATATGGATGTTCAGGTTGCTGAGGAAGAATTAGTCCTTGGACTCTAAGTGGTGTTGCAAAGGCTGGAGCACAGGTTTGGGGGTCAGTATGTGACGGTGCTTCTGAGAGTTTTTTTGTTGTCAATGTGGAGCTGGAAGTTGAGATGTTCCATGGGGGTGGTGGTGTTGTCGGTGGTGGTGGTGCCCTGTACGGTCTCTTTGTGGATGATGGCTGTTCATCCTCCCGGCCTGTTGGTGTGGTCAGGATGAGTGATTTTATATCCATTGGGGATCACTGTGGCAATGTCTGGGGCTGATGTGGGGTTTCACCATGTCATGGTGAGGAAGATGATGTTGGGTGGAAAGGTCGTGTTGAGATCCCATAATTCAGTGGAATGCTTGCATAGTGAGCGTGTGATGAAAATGATGCATGTGAGTTGGTGTTTTCACTCAGGTGGTGTCCCAGGTGTGTTCGGGGTAGAGCTGGTCAGTGGGCTGGTGTGTGTGCCCTGGCAGGTGAAAAGGCAGTGGGTGCAAATAAAGGGTTCTAACGTGAAGCGTGGGTCAGGGCAATGGCAGTATTTGTTGCGGCGTCCGGGATCGAGAATGTAGAGCTTGGCGATGGTATATCTTCAGGGGCAGGAAGGGCCAGGAGTTGTGTCACTGGGTGTGGTCCAGGCATGGATGAGTGCAGACGGGCTTACCTTTGATGCACCAGCAACGCGGTTGTGCTGCAGCCTGCATTGAGTAAGTACTGGGGTGCGTAGGGCTTCTGTTGACGGGTAAGTCCTTCACTAGTGGGGACAGGAAAAAATCAATATAGATTGCAGCATTCTCCAAAAAAACTTAATTTGGGGAAACAGTCAGTCACCTTCTTGATTTGCGGTACTTTTATGTGCTTTAGATAGCACAGAAAATGCTGGTACCCTTGGATGACCTTTCATAAGAAAGCTATACTCGTCATGATCAAGGACATTACGGTCCCTCCACTACATAAAACAATTCTGAAAGATATTTATAACAGTTTTGTACATCTCAAAGGTGAAGGCATCATGGCATTCCACCTGGTACAGCTGTCTCATTACCTTTTGCTCATACATTGCAACATCCATTCCCACCACATTGCCACCTTTAGCTGAGTGCTTAATGACTATTGTGGGATCTTGTTGCAATGTGTATACATATATATATGTACATAGATATATATATATATATATATATATATATATATATATATATATACTGCCTTTTGAACCCAAAACCCTCAACCCTTTACCCACCCTAAAAATACCCTTTCCGCTCAAAAGCCCATACACACCCTAACCCCGTAAAACACCCTTGCCACCCAAATGCCCTTACCCACCCTCAACCCTAAAATAACCCTTGTCACCCAAAACACTTATCTACCCTAAATCCTAAAAATACCCTTGCCCCCCAAAACCTATACCCACTCTCCACTCTAAAAATGCCCTTGTTACTAAAATCTAATGCTCACCCTAAAACCTAACAATACCCTTGCACCCAAAAATCATTACCCACCCTCAACCCTAAAACACATTTGCTACCAAAACCCCATACCCACCCCACACCCTAAAATTACCCTTGCCACACACCAAGCCTTACCCACACTAAAAACCCTAAAAAATTATTTTGCCACGCAAAAGCCCTTACCCATCCTGAACCCTAAAAATACCCCTTCCACCCAAAAAAAACATGCTGAACCTACACCCTAAAAATGCTCTTGCCGCCTAAAAACCCATACCCACCATAAAACCTAAAAATTTACTTGCGATCCAAATATCCTTACTTACCCTAAAACCCCAAAACACCTTTACTATCCAAAAATCGATACCCGCCCAAACCTAACCTTGTCACCCAAAAACCTTTAACTACCCCACTCCCAAAAAATGCCCTAAAATCCATATATATGTATTAACTAAAAAAAACAAAGGATACACAAACATTATAGTTAGGTCCAGATTTTACACATCGAAAACCATAGAGATTCAGCTGTTATAGAGAGAGTTATTTCAAGTAACTAAAACTCATGTCCTCGGACCCTACACTGACCCATTTTCTTTTTTTCTAACTTTTTTTATAAGACTCAGCTGAAGCTGAGTCCCAAAATGTCTGCCAACACTTCCTGGGTGAAGTGTTGGCAGCCTTTCAAGATATCAGCACTAGGACAGTTGGATCTGCGTAGATCCACATCACTCTAATACCTAAAAAACTGCTGAATAGATTTACACCAAATCACAAAAAGTCTGCTTTCTGGGTCATTCTGCCAAATCTGGTGTAATTCCGTCAGGTGGGTCATGCTGTAGTCATGTCCAAAATCCTTATGGGAAAATGCACAGAGAAAATGTGTTTTGTCCCCCCTTTTTCTCAGACCACGCTTGACAGTTCACCCCAAAACCTTTAACACACATGCTGAACCCACTGACATATACGTTTTGAAACTTTTGTGAAGATTTGTCAAGCGGGACTAAAGTTATTGGCAAAACAAAACATGCTCTTCCTATGGAAACTAGGTCATAACTAAAGCTACCTACTGGCGACCACCAGTAGGGAATATATACTACAGGCCTCCTTGGCAGAATAATACCTTCATTGAAAATTTGCTTTTCCACGCTGCCTCATCCGTCTGACTAACCCACTCCACCTTCTTAGGTGACTTCAACCTCCCAGACAACATAAGGGACAAGATCTTCAAACTCATCAACACATTTAAAGCAGTACTACATGTCACACAGCCAACACTTTCTAAAGGCTACATTCTCAACCTTGTCTTCTCAACATCACCAACAATCCATTGAAAGTCAGTAATACGCCTGTAGTCGACAGACTACTTTGTCATCCCTATCTACCTACTGAGCATCTTATCAGCAAACCATGCTCAAACCAAACTTAACAAACCTTCAGAACCTTCAAATACTCCATTCACAGCTAACCTTAATGCTTGAACTCATCTGACAGCTTATCAATTCCTTGTTGGATGCCAACACACTTCTAAGCAATGTCAAAAAAATTTTTTGAAAACTATGTGAACATCCAACCATGTAACTGCAAGCCCCCATCTTAACCTATGAGAGAGATAGGCCTTGCAACAGTGAAAAACAAATTTAGCAGTATTTCGCTGTCAGGACATGTAAAACACATAAGTACATGCCCTACCTTTAATATACACTGCACCCTGCCTATGTGGCTACCTAGGGCCTAACTTAGGTGGGGCTTACGTGTATAACAAGCATTTACAATGCAACGGGTCTCACGTTTGCTCATGTTAGAGCTGATCGCGTTGTAAACTCCTAACCCGACTTTTCACCTATGGGGCAAAAGTGCATTTATGTACGTAACCTGAAAAAGTTAAATTAACTATGTAAAGCGCTCGACTTCTGCCAAGCGAGATCGCGCTCGTAAATTAGAGAAAAAGAAGTCCACGAGCCCGATGGAAAACAGCGAGCCTCGCATGTTTTCTGTACTTGGTCGCTGTGCTCGAGGAGGGCTAGCCACTGGAAAAGGCATGACGTATGCATGCCTTCGACTAATGAAAGCAAGCAGATTTTATTAGGCAAGCCCACGAACCAATAAAAAACACTGACGTGAAGTTGACAGGGCTCCGAGCCCTTTTCTAAATACCAAAGCGTCTCGCTGCGATACGCATGCGCGAGCGCATGCAACGCAGGCTCGTCCCTAAAAAGGTAAGGTTTAGGCTTGGCAAGTGGGTACACTTGCCAAGTTGAATTGGCAGTTTAAAACTGCACACACAGACACTGCAGTGGCAGGTCCGAGCCATGTTTACAGGGCTACTAATGTGGGCTGCACAACCATTGCTGCAGGCCCACTAGAATCATTTGAGTTACAGGCCCTGGGCACCTCAAGTGCACTTTATTAAGGACTTACTAGTAAATATCCCAATCATGGATAAGCCAATGTACACATAGAATTTATACAGGGAACACTTACACTTTAACACTAGTCAGCAGTGGTAAAGTGTCTAGAGCAATCAACAACAGCAAAAAAAGAGTCCAACAGACAGAAGCAATCTGAAAAGTAGAGCCAAGAAGTTAAGGTAGACCATGCCAGTGATGCCAAGTCTAACACAAAGGATACCTGCCTTAACTTCTCCATCTCTTGATCTGGCAAGTATCCACTTGACCCGGCATACAATGGTTGCATCAAATTTTCTACTCCCATTAGAAGATACTGGTGCCATTGTGCTGCTTCCTTCTCCTTGGCCCCGGTGTCTGGAGGTCTAATCCCATTTGACTTGGTTCGGGGCCCACACCCCCTGATTCTTAAGCCTCCCTTTCACCTGATCAATCTTGAATCTACAAATATTCACCTCTGTCCCACTACTCCAAAACTCCCACGCCTACCTTTGTCAATCGTTAACTAACTGTCCCCATCTAATAAGCCCACTTTGTTTTAAAAGCAAATTTAAACTGTCCAGTAAACACTTAGGGGTCCCCGGTGAGTCCCAGATGGGGCATAACCTACTATAATACCCGATACCTAGGAGGGATCCAATCTCACACCAGATGGTAGCTGATGCTCGTAAATATTTCAGCCTAACTTTCTTGAAAAACTTTGGTGCACCAAATTTATAGGAGAAACCTTCCTTTGGCAAACCTGCAATCATTGGCCTAAACATAACTCCCAGTGGCGACTCATCTCGATTCATTAACAGCATCATATTTCTTCAGCTGGTGGGCCCAACATTAAAGATGCAAATCCGGAAGGGCAAATCCACCTACACCAACCTTCCACCTCAATTTTTTCCAAGAAAAGCAAATACCTTTACTAGCCCAGATGAAAGAGGTTATCTTCCCTTGCAGTTTTAAAATAGCTTTTTTATCAAGTGTTAGCGGGATATTATCGAACAAAAAGGTACATTTTGGCAGGATAGACACCTTCACTAAATTGATCTGCCCAGATATATGTTAAGTGTACAATTGCCACCTTTTTTTAAAACAAAGCCCCGACCTCGCTGGCCACCTTCTCGAAGTTTATATCTGCCATTTTTCCCAAATCCTGTTTATTGTTATGCCTAAATACTTAATCTCGGAAACCCTTCTAGGATCCCCACTATTATGATTCCATGTCATTATTTCTGTTTTTTTCTTCATTTACCTCATAGCCGGCAAGCTTTAAAAAAAAACTAACTTCTCTAGTAAGATTCGGGAGGGCAGAGGTAACACCGGAGGCATATACCATCAAATCGTCTGCATATAAAGCGATTTTCCTAGAGAAATCACCTACCACAAAAAGCTTTATCTGCTCATTTAATCACAAACTCTCTGCGAGAAGGCTCAATATAAAGGTCAAAAAGAACAGATGAAAAGGGGCAGCCTTGTCTAGTCCCTCTTTCTATTTTCACTTCTGAAGATAGCCTACCATTCACCAACATTTTTGCAGTTGGTGTGCTGCAAATCATTGCCAACAGATTTGTTAGAGGTTTGCCTCTTCCAAAATGGGCTATTACCACCATAAGATATTGCGAATTCACATGGTCAAACGCTTTGGCAGCATCCACCGTCACAACTGCTAGTGGTCAATCCAGAGTTGTGGCCAGATCAATGGAGCAGATTAAAGTGTGATTAAGATCTCTCATATTCCTACCGGGCAAGAACCCCCTCTGACATTGGTGTACCAAATTGCCCACAACTTTATTTAGATGAGCTGCTATAATGCCAGTAAATACTTTATCATCGCAGTTAAGTAATAATATTGGGTGATAACATTGACATTGTAGGGGATTCTTACCGGACCTCAATATTAATTAGATTACAGCCTCATTCCAAGACCTCGGGATTGGATCACCCAGCAAAATGGTATTAAACAAAAGTACCCAGACTCAAACAATAGCCTCCTCCATCGTGCAATAAAGTACATTGGTCCCTGATGCTTTTACTTTTTTCGTCGCCCCCCTTAACCAAGCCTTGTACGCATCCATTATCACATGTTTTGGAGCAGTGGACTGACTCCAGGAAAAAAACTCCTGGGATTGTTGTACTATCTTATCAACTAACTCTGCCTGTAAATTGATTGTCCACCTCTTTTCTATCCATACAGTCTTCTCTTCAATTTTTTACAAAAAAGGCCCAACAGTCTGATAGATGTATTGGGAGGTGGCCCAATCCAATAACTCTCTTCACCTCCTTTCTTTCCATTAAGAAATAATCTAACCTTGAATAATGTCTGTTCTTTTTACTGTGGAAAGGGTATTCCCTACAGTTCCCTTCATTCTCCGTAGAACATCACATAAATCTAAATGTTCCATTGTATTCAGCAATTAAGCTCTCATCTTTGGGGAGCTAATTTGTTTCCTCTCTCATGACCTATCTAGGACATTATCTAGTAAGACATTAAAGTCCTCTCCTAAGATAATAGGGGCCTTGAAATTAAGAAGGTTTGCAAAGAGATGAGATAATGAGGTCACATCATCAACATTTGGTCTATAGTAACTTAGCAAAGTGTACAAGGAGCCATAAACTTTTATTTCTGCAATTATCTATCACCCTCTTTCATCCGCCTTATACTGAGCTAAACTCACCCCTGATTTTACTTTTAGTACCAGGACAATTCCTTCAGTACAATGTACTTGATCTGTTGTTACTAAGCTCTCACCCATCTCTGCTTCAAGAACAGATCCTTACATTCCTGTCTCAGAAGATGCGTCTTTTGAAGCATAATTATATGGGCATTGCTTTCTTTTAAATACTATAAAACTATTTGCCACCATTTAGCAACACGTAACCCGTTTACTGCTAACTGAGGATGGCCCAAGTTTTCAACTATTTATCTCACCTGAACCCATTCCCTCCGTTGTAGTTCCTTCCACAACCATAGCCTATATATATAGTTGGTGCTTCACTCTGGGTACTAATCATCTAACTAAGATTGAGGACATCAATTTTTGTATATTCTCCCGCTGCTCCCAACCACAAGTGTCCCCCCATAGGAACCCTCCCAAATAAGTTGCTAGGCATTTCCTGATGCCTATTTCCTAAGGAAAACTCACCACCACATATTCACATTCACATTCACATTTTTAATTTCCACTCAAGTGCCCCCCTCTTTATCTGAGCTATAAAATCATTTACATCCGCTGGGTCAGAGTAGGTATCCATCCTATTTTGCCACATGACCTTTAAGATAGCTGGGAACCTCAGATGTGCTGTATCTCCCAGATTTTTTAGATCCTCCAATAACTTTTCCATCTCCCACTGTCTGTCAGCCATCTCTTTAGAGATGTCAGATCTAATCCTGAAAATTACCCCTATTGCTTGTAGTGAGCCTGATTTCAGGGCTAGCCCCAGAATTTTCTCTTTCACAGAATATGAGAGAAAAATCACAAGAATCTTCCAAAAAGTGTTCTGCCCAGTGTGTTGTTTGAAAGGGTCTCTATGCATTCACAGAACCTCTGCCTCAAGGTTATCTATCAAACTGTCTTGTGGTCAAGAATTCTTCAGCAAGTTAACTACAAATGTTTTAATATCCACCCCTTCCATCCCTTCTTTCACCCCCAGGACTCTGACATTATTTCTTCCAGCATTATTTTCTATTCTTTCCAATCTTGACTTCAAATGTGTAACCTCCACCTCCAGGGCATTTTCTTGCACTTCATTTCGAAGGCGCGAAACCTGAGTGCACTGAGTTAACTTCTCTATTTTAGCTTCTAGGCTGAAGCATGTAGCATGAATACCTTTCTGCTTTATCTCCGAGTTAGCATAACGCTCTTTAATCTCGTGAGTTGGTTGGACGAGCGTCTGCTGAACTACACCCGGTGGGCTCACCATTCTGTCTATCTGCATTTTCCTCTTCCAAATGCTCACGCTGGGTACTATTCTCTCCCATGAAAACCTCCCTTTCGGCAGAATCAGAAACATCGACAGACAAATCTGCAAATTTATTATATGTTGTTAACATTGTAATCACTGGAAGGTCCACAGGGGTAGATGACTCCACAGAGTAGGTTCTCCCAAATTCTCTCGTTTCGTGACTGTGCTCTGTTTTTTCCTTCTGCTTCGCCCTGTCCTCACTGATGCGGCCACTCATATCAGTTTGAATTTTAAAATATGTTTTTAAAGAGGGAGTAATTCTCTGAGAGCTTTAAGCTCAAAGAGCCTGTTTCTCAACTGAGAGAGCCCCAGGTGCAGTTTTTGCTGAAGAATCTTTTGAGTGGAGTGCCTTAACTGAAGGGCTCCTTGGCCAGGATTTAGTTACTGTAACAGGCACTCTTACTTTCATTTGTTCTAGGCCAGCACTATTTTTTCAGCCACCCGCCTGAATGTTACGAGATCTTAGAGACCTTAGAATATATCTGTCCACAAAACCTTGTAAGGATTTATTTCTTCCCTGCCTCTTGTAAGGTATGCTTTTAGCATGCTTGAAATTTAAGCCACCCCTTGTACCTGGGCCCATCTCACCATCTAGATGTTGGTCATCCTTCTCCATTAACAAACAAAGTTGCCTGCAAGCTTTGTCAGTCGCCACGCCCTGCTTCAATTCTTCTCCTCTGTCCCATCACTTATCTCCCTTTTGATCTGGCAATTCTGCCTTGTACTGGCTCTGCCACCATCTCCCTTGATGTGACCTTCTGCTCTGCAGCCTCCATCGCGTAGCTCGCTGCTCCCACAGCTCTCCAGCAGCCTCAGCCCAACATGGAACTCCTGCAGCCACCATCCGCGATCTGCACCATCGCTCTTGTCCTCCTAAACCAACTGTGAGTTTGGAGGAGTGGGAGACCCCTATGCCACTGCACCACTCATAAAGCGGTGCGAGCAGTGCAATGGATTTCACACGTGGTGGGGTTTCTTCTCGGACAGGTGTCTTTGACTGACTGTTAGCCAGCCGTCATGTTCCCGCATTCTGCTGTTCCCATCTCCCTGTATTCTCTGTTTCATAGTTGCTAGTTTCTATGTTAGGCACCACTTAGTGTAGATAGTGTGTCATTTACCACATTAGATGGTCATTGTGCTTACCAGCATAACAAGCATTGGCAAAGCCAATAGGTTTCACCTTTAGCAAAATCTATTGTCTTTGTCAATTGTTTTTTACATGGTGGATGTTAGAAATGGAGTCTTTGGTTGGCAGTCAGGTTACCCCTCGTCCAAGCAAGGACCCTCACTCTAGTCAGAGTAAAGGAGAATCACCCTCAGCTAACCCCCGGTACGACCAGGCAGGCTTAACTTCAGAGTCTAGGTGAAAAGTATTTGTACCAACAATCTAACTCCGTAAAAGCACTAAAAAATGACACAACACAGGTTTAGAAAAATAGGAAATATTTATCTCAACCAAACAAGACCAAAACGACAAAAATCCAACATACACAGGTCTAGTTATTAATTTAAAAAAGCAAAAGAGCCTTAAATCCCTTTGTAAATAGTAAAAACACTGTTAGCGTTGATAAGTACCAGGGTAGTGTCAAAATAACACGCACGGGCGAGTGTGCGTTGAATAAAGTCAGCAATACATTGATTTCTCACCCACAAGCGAGACCATGAGTCGTTTCTCCTTCTCCGGTTGGGTCGTCGTGCATCGTTTTTCCTTTCCGAAGGAGAGCGATTCATCAATCTAGGCAAGCACTCGGGTCCAGGCAGACGTTGCATCATTTTTCAACGCCCCTGCAAGGTTTGCCTCAAAAATCCTGCCACACAGTATCAACAAAACGTGCAATGTGGGTTGCAAAATTATCAGCTTCCGTCAGCGGGTGTTGTGCATCGTTTATCCAGCTGCGTACGTCGATCTTCTAGCCGCGATGCCGGTGGAGCATCGATATCTGCTGTGAAGCCGGCAGCACGTCATTTTCCAACCGCATCTAGGAAGGTGCGTTGATATTTTCCCTGCACAGCGGTCTGTGCGTGGATTTTCAATCTTGGTCTGCCAGCTTCACCTGTCAAGGTCCCAGGAACTGAATAGGGCACCACTTAGCAAATGCAGGAGCCTCAGCAGAGAGTCCAGGTGCTGGCGGGAGAAGTCTTATCACAGTTGGCTCATCAGAATATGTAGGTTACACCCCAGCTCCCTTTGTGTCACTGTCTAGAGAGAGGTGCAAACAGCCCAACTGTCAAACTGACCCAGACAGGGAATCCACAAATAGGCAGAGTAACAGAAGTTTAAGCAAGAAAATGCCCACTTTCTAAAAGTGGCATTTTCAAACACACAACCTCAAAACAAACTTTACTAAAATATGTATTTTTAAATTGTGAGCTCAGAGACCCCAAACTCCACATGTCTCTCTGCTTCCAAAGAGAATCTATGCTTTAATACTAGTTAAACGCAGCCCCATTTTAACCTATGAGAGAGATAAGCCCTGCAACAGTGAAAAACGAATTTAGCAGTATTTCACTGTCAGGACATATAAAACACACTATTATATGTCCTACCTTAAACATACACTGCACCCTGCCCATGGGGCTACTTAGGACCTACCTTAGGGGTGTCTTACATGTAAGCAAAAGGAAGGTTTAGCCCTGGCAAGTGGGTAAACTTGCCTAGTCGAATTGGCAGTTTAAAACTGCATACACAGACACTGCAGTGGCAGGTGTGAGACATGATTACAGGGCTACTAATGTGGGTGGCACAACCAGTGCTGCAGGCGCACTAGTAGCATTTGATTTAGAGGCCCTGGGCACCTCTAGTGCACTTTACTAGGGACTTACTAGTAAATCAAATATGCTAATCATGGATAAGCCAATCAACAATACAATTTACAAAGAGAGCATATGCACTTTAGCACTGGTTAGCAGTGATAAAGTGCTCAGAGTTCAAAAGCCAACAAAAACAGGTCAGAAAAAATATGAGGCAGGATGCAAAAAGATTGGGGATGACCCTGCATACGGAACAAAGTCCAGTAGTTGATCTGTGTGTAACATGGCTTAAAGTAAAAAAAAAAAGTGTATCAGGTGGTCAGCTTTAACTACGTGGCTAGCTTTAACTATGTGATCACATTTTTTTAGGTTGAGCCTGCAACACAGTGGAACACACAGAGGAGAGGATGTGGCATAATGACTAGGGTGGCCGACTTTGAAGCTAGACACCAATTCAAGTCTCGGTGGAGGTTCAACATCTTGGGATTCTGGTTAAATGACATAATGTAAATGAATGTGCCAATCTGTAAGGTAACTGGTGAGCCTGGAAAGCAATCCGATACCGTGAGATCCACTTCGCGCTATGTAAAGCTGTAAAACAAGTTTGGCAGATGGAAGAGCCAGAGGGGTAGTGTGGGATGGCATTAATAGTAATTCAATAAAACACACAATGCCTAATATAGGACGGTATGCTAATAGCACTAGCTAAATCTTAAAGTTCACATTAGACAACTATTTTAATATAGGAATGTGTTTCAATCTATTTAAAAAATGTGAGTATGTTTCACATTCATTTGTCAAAGTTATAGGATCTGCATTACTGTGCAGTACTGTGTATTCTAGCAAACACATATTAGCATAGCGCTCTTGCCATTCGTGTGACCTAGTGGTGCTAGAGACTCGAGAGTATTTAGTGGGGTCTTGGTAATGGAAGTCCAACACAGTGGAACACACAAGGAAGAGTATGTGGCATAATGGCTGAATCTGAAGCGGGAGACCGACTCGAGTCTCGGCAGAGGCTCAACATCCTGGGATTCTGGTTCAATGTAAATGATGTGCCCATCTGTGTTTATGTAAAGCGCTCCGATACCGTCAGGTCCAGTTTGTGCTAGATATATATTGGCAGGTCCAGTTTGTGCTATATATCAAACTGCAAAACAAGTTTGGCAGACAAAAGAGTCAGAGGCGGGGCGGGGGGCGTTAATAGTAATTGTATAAAATGCAAAATGCCTAGCACAGCCCAATGCACTAATAGCGCTAGCTAAATCTTAAAGTTCACAATAGACAACTATTTCAATATCAGAACGCTTTTCAATCTATGTTACAAATGTGAGTTTTTTTACATCCGTTTGTCGATGTGCACTACTGTTCTGTACTATGTATGCTAACAAACCCATATTAGCATTTCGCTTTTGCCATTTGTGTGACTTTGTGGTCCAAGAGGAATTAGTGGGCCCTCTTTCACGGAAGTCCAACACAGTGGAACACATAGGAGAGAGGATATGGCAAAACTATTAGAGTGGCCAACTGTGAAGCTGGTGACTGATTTGAGTCTCGACAGAGGCTCATAAGCCTGGGATTCTGATTAAATGACTTAATGTAAATGAAAGTGCCATGTGTAATGTAACTGGTGTTCATGTAAGGTCTCCGATACTGTTGGGTCCAGTTCGTGCTGTATGAAACTACAAAACAGGTTTGGCAGACAGAAGAGCCAGAGGGAGTGTGCTGAGTGGTGTACAATGGGAGGGGAGGGCGAGCAAGGAAGTTAATACCATAGGAGATGGACTGCAGACACAGGCATTCCTAGAGAATGCATTTATAAAGGTTTTTTTTTAAAGTACCCTGCGAAGCATGTGGTCACTGGAAGGACATTGGGCAAAAGTTAGTATGCAGCGACCTGAAGGAATACTTGGTCCGACGGCATGCACGGCAAAGGAGAGGGCAGGAAGTGAAAGTAGACGAAGTAGACAACGTTCGAGCAAATCAGAAGCATGTATTTAAGAGCAACATTGGATTAAGTTCAGGTAAGTAAGGAACAGGTTTTAAGCCCCTTTTAATATTTTTTTTTTATCCACAAAAGATTTTGCAAGCTCAGTGCATAAGTGCGTGCAGGCAAAACATAAAAATGTGCAATGCGTTGATTAGTTTACACCACATGCCATGTATGATGGCCATTGTAGATCTAAGTGCAATGGATTACACCTAATAAGTATGAGTGATAAGCCAAGATTGGCAATTAATGTGTTTTGCTTATTGTTTTTGATTTGATGTATGGTTTGATATGTGGTGTTAAAAGTGGGGATTCCTTTATTATAGTGTTGTGCAGGTGACATCTTGAATCAGTTTTGGTGTTCTGTAATGTTTCTTTCAGTGGAAAATGTAAGGCATTGTGTCCTGCCCTTTTCTTTGTTAGGACTTCTGTACATGTTTTGTGATGGTACCACTCGGTCTTGTAGAATGCATGGAGTGTGTGAGTTTTGTGGAGTGGGCTGTACCAAGAATCAGTTGAAGGGCACATCAAGCGATGAGGGAAGTTATAAACAACATGAGTTCTAGTGTGCTGTGTCTGGTAGAAGAATCTTGTTTTGGGCAAATTGGCAATACCTAGACAAAGGACCCAAAAGGAGAGAATCTAACATATAGAGAAGAAGAACCCAAGAAATCCTTGTCGATAAAAGTTTGAATGACAGCTCTCAACTGGTGGGAGGTGCTAGTCTGTCTGACCTTAATAATTAAACTTACAAGGGAGACACGAATAGGTCGATGAACCTTTTGACTCGCTTCAAAATTTTCCCACCATATAACCTGTACATGCAGATCAATATTCAATAACAATCAATAACAATAGTAATCAATAGGAATCAGTAATTGTCACACACCATAACCTTGAAGTCATGAAAAACCACACCTTTATGTAAAAGTTAGAATATTCATTTCCCTATATTAACAACGCTAATGTAATGTAGGTTAATCTCAAAATCAATTGGTAAACATACCGAAACAACACTGGCTGACCGAAATGACAAAAGAATCAAAGCGTGAACTACTACACATTCTAAAATAACAGTGCAAATTAATAACTAGAAAAACTGTGCAAACAATATTACATACATTTAGATTCAGCAAAGAAAATACATCAAATGTTATTCTATGTATTGAACTTCATTAATGAGGACCCTAACTAACACCAGATTAGAATAGCATGTTTGGGCTTCATGCAAAAAATGTTGTCAACACAAATTTGGAAAACATCTAACTATGGCTCTACCAAATAGCGGTTGGTACCTTGAAACAAAAGCAAATAG
Organism: Pleurodeles waltl; assembly: GCF_031143425.1. Taxonomy (NCBI): domain Eukaryota; kingdom Metazoa; phylum Chordata; class Amphibia; order Caudata; family Salamandridae; genus Pleurodeles; species Pleurodeles waltl. The sequence goes on from NC_090446.1 coordinate 271,634,303, forward strand.
ACATAGCAAACTATATCATAGTCAATAAACATATTCTGAGTTTGAATCAGCAAGTTGTGACAGTTTTCGTCCTCAGGACATCAGTCGGTAAGCTAGGCATCAAGATTCAGCATCAAAGTTCATAAAAGGCAAAGTCTTTAAGCAGTAAAGTTAAGCAAGTCTCTCCTCAAGACAGTCACGAAAATAATGGCGGTATGTCCCCTCTTTGCAGTCTGGCTAAGTTAGATTTCCTGAAACTACTTCCCAAGCCCCTATCGGCCAAGGGATCTCATGTTCACACGTTGTCCAATAAAACTAAAACTCCAAATCTACATTTCTACTAGTACATGGTTCACATGTCAATGGTTGGCTCCTTTCGTACTGTTCTGATCATCATGCTCATCAGGTAACAATATTATTGCAGCTTATACTCCAGTCAGTCTCCATTGTCGTCACCTGGGAAAGTCAACTAGGCCAAGACCTCTGCTAACTTAAGGTGTACAATGAATAAAGCTAATACGTAATGCATAACCCTTAATATGACATATCACTACATTAGTAAAAAATAAGCGCAATATTTCATATTAATACACCATTAATAAGTATATTTCCTGAACATTGGTGGCCACTCTAATGGATGCATCTTCAAATGTATGCATTATTTTCCTCTAAGTTATTACATTTTCTGAACAAATTCAACACTCGGAAATGAATATTCGTTAGTAAAATCAGCATTAACAGCGGGCATTTGATGACAATTTGAAGACTAACCAGATAATGGGGACAACAATCAGCCTGGAGGCAAACAGTAGAAAAAGTATGTTAAATCATAGGTTTGGAAAAACATCTGTGTATAGAGATCTGTTGCCATAGCTCAAGTACACAAAGTCTTCACGACCTAAAGCAATCGGAAGACGGAAGGCCACGTCGAAGAACAACAATGTGGGAATCTGAAAAAGCCAGTTTGTCTTTTTTATGTTCTCTCTGCAGGAGATTCATGCAGTATGCTTACATGCTAATGACTGAGCAAAGTGACACATGAAGCTGCAGTCTACAAGCTACAAAACAGAAAGCTTTAGTATAACTAGGAAACCATGCAGACGAAATTTAAAATTCAAGTCAACAGCATCAGACACCTATTTTCACTGACGTGGATGTTTGTCAGGAAGTTGTGAACTGCTTCCATCACTCCCGTCCCCAGAGTTGTCATAGAAACGGTTTCCTGGGCGATGTGTTGACTTATTTTAGTGTATTCAACGTGCTGTGCTATGAAGTACTGAGAACTAAGTAGTGGAATGGATTTTTGAGTGTCACCAAGGTAACTACCAGCAGTAGCCTAATTAAGGCTTCAGATCACATCAAGACAAATAGATGTTTTTCAAAAGGGAACACATTTTAGCTTGGACAATACACTGGAAATGAAAAAATATAAATTTTTATAGGTATATTAGTTCTCTCTTACTTCCAAAGTGATATGTATGCAAGGGATGGTTGAATACTGTGGAAGTCTGTAATTTCGCTTCATAGTTGATCATATAGAAATATCCCAAATTTCCATTGTTAACATGCCTGCGAAATAATTTATACAGTTTTAAGGAGCTATATACATACATTCACTGCAAGTGAAGTTACATATATTAAAAACGGCGCATTAGGTTGACTGTGTTGGTTCTTTTGTCGGTGAAGGCTGACCGCTGTCCTGTGAAGCTCTCAGAGGTTTCTACTCGCCATTCCTGAGACAAAAAGGTAATCAACTAACTCCATGGAACGAAACATGCAGTGCTCCAGGCCTGAGGTCTTCTTTTACGATCCGGTGTTTACAGTTGCAATCGTTCAATTAGAGCAACTGAAGTGAAATTGTACTAAAACTCCCAGAATGCACTATGTTGAACGTATGAAGTATTTGTATATCGAAAACAGAGCTGAAAGGCAGGAGAGGACTGCACTGTGTCCAAACCAAGTATATAGTACAAAAGTGCTTCAAGGGGACTCCAACACCTTGACTCAGCCCTGGAGATTCCAGGGGGGCACCTGACAGGTGATCCAGCAAAGCTACAGATTCTGACCGACCATGGATTTTAGAATCAGGACAGTGGATCTCTGGATAGGTATTTTAAATGTAGGAATAGCTACAAAGATTATTATTGGAGCCCTTATACAGATCTATGTGGATATTTGTGTGGAATAATATAGAGCGCACAGAATATCATAGGAAATACGGAATACATTTTTCTGCAATTTTGAGCTGCCTCTGAAAATGTCATGATTATGTATTTTTAGGCCCAAAGTCCACTTTGCGAGATTAGGCGAAGTACATGATGGTACTAATGGGTAACCTCTCAAACGGCTATGTTGGTTTTGTTAGCACGCTATGTTTATTGTCATCTCCACACCCTTGAGAAAATGTTTGGGAGAGATTGCTTTAGAATACGGTGATTTATAATATTGGTCACACATTTTGCCAAGGTGCATCCCCGCAAATCCAACTTCCAGATCATCACTACACCTCTTTACATTATGGGCCATATTTAAGTGCAAGTCACCGTGCTGCACTGCACTGCGTGACAGGGAAATGGCAGGAATGCACCATATTTAAGGCATACTGTGCATCCCTGTCCTTTCCCCCTATGCTGGTGCACAATGAGCTGCCTAGCACCAATGCAGGCACCCTTGAACCTGGTGTAATGCAGAATGCAGCACGCTTAGAAAGAGGAAAAATGAGGAGAAATAAAGATATTTCTCCTCGTTAAACCTCTCCTGGGAAGGCATATCTTTTTGGTTTGCAGCACACATAGAAAGAGGAAAAATAAGGAGAAATAACGATATTTCTTCTCGTTAAGCCTCTCCTGGGAAGGCATATCTTTTTGGTTTGCAGCACACATAGAAAGAGGAAAAATAAGGAGAAATAAAGATATTTTTCCTCTTCAAGCCTCTCCTGGGAAGGCATATCTTTTTGGCGCATCCCGGTTTTAGCAGGTTTGATAAATCTTGAAATGCGTAAAAAACCATGGGAAATGAGTGGTGCAGGAGGGACGCAAACCTGGTCATAAATATGGCCATATTTCAGAACTCGATCAGCCTGTGGTCCATGAAAGCTGTCCCAACTAAACTAATCAAACGTATTATCAGAAGCACATTACAGGGTAGTCTCCTGCTGGCAGACTACCCAATGCAGTTCAATTTGGAAAGTAATTGGCAACTGACCTCGTCCTACCTTCACACCCAGCCATTCCAATGCAATTTACTGCATTCTCTGCAACACTCTTTACATACTGCCAGTGTATGCACAAACACATGCACACATAATTGACTTGCTATCCTGCTACTCTGGAAACCATTAGGGGGGGCCATGGAATCCCACTGCGTGTATCAATTGCTGATTGTGACTGTAGCTCATGGTCCTACGTGGCATATTATCTATGTACCCCTGTCAGCCCGCTACCCTCTTCCTATCCCTACTGTGTGTATTGGCTATCTTTTAGCTGGTTTACCTTTAGTGGGGACTGATCAGACGGTTAATATTGTGAAATGTATTCTGCTGCTATGAAGACATTTTTGGAGGCATGCAATACTAGATTTCACAGAATTGCTTTGTACAACACTCAGATCATTTGTTTTGTGGACACAGAAAATAGTGTGATTAAGATTGATGTAAAAACCTCAGAATCCTCTGGATAAGTAGCCTGAATATTTATAAAAGAGAAGTTTAGGTCATGCCATCTAACATCACTTGTCATAAATTCCTGGAATCACTTTCTTATTATTGGATCAGCACGTCATGGGATTGAAATCTTTGGATGGTTCAGTAAATCTTTTCAACAAATGAACTGCTGTTATGTAATTGTTTGCACATCCTAAAAGGAGCCATGTTACCTATGGTGAAACCTTTCAATGTTTGAGCATGTTCAACATTTTAGGAAGATGCACCTAATATGTCCACGGTCTACGGGTTGCAATGTCAAAAGTGCATTAAGTAACTGTGGTCTAGTTTTTATAATATGTTCCCACTTAGGATGTGTCACCTGCTGCAAGAGCTGTGTAGCCATAGGGAAAAAGGTGATTTGTGTAGGCGGGTATGGTAGGGCAAGTGTGCACATTTGTTCTTGCAGACAACAGTTCCTTAAGCTTACCATGAATGGTTGCACCACATTGTTAGACCTGGCATCCTTGGCATGGTTTCCCCTGACTTTTTGCCTTCTAACCTCTTGTTTTGCTGACTTCATTTTGCTAGCTTTAGGATTCTGGGCACTTTATCACTGCTGACCAGTACTAAAGTGCATGTGCTCTTGCCCAAAAACATGGTAACATTGGGGAATGTCCACAGTTGGCATATTTAATTTAATTGTAAGTCCCTAGTAAAGTGCATTATATGTGCCCAGAGACTGTGAATTAAATGCTAGTAATGGGCCTGAAGCACTGATGATGCCACCTTCTTCCATAGCCCTTCAAACATGGCTCAGGCCTGCCATTGAAGATCCTGTGTGTGCAGTTTTAAACTGCCATGTTGACCTGGCAAATTAACCTACTTGCAAGGCCCAAACCTTCCCTTTTACTATATATAGGCCCCCCCTAAGGAAGGCCCTGGACACTCCCAAGGGCAGAATTCAATGCACTGAAAATGTTAGACTTTTACTTTTAAGTTTTACATATCCAGGTAGTGGAAAACTCATGTTTCACTACTGTCCAATAGGTTAACATTAGATTACATTTTTACATTTAATTTTCAATTGGGACCAGATAGATACTTTGTGTTTGGTGTCTCTAGACTCACAATTATGGTCAAGTCAGATTTTAAGTTGTAAATTTGAAAATACCACTTTTAGAAAGTTGGCACTTTCTTCCTTCAGCCATTCTGAGCCTTCTGCGCGTCTCTGAATACATGTCTGGGTTAGGTGACTTTTGGACTTTGTGCATTCCCTCTAGACAGTCACATGCAAAGGGAGCTGAGGTGTGTCACCTCCTGATGGCCCATTACCAGGCTCAGCTATCTCCACTCCACCTTCTTACCAGCCTACCACGATGTTTACATGAGCTCACCACAATGCTCACTGCCTATCAGTCCATTTCTTCCCTTCCTCTTTATTGTTATAATCTCCCCAGGGTTTCAATGCACAAGCCTGAACACATTCTCAGACCATGCTGCCTTTTTACCCTTGAGAAACCCATTACTGGCAAGAGTCGTCCATCCCTGAAAGACTTTCCTATCTCCAGAGCTCCTGCATGTCTCCATGCTTGATACTTAACACTCCATCAAGTGGCATGTTATTAAACGTTTCCTGCAGTGGATTGCCATAACTTGCGTGTTCTACAGATCCTCTCCTGCTTCACAGTTACTTTTCCCTGCTTCAGCTCCTTCTATTGGTCAGCTACTCAAACAAGACACTTGTGGGAAGTACAAAGCAATAGTTTGTATGAATGAAAATAGTGCATTAAGCATCAGACCCAGAGAAGGTGTGTATGCTGTCTAGAGACAAGGTGAGTTTTAGAGGAGAGTTGTAGCAGGAATTCTGTCAAACAAATTGTAGGACAACAAGCTCCTCCTATTGTCTGCCCTGCCTATTTAGAGTGCACTGGATGGTGGAGTCTCAAAAGGAGGAGAATTCTCCAACTCCACTACTGGGACTGTAATGGGCAGGGCCCACACTACCAAAATTGTGGTGGACCAGCCTGCCAACTTGGGAAGCACATGTATGGTAATGAAAACACCATCATACCTTTTGATTACTGTAGACATTTGACAATAGGTTTCTCACAGTCTTGCAGTATTCTTCCCATGAGGAAGGTATCCAGTTTAAGAGGAGAAATAACCATACACAAAATATAATTCAAGAAATATGGTAACTTTTATTCACCATCATGGCAGATATGTTGTGTTCATCACACTGAGAGTTTAAATCTACCCGTGAAACTCCAAATTGATCACTTATACTGCTTTGGTGGTCCACAGAGCTGGGAGGTACCCAAATTGATCAAGCCTCACTAAATTGAATCCTAAATTCATGCTGATGTATAGCTTCTTAAAGCACATTAAATAATCAACAGAGCTGAACATGAGGCTGGTAATCAAATGAAAGGAAAGATTACAGAGGGATTTAGACTCAGAATTACAGATTGCCAAGTTATTTCTTATTACTGAAAGTAACCTCATGATTCCACATCTAATTCATGTAAACTCTGCCCTCTGGATTTCTTGGTACCCCGTGGTATCAGTAATGCTGGAGCAAACAAAGTTTAACAGGCACCAGTGCCATCTTAATGAGGCCCCTAAAGTCAAAATGTCCCTGAAAATGTTAGTGGAGAGCCAAAACTAAAACTTAAACTAGAAGCATGACTAAGCTTCTCAGCTTTGATTCAAATGCTGGTTTCTGTGCAAATGTGAAGGGAGAAAGATGTTATTCAGGAGAAACTCAGGAAACAAAGTCATAGATACACATCTGGTTAAAATTTAACTGGAACCTGCACACAGCACTGAAAGGATGCACACTTCATTTAGCACCCCAAAGTCAATTGGACATATGTGATCTTCTACAGAATCAACATGTGCAAGTGTCTCCAACAATATTTAGATAATTTACCAACAGTAATTGGGTTCCAAAGCATAGTTGCCATTGTATTCATTTCAGCGGTTTGTAGATTTTGGCTCACAACAAGAACATAACTTTGACTAAAGATTTTTAATGGACTTCTAGGGTCTCATTCTGAGTGTGGCAGTCCGAGGACCGCCACACTCGTGTTGACAGTCGGACTGAGTCACTCCTGATGGTCCAACCACCCAATTAAACCCTGGGAGGCGGACCCGCCAGGTGACCGCTGTCTCTGCCGTGAGTATGGTTCCTGATGGCATGATGGCAGTCACAGTTGTACTCAACCAGGTTAGCGCTGAACTCAGCGCCACCAGGCTGATTACAACTCCGATCACTGCCAGCCTTTCCATGGTAGTCCGACCAGCATGGAAAAGCTGGCGATGAAGGTGTGCTGGGGGCCACAGAGGAGTCCCTGCACTGCCCATGCAAGGCCCCCTACCCAGCACCATCAGAATGCGCAGTGTTTGCTTAGCAGACAGTGTGAATTTTGATGGTGCTGGTCAGCCCCCGCAGTGCTGCGAGATAGCACTTGACTCTTATAAGGGAGCCAAGTTCTATCTCGTAGCACTGTTCCTGCCATTCTGACCAGCAGGAATGCTCTATTGCAATGTTCCTGCCAGTCAGACCGGCAGGTAGATTATAATAGGACAGGGGCGGCGCCACTGCCATGGCAGTGGCATCCTCCCTGTTAGTTTGGCAGTCCCGTGGTGGGACTGCCAAACTCTTAATGAGCCCCTAAGTGTTTCTATGACACATTTGTTTTGGAGTCAAGCAGAAGATGCCTTTAGAAAATGTTTTTTTTTTTTTTTTTTTTAAGTTGGGGAATACTTTGAAATTATTTGGTCTACTTCAAAATATCTGTTGGCCATAAGTACTGATTATGACCTACTCCTATTCCACCACCTCCATAGCTTTCTGTACACTCTGTGGAAGAAGGAAGGTGGCATAGAGTTTTAGTTTTTTTCTCCAGCCTTCCTCTCCTACAGGATGTAATAAAAGAATGCTTGTCAGTAGCTGGTGCCATCCTTGTGTAGGATAGGCAATGTTGACACTGGTCTAAGAAGATTATTTTGAAAGCTTACAAGAAGCTCTACAGAGAGGCACTCAGTGAATGGACCTGGCATTACACTGTTAAGAAGTGTTTTGTTTATTTTTATTAGTAAGAAATCATTAGACATCGCCGAAGAATTCATTTCAACCTGGAAGGCAGCTTACTAGAAGTCCCTGCTTCCATAACAAACCTGCAATTAAATTGAACAATTGCCACCAACTGTAAACTGTGTAGAGGATTTCTAATAATTAGTAGAACTTAACTCTCTGAAAAACAACCTCAAGTGATAAAAGAGGCAATCACTAATGATTATCCAACTAGAACTCCCAGTGGATGATAGCATCAGAAAGCAAACGTAATGCCTGATTTACAACTCTGGTTTTCAAATCAGAATGTGTAATTTGTGATACAACCTATGTACTAATAGGCTGCATAACTAATTGCACATTCATAAGGAGTTGCAAAACAACCTGTCTAATGAATATTTATAAGGAAGGTACACAATTTGCACCCCATTTGCTATGGCATGAATGACAGGATGGTGCCCTTAAAGGGACAACAAATGCAAAAAAGAACAGATGATGGATGGAATGTTAAACAATTTCAAATATTCACCTCCAGTCACAGATCTGGGCTTAAATCCATTGTTTTTTTCTCGCCATGCCGGTACCGTTTGGACCCAGTCCTTAAAAGGATGCAGAACCCCAACCATGCATTTACTTACCCAAATGGGAATACATTTTTAAAAGGACCCCATTAAAAGGACAGTTACTGCTTTTTAAAGAAAATGGTTCCTATTGGGAATACATTGAAGAGAACAGACTGCAGATTTCACAGCCAGTGCCTGCTTCACAAAAATATATATGAATCTCAAAATATAATATTTCCCTCCCAAAATAAATAAAAATATTGGTCTAACAGTTGCTTAGCTTATATCCTTAATCCATGTCTTCGTCCAAAAAATCCAATCCACAAAAAAGTTAAAAATAAAAGCTTAGAATAAAAAAGTAAAAACTGCTTCAGGAGAACTGAAATCTCAAAGGAAATTAAATAATAATGTTGGTTTAAATCAAACCAAAATAATTCTCTCTTAAAATCTGCATTAAAAATTGCTGCAAATGTTCCACTCCAATTTCCTAATCTGTACAAAAACACAACATACCCTCCCTCATAATACATACAGTCCAAATAAAAAATATATATATATAGTACAAAACATGACTATGGGGCTGATAATGAGTTTGGCGGACGGAAACATCCGTGTGCCAAACTCTCAATGGGGTGGTTGTTTCAGGGCTGGTGACCTCCCCGCCGGCCCCATTTCGACTTTCCCACTAGGCTGAACCTGCAGAAACTAAGGTTTGCGCCAGTCAGCCCAGTGGGAAAGGTGCAACAGGATTGACACTGGCTCATAATAAAGCCAGCGGCAATGCCGCTGCACGCAGGGGGAACCAGCATCCTCAAAACGCATAGGGGGTCATTCTGACCCCGGCGGTAATTACCGCCATGGCGGCGGTTGGCGGTAGCACCGCCAACAGGCCGGCGGTGCTCCGCCGGGCATTCTGACCGCGGCGGTACAGCCGCGGACAGAAGCGGAAAGCCGGCGGTGTACCGCCGACTTTCCGCTGCCCGTCAGAATCCTCCATGGCGGCGGAGCGCGCTCCGCCGCCATGGGGATTCTGACACCCCCTACCGCCATCCTGTTCATGGCGGTTCTCCCGCCAGGAACAGGATGGCGGTAGGGGGTGCCGCGGGGCCCCTGGGGGCCCCTGCCGTGCCCATGCCAATGGCATGGGCACGGCAGGGGCCCCCGTAAGAGGGCCCCACAAAGTATTTCAGTGTCTGCCTAGCAGACACTGAAATACGCGACGGGTGCAACTGCACCCGTCGCACCTTCCCACTCCGCCGGCACAATTCTGAGCCGGCATCCTAGTGGGAAGGTTGATTTGCCCTGGGCTGGCGGGCGGTCTTTTGGCGGCCGCCCGCCAGCCCAGGGCAAATCTCAGAATCACCGCTGCGGTCTTTTGACTGCGGTGCGGTGTTCTGACGGCGGTACCTTGGCGGACGGCCTCCGCCGTCCGCCAAGGTCAGAATGACCGCCATACTGTCTACACAGCAGACAGAGCACATTTTGAGGGTGCGGGTCAGGGGGACCCCTGCACTTGTTCTCCACCAGCCTTTTCATGTCTGTCAGACTGCCAAGAAAAGCCTGGCAGAGAAAAAGACTGTAGTCAGCAGGGTGGGGCTGAGTTCAGGGCTGCCCTGGCTGATTACCACCAAGACTGCAGTCAGCACATCAGGAACACTGATCCTGGTGGTGTCTGCCCACCAACCTCGCAATGTGGCAGTCAAAACGCCACAGCAGCGGAGGTCCGTCCGCCACCGCGAGGCTGGTGGTCTTTGGACTGCCACCCTCGTAATAAGGTCCTATATCTACAATAACATATTACTACTAACAAAGTATGTTTGGGCTTACCCCACTACACAGCAACAAAACACAAACTACCACTAAAACGCATTACTGAATAAAGCTAACTCATACCCCACACTAACTACACCTATCCACATCACTCTACCCCAAAAAATCTAAACAAAAAGTTAAAATAGCTCTTTCCTTCTCTGTCGAAAGAGGCAAGAGGGAACTGACATGGATGAAATCCACCTCAAAATTACATCAACAGAGCACAAAATACAGGTAGCAAGAAAACAATTCCAGCTAAACTAAAATTTTAAAAAGTCTACTTCCCTATAGAAACCAATAGAATGTTAGAAAAAATGTTAAACAATGTTAAGGTATATGCAAAAATATGTTCAAATGTTTAAAAAATGTCAAACAATGTATTGAACAAATACAAATGTATATGTGTACATTAAATAGTACTCCAAGATATCATTCTATATTAAATAGTACTAATAAATGTATCCTGATATGCATTATAAAAATGTAACAACACAATGTACTTTGTATAAATAAATACAAGTATGAAAAAATAATTATGTACCATTTATGTACAAATGATTAAAAATATACATGCCTTAAACGGGTGGTAAAAATACAGTACATGTGATACTATACAAATGAAAATTACTAGTTTTATTTCTATGAAAAAATATATGTAACAAAAATAAAAATTAAACATGTATGTAATAAAATAAATACAAAACAATGGCCAAACATTAACATGTATTGATTATCATTCTCAAAACAACACATACTATACATGATTATACACGATTATGAACTAGACCCTTTTTGGGGAAGGTGTTACACACTAAGGCCCATATTTATACGTTATTTGATGCAAAAATGGCGCAAACTTCCAAAATACAATTGTATTTAGTAAGTTTGCGCCGATTTTGCGTCAAAAAGCGGTGCAAATACGGCGCTGAAAAAGTATAAATATGGGCCTAAAGGCGCAAGATTTACTATTCTCACTCGCAATTTGTGGGAGGTGTTGGAAGCTATAGTGGTAAATCTTACTGCTCGCACTCCAATAAAAAACATTATGGAGAAGGTGTTTTTTAAATAACAAAACAACTTTAAAGAAATTAAAGCTTATAAAAAGTACAAATAAATAACTAAATAACCTGGAATTAATGTATAATCTAAAATAAAATGTATCATAAATAAATATGGCAATAATAAATAAACACATTTATAAAATGTTGAAATGTTATTAAACATTAACCCAAACTATACAAAAATAACCTACCAGGGACATAAAATAAAGAACACTACATTTAAAAAAATTGAAACTAAATTTAAAATGTAAACTTATAACTTAAATACATTTTAAAAGTTAAAGTATTATCAAAAACAACAAAGATAATTTTAACTTTTGGATATACATTTATAAAATGTAAGATTTCTAAAATGTGAAATGACTAATTGAAAAGTTAAACTTTCAATGAAAAATAGCATAATTGTTTGCAGTAACAGACTAAGGACAGGGACAAAGAAAACTAGGACTTCGAGCAATAAGATTTACTGGTAAGCAACTGATTGAATATGTCTAAACTGATCCTGGCAAGCAAGCCCCATTGACTTAGAAGCTAATGTGATAACAAATCAAATCAACTGACTAAGGATAGGAGTAGCAAAAGCAAATGCACTTTATTAGTTCATTAAAACCATAAACGTGTTCAATTCAGCATTCTTCAACACTCACATTCATTTACAGAACAGAAACTAAAAACTTGCAAAGGTAGACTTGAGCATTCAGCAACCGTTAAGTTATACTCTCATCTGAAGACTTAAAAATACCAAAGTTAAACAATATAAGATCAGTGAGCCAATCCTATTTCAACCTGGCTAGACACAGCGGGTCATACAGTAAGTGCAATGTGCCAACATAGAGAACAAAGCTTGCAGTAGTTATAGACCAGAAGCTAGTCCAGGTCAGTATTGGTTAATTACAACCTTAAACATCTATGATTCAGCAGTCTTAAAAATTACATTCATTTAGAGGACTGAAAATTTAAGGAGCCAGGCAGACATATTCAGAAATCGTTACCTAATACTCTCGACTGAAAACTAAAAGGTAGCAAAATTAAACAATATAAGCTCCGTGAGCCAATCCTATTTCAACCTGGATAAACACAGACGGCCATATGGCAAGTGCATGATGCAGAGGTGCGGAGCAAAGCATGCAGTAGTTTCATACCCACATCAGCCCAGGTTAATGTTGCCCTATAGCATACTCCAATGACTAAAGATAACCAACTCAAACTGGTCATACGAAAAAAAAGTGCATTGTGCAAAGATGGGGAGCTGAGCATGCAGTATATTTAAACCAGCATATACCTCAGTTCAACAGGGCCATGTAGACTACTCCAATGACCAAAGCTAAACAACCTGAGCAGTTGGGATAGAGGTCAGTATTTCTCGTGCCCTATCTGTAGCAGCCCGACCACTTGGGTGGTTCACAGTAACATTGGAATGGGGATCAGTAATTCTCTTAGTCGCCCCCTAGGGTGATGGGGGCCATGTAGCATGCTCTAGGAAAAAAGAATCATGGATGAAGATGACCAGAACTAAACAGTCTGAAGAGATCGGAATTTGAGGTTACCCCACAATGTTAGGGTAAGGGATGGTGATTTCTTATTCATCCCATAGCAGCAAGAGGATAAAAGATAAGACCCCATAAAAATTAAATTCACATAAGCTCTACGTTCCGCTATTAGTACTGCTTTATTGTGGCTGTTAAGGAACACTAGAAACTGCACCAGACAAACATGCAGTCTGAGGCTTTGGGTTTAGGGCCTCAATTGCCAACCTGCGGGTTCTTGCTCCCAGTGCTAGAAACTCCTTGTGCAACAGAGCCCTTTAAGGTGTTATTAACCTAGGGCATAAATAAATTATATGTGTGAATATTTCATTCAACTCTTGACACAAACTGCACAGATTGTCCTCCAATTGCCGCTTCCTCTTCCATTTGGGTGTAAAATCCTAAGATGGATGGAGACCAAATAGCATTTTCTGGTTTCATACAAGTTTATCACTAGCTACCCATTTGCTTGTTTGGCTAATGACGTTTTGTCCTCTAGGTGGCTTTTTAGGTGGATGTACTTGCTCAGAGCTTTCATAAAGATTGAATCACTTGTGTTCAATATCCATAGGTCTGAAAGGCCAAGTTTCTCTATACTGTTCTGTAAATACTTGACAAAATGACTTTTTCCCTTTTGAAGGTTGATTTCCACCCAGGCAAGATAGGCTAGTGTATCCTCGGGTACGCTCCCTAAACAATGACAGCATCTGAGAAAAGTCCCATGTCTGTTTTACCAGGGAGAACTCAATTCTTACTTGGTAGGGGAGGCAGACTTTGCTAGCTGAAATAAAAACATTTATAAGTTCATGAAATGAGCTTCGCCAAGATGGCGTTGCCCTCCCCTAACATTATCTCACTTCGATAGGATATGGTGGGGATCAATTTTGATTTTATCACCATGATCAATGCCTTTAGATTGTGCCACCACAGGTTTTTCTTTAGGTTGGAGAAGGCAAACCTTAAAGCATCAGATGTAGCCGTAATGGCCTTTTCTGTGCGGCAAAGGACACCTTTAAGTCTAGTTTGAACCCTAGGCGCATATATGTAGTTGTTCCATTGATCGTGGACCCATGTTTTGAAATCTTGCTGTTTAATGGTATAACTTTGGTCTTTTTTAAATTAAGCTTGTTAATCAGTCTTTGTAGACCTACTCAGGAGTTACTAAATAGTAGCATCAGCATATAAAATGTTGCACAGCTGTTGGCCACCAAGGTTTGGTGCATGCAACACCAATTTGGCAAGGAACGGCAGTGGATCTTAGATAAACAAATGAAACAGAAGTGAAGCTAATGAACACCCTGCTTTAACCCATGTGGGTGTGCTAACATCGAAAACAAACAAGAGAGGGCTAATACATCAGGAGTATTTAGAAGGTAGTTGGTCCTGTGTACTGTACTCCCATCAAACTTCAAAAATCCAAAGGTACACAGTTCCAAACAGTGAGTTCTCTACAGATTCATAGAGTAAATAGTGGATCCTGTGAATCTGCTTTCTTTAGAAGAAGAGCCCTTACTCACCAATTGGTGACATGCTTCATCATCAGGCTTTTGCTCCTTGTCAGGCCGGCACTACAATGCCTGACGGGCCACTCATGGGGGCTCTTTGCCAGAGATCTTTTGGATATAGAAATGCCGGTTGTTGAGTGCTGGAATATGGGATTGGTATAGGAGCGTGTGAAAGTAAAAATGGCTAGAGGTCTGCAAAATTCATTTTTAATCAAACTCAAACCTCTGTCATGATTAAAAACCGTCATGTAGGGAGGGATTAGTAGTAATATCTAATCCACCCTCAAAGAACAAAAATTAAAGTTAAGTCAACAGTCCCTTGATTCAGGGAATGTGAGGAGTGTCAGTACAGAAATCTCTATACTACTACTATAAAGGTCAACATGTTTCTCGCAAATAAAGTCATTTAAGATTGGTGCGATTCGTCAGGACCAAAATGTACCTAATCAACATGTTATAACCTAATTGGTAATCTACTCATTTCACAGGAACCTATAAAGAAAAAAAGAAATGTCTAAACTTATATTTCAAATAAAACCATGTGCACAGTGAGCTCACTCAGGTGAATATTCTCTAGTGTGAAGTGTATCATACGGTGACATACACACTGAAAAACATGTATTCCTCTAAATTCAGAGGATATATCCTTACCCTCCTTGTATTAAAGGATGTGCCCCATCGGGATAGCTCCGAGCATCAGTGGTCCGAACTGGTATAAATAACTAACACAAATATTCCAAGGCACTACGTGTGATTAGTGATAATAGTGTCCATATCACGAGTGTCCATAAAGTATCCAGCAGCTGAAGTCCAATTGTTCCTTTATTCACAAATTCCAAATTAACAAGTCTTCAAAACACAGCCAATTGTTTTCCTGGTCCAGAACCAAAAATACCAGTCTTGAGAATAGCTCCGTCAACACGTGTTTCGTCAAGCGAAAATGATCGCAACGTCTTCTTCAGGGCATATGATACAATTCTTTGTAAGTCTCTATTAATAATAAATAAAATTGGAACAATAAATAACAAACTTCCTGAACAGATTGCTAAATTCATCACCCAAGGTGCCACTATATGATAAGGATGAACAGTAAGTACCAAAAGATGATCAACCCCATGCTGAAATTGAAAAGTCAGTAATGAAACAATTAGATGGAGCTAAAGACTGAGGTGCTGCCATCCGACAGATCTCAAACTTAAACATGTAGAAATGGAAATCATATACGATCTAATAGATGAGGAGAAAGAGAGTCCTAGAGCGACACCCATAATCTATCATGTGTCTAAGAAAAATATTCACCACCATAAGTTAAACAGCCAAGTGTAACCCGAGTTACAGGTAAACCGGAGGATCACCCAAAACACTGGTGTCATGAATAACCTTAACCCTAAATAATACACTCCAATGCATCATACCTAACAGTCAAATTTAGGGTGACACTATCGAAAAGAAATTATCCAAGTTGCTGCTCTGCGTTTCTGGTTTCAAAGCGCCAAATGTGGTATGTCTGCATGGGTATGATGCTTGTGTGAGTGCCTGTGGGATGTGTGGTGCTTATGTTTGCCTGAGCCACCCTTGTGTGTTGAGGTGTGTGCCTGCGTGTCTGATGGTGTGGTTGGGATAGGCTGAGGTACAGGGGATTGGATCTGGGTGGAAGAAGTTGGAGGGGGGAGGCTGGACACAGGGACAATGGCTGCCATCAGTGCTGAGGCCAGAGCCTGAAATGCTCTCTGTTGGGCTGCCTGCCCAGAATGAATGCCCTTCAGGTATGCATTTGTTTGTTGCAAATGCCTCTCAACACCCTGGATGGCATTCACAATGGTAGATTGCCCAACAGTGAGGGATCTCAGGAGCTCAATGGCCTCCTCACTGAGGGTTGCAGGGGTGACTGGGGCAGGGCCTGAGGTGCCTGGGGCGAAGGCGATGCCCACCCTCCTGGGTGAGCAGCCACGGGACACACGCTGAGGGGCTGCTGGGAGGGCGGTGCCGGTAGGGGGGATGGCAGCTGTACCTGTTGATGCGGGGGACACAGAGGGGCCTGCCACTGCAAGGGAGCTCCCATCAAAGGAGGAGTCGCTGTCCCTGCTGTCACCTCCTGTCCCTGCTGTGGAGCTCCCCTTGCCCTCTGTCCCACTGGTGGCTTCAGACTCCGTTGTCTTGCCCTCCAGGAGGAAGGAAGACAGAAGAAAGACATGTTCAGTGCATGCAATACCACTACCGTGGGCGGACACTACAGACACACCAGCCCTCTGCACTACGCCATGCACTTATAGTTCCTAGATTATTCACAGGGCCATGGGGTACAAGGCCTATGCCCGATTGCTGCACACATGGCCTGACTAGGTGTAGATGGCTCTTACCACTGGTGGGGTTGGGGTGCCACATAGCCTGCCTCACAAAGGGACCTTGCCTACAAAGCTCGTCCTGGCCTAGGGTAACCGACTGCCCACCTCCCCCACCCAGAAACCTCGTAATGCATGCAGAGTCAGATGGATGTGACTGTACTCACCCCCTTGTGGCTGCTGTGACGCCCTCAAGCGCCCATCCAACTCCGGATACGCCACCTACAGGATCCGGAACATCAGGGGCCCATGCAGCATGCTCACAGTGTACTCACCTGTTTGTCTGGGGGACCATAGAGTAGCGTGTACTGGGGGAGGATCCCATCCACTAACTTCTCCAACTCCTCCGAAGTGAAGGCTGGGGCCCTTTCCCCAGAAACATGAGCCATCGTCGCTTCCAGACTGAGGTCACAACAAGTGTCCAGATAGAAAATGGCGGTCACGTCTGCGGCGGTGCACCGTCACCGCTGGCGTACATCGTCATTGGCTCCTAAGAGCCCATAGGGTCCAATGTTAACCAATGCAGGATTGCGCCGCGGTCTTCAACCTCCTACCGCAACGGTGTAGAACGCCAGCGCAGTAACCTCATATCCCCTTGTCCCACCTCACAGGTCAGGCAGCCGCCATTTCAGGGGGCCCCATGGCATTAATGATAACTGCGTCACACCTATCTAGGCCTTGCATACACACAGTAACAGGCACGTTGGCGATTAACAAATGTGTGTAAATGACAGTTTGTGATACCTCAGTGTTGGCTGACTCTCTGCTCGCTGTTCTCCTCCACAGGGCACGTCCGCTGGGGCAGGTGTGGAGATGGCGGCATCCTCGGGTGTACAGACCACTGGTGGACCTGTCAACAATGGAGACACGTAATAGTCACTAATAGATCTGATTGTGCAACAATCCATGAACTGTGTGCCCAGTTGGAGCCAGACCTGATGTCAGCTATCCTCCATCCCACAGGAATACCCCCTCAAGTGCAGGTCCTGTCAGTACTCCATTTCCTGGCAAGTGGGTCTTTTCAGACTACAGTGGCCATTGCATCAGGGATGTCCCAGCCAATGTTCTCTAACGTGTTGTCCAGAGTGTTGTCTGCCCTGCTGAAAAACATGCGCAGCTACATCGTTTTCCCTCAGGTGGAGGATTTGCCTACAGTGAAAGGTGACTTCTATGCCCTGGGGCATATCCCCAACATCTTAGGTGCCATTGATGGGACACATGTGGCCTTGGTACTCCCCCGCAGGAGTGAACAGGTGTACAGAAACCGGAAGAGCTACCTTTCTATGAATGTGTAGATGGTGTGTTTGGCTGACCAGTACATCTCCCATGTGAATGCCAAATTTCCTTGCTCAGTGCATGGCACTTACATTCTGAGGAATAGCAGCATCCCTTATGTGATGGGGCAACTCCAGAGGCAAGGCTAATAGGTGAGGACAAGGACCCTATACCCTGTGAATAGTTGTCTGGGTCTCGGGTTGTCCCTATGGGTTAGTGTGTGTCTAACAGTTGTCCCTCGACATTTGCAGGTGACTCTGGGTACCCCAACCTGTCATGGCTACTGACCCCAGTGAGGAATCCCAGGACAAGGGCAGAGGAACGCTACAATGAGGCACATGGGTGAACTAGGAGGATTATATAAAGAACCTTCGGCCTCCTGAAGGCCTGGTTCTGGTGCCTCCATATGACAGGTGGTTCTCTATACTACTTACCAAACTAGGAATGCCAGATAATCGTGACCTGATGTATGCTGCAAAACCTGGCTTTGCGACGACAGGTGCCTTTTCTGCAGGAGGATGGTCCAGCTGGAGGTCTTGTGGCAGCTGTGGAGCCTCTGGACAGTGAAGAAGAGGAGGCAGAAGAAGAGGATATCAACAACAGAAACAACGTTATCCAGCAGTACTTCCAGGGAGACACATGTAAGAAGATATCACTGCCTCACACATCTCATTCAATTGTTTGACCATAAGTCTGTCACTTTTACCCAGTGTATGGACCCTGACTTGTCACTTTGCCTTTCCTCATGAACTAGAGCTCTGTTACATCGGTATGTTGACAATAAAATTGGCTTTGCTATATTCCATATTGTATCTACACATTTGTGAAAGCACTGACTGACTCCAGATTGTTTTGTGATTCAAGGGTGTTTATTTCTGTGCAAATAAGTGGAGGGGGTTGTAAAATGGGCAGGGGTGATGGTGGAGGAATGTCCATGGCAGAGTCCAGTCTATTTGTTTCAGAGGTGCATAGTCCAAAGGGGCATAGGAAGTGGAGCTAGGGCAGTTGATGGATGGACAGGGTGCCAAAGTGGGACAGAAGGATGACATTCAGGGGGGTCTTGGCATTGTTCTCTGTCTTGTTCCTGGATCTCAGGGACCGTTTGCGGGGTGGTTCTCCATCTGCAGGAGGTGGGGTGCTGGTGTCGTGGTCCTGTGACGGTACCTCCGTCCACTAACACCGGTGGAGGTGGTGGGCTGTTCATCACCCAGGCTAGTGTCACGGGCCCCTTGTTGTGCCACAGTGTCCCTCCTGGTGTTGACAAGGTCCTTCAGAACCCCTACAATGGTGACCAGGGTGGTGTTGATGGACTTCAGTTCCTTGCTGACCCCAGATAGTGTTCCTCCTGCAGCCGTTGGGTCTCCTGAAAGTTGGCCAGTACCATTGCCATCGTCTCCTGGGAATGATGGTACACTTCCATGATGTTGGAGAGGGCCTCGTGGGGAGTGGATTCCCTGGGCCTGTCCTCCGCCTGTCACACAGCTGTCCTCCCAGTTCCCCTGTTCTCCTGTGCCTCTGTCCCCTGAACTGTGTGCCCACAGCCACGGCCCCCAGGTCCCTGATTTTCTTGGGGTGGTGGGTTTGCCTGGGTTCCCTGTAGTGGTGGACACACTGCTGCTTGACATGCCTGGGGTCAGAGGGATAGGCCCACTGGGTGGGTGCTGTGCTGGTGTTTCCTGAGGGGGAAGGCTCTGTAGTGGCATGTGCCAGTGTCAGGGGAACCGACTGTCCCGAGGTCCCAGATGGCCCGGGCTGGTCATCTTGATCCAGTTGAACAGAGCAGCTGTCATCACTGTGGGCCTCTTCTGTGGGGGAAGTGGACATGTCTGGAACCTCCTGTCCAGTGACGTTGGGTAGGGGTCCTGCAGGGGTGTAAAGTCATGATTTTTGCATCTGTGTGTGTCATCGTGTGCAATTGGTGAGTGACCCTGTACTCCAGTACTTGCATTCTTGTCTAGGACCTTGTGTGATAATTGGTTTGGGGTCTGTGTCGCTATCTGTTGTGGACATGCTTTGGTGATGGGTGTCCATGCTTTGGTGTTGCATGCCGGGCTTGGTGTTGGGATGGGTGGGTTGTGATAGTGGGACATTTGTGAGGTGTTGGAGTGATGGGGGTGAGGGTGGGGGTATGTGATAGCATGCAGGTAGGGTGGGGGATGTAATAGTTAAGAGTTGACTTACCAGAGTCCATTCCTCCCGCTACTCCTGCTACCCTCAGGATGCAGTATAGCCAAGTCTTGCTCCTCCCATGTTGTTAGTTGTGGGGGAGGAGGTGGGGATCTGCCGCCAGTCCTCTGTACTGCAATCTGGTGTCTTGAGACCACGGAACTCACCTTCCCCGTAGGTCATTCTACCTCTTCCTGATGTCATCCCATGTTCTTGGATGCTGTTCTACTGCGTTGACCCTGTCGACGATTCTGCGCCATAGCTCTATCTTCCTTGCAATGGAGGTGTGCTGCACCTGTGATCCGAATAGCTGTGGCTCTTCCCGGATGATTTCCTCCACCATGACCCTGAGCTCCTCCTTCAGAGAACCTGGGGTGTCGTTGAGGTGCATGATGTGGTGTGGGTGATGTGTGAGGTGGTGTCGGTTGTGATGTGTGAGGGGATGTGTTTGTGTGTGTTGTCTGAGGTGCGTGGATGGTGTGTGAGGGATGGTGTTGTGTGCCTGTGGATGCTAGCGTTGTTTCTGGTGGTGTCTCTCTCTGGCCTTCTTTCTCAATTTAGTCGTAAGGGTTTGTGGGTGATGTGGGTGTGTGTTTTATATTGGATTGGGTGTGTGGGAGTGGTGTGTGTATGTGTATCAGGTGTGTGTATTTGGAATTGTCCAATGTGGTTGTGTTTTGGAAATGTGTGTGTATTTTGAGCGTTGCGATGTGTACCGCCAATGGAATACCGCAGTTGAAAGACCGCCGCGTGGATTCCTGGGTCGTGATAGTGTGGGCGTATTCCTGTTGTCGTGACGGTGGAGGTTTTGTTATCGTTAGTTTATCACTGACCTTTGGTGTGGTGGACTTGTGTGGCTGTCTGGATTCTGGTGGATTCCGAGCTGTGGGTCGTAATAGCTGTAGCGGAATTCCGCCGCTGCAGCGGTGTGTTGGCGGTCTTCTGCACGGCAGTAAGCGGGATTTACTGCCAATGTTGTAATGAGGGCCTATATGTTTTGCCTGCTTTTCCTGCCATTACATATATGTGCTAATGTTCCTTTTATGGGCATGACATGCTGATATGTATTTTTGTGACTTGTGATATGTTCTCTAATATTCCTTTTATGGGTACTTATGAGGTATTCATGACAAGGGCATAACATTCGTACTGTAATTCCTGACTACTGCTTATGTTGCAGAATCCTGAGTACTTGCGTGTCCTAATGTGACAACTGCGTGTTCTTGCAGAGTATTAGTAACTTGTGTAACATTCTGACAACTGCTAAGGTAGCAGGGTATTACTAATGTGTAATGTTGATCTAATTATGTTTTGTGCAATACAGTTTATTTTGACATAGCTCAGTGTTGTGTTTACTTTGTGGTGTACATTTTGCCTCACATGTGTTGTGTTTGTTGGGCAAGCGCTTTACACATTGCCTCCGGGTTAGGCGTAACTGCTCATGCCAAGCTACCAAGGGGTGAGCCGGGGTTATTTTGGACGTGTAACTCCATTGCCCTGATTAGAGTGGCTGGGTTCAGCCTGGCTTATGTGCATACCCTAGCCAACCAGAAACCCCATTTCTAACACATACCTATACACAACATGTACCCTTCTCTTGGGGGACAACAGCACTGCACACAAACTCACATACTTCAAACCACACCACATGGAGCAGCAAGCAGAGTGAAACACACACAACTCGACGCATACAACCAAAGTCACATAAAGCTAGAAAAGGAATTGCAGGACAAATGTATACCTAAAAAAACAACTGTTTAGGTTTAATAAATAGAATAGTCTTAAAATCCAAAGGCCATTGGCCAGTCCATATTAAAGCCCAATAATGGCACAGGGTTATGCCCAAACTTGACTCCCAACTGCCATGTAACCACCACAGGAAGGGGCATCAAGGGGGCAGGCAGGCACCTCAGGCATTATTCATGGGTGGGGGTTGGAGGATCGGATTTGGGAGGAGGCTTGTGCTTCAGAGGGGTGGGCTTCTTCTTGGGTGGTGCGGGCTTCTTCAAGGGAGAAAGAGGTATTGCTACTTGCAGTGGGGGCAGGGGAGGCCTTGGAGGTAGAAGGGATACCATGGGAGCTGGGTGGGGTCCTTCTGGGTCTGGGATAGGGGGAAGAGGGCAAAGGTTAAGGGAAAACAAAAAGGTTTTTGGACACATGGGGACAGCAATCAAAAGGGGTCGGGATTGGGAGGCTTAGGGACTGGTTGTTTGATGTGCAGGTATGGATGTCGTGGGTGCGTGCTTCTGGGAAGTATGCTTGTGTGTGGTGGGTGTCTGTTGGGTGGGTGAGTGAGGGGGTTTATGTGACTTGGGCTTCAGGGGTGGAGGTGCTGAGGGATGCTGTGGTGGGTGAGTGTCTGTTGGGAGTTGACTGCAAGTATGGTGGATGTGTGTGTATCTGTGGTTGTAGTGTTTGCAGGTGTGGGGGTTGTGGTGGATGTCTTGGGATCTGCTGGATTGGTGTCTGTGGGTAGGATGGGTATGGTGGCTGTGTCAGTGTCTATTGTGGTGGTGTCTGTAGGTTTGCTTAATGTCATATGTGTGATGATGGGGGTGGTGGGGGTGTCAGTGGAAGTTGTGAGTGTTGCTGTGTCTGGCTGTTGTCGTGTGCATGCTGGTGTGTCTTGTGGTACCTCTGTTTGTGTGTGCTCTGTTTGTCTGTTGAGATGGATACATGAGGATCTGTATGTGTGCTTTGGGTTGGTAGGGGAAGGGGGATTTGTACTGGGAAGAGAGAGTTGGAGGGGGAGAGAAGGTGGAGTGTGACTGGCTGCCATCAGTGTGGAGGGCAGAGACTGAGAAGATCTCTGTAGGCTAGCTATTGTACCATGAATGCCTTCCATGAATTCCTTAGGCTGTTGGAGCTGATTTGCTAATTCCTTGATGGCATTCACAATAACTGTCGGACCCACAAAGATACTTCTCAGGAGTCCAATAGCCTCTTCACTGAGGGCAGCAGGGGCAACTGGGGCTGGGGCGGAGGCGCCTGATGCAAAGAAGACGCCCATCACCCTGGGTGTGTGGGCACGGCCAACTGGGTGGGGAGAAACAGGGAGGGTGGTCATGGCCAACTGGGTAGGGAATAACAGGTAGGGTGGGAATAGAAGAGGGGTGGACAAGGATAGCAATGGGGGATTCCCCGATGAGTCCACCACCACTAGGGAGGGGCCACTTGAGGAGGAAGCCAATGATGATGATATCCCAGTCTCTCCCGTGGCACTCCCCTTGCCCTCCGGGCCACGGGGTCCCTCTGTGTCGGTTGTGTCTTCACCCAAGGTCCTGTGGCCAAATGCTTCCCCACTTGGCTTGTCTCAGTAAGCCCCCGGATTATCACCACTGATGTCTGACACCCATTGCAATAAGATCATCTGAGTGTTTCTGTAGTAAGCATCTGTCCTTTGCATGTTGGAGAGACAGAATTTTCAATGACTAATATAAGGACCTCAACCTATTCTCCAATGAGAAGCAACATCACTATCCACATCTTGGACATGCCAAACCTGGTGTCTGTCTGTGGATGAATGCCTATACCCAAACACATGTGATGTCAATATCAATGCAGGTCACTCCATGATGCATGCCAACAGTCAGGGCACCATTTTCAAACATTACACATGTGCAGTGCACTTTTCCACATGGTTC
Organism: Pleurodeles waltl; assembly: GCF_031143425.1. NCBI lineage: Eukaryota > Metazoa > Chordata > Amphibia > Caudata > Salamandridae > Pleurodeles > Pleurodeles waltl. The sequence goes on from NC_090446.1 coordinate 271,657,897, forward strand.
TACATCAAGGGCATAGAAAAACACATCGTGGTTCCGTAATCTGGGCCTAACTGTCATGTCCTTCATTGCTACTGAAGTTCTATATGCCAAATTACATATTATGACACATGAAGGCATCTGTCAGACAATAAACAACACACTCATGTCTGTGGCACAACATGGAATGTACCACCATTGTAACTGTACTATTCCATAAAAAGTTTTCCATGCTTACATATGTGAGGGAATACAGACATCATCTCATCAACATTGGTAGAACATGCATGAAATTGCTGATTAAGTATGTTTCATAAAGAGAAAAGGACACATGCTGACAAGTAGGCACAAGGAATGTTGGCAACAGGAATGAGACATAATTAATGTAAATGGACATTCCACACTAACATGGGGAAAGTAGTTTGCTACATCTGCAAACAATTAGCCATGTAAGCTATGCCACAAGTTTAATGGACACCTAACCATCACAGACTGCAATGAGGCACCAGCTGCAACAATATATTGAAGATAACTAGTTTCTGGGTGGCAGATGTGTACATACACATATACCCAGACACATGGCAGAGGACAGTGATCCATAACCTACTTAACTTTGGCCTGTACCTTTTAGGGGGAGTGATCTGTAGATTAGAAATTACACCCACTACAACAACAAACTGTCAACACCATGGCTGCGCACGCGCTCTAGGGCCCGCCTGATGCCATAATCCGTGCATTGCTGTTTCCACGACACAGTCTTAGTCCAGAAACTGCCATTTGCAGAATCTAGTAGCTGCTGCAGTGCGCTATACGCGCATTATCTTTTATTCATGATATTGGTCCCAAGTATCTTTATAACAGCCATCTTGAGCGGGGCACACTGGGCGGGGCACTTTTGGTGTGGCACTTGGGGCGGTGCACTTTGGGTGTGGCACATGGGGCGGGGCACAAGTCTATTTAAGTGGCCCCGCCCAGTTCTCACTGCTCACTATTCTGAGGATCTCGTGTGGACTGGAGCTTTTCTGTTTGAAGTCGGGTGTTTCCATGTTCCCGCTTGTTCACCAGGGATTTCCCCAGGTTGAGGCATTTGAAGCAGCGAGTAGCAGACACTCAGGGCGGTAAGACGGATGGTGGTTTCTAGCTTCCATCATCTGTTTTCTTATTTGATAAAACTGTTTAAAGGTTGATATTCTTTTTTTGGGAAGAAAGTAGTAATCTTTGGCAATCAGCTGTAAATATTTAAATTGATAACAAACTAAGCGAATGTTTTGCTTTTACAGCGTTACTGCTATCTCGCAGTCACTTTTCAATTTCAGCTGCATACTTGTGGAGTTGCTCGGTAGCGACAGAGATTCGTTGTATATGCGCGGTTATTCAGAAGAGGGCTTCAATGGTTATGAATAAACACAAACTGAAATCGTGTATCTTGGAAAGTTTTTGAAATGTAAAGTAACATTTCTTTGAGTGAATACCGTGGTAACCTTTCATTTCCTGAAACTTATGAAAGGCGCTATGATTTACTATTGTTCCAAGCGACTGCTGGATTTATAGTTGACAGATTCCGAAGAGTTCTGTGATTGATATTTCTCTGTAGTATCTGTGATTCTTGTTTCCGCAGGTATCCTTCCCCACTGTACCCTTCCTTAACTCCCTACCCCCCACTTGACCACTCTAAGAAACTTTGCTGTTAAGGCTTGTAGAGTTGGAGCTGCCAGGAGGTGGGCCTATTGACAACAACGCATGTACCCTAAGGATTTGATCTCGCTGACACAAACAATACATGAATGATCACTGTACACAGCCATTTATGGTCCATGTAGAGCACATGCTTTTAGGATTGCCCCATCCCCCCCCAGTTTTGTACTAGGACACAGGTTCAAAAGGCAAGGCACATCAGTTTGATACAAATGACATGTCAACACAGACAATCTTCCATCTACTGTGTGACACATGGCTCATCCCATATTGTCTGGGGGAGCAGTCAGTACCTCAATAAGGGGAAGGAATTTGCTGTGTACTCACCCCCTTGTGGCTGCTGTACTGCCCTCAAACACCCATCAAGCTCTGGGTAGACAGCCACCAGAATTAAACCATTATGGGGGGTCATAGTCCAATGGCACCCGCCCACATTGGGAGGACAACTGGGCCTCCACTGTTTTCCAGGCCCAGCTTCTGAGGTCCTCCCACCTCTTGCAAAAGTGGGCACTCTGCTGGCTGTAGATCCCTAGGGTCCTCACCTTCTTGGTGATGGCTCTCCATATCCCTTTGACTGGCGTTGACCTGCATGGATGCAAAAGACAACACAAGAAATGATGTCCACAAGTCCTATCCAAAATGGCTGAATCACATACAATCAAAACAAAGCTAAGATCATTCTGTTTGGCCCAAACTGCCCAAGTGTGGCACATACTAGCCATGGAGTACAGGGACATGACTAAAACACTTCCCAATCTGCAGACCAACCCACCACACTGCTCAGGCCCTCCAACGACTAGGTAGGTCAACTGACATCTTGGGGGACATGCTCTAATCTGAATGAGATCTGAGGAACTATGGGGCACATCACACCTCTGTGGCTTCTGAAAGGTAGACTTCTTAGGCATGACTGCATTAAAACACTCACACTCTGCAGGAATGATCCCCTTCATATAGTTCCTGCAGGCTAGTTCCAGAGTACAAACTCAAACATTACCCGTGGGTAACAATGAAGGGACTGGCATGGTAGGTACAGAAAGTGTCTACCCTGTCCTGGTGCGGACGTGTGGACTAACAAATGCATACTCATGCCACCTCATGGGGTGGGGTTCTGTATGATGTACCTGTGCCAAATAACATGCTTTTGGACATATGTTTCCTTCCTACAGAGATGACATCCAACAAAAAAAGGCATGCATTGTCCATTTTCTGCCATGTGACCAAGCTACTGAGTCAGATATAATGGGTTCCCAGGAATCAACACACTGTCTGCACTGTGGGACTATCATTTATGCAACAAACCTGCAAAGAAGACATTTGACCTGTGTGAAGATGGCAATATAGCTCTGTGAGTAAGGGACCTGTCAGGGTATAGAGACACACATTGTCAATGATGCCAAGTACACATTGGTTACAGATAATTAAGTATCCCCTAAAACTATGTAAATATTCATCAGGGAAAAGAGCCTCCATAAGCTGCACATTATTACAGAGCCTGGATTTGGCCACATAACAGGATCAACTGGGATACAGGGAGTGGGCAAAGTGCCACAGTTGGATAGCAAAAGTGACTCAACACTAGCCTAGACCTGGACCCATACTGGGAGGTACATTTCACAGGCCCTAGTATCTGCAGGCTGAGCAGACATAACTACATGAAACTCCATTCCTCTTACTTCCATGCATGAAAGTACAGCTAACAACAATTTGGTATGTGGTCTGTATGTGGCAACCTTAAGGGCAGAGTGAGTCAGGATATGCCTTCAAAGCAACAGTTTAACAAGCCTAACTGTGGTTTGAAATCTCAATGGCAACATACACACAGCTCACTTTACACACACCTCACACATACAACATACATACACATCTCATGCTGTCACACAAATGCATTTTGTCTCACATTGACAACATCTACGTGGTAAGAGATGTATGAGGACGGCTGTGATGTCACCTCACCTAGTTTTGTGCCTCCAACATAGGGTAGATCAGAGTACACTCAAAACACACACACAACAATGTATTAGGACTCAACATCTGGCACTGAACACAGATACATACAAATTGACTCTTCCATTGATTCCACACTGACTGCACCTCTATGACCTTGACTTCACATTCTGACACACATGGGCACAAGCTAGCCCATGAGGCGAGAATATATGGTGAAGTACAGAGAAATAAATGTGGACATGAGGCACTTACCTGCTCCTCTGGTGCACCATAAAACTCTTCATACAGGGGTACGACCGCTGTGACTATCCTCTCCAGCTCCTCCTGTGAGAAGGCAGGGTACCTATCACCTGCTCGTCATGGCTTGATTGCTCCCAGAGGTAGTATACAGCAGCTCAACTAGTGGAGGTCTTGCGTTCAGCAGTGTCAGGAGTCAAGTGAGGGATTTTGATGAACATGGCGGTCAAGTCTGCCATGTATGCGTCTGTCACCGCCAGTTGACACAGCCATTGGCCTGCTACCTCCACTGGCAACAATGTTAGCCTATGGCTGCCTCTGCCACAGTTGCAGCTTCCTACCGCCATTACAATTTCTACCAACGGTCGTGGGTAGTTCCTAATATCCAGTGGAGTAGATAGTAAATCCGTTATATGCCTCTGAAAAAAGGCTTCACAACTCTGAAAAAGTCACTTTTTCCAGTGATAAGTGCCTGTTGTGTCCTGACTTATAGGTCCTACTACTCAGACACCATTTTTGTATATTATGAGGCCCATATGGCAATTTGCTTAGAGGCACAGTCCCCCCTAACAAAGATAATTTTAAAGCTTGGGACATCAAGTCACAGTCCGAGTGACAAGTTTCATGCACAAATTGTTGATGACCAGATAGATGATGTGTACACATGTGTTGCAAAGCAAAGGGGTAACGTTCCTTCTGTGTGAGTAACTGTTGGGATCTGTACTGTGTCTTGTGTCCTGAACATACAAATGCCTTGTCACAGTTTGTCATCGACATGCATCATGTATGTGGCAAGGGACACATTGAATTTGCAAAAATAATCTATCATCCACTGCAGGATCTTCAGGCCATGGACTAATGCCTCATCATCCAGACCTACTGTCTGCTTCAGAAAACAATTGTGGATCTATGTCGTAATTTGGAGCCACATCTGATGCCTGCCATTCATCATCCAAATAGCACACCACCCATTTCACAAGTTATGGCAGTGTTGCACTTCCTGACCACAGGGCCCTTCCAAAATACAGTGGCCCTGTCTGCTGGGATACCCCAGCCTATTTTCAGTCTTCTTTGGAAGGATGTACTGTCCGCAATGTTAAAACACCTGGACAGCTGCATTCGGTTGCCTCGACATGAGAATTTTGTCCATTTGAAGGCTGAGTTTTATGATTTGGTACACATCCCACATGTGGTGGGAGCCATTGATGGTACATATGTTGCCTTTGTCCCACTGCATGGCAATGCACAAGTGTACCACACCCAAAAGAACTTCCATTCCATCATTGTCCAAGTTGTATGTTGGTGGATTTCTGCATTTCACAGGTCTGTGCCCATTATCCAGGTTCAGTCCGTCATGCCTTCATTATGTGGAACAGCGTGATCCCCAAACTGATGCCACAACTGTACCCAGAGAGGGCCTGACTGGTTGGTGAGTCACATATGGCATATTTGTTTGTGTGTAATGTCTGCTGGAAAAAATTCCATTGAGAGGGACTCATAGGTGGTCATTCTGACCTCGGCGGTAAAAGGCGCCTACCGCCGGTCAGAAATCCTACATAATTCCGCCGCGGTCGCGGTAACCCGCCACGGTCATTCTGACCCGCAGCAGCCAAACCTCCGAAAATCCGACAGCCACAACAGACCGCCAGACCAGCGGTCGGCGGAAAAGTGGAGGTGACCAAACCTCCACCGTCACGCCAACAGAAATACGCCCATGCCATTACGACCCACGAATCCACGCGGCGGTCTTTCAAACGCGGTTTTCCATTGGCGGTACACACCGCTGCGGTCAGAATACACACAAACGAACAAAACTCAGCCACATTGGCCGATTTGAATTCCACACACCTGATACACATACACACACCACTCCCACACACACAATACAATATAAAACACACACCCACATCACCCACAAACCCCTACGACAAAAAATTCAGAAAGAAGCACTGAGAGACACATCAGCGATCACAGAATACCATCACACAGAGGCACACTACACCATCACCCACACAATATCCACACACAAAACAACACACACCACCACACTCAACACACTTAACTACACATACTCCACCCCACACATCATACACACCACTCCATGGCACCCCAAAGACACCCCCGCTTCTCAGACGAAGAACTCAGGGTCATGGTGGAGGAAATCGTTCGGGTAGAGCCCCAGCTCTTCGGCACACAGGTCCAATACACCAGCATTGCCCGGAGGACGGAGCTATGGCAGAGGATTGTCAACAGGGTCAACGCTGTGGGACAGCACCCCAGAAATCGGGAAGACATCAGGAAGCGATGGAACGACCTACGGGGGAAGGTGCGTTCCATGGTATCCAGGCACAACATCGCCGTGCAGAAGACTGGCGGAGGACCCCCACCTCAACCCCCACAATTTACAACATGGGAGGAGGAAGTCTTGAACATCCTGCATCCTGACGGCCTCGCAGGAGTCGGCGGGGGAATGGACACTGGTAAGTTGAAGCTTCACTACTGCTTCCCCCCCACCTGCATGCCAAATCATACCCCAACCCTCACCCCCATCCTCGAACCCCACCCTCACCCCCACCCCCATCCTCACCCCCACCCTCACCCCCACCACCATCCTCACCCCCACCACCATCCTCACCCCCACCACCATCCTCACCCCCACCCCCAGCACACCTATTCCCTGCCAATGTCTCACCATCACAACCCACACATCCCAAAACCTAGGCCTGCATGCGTCCACTAAGCATGGACACCCATCACCAAAGCATGCCCAATGCATATACACATCCCCCCCACAAGCCACCCTCACCAAAGCCCCCACACACGAATGCCAGCACTTGGGGACACGGGAACCCACAGATACACCCATATGCCACACATTGAAACTATAACCATACCTCTATACCCCTGCAGGACCCGACCGTCAACACACCGCCACGGAGGGCCCAGAATTCTCCACACCCCCCACCCAAGAGGCCGTCAGCGATGACAGCAGCTCTGTCGACCTGGACACTGATGACCAGCCCGGACCATCGGGGACCTCTGGACAGTCGGTTCCCCTCACACAGGCACAGGCCACTACAGACCCAAACCCCTCTGGGAACACCAGCACAGCTCCCACCCAGCGGGCCCATGCCTCTGTCTCCAGGGCGCGTCAATCTGCGGTGTGTCTACCACTACAGGGCACCCAGGATAACCCACCACCCCAACAACAACAGGAACCTGGGGGCAGTGGTAGTGGGCACACCGGCCAGGGGGCAGAGGCCCAGGGAAACAGGGCAACTCGGAGGGCAGCTGTGCGACAGGGGGGGGACGGGCCCAGGGAACCCACTCTCCACGAGGCCCTCACCACCATCATGGGAGCATACAACCGCTCCCAGGAGACGATGGCGACGGTACTGGCCCGGTTCCAGGAGATCCAGGTACTGCAGGAGGAACACTATCGGGGGTACAGGGAGGACATCAGAGCCCTCACCTCCACCCTGGTTACCATGGTAGGGCTGCTGCAGGACCTCATCAACACCAGGACGGACACTCAACAACAACAAAGGGCCCCTGCCACTAGCCTGGACCAAGAACAGCCAACCACCTCCGCCGGCGCTAGTTGACAGGAGGCCCCCGCACAACAGCAGCCCACCAGACCCCCACCTCCTGCAGGAGAAGAACCACCCCGCAAGAGGGCCCTGAGATCTCGCAAGAAGACAGAGTAGGATGTCAAGACCCCGGCCAGCAAAGGATACCACCTGATGTCATCCCACTGTCCCACATTGTCACCCTGTCCATCCTTGAACTGCCCATGCTCCATCTCTCCACAGGCCTCTGGACAATGCACCTGTGTGACTGTTACTCTGGACTCTGCCATGGACATTCCTTCACCATAGCCCCCACCCACTTGAAACCACCCATCCCATTTTGAGCACTGAAATAAACACCTATTTTGCACAAAACTATCTGGAGTCTGGCTGTGATTTCAAAATATTGTAATTGACATGACAGTGCAAATATGTCCTTGTACATAGTGAAGTCAACAAACAGCTGCCACAAAGCTGTAGTCCATGGGGAAACGAAGCACAGGACTCGTAGTGGGCACCCCAGATCTGAAATAGGGAGGGAAAAGCCACAACTCAGTCATCATTCACTGGGGAAAATAGACAGGCAGCAGAGATGCAGGAGAGTAGTTCACATTTACTAAATTATGTTTGAATTGTTACCTGTGTCCTATTGGAAGTACTGTTCAATGATTCTGTCCCTGTTGTCTGTTTCATCCCCGTCGTCTTCCTCCTCGTCACTCTCCACAGGTTCCACAGCTGCCACAACACCACCGTCTCGACCATCCTCCTGCAGGAAAGGCACCTGGCGGCGCAAAGCCAGGTTGTGAAGCATGCAGCAGGCCACGATGATGTGACACACCTTCTTAGGTGAGTACATTAGGGATCCACCTGTCATATGCAGGCACCGAAACCTGGCCTTTAGGAGGCCAAAGGTGCGTTCGATCACCCTCCTAGTACGCCCATGGGCCTCATTGTACCGTTCCTCTGCCCTGGTCCGGGCATTCCTTACTGGGGTCAGTAGCCACGACAGGTTGGGGTACCCAGAGTCCCCCAATAGCCATACACGGTGTCTCTCTAGCTGTTCCATCACGTAAGGGATGCTGCTATTCCTCAGGATGTAGGCGTCATGCACTGACCCTGGGAATTTGGCATTTACATGCGAGATGTACTGGTCAGCCAAACACACCACCTGGATGTTCATGGAATGGTAACTTTTTCTGTTCCTGTACACCTGCTCCCTGTCTCTTGGGGGAACCAAAGCCACATGGGTCCCATCAATGGCACCAATGACGTTGGGAATATGTCCAAGGGTGTAGAAATCACCCTTCACTGTAGCCAATTCGCCCACCTCAGGGAAAATGATGTAGCTCCTCACGTATTTCATCAGGGCAGACAACACTCTGGATAACACCTTCGAAAACATGGGCTGAGACATCCCAGAAGCAATTCCCACTGTTGTCTGAAATGACCCACTTGCCAGGAAATGGAGTACTGACAGGACCTGCACCAGAGGGGGAATCCCTGTGGGTTGGCGGATGGGGGACATCAGGTCGGGCTCCAGCTGGGCACACAGTTCATGTATAGTGGCACGGTCAAGCCGGTAGGTCAGGATAATGTGGCGTTCTTCCATTGTCGACAGGTCCACCAGCGGTCGGTACACGCGAGGATTCATCCGTCTCCTCGCCAAACCCAGCGGACGGTGCCTAGGAAGGACAACATGGAGCACAGAGTCAAGCAACCCACAGGTACGTACTCACAGCTTGCACAGTAAACGATTCTCTATGCAGTGAATGGCGTGTCTGAGTGGCTATGCAAGGCCTAGGCCTGTGTGACGCAGTTGAAATTGAGCCATGTGGACCCTCGAAATGGCGGCTGCCTGACCTGTGAAGTGTGACAATGGGATGTGAGGTCAATGCGCTGGCGTGGCACACCGCGGCGGTCGGCGGTCGAAGACCGCGGCGCGAAGCCGCATTGGTTAACATTGAAGCCTATGGGTTTCAGGAGCCAATGGCGAAGGGCGCCGGCGGTGGCGGTACGCACCGCCGCGGTACGCACCGCCGTGGACGTGACCGCCATTTCCTATCTACTTATCCACTTGCGACTTGAACTTTCACAGGAGAGGACCTATACTGCAAGTGTTGCTGTGACCTCGGTCTGGAAGGGACAATGGCTGCTGCGACTGGGGAAAGGGCCCCTGTCTTCACTGGAGAGGAGTTGGAGAAACTTGTGGATGGGGTCCTCCCCCAGTATGCGCTACTCTACGGTCCTCCAGACCAACAAGTGAGTTTAATTCAATATGGATTTGGGGCCACTGGCTGGCTTGGGGGCCTGGCGGGGGGCCTGGCGGGGATGGGGGGCATGTTGGGGCTGGCGGGGGGCCTGGTGGGGATGGGGGGCATGTTGGGCCTGGCGGGGGGCCTGGCGGGGATGGGGGGCATGTTGGGCCTGGCGGGGGGCCTGGCGGGGATGGGGGGCATGTTGGGCCTGGCGGGGGGCCTGGCGGGGATGGGGGGCATGTTGGGCCTGGCGGGGGGCCTGGCGGGGGGCCTGGCGGGGATGGGGGGCATGTTGGGCCTGGCGGGGGGCCTGGCGGGGATGGGGGGCATGTTGGGCCTGGCGGGGGGCCTGGCGGGGGGCCTGGCGGGGATGGGGGGCGTTGGGCCACTGGCAACGAAAATGCAGACAAACTTGTACGTGGTATTTCTCCCTCCCTGTACGTGTCACATAGGTCCGCGCCCATGAGAAGATCGGGATTTGGCGTGCCATCGCCAAGGAAGTCCGGACCCTGGGGGTCCACCATCGACGGGGCACCCACTGCCGCAAGAGGTGGGAGGACATCCGCCGCGGGACCAAGAAGACCGCTGAGTCTCTGCTGGGGATGGCCTCCCAACGTAGGCGGGGTGCCTGCCGTCAACTGACCCCCCTGATGTTCCGGATCCTGGCGGTGGCCTACCCTGATTTGGATGGCGCGTGAGGGCAGCACAGCAGACACAAGGGGGTGAGTACAAGCATTATCTACTCTGTTGTCGCGCAGTGGAGGTGTCTGGGTGGGGGAGGAGGGCTGGGGGTCCCCCTAGGCCAGGGCGATATCTGTAGGCTGGGCACCCCCGTAAGCCCCTGTGTCCCCAGCCACCACCCTCAGTAGTGTGTCAGTACAGCCATCCCTGGGCCGTGTCATCCATGGGTGCAGTTGTCAACTCTAGGCGTGTAGGGCATGTTCCACGGAATGCGTAGCGGACCCCAAGTGCGCAACTTAGTGCAGGGGGCATCTGTGTCTGTCATGTCCGCTAACTGTACCGGTGATCCATGTACTCAAAATCTCTTTATTTCTCTCTCCCCCCCCCTTTTTGTTTGTCTTTCTGTGCTTGTGTGCATCAGCATCATCAGGCGGAGGAGAAGTGGCATCGGGGCAGGAGGGAGCTGCATCTCACATGGCCCAGGAGGGCCATGCCACAGAGTCTGACTGGACCAGTGAGACGGAGGGCGAGGGGAGCTCCACAACGGGGACGACTGGACCCTGCAGCGACACAGACACGTCCTCGGAAGGGAGCTCCCTTGCGGGGGTGGCACCATCCGTGCCCCCCGCCATTACAGGTACAGCCGCCACCCAGCGCACCATCTCCGCCCTCCCAGCAGCCCCTCAGCGTTCGCCCCGTGCCCGCTCTACCAGGAAGCCGGGCATCTCCTTCGCCCCAGGCACCTCAGGCCCTGCCTTATTACCCCCGCTGCCCTCAGTGAGGAGGTAATTGACCTCCTCCGAACGCTCATTGTTGGGCAGACTACCCTTTTGAATGCCATCCAGGGGGTGGAGAGGGAGGTTCATCGCAGCAATGCGTACCTGGAGGGCATTCATTCGGGTCAGGCTGCCCATCAGCGATCGTTCCAGGCTCTGGCCTTAGCACTGACGGCAGCCATTGTCCCTGTCTCCTGCCTCCCTCTACTAACTCCCTCCTCCCAGTCTCCTGTTCCTCTGCCTGTCCCACCCACACCATCAGACCAGCCTGCACACACCTCAACACCCAAGAGCAGCTCATCCAAACATAAGCACCACAGATCACGCAGACATTCACACAAGCAACATTCCGATGCAGACATGCCAACAGTCACTACCACCTCTGTGACCCCCACCTCCTCGTCTCCCTCCTCCCTCCCTGTGACGTCTACACTCACACCTTCATTCACCTCACCATCAGCCAGTGTTTCCATCACCAGCATACCCTCCACTCCAGTCCGCACACGTGCAGTCACCACCCCCACTGCCATTTACACGTCCCCTGTGTCCTCTCCCACTGTGTCTGTCACCCCCTCTTCCACACCACACAAACGCAGCCACCCACCCACCCAACAGCCATCCACCTCACGACAGCCTCCCGCTCCTGCACCTGCACCCAAAGACAGCAAACTTGTCTCGCCTACAACCACATCCTCTCCCTCCACTCCCATACCCACTGTACCTACCACTCTCCATTGTCCCAAGAAAATCTATCTCTCTCCTGCTACCTTCTTTCCTGACCGTGAGCCCCCCCCTCCTTCTCGTCGGGGTAAAAAGAGCACCTCAGCCACCACCAGCCCTGCAGCCCCCTTGACAAGGGTGCAGGGGTATTGGAGCCCACCAGCCCGCAGGTCTGGATCTTCGCCCAGCAGCAAGGGGACAGCCAGCCCACCCCCTGGGAAGAGGAGCAGAAGGCGGAAGGGCCGCCGCCGGAGCCCGGATTCGATATCCCCCCAGGACACTAGCCAGCCACCGTCAACAGCCACAGCTCCAAAGGGAGGAAAGGGCCACAGACTCCCGACTAAGGAGGGCAAGGGCAGCAAGGCGGAGAAGTCAGGCAGCAGGCCTGCTGCCCATGGAGGACCCGTCACAGCTGCCCAGGAGGAGCCCGCAACCCCCATAGCCGCTGCCCAGGGAGGACCCAGCCCAGCTGGCCAGGAGGGCCCCACCACCCACAGCCCAGGTGGGCATTGAAGGAGCACCATCCTCGCTGCCCAGGAGGGCACCACTAGGCAATGAGCAGTTGGCCATAGAATGGCCGCCGTCTCCAGCACCGCTCCGCTGGGGACCGCCGTCTCAAGAACCGCTGAACTGGGCCCTTCAAGGCAAGAACCGCTGAACTGGGCCCCGCCGTCTCCAGCACCGCTCCGCTGGGGACCGCCGTCTCAAGAACCGCTGAACCGGGCCCTTCAAGGCAAGAACCGCTGAACTGGGCCCTTCAAGGCAAGAACCGCTGAACTGGGCCCCGCCGTCTCCAGCACCGCTCCGCTGGGGACCGCCGTCTCAAGAACCGCTGAACTGGGCCCTTCAAGGCAAGAACCGCTGAACTGGGCCCCGCCGTCTCCAGCACCGCTCCGCTGGGGACCGCCGTCTCAAGAACCGCTGAACTGGGCCCTTCAAGGCAAGAACCGCTGAACTGGGCCCTTCCAGGCAGGAACCGCTGGCCCTTTGGCAGACGTGGCAGGGCAGGATCTGTCTCGGGCAGGGCTGCAGGATGTCCTCTGGCCAACATGCCTCCTCCAGTGGCAGTGGAGTCTGTTATGGACTGTTTGGACTGTGGCTTTGCTCTCCCCAGGATGGCCCAGTGGGCAGGCCACCCACTGTATGGACTGTTTGGACTGTGGCTTTGCTCTCCCCAGGATGGCCCAGTGGGCAGGCCACCCACTGTATGGACTGTTTGGACTGTGGCTTTGCTCTCCCCAGGATGGCCCAGTGGGCAGGCCACCCACTGTATGGACTGTTTGGACTGTGGCTTTGCTCTCCCCAGGATGGCCCAGTGGGCAGGCCACCCACTGTATGGACTGTATGGACTGTGGCTTTGCTCTCCCAGGATGGCCCAGTGGGCAGGCCACCCACTGTATGGACTGTTTGGACTGTGGCTTTGCTCTCCCCAGGATGGCCCAGTGGGCAGGCCACCCACTGTATGGACTGTTTGGACTGTGGCTTTGCTCTCCCCAGGATGGCCCAGTGGGCAGGCCACCCACTGTATGGACTGTTTGGACTGTGGCTTTGCTCTCCCCAGGATGGCCCAGTGGGCAGGCCACCCACTGTATGGACTGTTTGGACTGTGGCTTTGCTCTCCCCAGGATGGCCCAGTGGGCAGGCCACCCACTGTATGGACTGTTTGGACTGTGGCTTTGCTCTCCCCAGGATGGGCCAGTGGTCATGGAGTCCCCTCGTGGATCTGGCGTCGTGTACTCAAGTGGCTGAGGTGCCCCCCCTTCCCTTCCCCCTGAGGTGCCTGTCCTTTTTTCTTTCTGATGCCCCTGCAGTGTTCTCTCCGTGGAGTTCTTGTCGTGGGACTGGGCCTTGCCCCTTTGCTCAGGACCCCTGTGGTCCACTGACAGTGGTTGGACTACATTTAGTAGCTGTATATATTTTGTACATAGTTTATTTATTTATTTGGATTACTGCTGTCCATTTTTCAATATATCTGCCAGTTTGAGATCTCTTCTTTTGGTCTTTGCATTATTTCGGAAGGGGGGGGTTTGTGGGTTGTGACAGTGATCTGTGGGAATGCATTGATGTGTGTGTTGTAGTGGGTGTGGGTGGGTGGGTGTGTGCCGGTAATCTTTTCCCTCCCCTGTGTCGTAGGTGCAGTACTCACCGATGTCTTCCGCGCCGCCGGGCGTGCTCCTGGTACAGGAGCAGGTATAGGAGTGCGGGGATGACCTGCAACTCGGGTTCCATACTGCCGGAATCTCGCGTGGTGTATGTGGAGGTGAGCGTTTTCCCGTTCGTAGTCTGTTTCCGCCGTGTTTTTATCGGCGGTGCTCCCGCCCCGGAAAAGGTGGCGGATTGGTGGGTCGTGATAGGGTGGGCGGTACATTGTCTGCAGCCTGGCTGTTGGCGGGGACCGCCGCGCTGTTTGTTTGTTCCGCCGTGGCGGGCGGAGTGTTAATGCGGCGGGCTGTGTTGGCGGTTCCCGCCAGGGTCAGAATTGCATATTTTGGACCGCCGGCCTGTTGGCGGGTTGGCCGCCGCTTTATCACCGACCGCCAGGGTCAGAATGAGGGCCATAGTTGCACATAGGTCCCATGTCATAACAGGGGACTCCGCATACCTAAATCAAATATGGTTGTTGACGCCGGTGAGAAGTCCAGCTATGTCAGAGGAAGTCTGCTTGAATGATGCCCATGGAAGAACATGGCATGTTGTGAAGCGGGCTTTTTGGCTTCTGAAGACCAGTTTAGGTGTCTGGACAAGACAGGTGGAGCCCTCCTCTACTCACCCAAAAAAGTATGTATGATCATTGTGGCCTGCTGCATGCTCAGTAACAGTGCCCTGTAGACGGATATCCTATACTTTCCAGATGAGGGGGAGCTTGAATTGCCACCAGGTGAGAATCCTGAAATGCCAAGTGAGGATGCCAGGGATGAAGAGAAAGGTGAAAACTTGCGGGCAGATTTCATCAATCACTCCTTTACTTGAGTGTAATTATGTAACGTTATGTGATTACTGTGACTGTATGAGGAATTGTAATTGTCAGGATGTGTTGAGGAGGTTTAAAAAATAAATAAAAGACAGAGGATCTTCTGTTGTGCAATATACAGCCAAGGTTTGCTTGCTAAGTCAGACTTGATCATTTTACTATCTTGATTATCTCATTTGTTTATGTCAGTCTCACTTCAATGTGAGTGGCTCTACTGATGTTTGATATGGGGTTTTGGTCATAGGTATACATTTTTCAGCCTAAACTCCTTGTATTGTTTTTGACCAGGTACCTTGACCATGCCATCCTCTAGTGGGCATTTCAGAGTAGTGACATTGGTAGGTATCTGATTGTTCTGACATATGAGGTGGACATGGATTAAGCCAGGTAATGTTAGTCACAGATTCAGGGTGTATGAGCCCCGTGCCAAAGCAGCTTAGAAAGTGGGTGGGTGGAAGTCTGAGGTGCACACTACATGGGTTTGATATGGTGTGTTGGTCCAATTGTCTCATGCGTGTGATGATATGGCCTTTAAATATGTTCTCATCAAGTGCAATCCATGTATTCTCCCTTCACATTGTGTTGACAATTATCCTGTATGACCTGTTTTTACCTGTAGATGTGTTTATCCTGCAGGCCACATAGGTTTGTATCATACCATCAGATGCTTGGTCATTGTTATAGAATATCCCTATGAGCAGAGACTGTTGTACTGCCCTCTGTCTGTGCCATGGCATATGTTATGTTGCCACACCTGGTTTTGGTATGTGATAAAGCTCATGCTGGTGACAACTTCTACCAATCTGTTAGCCTAGTCTTCGGTACAAGGTCTGACAAAGCTCGTTCTTCTGTGGTCCGGGGGATATATAGCCTGACAATATGGTTCAGCTATTACTGACTATGAGATTACAGACATTTAGACAGCCTATGTGCTGTACAGTGCAATAAAATGTTTGATCTGAACAGATACTTGTATGGATGTGTTGCTAGTAATCCTCAGCATGACACTGCCTGAGATATATCCCTCCTTCCATTACCATCTTGTGTCTTCCGCATGTGCATCACATGGGCTTACATTTCAACATTTCAAAATATGAAAAAGAAGGTAGCAGGCAATAATTTTGTGATATGTGGGTTTATTGACATAGGTGCAGGAAATAATTGAGAGATGCAACAGAAAGGTAAAGTGGAGGAATCAGTCATTGTGTATGTAATCATATTAGTGGATGCCACAACATTTGAAGTTCAAAGTCCAGTGTCCTAATACCATAGAAAATGGAAGGTGGTTGAAGGACAGTCAACAGAGTGACTACGTGGCACACAAAGAAGTTCCTTCAGGAAGAAATCTTGCTGGCAGTGGTTGGTGTCTTGCCATCCGCACATCCTGGATGCTTGGGTGGACGACCCCACTTGCAGGGGGTGCTGCTGCTATAGAGACCTGGGTGTCTGAGGCTGGTCCTTCCCCTGACAGGGCGTCCCTGCCACAGATGTTGAAGGGACTGGTTTTGCTTGGCCAAAGGAAGAGGTGTGGTCTTGCTCATGGTCCCTGACCGGGGGGCACAAGATGATTGTCGCTGTCCTCGGGACACAGGTTGGGGAGAGAATGGGTGCCTGCGATATAGATGCAACCGGGCTGGGAGGAGTCAATGTGGTCATGGTGAGGCTCACTGGTGTCGTCTAACCAGGTTGCCCTGATGGGCCAGAACCGCCCTCAATGTCCAGATGTGTAGGAGTGTAGTCCTCACTGAGGGCTTCATCCATGGGGTTAGTGGCAGTCTCTTGAGTGGGGTCAGTGTTCCCAGTGGCAGCTAGACCTGTTGATGTGAGAGATACAATGTTATAGGTTGTATTGTGACATCTACCTCCAATAGTTTACGGTGACATTTAGCAAAGGCCATGTACACATTGAATGTGCAGGTTTTCCTTATGTGACAGGTACATATGCTATCAATTGTATTGACCTGACATTTGAGCAACCTACAAATTCCATTTCAGTCAATCAGATGCAGAATGCATGAGTTAATCAGTGCTTGGGAGGATGATCATAGACTTACATCTTGCCAGCAGTGCTCCCAAAATAGTGGCTGGGCAGGATGTTGTTTAGGTCATTTTAAGGCCTAGTTGACTGTTATACAGGCTGAACCAGAACTTTGTTGTATATGTGATTGTTGTCATCAGGTAGTTAGTGCATTGTGAATGTGTCTTCTGCCAATACCATTCAGGTGATGCATCTTGAGGCCTTTGATTTTTCTTTTTTTTTGCCCACAGGTTGAGTTGTCCTTTCGGTCCACAATAGTCTAATCTTGGCTTAGCTGCTGAACATGGATCCAGGTGGTTAGCCACATCACAGAGAGTACCATGATCTGTATCATGGTCCCTCCCAGGTGGGTAAACTTCACTTGTGAGTTCATAGACAGATGAGCAATGTCATATGGACACTGGTCTTGCCATTGGAGTTACAGGGACTGACTCTCCTGGGATCTAGTCATGTTACACCAAGTACTACACACAGTTATACATAGATAATCCTCTCAGGTAAGTACCCTTCCATTGCAAGTTAATGAACAAGGATATTTGGACACATGCACACTGGGCTTGTGTTAGAATTTGGGGAGACAGAGCCTCCTGGCCTTGGTAGTAGTAGTGTACTTCGTGCACTTGGTATATATCATCCCCCAGGCGTGTACACTTCATTATACTTCACTACTAAATTAATTAAGTCAGCAAAATCTGCTGGTAATTCAACAATATGGGAAAAACTATCTTTTAAAGCGTCCCTCAGGCCTCTGTAAAAAGTGTGGTACATTTTTCTTCAGGACAGCTAGTCTCCGTAATAAATCAATTGAAAGTAGTAATGTAGGTAAGGAAGTCCTTGTGCCTTGTCATAAATTTAATAATTTGTTATGACAAGACTGGATAAAAACATGTTTCACAAACAATTTTACATGGGGAACTGCCAAGTGCAATAACAAAACATCCAATAAGGAAATCCAGAATCTAGAAATCTAGATCCTTTGGTGGGGTCACAAAAAGCTTGAATTAAAGGAACACGACCTTGTAAGGGGCAGGGTGAATTGGAAGGAAAAAGTCATTGAGACTTTTCTGACAAGTGGACTAGCATTCCACAGCAGCCTTATAGGCTTTGTCATCCGGGATAGACTTTTCCCATTCTACGCTTAGAGACTGCCAGTTGTCTAAATGTGATATACAGTTCCTATGAGGAGCAGAGTCGGTACATATATACATAAGGGTGGCTTCTAGCTAGAGCAGTACAGTGGGTGAAAAGCAATGGATTGCAGTGCGACTCTAAATTATTGCTAGTTGTTTGGATTATTTGCAAGCTTTCCTCTTAACTTCTGTTAATGATTGAAAATATTTTTGTCAATCAGGCCCAGAAAATTCACAACTTTAGAACTATATGGAAAACATTAAGGGGGTCATTCCGACTCCCGCCGGCGGCGGTAACCGCACGCCCGGTGGGAGCCGCCGAATGACCACACCGCGGTCAAATGACCGCAGCGGTCATTCTGAGTTTCCCGCTGGCCTGGCGGGCGACCGCCAGAAGGCCGCCCGCCTGCCCAGCGGGAAACCCCCTTCCACGAGGATGCCGGCTCCGAATGGAGCCGGCGGAGTGGAAGGTGTGCGACGGGTGCAGTTGCACCCGTCGCGATTTTCAGTGTCTGCCACTCAGACACTGAAAATCTATGTGGGGCCCTGTTAGGGGGCCCCTGCAGTGCCCATGCCAGTGGCATGGGCACTGCAGTGGCCCCCAGGGGCCCCACGACACCCGTTCCCGCCAGCCAGGTTCTGGCAGTGAAAACCGCCAGAACCAGGCTGGCGGGAAGGGGGTCGGAATCCCCATGGCGGCGCTGCTTGCAGCGCCGCCATGGAGGATTCCCTGGGGCAGCGGGAAGCCGTCAGGAAACCGCCGGCTTCACTTTTCTGACCGCAGCTTTACCGCTGCGGCCAGAATGCCCCCGGAAGCACAGCCAGCCTGTTGGCGGTGCTTCCGCGGTCGTTGGAATGACCCCCTAACTGTGGAAATCCCCAATAGGCGTCCTCTTCCTGATATATCTCTTGAACCAGGGGATTGGGCTTAAATGTAACGTTAAAGTCCCCTCCGATCAGAAAAAAGTGAGAACTATTGTTTTTAAGTAAGCTATCCAATTAAAGTAGAGCGTTGCAATCTGCGAGGGAACCCACACTCCTGTTATAAACATTGATTATTAGTAAGGATTTCTCCTCGGGAATCGTTAGCAATAGGGCCTGTAGATCAGGGCAACCCGTGTCTATTACTACAACTTTACTTCTGAGGGAACTACTGAACCATATAAGTAGCCCTCCAGAAGATCTCCCAGAGGATGACTTTCTAGCTGGAACCCAATAACTTCTAAAACCTAATTTGTGTTTGGGATCCGTCGCCCAAGTTTCTTGAAATAGACATAATAGAGGATCGTCAATGAATTGACCCCATTCCAGATTCTGCATTTTACTTTCCAGCCCTGCTATATTCCAACTGAGAACTTTGACAAAGTCACTGGATTTGGTATGTCTAGCTTCCTTTGGAGGAATATAGTTGCCTGTATCTGTATTGTCTTGTGTAGTGTACACTTCACAGGGTGCAGGGCCCGATAAAATCATATCTAATGGAGTATCTGAACAATAGAGCCCTGGATCCCTAGAGGCGGTTGAGGGATACGGGACCCCCTCCTTATTGGCTAAATGAAAAGTAATGTCAGGGGTCCCCTGATAATCAGAGTCCGTCAAAGGCAATGAGATTGCTAGAATAGGAACATCAAAAACAGTATAATTAGTATGCTCAGAAACTAGAGTGTTGGAATCTTCTTCCCACGGACCATCGCATAGTCAATCTATCTCCAAGAGTGACAGTGATGGATGTCTAAAACCAAGAGCAGGGATGGACAGTGTCTCAGTGTCACGGGGAACTTTCAGAAACAATAATGGATGCCTATTCATGGGTGGCCGTGCTAATGGATAGAATGCTTGAAGTCTGCACAGTGCCGATCTTTTCTAGAAAACCCACCCACCCAACCCTTCTCACCATTAGGATCGAGGATGACATGGAGAATGCAAACCCCGCATTAAGATGCAACCAATGGATAACCTTATTTTTGAGCTCAGTGAAAGATTCCGGGGATTTGGTTTTGAGTACGGGCACATTAGAAATAACCAAAACGTATGGGCATGACTCCGGGGGGAATTGCAATGCTCTTATTTCAGCTGGGCCGGTGGACTGGGTCCTCTGCCAGGAACCCGAGGGGACATGATCACAGGTAGAAGTAAAAGTGCCAGTGCTAGGAGCTGGGTTTAACAGAAGGGATATCCTTTCTGGGGGATGGACTGGAGCCATCAGCTGAGAAATAATCGGGGTATTTGATACTCTGGCAGAACTGGATGGTTGGTTCAAAAAAGAAAGGCTCTTGCTCGTTAGGGCAGGTCGTCCATTAACACTAACCGGCTCATAGGTGGGGTAAGAATGGAGCGAGGAAGGTTAGGTATCTGAAGTAGTAGAGGTGCAGGCTTCTGGGTCTTAATAAAAACTTCAAGTTTCTCCTCTATTGCTTGAAGGCGGGTTGCGATTGGAAGAAGCAACTTAGAGATCTCTTCTCTTATGAGAACCCTAATGGACTCATTAGACTGTTGATCGCTGGTAAGAGGTGAGGATAGATCCGTGACCTTAATGGGGAGCTGAGTCGGATGGAGGGGACTCAGAATCCTGGTACGTTTATTTAAAATGGCGGGCTCCCTACGTTTCCTTTTGCCGTTGGGATTGGAAGCAATGGTAGTGGGGAGCTCACTCTTTGGAGGGCACCTAGTTGGCGAAATCAGCAAGGCAGGTGGAATAGGGTCATTTGGCACTTCACCCTGAGACTTCAGGAAAGTACTTACTGGGGAAGGGGGCGAAACTATAGGTAGAGATCCTAAGTGCGAGATGGACTGTATAGAGTGGTCGTCATGGGCTACAGAAATAGCTGGGGAAGGTGGAACTGCTAGACGACGCTGCACCAGCTCTATTTCTTTCTCTAGAGCACCGACGGCCTATTGTAAGAAGCCGTCTAGGGTTTTATTAGATCCAGGCTTCTCTTCGCCCCCCCCCGCCGACAACCCATCGTTCTTGCTAAAGTCTAAGAGCCTTGAGGTTAGACCCAAACTATAGGGAAACAAACGAGACCCTCTTAATACTGTTAAGAACCCCACACCATACGATGGTTTGTACACGCCACAACCACAGCTGCGGATGGCGGGCAAACAGAGGAACCCCCAAGTGCAGGAAGAAAGGGGGATGGCCCGGCCAGGACACCAATAGTCACTGCAGAAAAGTCATAATGGGGCTGTCCCTGCCCCAGACACCAAGGGCCAGTGAGCGAGGGGGGCTGGTTCCTGCCCTTACCTCACAAAAAGTCAGCAGGATCCTCTGTCCACAGAACCGGCTCAGCAGCAGGGAACAAACCTCTCCTTACAGCCCTTCGTGAATGGGGCGTCAGGGTGGTGGCCCAGCCCAGCCTCTGTCAGGCACTGACGGGCGCAGGATGAGTCCGCCATTGGCCCGTGCTTTGCACGGGCGCCGCCCGCGCGCGTCCCGCGGCAGCGGGAGCGCAAGATGAAATTTAAAGGGCTCCTGCCCGTTAGCCTCCTCCAGAAACAGGGCGCGCTTCCCGCTGGAGCGCAAAATGAAATTTAAAGGGCTGCTGCCCTTTAGCCTCCCAGCGGCACCTCCTCCAGAAACAGGGCGCTCTTCCCGCGGCAGCGTGAGCGCAAAATTAAATTTAAAGGGCTCCTGCCCTTTAGCCTTCTCCAGAAACAGGGCGCGCTTCCCACGGCAGCAGAAGCGCAAAATGAAATTTAAAGGGCTCCTGCCCTTTAGCCTCCTCCCGAAACAGTACGCGCTTCCCATCAACATCTGTAAATAATACAAGGGCAGGACGAATTTGAAAAGCACCCTTACCCTTCAAAGTGGAATAATAAAAGATCTTTTGGGGCAATAAAATATTTACAAAACATGACAAATGAAGGGTGTTCTGCGGAGACACTTTGTCGCAGCCACAGGCCCCTATAGACCCGGGTCATAACAACCTCTGGGGGAGGCTATTAACAAATGCAGCAGGTGAATCTAAATCTGCTGATCAGAGAGCAGTCTCTGTTATTTTT
The DNA here is from genome assembly GCF_031143425.1 of Pleurodeles waltl. Classification (NCBI taxonomy): domain Eukaryota; kingdom Metazoa; phylum Chordata; class Amphibia; order Caudata; family Salamandridae; genus Pleurodeles; species Pleurodeles waltl. Next base: position 271,679,897 of record NC_090446.1, read on the forward strand.
AACATAAAAAGATATGGCTTCATCACCTGACATGGTCAGCAACACATACCTACCAACCGAAGGTTTCCGGAGGCCTGACTCCTCTCTCGCCATAGCTCTTCTTTCTTAAAAGTTGGTTTTCGTCCACGACGTATCCGATTTACAGATGACCTCTGGTTTAAAAAAAAAAGCTCCCCCTACCCAATTGCTTAAAGGATTCTTTGATGTATTTAAACCAGGGAATGTTTGAAGCCCCATCAAGTGTCAGGCAGTCGTTCACTATTAGCCAATTCAAGGAAAGGGCATCATTAGACCGTAGACTGATCCAGCCCAACAAAGGGCGCAAAGCTCAACTATCACTGAGATAACCTACCCCAACTCTTCACGAACACCCAATGAAAGGGGTGCTCTGGGGAACACAGAGTAACCGCCGCAATAATTTGTTGTCAGTCACCTGAGATTGTGGTTTGTCATTATATATGCCATGTGAGAAATCCATGTCACGTTATGAGAATCAGTTGAGCGGCTTTATGTCTAAGCTGATTTTTCTATAAGTTTTTCATTTGTAGCACCAAAATGAGAATTAACCACCGAAAGCACTTTTTATAAAGTAATAAAAACATAAAATTCATAAAAATGCAATCTCAGCAACAGAAACACAGTTTCAAAATTGCAAAGGTGTTTGAATATCTGTACATTTCTTGGTTTGTTTGACTTTTTTAAAACTATTAACAATAGCTTAATCTCATCGATGTTTTGTGCAAATCAATCGATCATTATTGTTGTACATGCAATAGAATTTACCCATAGCTGAAATTTATATGATTGCTCAATACTTTTTAGACCCATCATATCGTCGTGTATCCGTCTAAAATAGATTTGAGGGGTGCAGTTCACACTGGTGAAACTAAAGAACAACAGTTTTTTTAAAAATTATTCCAAAGTTATGTAATATTTAAAAATCACATTTATCATGGGGGTACCAACCTAACAATACCTCTGGAGTCATTATTGCTGACTCCATATTACATATTAATACCTTGAATGGAATGTTGAGGTTGGGTAAGCCAATCACAATTCTTGAAAGGTTAGCACTAAACTTTGTTGTTTGCTTGCACTGAGTTCAGTGAGAGAATGGAGCATGACAGGAATAATTCATTTGTCAGCTTGTGTTGGATGAACATCAGTGGATGGGTTCGTATATCACACCTGCTGATGGAAGGTTAACTGCTGCTAATTGCCTACCAATTAGCCTCAGACCCATACCTGCAGGGCAGCCAATTACCAGCAGTTAATGTCCAATGCAGAGGATGTTAACCCCTGTCAATGTCCTTAACCGTGGGAAATACAGCCTTTTTAAATAGTCTACGACAGTGACTCTAATTGTGGTTGAGATCCGACTTCAGTAGGATATAGGCCCTCATTACAACATTGGCAGTAAAGGCCACTCACCGCCGTGCAGAAGACCGCCAACACACCGCCGCGGACGCGGAATTCCACCACAGCTATTACGACCCACAGCTCGGAATCTGCAAAAAACTAGACACCCACACAAGTCCGCCACACCAAAGGTCAGTGATAAACTGACAATAACAAAACCTCTCCTGTCACGGCAACAGGAATACCCCCACACTATCACGACCCTCAAATCCACGCGGCGGTCTTTCAACCACGGTAAACCATTGGCGGTACACATCGCTGCGCTCAAAATACACACACATTTACAAAACACTACATTGGACAATTCCAAATACACACACCTGATACACATACACACACCACCCCCACACACCCAATACAATATAAAACACCCACCCACATCACCCATAAAACCTTACTACCAAACAGTTAGACAAATGCCAGAGAGACAGCACAGCAAAGACAACACCAGCATACAGAGCAACACAACACCATCACACATACACATCCATGCACAAAACACCACACACCCCTAAACATCACCCCACACATCACAACACACACCACCTCACACATCACCCACACCACCCCATGGCACCGCAAAGACACCCCAGGTTTTCTGAGGAGGAGCTCATGGTCATGGTGGAGGAAATCATCCGGGTAGAGCCACAGCTATTCGATCACAGGTGCAGCACACCACCATAGCTAGAAAGATAGAGCTATGGCGCAGAATCATGGACAGGGTCAACGCAGTGGGACAGCACCCAAGGACACAGGATGACATCAGGAAGAGGTGGAATGACCTACGGGAAAATGTGAGTTCTGTGGTCTCAAGACACCACATCGAGGTTCAGAGGAGTTGGCGGCAGACCCCCACCTCCTCCCCCACAACTAACAACATGGGAGGAGCAGGTCTTGGCTATACTGCATCCTGAGGGCCTCGCAGGAGTAGCAGGAGGAATGGACTCTGGTAAGTCAAATCTTAACTATTACATCCCCCACCCTACCTGCATGCTATCACATACCCCCACCCTCATCCTCACCCCCATCACTCCAACTCCTCACATATGTCCCACTATCACAAACCACCCATCCCAACACCAAGCCCTGCATGCAACAACAAAGCATGGACACCCATCACTAATGTATGGCCACTACACATACCCACACAGACCCCTAAACAATTAGCACACAATGTCTTACACAGGAATGCAAGCACTGGGGTACAGGCAAACCATGGCACACACAGATGCAATAATCATGCCTTTACACCCCTGCAGGACCCCTACCCAACGTCACCGGACAGGAGGTTCCAGACATGTCCACTCCACCCACAGAAGAGGCCCACAGTGATGACAGCAGCTCTGTCCAAATGGATCTAGATGACCAGCCTGGCCCATCTGGGACCTCGGACAGTCGGTTCCCCTGACACTGGCACAAACCACAACAGAGCCTCCCCCCTCTGGAAACACCTGCACAGCACCCACCCAGCGGGCCCATACCTCTGTCCCCATGACACGTCAAGCAGCAGTGTGTCCACCACTACAGGGAACCCAGGCTAACCCTCCACCCTAAGAACAGCAGGTACATGGGGGCAGTGGTAGTGGGCACACGGTTCAGGGAACAGAGGCCCAGAAACACAGGGGAACTGGGAGGGCTGCTGTGCGACAGGGGGAGGACAAGCCCAGGGAACCCACTCTCCATAAGGCCCTCTCTAACATCATGGGAGCCTACTACCATTCCCAGGAGACTATGGCAACGGTAGTGGCCAAGTTTCAGGAGACCCATCAGCTGCAGGAGGAGAAGTATTTGGGGTTCAGGGAGAAACTCAAATCCATCAATACCATTGTAGGGGTGCTGAAGGAACTCGTGAACACCAGGAGGGACACTGTGGCACAACAAGGGGCCCCTGACACTAGCCTGGACGATGAACTGCCCACCACCTCCGCCGGCACTAGTGGACAGGAGGCACCGCCACAGGACCACAACACCAGCACCCCACCCCCTGCAGATGGAGAACCACCCCGCAAGCGGTCCCTGAGATCCAGGCCAAAGACAGAGAACAATGCCAAGACCCCCGCCAAGAAATTAGACCACCCTGATTGTCATCCTTCAGTCCCACTTTGTCACCCTGTTCATCCTTAAACTGCCCCAGCTCCACTTCCATTGCCCCTTGGGACAATGCACCTGTGAGACTAATAGACTGGACTCTGCCATGGACATTCCTCCACCATCACCCCTGAACATTTTACAACCCCCTCCACTATTTAGCATTTAAATAAACCTCCATAAATCACAAAACTATCTGGAGTCAGGCTGTGCTTTCACAAATGTGTATTTGCAATAACTGAGGGAAATAGCAATGGCCATTGTATTGTCAACATACCTATGTCACACAGCTCTAGTCCATGAGGAAACATAGCAGAGATCACACAGTGGGACCCACATCTGTGAAATCGAAAGGGAATGTGAGAAATCAGGGTCCATACACTGGGTGAAAGTGACAGACAGATGAGAGGTAGAGCAAGTGTATCACATGTAGGAGGCAGTGATGTCTTCTTACCTGTGTCTCACTGGAAGTATTGATGAATCACTTTGTTTTTGTTGTCGATATCCTCTTCTTCTGCCTCCTCTTCTTCACTGTCCACAGGCTCCACAGCTGCCACAACACCTCCATCAGGACCATCCTCCTGCAGAAAAGGCACACGTCATCTCAAAGCCAAGTTGTGCAGCATACAGCAGGCCACGATGATCTGGCACACCTTCTCTGGTGAGTAGAATAGGGAACCACCTGTCATATGGAGGCACCTGAACCTGGTCTTCAGGAGGCCGAGGGTCCCCTCTATAACCCTCCTAGTTCGCCCATGTGCCTCATTGTAGCGTTCCTCTGCCCTTGTCCTGGGATTCCTCACTGGGGTCAGTAGCCATGACAGGTTGGGGTAGCCAGAGTCACCTGCAAATGTCGAGGGACAACTGTTAGACACCCACTAACCCTAAGGGACAACCCCAGAGCTAGACAAATATTCACACTGTATATGGTCCATGTCCTCACCTAATAGCCATACACGGTGCCTCCGGAGCTGCCCCATCACATAAGGGATGCTGCTATTCCTCAGAATGTAAGCGTCATGCACTGAGCCAGGAAACTTGGCATTCACATGGGAGATGTACTTGTCGGCCAAACATACCATCTGCACATTCGTTGAATGGTAACTCTTCCGGTTTCTGTACACCTGTTCACTCCTGCGGGAGGGGACCAAGGCCATATGTGTCCCATCAATGGCACCTATGATGTTGGGGATATGTCCCAAAGCATAGAAGTCACCTTTCACTGTAGGCAAATCCTCCACCTGAGGGAAAACGATGTAGCTGCGCATGTGTTTCAGCAGGACAGACAACACTCTGGACAACTAGTTGGAGAACATAGGCTGGGACATCCCTGATGCTATAGCCACTGTCGTTTGAAAAGACCCACTTGTCAGGAAATGGAGTACTGTCAGGACCTGCACTAGAGGGGGGACACCTGTGTGATGGCGGATAGCTGACATCATGTCTGTCTCCAACTGGGCACACAGTTCATGGATTGTGGCACGGTCAAGTCTGTAGGTGACAATTACATGTCGCTCTTCCATTGTCGACAGGTCCACCAGCAGTCTGTACACTGGAGGATGCCGCCATCTCCTCACCTGCCCAAGCGGACGTGCTCTATGGATGAGAACAGCGAGCAAAGGGTCAGCCAACACTGAGGTATGAAAACACAACTTTATTCCACACATTTGTCAATCCGCTATGTGCCTGTCTTAGTGTGTATGCAAGGCCTAAATATGTGTGACGCATTTAAAATTAATGCGGCTACCTGACCTGTAAGGTGGGACAATGGGATATGAGGTAACTGCGCTGTCGTTGTACACCGTCGCGATAGGCGGTAGAAGACTGCGGCGCAATCCTGCATTGGTTAACATCGGACCCTATGGGTCCCAGGAGCCAATGACGATGTACACCGGCGGAGACGGTATGCCCCGCCACGGACGTGACCGCCATTTTCTGTCTGTTCACTCACTTGATACCTGATCTTCGACGGGAGAAGACCTACACTGCAAGTGCTGCCGTGACCTCAGTCTGGAAGTGACAATGCCTACAGTGTCTGGGGAAAGGGCCCCTGCCTTCACTTCGGAGGAGTTGGACAAACTAGTGGATGGGGTCCTCCCCCAGTACACGCTACTCTACGATCCTCCAGACAAAAAGGTAAGTACAATGGGAGCATGCTGAATGGGCAATGCCTGTTTGGAGTGGTGTGGATGGGAGAATGGGGGGGGAATGAGGCGTTCAAGAAACAACGGTGAGTGTATGTGTGTCAGGGCAAGAGTGGGAACGTGGGCCAATGACAGTGACGGTCCGGATGGTTAGATATTCTCCTTTTCCCCTGTACTATTCCTCTAGGTCAGCAGCCACCAGAAGAAGGATATTTGGCGTTCCATCGCCAAGGAAGTCCGGACCCTGGGTGTCCACCACACACGGAGCACCCACTGCCGTAAAAGATGGGAGGACATTCGCCGCTGCAGCAAGAAGATGGCAGAGGCCCAGCTGGGGATGGCCTCCCAACGTGGGAGGGGTGCTCTTCGCACCATGACCCCCTGATGTTCCGGATCCTGGCGGCGGCGTATCCGGAGTTGGATGGGCGCTTGAGGTCATCACGGCAGCCACAAGGGGGTGAGTACACTCTCATTCAGCTGATTCAGCGCTCATGGGAGGTGTCTGGGTGGGTGAGGTGGGCAGTGGGTAACCCTAGGCCAGGGTGAGTTTTGCAGGCAAGGACCCTTTGTGAAGTAGGCTCAGTGGCACCCCATCCCCACCAGTGGTAAGAGCCATCTACCCCTAGTCAGGCTCCTGTGACTTCCATGTGTGCAGCAATCGGGCATAGGCCTTGTACCCCATGGGTATGATATTAATTAGGGAACTCTTAGTGCATGGCGTAGTGCACAGGGCTGCCGTGTCTGTAGTCCCCTCCAACGGTAGTGGTATTGCATGCACTGAACATGTCTTTCTACTTTCTCCCCCCCCTTTTTGTGGTCTCCCTGTTCTTGTGTACATTAGCATCATCAGGTGGAGGAGCAGTGCCACCGGAGCAGCAGGGAGCTGCATCCCACATGGCCCTGGAGGGCGAGACTACGGACTACCAATTCACCAGTGGGATGGAGGGCGAGGGGAGCTCCACGGCGGGGGCAGGAGCTGAGACCAGCGACAGCGACTCCTCCTCTGATGAGAGCTCCCTTGTGGTGGCGGGCCCCTCTGTGCCCACTGCATCTACAGGTACAGCCGCCCCCCCCCCTTACCAGCACCGCCCTCCCAGCAGCCCCTCAGCGTGTATCCCGTGGTGGCTGCTCACCCAGGAGGGTGGGTATCTCCTTCGCCCCAGGCACCTCAGCCCCTTCCCCTGTCAGCCCTGCTGCCCTCAGTGAGGAGGCCATTGACCTCCTCAGATCCCTCACTGTTGGGCAGTCTACCATTCTGAATGCCATCCAGGGTGTAGAAAGGCAGTTGCAACAGGCCAATGCATACCCGGAGGGCATTCATTCTGGTCAGGCAGCCCAACAGGGAGCTTTTCAGACTCTGGCCTCAGCACTGATGGTAGCCATTGTCCCTGTGTCCAGCCTCCCCCCTCCAACTTCCTCCACCCAGACCCAATCCCCAGTACCTCAGCCTATCCCAAGCACACCATCAGACCAGCATGCACACACCTCAACACACAAGGGTAGATCTGGCAAACATAAGCACCACACATCCCACAGGCACTCACACAAGCATCAAACCCATGCAGACATGCCAACATCTACTGCCTCCACTGTTTCCCCCTCCCCCCCATCTACCTCCTCCCTCCCTGTCACGTCTCCACTCACACCTGCATGCACTACATCTTCAGCCACTACGTCCATCACCAGAACGCCCATCACCACACACCGCTCACGTGCACTCACCACCCCACTACCATTCACACATCCCCTGTGTACTCTCCCTGTGTCTGTGAGATTCGGTTGAGATAAGGAACCCATATGTCAGGTCTTGTCTTGTATAGATCGCCCGGAATCTTATCAGGACCTGGAGCCTTTCCCCAATTTAGTGAATCTGTAGCGACGCTAGTTTCAGCTAAAGTGAATGAGATCGGGGTAGCGGCTTGGGATAATGGGACATCGAGGGACCTAAAAGATACCTCAGGAGAACCTGCGCATAATTGTCCAAAATGCTCAACCCAGGTTGCAGGAAGAATTGATGTGGCAGGTACAGAGGCAGAGTCTCCACAGTTTTCTGCTATTAATTTCCAAAACCTGGAGGTATCTTTTGATTTAGCGGTTTCCAAGATAGCTACCCATCTAGCCTCTTCCCAGCTTCTACGTGCCTTAATACATTCGATCTTATAATCTTTTCTAGCAGTTCTTACAAATTCAACTTGGCCAGTTTTTAAAACTTTCAGAAGAGTGAGCGGTGCTTCCTTGCATGAATTGTTAAATCACCGGGCCCGGCACTTTTTCTTGGTATTGCTAGGGACCTCTTTTGTGAAGAGGTGTTTTAGGGAATCAAACAGTTTACTATGGGCTGCTAAAAGCCTATCACCCTCATCGTCTTCTTTGAAATGCAGCATGCACTCCATTTGATCGGCAAGCAAATTGTAGATTGATGAAAGGTGCTCGGGGGATGTAGTAACAAACTCCCATTTTAAATTCAGTCTATTCTTTGATAAACCTAGCTGATGAGCATAAAGCTTAGAATGGGGTATCTCAAGTAAAGGAAATAAGCCTCTAGTCGATAAAATCAATGGGTCATGGTCATTCTCTTCATGCTCTTGTACTCTCATATCAACCATATGGCCCCACAGTCTGATGTCGAGGAGTATATAATCAATCTGGGTTCTAGTCCTTCCTCGTTTGAAAGTGGGATGCAAATTTGCATCAGAGCGACCATTACAGGCTCGAAGGCCATAACTTATTGTAATATCAGCCACTAAACGGCCTGTTTTGCTCAATCTCGGCCGTTTGTTGGAGACTAAAGGGGTCATTCTGACTTCGGCGGGCGGCGGAGGCCGCCCGCCAAAGTTCCCCCGACAGAATACCGCAGCGCGGTCAAAAGACCGCCGCGGTAATTCTGAGTTTCCCGCTGGGACGGCGGGTGACCGCCAGAAGGCCGCCTGCCCGCCCAGCGGGAAACCCCCTTCCACGAGGATGCCGGCTCCGAATGGAGCCGGCGGAGTGGAAAGGGTGCGACGGGTGCAGTTGTACCCGTCGCGATTTTCAGTGTCTGCTATGCAGGCTGAACCAGGCTGGCGGGAAGGGGGTCGGATTCCCCATGGCGGCGCTGCCTGCAGCGCCGCCATGGAGGATTCCTCAGGCCAGGGGAAAACCGGCGGGAAACCGCCAGTTTCCCTTTTCTGACCGCGGCTTTACCGCTGCGGTCAGAATTGGCCTGGATGCACCGCCAGCCTGTTGGCGGTGCATCCGCGGTCCCCGACCCTGGCGGTCTATGATCGCCAGGGTCGGAATGACCCCCTAACTGTGGAATCCCCCAATAGGCGTCCTCTTCCTGATATATCTCTTGAACCAGGGGATTGGGCTCAAATGTAACATTAAAATCCCCTCTGATCAGAAAAGAGTGAGAAATATTGTTTTTAAGTAAGCTATCCAATAAAAGTAGAGCGTTGCAATCTGCGAGGGAACCCACACTCCTGTCATAAACATTGATTATTAGTAAGGATTTCTCCTCGGGAATCGTTAGCAATAGGGCCTGTAGATCAGGGCAACCCGTGTCTATTACTACAACTTTACTTCTGAGGGAACTACTGAACCATATAAGTAGCCCTCCAGAAGATCTCCCAGAGGATGACTTTCTAGCTGGAACCCAATCACTTCTAAAACCTAATCTGTGTTTGGGATCCGTCGCCCAAGTTTCTTGAAATAGACATAATAAATGATCGTCAATGAATTGACTCCATTCCAGATTTTGCAATTTACTTTCCAGCCCTGCTATATTCCAACTGAGAACTTTGGCAAAGTCACTGGATTTGGTATGTCTAGCTTCCTTTGGAGGAATATAGTTGCCTGTATCTGTATTGTCTTGTGTAGTGTACACTTCACAGGGTGCAGGGCCCGATAAAATCATATCTAATGGAGTATCTGAACAATAGAGCCCTGGATCCCTAGAGGCGGTTGAGGGATAGGGGACCCCCTCCTTATTGGCTAAATGAAAAGTTAAGTCAGGGGTCCCCTGATTATCAGGGTCCGTCGCAGCCACAGGCCCCTATAGACCCGGGTCATAACAACCTCTGGGGGAGGCTATTAACAAATGCAGCAGGTGAATCTAAATCTGCTGATCAGAGAGCAGTCTCTGTTATTTTTAACATAAAAAGATATGGCTTCATCACCTGACATGGTCAGCAAAACATACCTACCAACCGAAGGTTTCCGGAGCCTGACTCCTCTCTCGTCATAGCTCTTCTTTCTAAAAAGTTGGTTTTCGTCCACGACGTATCCGATTTACAGATGACCTCTGGGTTAAAAAAAAAGCTCCCCCTACTCAATTGCTTAAAGGATTCTTTGATGTATTTAAACCAGGGTATGTTTGAAGCCCCATCAAGTGTCAGGCAGTCGTTCACTATTAGCCAATTCAAGGAAAGGGCATCATTAGACCGTAGACTGATCCAGCCCAAAAAAGGGCGCAGAGCTCAACTATCACTGAGATAACCTACCCCAACTCTTCACGAACACCCAATGAAAGGGGTGCTCTGGGGAACACAGAGTAACCGCCGCAATAATTTGTTGTCAGTCACCTGAGATTGTGGTTTGTCATTATATATGCCATGTGAGAAATCCATGTCATGTTATGAGAATCAGTTGAGCGGCTTTATGTCAAGAGCTGATTTTTCTATACATTTTTCATTTGTAGCACCAAAATGAGAATTAACCACCGAAAGCACTTTTTATAAAGTAATAAAAACATAAAATTCATTAAAATGCAATCTCAGCAACAAAAATACAGTTTCAAAATTGCAAAGGTGTTTGAATATCTGTACATTTCTTGGTTTGTTTGACTTTTTTTAAACTATTACAATAGCTTAATCTCATTGATGTTTTGTGCAAATCAATCGATCATTATTGTTGTACATGCAATAGAATTTACCCATAACTGAAATTTATATGATTGCTCAACACTTTTTAGACCCATCATATCGTTGTGTATCCGTCTAAAATAGATTTGAGGGGTGCAGTTCACACTGGTGAAACTAAACAACAACAGTTTTTTTTTTAATTATTCCAAAGTTATGTAATATTTAAAAATCACATTTATCATGGTGGGACCAACCTAACAATACCTCTGGAGTCATTATTGCTGACTCCATATTACATATTAATACCTTGAATGGAATGTTGAGGTTGGGTAATCCAATCACAATTCTTGAAAGGTTAGCACTAAACTTTGTTGTTTGCTTGCACTGAGTTCAGTGAGAGAATGGAGCATGACAGGAATAATTCATTTGTCAGCTTGTGTTGGACGAACTTCGGTGGATGGGTTCGTATATCACACCTGCTGATGGAAGGTTAACTGCTGCTAATTGCCTACCAATTAGCCTCAGACCCATACCTGCAGGGCAGCCAATTACCAGCAGTTAATGTCCAATGCAGAGGACGTTAACCCCTGTCAATGTCCCTAACCATGGGAAATACAGCCTTTTTAAATAGTCTGCGACAGTGACTCTAAATGTGGTTGAGATCCGACTTCAGTAGGATATAGGCCCTCATTACAACATTGGCAGTAAATGCCACTTACCGCCGTGCAGAAGACCGCCAACACACCGCCGCGGATGCGGAATTCCGCCACAGCTATTACGACCCACAGCTCGGAATCCGCAAAAAACTAGACACCCACACAAGTCCGCCACACCAAAGTTCAGTGATAAACTGACGATAACAAAACCTCTCCTGTCACGCCAACAGGAATACCCCCACACTATCACAACCCTCAAATCCACGCGGCGGTCTTTCAACCACGGTAAACCATTGGCGGTACACATCGCTGCGCTCAAAATACACACACATTTACAAAACACTACATTGGACAATTCCAAATACACACACCTGATACACATACACACACCACCCCCACACACCCAATACAATATAAAACACCCACCCACATCACCCATAAAACCTTACTACCAAACAGTTAGACGAAGGCCAGAGAGACAGCACAGCAAAGACAACACCAGCATACAGAGCAACACAACACCATCACACATACACATCCATGCACAAAACACCACACACCCCTAAACATCACCCCACACATCACAACACACACCACCTCACACATCACCCACACCACCCCATGGCACCGCAAAGACACCCCAGGTTTTCTGAGGAGGAGCTCATGGTCATGGTGGAGGAAATCATCCGGGTAGAGCCACAGCTATTCGGTCACAGGTGCAGCACACCACCATAGCTAGAAAGATAGAGCTATGGCGCAGAATCATAGACAGGGTCAACGCAGTGGGTCAGCACCCAAGAACACGGGATGACATCAGGAAGAGGTGGAACGACCTACGGGGGAATGTGAGTTCTGTGGTCTCAAGACACCACATCGAGGTTCAGAGGAGTTGGCGGCAGACCCCCACCTCCTCCCCCACAACTAACAACATGGGAGGAGCAGGTCTTGGCTATACTGCATCCTGAGGGCCTCGCAGGAGTAGCAGGAGGAATGGACTCTGGTAAGTCAAATCTTAACTATTACATCCCCCACCCTACCTGCATGCTATCACATACCCCCACCCTCATCCTCACCCCCATCACTCCAACTCCTCACATATGTCCCACTATCACAAACCACCCATCCCAACACCAAGCCCTGCATGCAACAACAAAGCATGGACACCCATCACTAATGCATGGCCACTACACATACCCACACAGACCCCTAAACAATTAGCACACAAGGTCTTACACAGGAATGCAAGCACTGGGGTACAGGCAAACCGTGGCACACACAGATGCAATAATCATGCCTTTACACCCCTGCAGGACCCCTACCCAACGTCACCGGACAGGAGTTTCCAGACATGTCCACTCCACCCACAGAAGAGGCCCACAGTGATGACAGCAGCTCTGTCCAAATGGATCTAGATGACCAGCCTGGCCCATCTGGGACCTCGGACAGTCGGTTCCCCTGACACTGGCACAAACCACAACAGAGCCTCCCCTCTCTGGAAACACCTGCACAGCACCCACCCAGCGTGCCCATACCTCTGTCCCCATGACACGTCAAGCAGCAGTGTGTCCACCACTACAGGGAACCCAGGCTAACCCACCACCCTAAGAACAGCAGGTACATGGGGGCAGTGGTAGTGGGCACACGGTTCAGGGGACAGAGGCCCAGAAACACAGGGGAATTGGGAGGGCTGCTGTGCGACAGGGGGAGGACAATCCCAGGGAACCCACTCCCCATAAGGCCCTCTCTAACATCATGGGAGCCTACTACCATTCCCAGGAGACTATGGCAACGGTAGTGGCCAAGTTTCAGGAGACCCATCGGCTGCAGGAGGAGAAGTATTTGGGGTTCAGGGAGAAACTCAAATCCATCACTACCATTGTAGGGGTGCTGAAGGAACTCGTGAACACCAGGAGGGACACTTTGGCACAACAAGGGGCCCCTGACACTAGCCTGGACGATGAACTGCCCACCACCTCCGCCGGCACTAGTGGACAGGAGGCACCGCCACAGGACCACATCACCAGCACCCCACCCCCTGCAGATGGAGAACCACCCCGCAAGCAGTCCCTGAGATCCAGGACAAAGACAGAGAACAATGCCAAGACCCCCGCCAAGAAATGAGACCACCCTGATTGTCATCCTTCAGTCCCACTTTGTCACCCTGTTTATCCTTAAACTGCCCCAGCTCCACTTCCTATGCCCCTTGGGACAATGCACCTGTGAGACTAATAGACTGGACTCTGCAATGGACATTCCTCCACCATCACCCCTGAACATTTTACAACCCCCTCCACTATTTAGCATTTAAATAAACACCCATAAATCACAAATCTATCTGGAGTCAGGCTGTGCTTTCACAAATGTGTATTTGCAATAACTGAGGGAAATAGCAATGGCCATTGTATTGTCAACATACCTATGTCACACAGCTCTAGTCCATGAGGAAACATTGCAGAGATCACACAGTGGGACCCACATCTGTGAAATCGAAAGGGAAAGTGAGAAATCAGTGTCCATACACTGGGTGAAAGTGACAGACAGATGAGAGGTAGAGCAAGTGTATCACATGTAGGAGGCAGTGATGTCTTCTTACCTGTATCTCACTGGAAGTATTGATGAATCACTTTGTTTTTGTTGTCGATATCCTCTTCTTCTGCCTCCTCTTCTTCACTGTCCACAGGCTCCACAGCTGCCACAACACCTCCATCAGGATCCATCCTCCTGCAGAAAAGGCACCTGTCGTCTCAAAGCCAAGTTGTGCAGCATACAGCAGGCCACGATGATCTGGCACACCTTCTCTGGTGAGTAGAATAGGGAACCACCTGTCATATGGAGGCACCTGAACCTGGTCTTCAGGAGGCCGAAGGTCCTCTCTATAACCCTCCTAGTTCGCCCATATGCCTCATTGTAGCGTTCCTCTGCCCTTTTCCTGGGATTCCTCACTGGGGTCAGTAGCCATGACAGGTTGGGGTAGCCAGAGTCACCTGCAAATGTCGAGGGACAACTGTTAGACACCCACTAACCCTAAGGGACAACCCCAGAGCTAGACAAATATTCACACTGTATAGGGTCCATGTCCTCACCTAATAGCCACACACGGTGCCTCCGGAGCTGCCCCATCACATAAGGGATGCTGCTATTCCTCAGAATGTAAGCGTCATGCACTGAGCCAGGAAACTTGGCATTCACATGGGAGATGTACTGGTCGGCCAAACACACCATCTGCACATTCGTTGAATGGTAACTCTTCCGGTTTCTGTACACCTGTTCACTCCTGCGGGAGGGGACCAAGGCCACATGTGTCCCATCAATGGCACCTATGATGTTGGCGATATGTCCCAAAGCATAGAAGTCACCTTTCACTGTAGGCAAATCCTCCACCTGAGGGAAAACGATGTAGCTGCGCATGTGTTTCAGCAGGACAGACAACACTCTGGACAACTAGTTAGAAAACATAGGCTGGGACATCCCTGATGCTATGGCCACTGTCGTTTGAAAAGACCCACTTGTCAGGAAATGGAGTTCTGTCAGGACCTGCACTAGAGGGGGGATACCTGTGGGATGGCGGATAGCTGACATCATGTCTGTCTCCAACTGGGCACACAGATCATGAATTGTGGCACGGTCAAGTCTGTAGGTGACAATTACATGTCGCTCTTCCATTGTCGACAGGTCCACCAGCAGTCTGTACACTGGAGGATGCCTCCATCTCCTCACCTGCCCAAGCGGACGTGCTCTATGGATGAGAACAGCGAGCAAAGGGTCAGCCAACACTGAGGTATGAAAACACAACTTTATTCCACACATTTGTCAATCCGCTATGTGCCTGTCTTAGTGTGTATGCAAGGCCTAAATATGTGTGACACATTTAAAATTAATGCGGCTACCTGACCTGTAAGGTGGGACAATGGGATATGAGGTAACTGCGCTGTCGTTGTACACCGTCGCGATAGGCGGTAGAAGACCGCGGCGCAATCCTGCATTGGTTAACATTGGACCCTATGGGTCCCAGGAGCCAATGACGATGTACAACGGCTGAGACGGCATGCCCCGCCGCGGACGTGACTGCCATTTTCTGTCTGTTCACTCACTTGATACCTGATCTTCGACAGGAGAAGACCTACACTGAAAGTGCAGCTGTGACCTCAGTCTGGAAGTGACAATGCCTACAGTGTCTGGGGAAAGGGCCCCTGCCTTCACTTCGGAGGAGTTGGACAAACTAGTGGATGGGGTCCTCCCCCAGTACACGCTACTCTACGATCATCCAGACAAAAAGGTGAGTACACTGTGAGCATGCTGAATGGGCAATGCCTGTTTGGAGTGGTGTGGATGGGAGAATGGGGGGGGAATGAGGCGTTCAAGAAACAACAGTGAGTGTATGTGTGTCAGGGCAAGAGTGGGAATGTGGGCCAATGACAGTGACGGTCCGGATGGTTAGATATTCTCCTTTTCCCCTGTACTATTCCTCTAGGTCAGCAGCCACCAGAAGTAGGATATTTGGCGTGCCATCACCAAGGAAGTCCGGACCCTGGGTGTCCACCACAGAAGGAGCACCCACTGCCGTAAAAGATGGGAGGACATTCGCCGCTGCAGCAAGAAGATGGCAGAGGCCCAGCTGGGGATGGCCTCCCAACGTGGGAGGGGTGCTTATCGCACCATGACCCCCTGATGTTCCGGATCCTGGCGGCGGCGTATCCGGAGTTGGATGGGCACTTGAGGTCATCACGGCAGCCACAAGGGGGTGAGTACACTCTCATTCAGCTGATTCAGCGCTCATGGGAGGTGTCTGGGTGGGTGAGGTGGGCAGTGGGTAACCCTAGGCCAGGGTGAGTTTTGCAGGCAAGGACCCTTTGTGAAGTAGGCTCAGTGGCACCCCATCCCCACCAGTGGTAAGAGCCATCTACCCTTAGTCAGGCTCCTGTGACTTCCATGTGTGCAGCAATCGGGCATGCTGTGTCTGTAGTCCCCTCCAACGGTAGTGGTATTGCATGCACTGAACATGTCTTTCTACTTTCTTCCCCCCCCTTTTTGTGGTCTCCCTGTTCTTGTGTACATTAGCATCATCAGGTGGAGGAGCAGTGCCACCGGAGCAGCAGGGAGCTGCATCCCACATGGCCCTGGAGGGCGAGACTACGGACTACAAATTCACCAGTGGGATGGAGGGCGAGGGGAGCTCCATGGCGGGGACAGGAGCTGAGACCAGCGACAGCGATTCCTCCTCTGATGGGAGCTCCCTTGTGGTTGCGGGCCACTCTGTGCCCACCGCATCTACAGGTACAGCCGCACCCCCCTTACCAGCACCGCCCTCCCAGCAGCCCCTCAGCGTTTATCCCGTGGTGGCTGCTCACCCAGGAGGGTGGGTATCTCCTTTGCCCCAGGCACCTCAGCCCCTTCTCCTGTCAGCCCTGCTGCCCTCAGTGAGGAGGCCATTGACCTCTTCAGATCCCTCACTGTTGGGCAGTCTACCATTCTGAATGCCATCCAGGGTGTAGAGAGGCAGTTGCAACAGGCCAATGCATACCTGGAGGGCATTCATTCTGGTCAGGCAGCCCAACAGGGAGCTTTTCAGACTCTGGCCTCAGCACTGATGGTAGCCATTGTCTCTGTGTCCAGCCTCCCCCCTCCAACTTCCTCCATCCAGACCCAATCCCCAGAACCTCAGCCTATCCCAAGCACACCATCAGACCAGCATACACACACCTCAAAACACAAGGGTAGATCTGGAAAACATAAGCACCACACATCCCACAGGCACTCACACAAGCATCATACCCATGCAGACATGCCAACATCTACTGCCTCCACTGTTTCCCCTCCCCCACATCTACCTCCTCCCTCCCTGTCACGTCTCCACTCACACCTGCATGCACTACATCTTCAGCCACAACGTCCATCACCAGCACGCCCATCACCACACACCGCTCACGTGCACTCACCACCCCACTACCATTCACACATCCCCTGTGTACTCTCCCTGTGAGCCCTCCTCCCAAACCACACAAACGCAGTCACACACCCACCCAACAGCCATCCACCTCACGACAGCCTCCAGGCCATGCACCTTCACCCAAAGTCAGCAAATGTACACCTCCTACAACCACTACCTCTTCTTCCACTCCCAAACCCCCTCCATCTACCCGTCCCAGTGTGTCTAAAAAACGTTTCCTGTCAAACCTTGACCTCTTACCTACACCTCCTCCACCCCTTCCGTCCCCTAGGGCCCGCCTGTCCAGGTCCCGACCCAGCACCTCACCGAGATCAGTGGTGCCAGCAGTAACCGGCCTCTGGAGTGCACCAAGCAGCAGGGCAGCCAGTGTGCCAAGAAGCCAGCACAAGGACATTCCCCCACCTCAGAAAGTAAAGAAGTTGGCCACAGCCCAGCGGGAGAAGGCCAAAACACCTGCCACCAAGGGCTCTCCCAGGACTACAGTTGTGAGTTGCAAGACAGCTGTGCCACCATCCAGGGTGGGGAAGGGTCAGAGGAAGAAAGGGAAGTCACCCAGGACACCGCTTCCAGAAGCACACTCACTGAGCCACCCACCAGCACCGCTGCCCAGGACACCGCCGCCAGTAGCACGCTCACAGAGCCAGCCACCAGCACCACCGCTCAGGACACCGCCGCCAGCAGCACGTTCACTGAGCCACCCCCCAGCACTGCTGCTCAATGAGCAGCGTAAGCACCGCCGCCACTGAGGCCGCCACCAGCACCGCCAGCAGCCACGCCACATCCTGTGTCAGTGGCACCACCTCAGACATGGCTGCCATCCCCAGGGGTCAGTCGTACGTGGCTGGTGGTCAGTTCCAGGGGCCTGGACAGCTTCCATGTTGGCCCACCGTCAGTGGAGAATGACATCTACTACCTCTGTCCTTGGCAGGATGAAGCACTCTGGGCACAAAGCCCCCTCCAGAACCAGTGTAGAACTACATCCACTACCTCTGTCCTTGGCAGGATGAAGCACTCTGGTCACAAAGCCCCCTCCAGAACCAGTGGAGAATGACATCCACTACTTCTGTCCTTGGCAGGATGAAGCACTCTGGGCACAAAACCCCCTCCAGAACCAGTGGAGAATGACATCCACTTGAGAGACTTTGGCTTTGCACTCCCCAGGATGAAGCAGTGGGCAAACCACCCACTGGAGAGACTTGAGAGACTGTGGCTTTGCACTCCCCAGGATAAAGCAGTGGGCAAACCACCCACTTGAGACACTTGAGAGACTGTGACTTTGCACTCCCCGGGATGAAGCTGTGGGCAAACCACCCACTGGAGAGACTTGAGAGACTGTGGCTTTGCACTCCCCAGGATAAAGAGTGGGCTAACCACCCACTTGAGACACTTGAGGGACTGTGGCTTTGAACTCCCCACGATAAGTGGGCACACCACCCACTTGAGACACTTGAGAAACTGTGGCTTTGCACTCCCCTGGATAATGCCGTGGGCAAACCACCCACTGGAGAGACTTGTGAGACTGTGGCTTTGCACTCCCCTGGATAATGCAGTGGGCAAACCACCCACTGGAGAGACTTGTGAGACTGTGGCTTTGCACTCCCCAGGATGGAGCCCCTCGTAGAGCTGGCATCGTGCACTCATCCGGCTGAGGTGCCCCCCCTTCCCTTCCCCCTGAGGTGCCTGTTTTATTTCGATCTGATGCCCCAGCAGTGTTCTCTTGTTTGGATCGGGAATCTTGTGTGGGCCTCTCCCATGCATTTTGGGCCCAGTGGTCCACGGACTATGTAGGTGCAGTACATTGACTTGAAATCTTGGTGTACATATTTGTTAATAGTGTATATATATATTTTTGACTACTGGATTTTTACTCATTACAATCGTTCATATCATTTCCTTTTGTCCTTGCGTTCTTCCAGGGGGGTTGGAGGTTGTAAATGTAATGTTTCAACATGTATTTGTGTGTATGTTGTTGTGTGTGAGGGTGGGGGTGGGGGTGTTGGGTGTTGCATGTGTGTGTCACTCTCTTCCCCCCGTGTTGTAGGTGCAGTACTCATCGTGGTGGTTGCCGGCGTCAGTCGTGCTCCTGGTAGAGGAGCAGGAAGAGAATGGCAGGTAAAATTTGGAGTTCCGGCTCCATGGCGTCCTGGTTCCTCGTGGGGTGTGTAGAGGTGAGCGTTTTCCCCTCCAAGTCTTGATTCAGCCGTGTTTTTGTTCGCGTTGAATCCGCCCCGGAAAAGGTGGCGGATTGGCCTCTCATGATGGTGTGGGCGGTACATTGTCTTTCGCCTGTCTGTTGGCGGTGACCGCCATTCTGTTTGTTTCTACCGTCGTGGCAGTCGGAGTGTTAAAGTGGCTGTCTATGCTGGCGGTTTCCGCCACGGTCATTGTTCCATTTTTTTTACTGCCGCTTTAACACCGACCGCCAGGGTTGTAATGAGGGCCATAGTGTTTTTGGCTAACAGTTAACTGAGGTTCTGTTAGACAAATCTGCATCAAATGTTGCAGAGTCTGGGCCCATCCATTTCATGTTTTTCATTTCTGATTCTTAAGTTCTTCACTCAAAAAGGATAGCTTTACATTTAGTGAAAAAGAGTTCCGTAGTCTGCAAACTATCTTTGTATGTAAAACGACTTAGGTAAAGAACAAAGGCCCTCATTATGACCCTGGCGGTTGGTGATAAAGTGGCGGTAATACGGCCAACAGGCTGGCGGTAACTACTGCCAAATTATGACCATGGCGGTGATATCTCTGAAAGACAGCCAATGTACCACACCGACCGCCAGGACGGAAACAACAGTCACCATAGCGGTAGCTGCCTACAGCCAGGTGAAAGACAAACTTCCGCCCGCCAAACAATGACATTGCAAACCACCACCTTTTCCGCAGCGGTACCAACACCATCAAAAGCCAGGCAGAAATAAAGCTCAGAAGTGAAAGGACTCACCATTGGAGACACAGGGAAGAACCACGCTGCCATGGAACCAGAACTCCAAGGGCCATATTTATACTTTTTGACGCATCAAAAAAATTTGCGCCGGCTAACGCCATTCTGAAGCGCCATGCGGGCGCCGTATTTATTCAATGACGTTAGCCGGCGTTAGCCGCCGGCGCTGCCTGGTGTGCGTGAAAAAAAACGACGTACACCAGGCAGCGCTGGCGTAGGAGGAAAATGGAGTATGGGCATCCAAAAATGGTGCAAGTCAGGCTGAGGCAAAAAAATCGCCTCAACCCGATTTGCGCCATTTTTTTACGATGCCCAACCCCCATAAAAATGACTCCTGTCTTAGCAAAGACAGGAGTCATGCCCCCTTGCCCAATGGCCATGCCCAGGGGACTTATGTCCCCTGGGCATGGTCATTGGCCATAGTGGCATGTAGGGGGGCACAAATCAGGCCCCCCTATGCCACAACATTTTTAAAAAAAATACTTACCTGAACTTACCTTAATGTCCCTGGGGTGGGTCCCTCCATCCTTGGGTGTCCTCCTGGGGTGGGTAAAGGTGGCAGGGGGTGTTCCTGGGGGCAGGGGAGGGTCCCTTAACGCCTGCCCTGACCCAGGCGTTAAAATCCGGCACTAATGCGGGTTTTTTAGACCCGCCCACTCCCGGGCGTCATTTTTGCCCGGGAGTATAAATACGACGCATATGCATCGGAGTCATTTTTTAAGACAGGAACGCCTACCTTGCATATCATTAACGCAAGGAAGGTGTTCACGCAAAAAAATGACGCTAACTCCATGAACTTTGGCGCTAGACGCATCTAACGCCAAAGTATAAATATGGAGTTAGTTTTGCGTCGAATTTGAGTCGAAAAAAACGACGCAAATTCGGCGCAAACGGAGTATAAATATGCCCCCAAGTCCTTCCGATGATCTTCTACGTCATGCTTCACCACGAACACCAATGCCGTCGAAGATGACGGCTGTGAGTACAACCACTGTGCACACAAGGGAGGGGGGAGGAAAACGACAGTGATACACACCGCACACACACACACACCATACACACAACCAGCTGCACAAGATAACTCACTTGTCCACGATAATTGTCTGAATAATGCAAGGACAACAGGAATTGACAACAGTAATTGTAATAAGATCAACATCAAAAATAATAAGTCAATATGGCAATGCAACAGATATGTACAAATGTACAAAAAGGGACACTGCCCAGTCCACAATTCACAGGGGCCACATGGCCACAGGGCAAACTCGAAGACCCCACTCGATCCCTGCACCAATACGGAGAGAACACTGCAGAGGCATCAGTTGACAAATAGGCAGGCACCTCAGTAGGAGGGGGGCACCTCAGCCGGATGCGAAAACAAGACCACTGGTTCTGGAGGGGGCAACATGCCCTATGCTTAGTCCTGGGGAGTGCACAGCCACAGTCCCTCAGGTAGGTGAATACCCCACTGGTTCTGGAGGGAGCAACATGCCCTGGGCTTGGTCCTGGGGACTGCAAGGCCACAGTCTCTCAAGTGGGTGAATACCCCACTGGGTTTAGAGGGGCAGCATGCCCTGTGCTTGGTCCTGGGGAGTGCAAGGCCACAGTCTCTCAAGTGGGTGACTTGCCCACTGGTTCTGGAGGGGGCAGGCCGCACTGCAGCCCCTGGAGGCGGGATCATATGGCATTCGCCTGCTGTGACAGCTGCACTGTTGTTGTTGTGGTAGGCTGCTGTCTAGCCTCTGCACCCTCCGATGGCTGCACTGTGGTGGTTGTTGGAGGCTCCTGCTTAGCCCCTGCATTTTCTGATGGCTGCACAACCACAGCTGGCGGTGTGGTCTCTGTGACATCTGTTGGTGCAAGCTTCTTCCCCTTCTTGCTGGCTGGTGCAGACTCCTTCCCCTTCTTGCTAGCTGTTGCAGGCTCATTTCCCTTCTGGCTGGCTGGTGCAGGCTCCTTCCCCTTCTTGCTGGCTGGTGCAAGCACCTTCCCCTTTTTGCTGGGCAGTGCAGGCTCCTTCCCCTTCTGACTAGCTGGTGCAGGCTCCTTCCCCTTCTGTTTTTGTGGCCTGGAATCCTTTCCACCTCGACTAGGTGCTACTGAAATTGGGCCAGTGGCCTGTTTCCTCACCGAAAGAACCAGAAAGTCTGCCTCCCTCCCTTCCACTCCACAGCCACCAAGATCATCTGCGGAGTCCCCCAAGGGTCCACCCTCAGCCCCACTCTTTTCAACATTTACATGGCCCGCTCGCCAACATCCTCTGACCACACGGAATCATATCCTAGGCAGACGACACCCAGCTCGTCATCTCCCTCACCCGAAACCCTACCACCGCCAAAAACAACCTCCACGTTGGACTCCTTGACACCGCTAAATGGATGACAGCAAACCACCTCGAGCTAAACTCCAACAAAACCTAAATCATCAACTTTGGCCCCAACAAAACTATATGGGATGACTCCTAGTGGCCCACCACCCTAGGATCCCCACCAACGCCCGCAAACCTTTGCACTCAACCTCGGCATAATTCTAAACCCTTCCCTCTCCATGACCCAGCAAATCAATGCCATCACCGCCTCCAGTTTCAACACCCTCCGCATTCTATGAAAAACCTTCAAATGGATTCCCACAGAGACCAGAAAGACCGTCACCCATGTACTCATCAGCAGCAGGCTAGACTACGGAAACACCCTCTACGCCGGCACCACACTTATACTCAAGTGAAAATTCCAGAGGATCCAGAACACAGCCGCCCGCCTCATCCTGGACCTCCCATGCCATGAACACATCTCCTCACACCTCAGAACCCTTCACTGGCGTCCAATCGACAGGAGGATCACCTTCAAAAAACTCATCCACCCACACAAATCCTTCCACAACACTGGACCTACCTACCTCAACGAAACAGTGAACTTCCACACCCCATTCGCCACCTCCGCTGACCTCGCACTCACCACAGTCCCCCGCATCCAACGCGCTACCACCAGAGGCAGAACCTTTTCCTACCTCCCCCCCAAAACCTGGAATTCCCTCCCCACCAGCCTCAACAAGACTCAAAACCTCCTGCTCTTCAGAAAACACCTCAAGACATGGCTTTTCGAATAGCAATCAGCCTCCCCCTCTTTACCCCCCCAACCCCCAGCACCTTGAGACCCTTACGGGTGTGTAGCGCTCTCTATACATTTGTTGATTGATTGATTGATTAATTTGGTAAGGTGTTTGGCTGGGAACTTGATACCCTGGTCATACAAGCAGGATGGGGAAGGGGTAGGGAGGAGGTCAATCTGGGAAAGGGAAAGCTTTTTACGGACATTGGGGTGGGAGAATTAGGCCCATATTTATACTTTTTGACGCTAAACTGCGCTAACGCAGTTTAGCGTCAAAAAGTTTTGCGCCGTCTAACGCCATTCTGAAGCGCCATGCGGGCGCCGTATTTATGGAATGGCGTTAGACGGCGCAATCAGACCGGCGCTGCCTGGTTTGCGTGGGAAAAAACCACGTAGACCAGACAGCGCCGGCGTAGGGGGAAAATGGCGCATGGGCGTCTTAAAATGGGGCAAGTCAGGTTACGTCGAAAAAATCGTCTTAACCCGACTTGCGCCATTTATTTTCGACGCCCATCCCCCATCAACATGACTCCTATCATTGTAAAGATAGGAGTCATGCCCCCTTGCCCAATGGCCATGCCCAGGGGACTTCTGTCCCCTGGGCATGGTCATTGGGCATAGTGGCATGTAGGGGGGCACAAATCAGGCCCCCCTATGCCACAAAAAATTATTAAAATAAAAAAAAAAAATACTTACCTGAACTTACCTGGGGTGGGTCCCTCCAGCCTTGGGTGTCCTCCTGGGGTGGGCAAGGGTGGCAGGGGGGGTCCCTGGGGGCAGGGGAGGGCACTCTGGGCTCATTTTGAGCCCACTTGTCCCTTAACGCCATGCCTGACCCAGGCGTTAAAAAGCGGCGCAAATGCGCCGTTTTTAGCAACGCCCACTCCCGGGCGTCTCTTTTGCCCGGGAGTATAAATACCACGTAAAGGCCTGGGAGTCATTTTTTAGACGGGAACGCCTCCCTTGCATATCATTAACGCAAGGAAGGGGTTCACGCTAAAAAATGACGCACATTCCGGGAACTTTGGCGCTATTCGCCTCTAACGCCATAGTATAAATATGGCGTTAGTTTGCGTTAGTTTTGCGTCGAAATTGCGTCAAAAAAAACGACGCAATTTCGGCGCAAACGGAGTATAAATATGCCCCTTAATGTGTGGAGGATGTGGGAGTGGTTGTTGGAGGTGTTTGGCTGCTTTATTTGGGTGCAGGTTCATGGGTTGTATGCGGTTGGGAGGTTGATGGCTGTTGGGTGTCTGAGTTCTCACGTTTGTGTACTTTAGGAGGGGGGACAGACACAGTGGGAGAAGACACAGGGACGTGTGCATGGATGTTATGGAGGTGTCTGCCAGTGAGGTGAGTGTTCTGCTTGGTGTGGTGAAGATGCAGGTTGTGGATGATGATGATGTTGTGCATGCAGGTGTGAGTGTGGACGTAACTGGGAGGGAGGTGGAGGAGAAGGAGGAGGGGGAGACAGTGGAGGCAGTGGATGTTGTTGTGTCTACAACGGTATGGTGTTTGTGTGAGTGCCTGTGGAATGAAGTGTGGTGCTAGTGTTTGCTGTGCCACTCTTGTGTGTTGGCTTGTGTGCATACACGTCTGTTTGTGTGCTTGGATGGGTTGGGGTTGAGGAGACTGGGACTGGGAAGTGGAAGTAGGAGGGTGGACTGTTGAAACAGTGACAATGGCTGCCACCAGAGAGGAGGCCAGAGCCTGGATCGATCTCTGTTGGGCAGCCAATCTACTGTGAATGCCCTCCAGGAATGCATTAGATTGCTGCATCTGGGCTGCCAAGTGTCTCTGGCTTCTGTCTGGGGCGAAGGAGATGCCCACCCTCCTGGGTGAGCAGGAACAGGAAACTTGCGGAGAGGCTGTTGGGAAGGCGGTGCTGCTATGGGGGTGGTGGCTGTACCTGTAGCTGGGGCGGCCACAGAAGTGTCCGCCACCACCAGGGAGCTCTCATCAGAGGAGGTATATGAGTCTACTGACCAGCCCACCACCTCCTTTGCAGCTAGTGGGCAGGGGGCCCTGCCACAGCACCCACTGGCCACCAGCACCCCTCCCCATATAGAAGGTGAACCACCCCGCAAACGTTCCATGCGACCCAGAACGAAGCCGGAGACACTTACCAAGACCAAGACTACCACCAGGAAATTAGACCCTCCTTGTGTCCCACCCTGTCACCTTGTCCTCTTTGAACTGCCTTTGCTTCCCTTGCTATGGCCCCTTGGACACTGAACCTGTGCTACAAACAGCCTGGTACAATACCCTGGACTTTCCTCAACCATCACTCCATTCCTTTGCACTTTTCCGTCAATTATTTGCACTACATAAACACCCTAGAACACAACTTGAGTCAAAGTGTTTTATATGATGAAAATGCTCATTTATGGAAACAGGTACATCATGTGCAAATGATCTGAACACTGTGATAGCATACATTTAATAACCTGTAGCTGTCTGTAGTCAGCACATCAGTACACAGTTGTTATATCACCAATATCTGCAAAATGAGAAGCCATCGGTGACAGTAAGTAGAGATGCAAAGGAAGTGAATGCCATCCTGCTACAGCCACACAGAAAACATCAATAATCAGAGGAATGGCCAGTTACACTGTCTCACCTGTGTGTCGTTGGAAGTATTGACGTATAACTGATGTTCTGTTGTCCACATCTTCGTCCTCTGCCTCCTTATCCTCACTATCCTCAGGGTCCACTGCTGCCACAGGGGAATTTCCAGTCTCCTCCTCCTGCAGATAAGGCACATGTCATCTGAGGGCCAGGTTGTGCAACATGCAGCATGCAACTACTATCTGGCAGACCTTCTCGAGTGAGTAGCACAGGGATCCACCTGTTAGATGGAGGCATCTGAACCTGCCCTTCAGGAGGCCAAAGGTCCTTTCAATAGCTCACCTGGTTTGCCCATGTACATCATCAAAACAATTTTCAGCCCCTGTCCTGGCATTCCTCACAGGGGTCAGGAGCCATGATAGGTTTGGATAGCCAGAGTAACCTGCAAGTATTGAGGGACAAACATTAGCCTTACACAACGGTGTGGGGTTAACACCAGAAGACTGACATACATTCGGTGGGGAGTCAGGCTCACCAATTAGCCACACCCTGTGCCTATGTAGTTGTGCCATCACATTTGGGATGCTGCTATTCCTCACAACAAAGGCGTCATGCACCGACCCAGGATACTTGGCAGTGATGTGGGAGATGTACTGGTCTTCCAGGTACACCATTTGCACATTGAGTGAGTGGAAACTTTTCCAATTTCTGAACACCTGTTCATTCTGGCGGGGGGGACAACTGCAACATGTGTACCATTAATCACTGTGACATTCCTGCTGCCAAGTCCACTGTCACTTGGAAAGATAGAACCTGCACAAGAGGGGGATCCCAGTGGGATGACAGATAGCTGATATCAGATCAGGCTCCAATTGGGCACCCAGTTCTGTGATTGTGGCCCTGTCCAGTCTATAGGTGAGCATTATGTACCTGTCCTCCAGTGTAGCCAAGTCCACAACCAAGCACTCACAAAAACAACAGACAGTTGCACACACAATAACATCCACTGCCTCTACGGTCTCCCCCTCCTCCTCCACCTCCCTCACTGTCACATCCGCACTCACACCTGCATGCACTGCATCAATAGCCACCACCACCATCACCACACCTAGCAGCACACACACCTCACTTGCAGACAACTCCACAACATCCATCCACGCGTCCTCTGTGTCCTCTCCCACCCTGTCTGCTCCCCGCTGCTAAGAGACTCAAACGTATGCACTCAGACACCCAACAGCCATCCACCTGACATCAGGACACTGCCCATGCACCTGCACCTAGGTCCAGCAGACATACAACCTCAACAACCACTCCCTCAACCTCCACTCCCATCCCTCTTCCCTCATCCCACCCCACAATGCCTAAGAAGCCTTTCCTTGCTCAACTTGACCTCTTTCCCTCCCCCTCCGCCCCCTCATCCTGCCTGTAAGAGCAGGGTCACAACGACCCAGTCCAGTACCTCATCCAAACAGTCCATGGGACAGTGGAGGCACCTCCTAGTCTTGGAGACAAGAAAGGAAAGGATCCCACACCACCACCCTAGAGAAGGAACGTTCCCACTCCACCTCTAAAGAGAGGGAAGGATCCCACTCCACCACCCAAGAAAGGGAAGATTCCCACTCCTCCAACTAAGAGAGGCAAAAGGCCTCCTCCAACAGCAGTGGGCAAGGAGCCCCCACCTTCAGCAGGGGCTGCAAAGTTTCACCTCCAACAGCAGTGAGTAAGGAGCCCTCACCTTCAGCTGGGACACAGCAGTCCTCATCTCCAGCTGGGACACAGCAGCCTTTACCTCCAGCAGAGGGCATGTAGGCCAACCTCCAGGGACTATTGTACAAGGAGCCCCCTCCAGAACCAGTGGGAAAGTTCCCCAACTCAGGGACTGTAACCTTGCACTCCCCATCAAATTGAAATGGGCACGGAGCCCCTTCCAGAACCAGTGGGCAAGTTCCCCAACTCAGGGACTGTGACCTTGCACTCCCTAGCCAAGAGAAATGGGCATGGAGCCCCCTCCAGAACCAGTGGGCAAGTTCCCCACCTCAGCTGCGGTACCCCAGCCCCCCTTCCCTCTGAGGTGCCTGGCCATTTCCAACATGATGTCTATGCACTGTGTTTTGCGGATTTCGTCAGGGAACCAATTGGGTCTTGGACTGTGCCCTGTGGCCATGTGGGCCTTTTGTACTTTGGACTGGCCATTGGCCCTTTCTGAACAGTGAATCATATATCTCTTGTCACATGGACAATTAGGTTGCTGTTGGCATCAAATTACACTAAATGATGTCCTTGCATTAGTATGACGTGTGTCCTGTGAGACTGGTTTTCCTCTGCAGCTGGTTGTGTCTGGTGTGCGTGTGTATGATCTGTGTTGTGCATGTCATTCTCCTTTTCCTCCCTCCCTCCCTTGTGTGCTAGGCAGCTGTACTCACAGTTGTCGCCTTTATCCGCATTGGTGTTCCAGGTGGAGCATGGTGTAGATGAGAATTGGGAAGACTTGAAGTTCTGGTTCCATTGCAGCGTTGTTCTTCTCTGTGTCTCTGATAGTGAGTCTTTTTCTTCTGTGTTCTGTTTCCACCAGGCTTTAGATGGCGTTGGTTCCGCCCCGGAAATCATGGTGGTTTGCTTTGTCATAATATGGTGGGTGGTACCCTGACTTTCGGCTGGCTGTTGATGGCTACCGCCATGGTCAGTGGTGTTTACATCCTGGCGGTTGGCATGGCATATTGGCTGTCTATGGGAGTTATCACAACCATGGTAATAATTTGGCGGTAATTACAACCAGCCTGTTGGCAGTGGACCAACACTTTAAAAGTCACCGCCATTGTCATAATGACCACCTAAATGTCCATCTATCTGTTGTAGACCTATCTACTGTGCAGGACTATTTGGAAAAATAGGGACGCTACAAAAAGCTGGTTTTCAGCCTTTAACAAACATTGATTGGTGTACTGTAATTCTACTGTGAAACTCCTCTACAATAGATGGAGGCAATTTATTCAGGAACCTTTCAATGAGGCTTATTGGTCTGACTTAATATATGAGCATAACAGAGGCCTCTTGAAGGCTTGATTGAAATGCAGCTTTTCAAAAAGCAAACAAATACATGACTGGCATTGGTCTCAATGCAAACTCTTTAGTGTGACATTCGCCCCAACATGAAGTGTTGCAGGTGTGACCAAACCACCGAAAATATGCTGTGCATTATGTGGCTTTGCCCAGTGTTGCAATCCCACTGGAATACCATTTTGTGCAAGCTGCAAAGTTTGAATGAATTGCAATCACCACTGCAACTGGCCCTTCCTCATGATACACAGGACTTTGTTGGCAACACCAACCTAAAAAATGGCTGGGCTTGGCTCTGGTTGCTGGTGAACTATGCTTACTATGATACTGGAAGACAGCAATACCACAGGCCCTGTCAGAATTGTCAAAGCAATCATAGAAAGTGCCTCGTATGAAAGTATGATCTATAAATTGATCATCTAAAAATGTTTGAATATTTTTGGGATGCATATTTGGGTTGATTGACTGCTGTTATATGAGCCACTAAAAGCCAAGTGTCAACATTTTGGGTTGAAGAAGCTAAGCTTCTTGATATGCTCAGACATGGTACCGTCATTTATAGGGGGTAGTTTGTTACTAGATTATGCTTGGCAGGGTGGGAATTCACAGTTAATGTGTCTTTTTATTTTTATTACTGATGAACCATGAATCACATTAAAATGTGTGTGCTGTATGTTTTACTTCACAGAAATGATCTGTGATACTTTTGTTCATCTAGAAAAACTGCTAAACAAGCTCAAACACAGGAAATTAATTAGTAATAAACCGATATCAAACATTTGCTTCACGTGGAATAATAACTACATTACAAAGTCTACTGATTGGATCAATGATATTGATTGCCAACTTATTTGTTGTAAAAGACTTTATAACCTGACATCTGTAAGACTTTAAAACAGTTTAGTGCATACTTCTGCAAGTGCCTCGAACTCTCTTTCTTCTGCTATACTGGTCTTTGAAAGCCAGTGAGCTATCTCCAGCGTTGGTTCAGAGGGAAATAAAAAACGTTAATTGTACTGTCTTTACTGTCATGTTAATACTTTAAATTCATGTGACTATTATGGAAGATCACCTATGCTTTTACAATGATGCCACCATCCAGTGAATTAGTGATAGTTATCAATTTAATTGCATTATAATTGTATTGAATTTGATGTATGTGTTTCTGCTGTTTTCACATGGTCATTCCTACTTGTCTGCATCCAAAGAGCATATCAGGTTGTGTATTAATTCCTAAGCACACCTGTCCAAAATACCATTAATCCACTCAACCACCGACTAGATTTTTACCCTGCTAAGCCTTCATTACAGTATGTACAGGGAGATATTTTTTACTTAAAATGTATACATTTTGAGGTTTCACATATTAAGACATCACCATCACTTTTCTGATACATAGTGCACTCCCATAGAGTCCTATAGAAGTCACAATTTTCCTATATACCATTGCCTGCAACCACAGGCCATAAAAACATTATGATGGTCATTTTCACATTTGCTGTAAAAAATGTCTACCGCTGCTGTGACGGCCGCTGAAATACCACCACAGTGGCTACTATCCGTCCTCCATATTATGAGCACTTCCAGACTTCCGGCACAAGAAGGGCGGAAATCCGGCAGTGTTCATGGTGGCAGACAGTGGTGAGGTGGCACTGCTAACACCAGCACCGCCACGCCAGTAGAACGCCGCCAGCCATATTATGACAAGTAACACAGCTGGCAGAAGCAGCACCCCTTCTTGTTTCCTGCAGGAAGACCTCCTCGCTTAAGGTAAGTCGGGCTTCCGACAGAGGACGGGGTGGGAGTGTGGGGGGTGTTGTGTGTGTGTTTCTGAGAATGTGCATGAATATGTGAGTGATTGTATGAATGCATCTGCGTGTGTTGTGTTGTTTGCGTGGTTGTATGCCTGTGAATGAATGCGCTTTAGAATGGTGAAGTGAGTGTGTGTCTGCATGTCAGTGTGATTGTGTGTAAGAATGTGTGTGAGCATATCTGGAAGTATGCCAGTGTGAGTTATTGGGTGTATGAGTGGTGTGTGTCTACGGGTTTGTGCATGTATTGGGGGTATATGTGATGATCAGAGGGGGTGGGGGGGTGTGTGATGATTGGAGGGGGTGGGAGTGTGTGTGTTTGAGTCCGGGTGGGGGTTAGTGTGTGTATGGGCAATGGGGGGCTTTGGTTGGAGGGAGGTGTCAGGTGTGTGTTGGGGAGCCACCTACCAGTGACAGGTCACCCTCTCATCAGTAGGGCCTCCCACTATGGTTTTCGGTAGGAGATTGATAGCTCCGGCCCTGCGGCTGATACCGCCTTGGTGATATGAGTAGAGAAGTGTCGGTTTGGCTGCAGCCAACCCGCCATTCTCATAATGTGGGGGCATGTACTGCCAACCTGTTGGCGGTAATACAGCCACAATAATGCTCACCGCCGGGGTCATAATGACCCCCTGTATCTCACCAAGGCACCAAAAACATACACTATGGCCCTCATTATGACTGTGGTGGTCTAAAGACCGCCACACTTGTGGTGGTGGTCAAGACCAACGCAGTTGGTGAGTTCCAATCACCACATTAAAACCCTGACAGTCAGACCACTAGGTAACTGCCTGCACTGCCAGGATCCATGATCCTGGCAGCCTGGCGGTGGCGGAGATTGTAGTCCATCAGGGCAGCACTGCATGCAGCTCTGCCCTGCGGATTAGGACATTGTTCTCCACTAGCCTTTTAATGGTACACTGGGTATGGGCAGTGCAGGCCCCCCCCCCGCCCAGCAGCATTGCCGCCGGCTTGATTACAAGCCGGAGACAATGGTGTAGCCTGTTTCCTGCTAGGATGGTGGGCGGAAACTGAAGTTTCTGCCCGCCGACCTAGCGGGAAGCTCTTAATACCTCCAACAGGGTGGTCGCCACAAAAATGGCAGCCACCCTATGGGGAGTTTGACAGACAAGCTTTCCAAACTTTTAATCAGGCCCTAAATGCCGTACATATACATATTTAGTAATGGCAACAGAAACACATTTGAATCCAACCAACATCAACACAAAAGGAAACATCACAGCAACATAACAGCAGAGTAAAACAACAGCATAAAAACACAACACATTCATACAACACAACTCCATAACAGACAACCGCACTGAACAACACAATAAATACAATACAAAGCAACACGGAGGAAGAAAATCAATAGTAAACAACATCATATCTTTACACTAACAACAGTAAAATCAGACACACACGCACACATATATATATATTCACTGACAAAACCAGTGAAGTTAGTTTGACTTTTTACCCACACAAAACCATAGAAATTCAGCAGTTATAGTCATAGTTTTACATATGTTAAGAAACTATAACTCATAGCCTAAAGTTACTTAACAGCATGAAATACAGTTTCTTCAGATAAGTATAAATATTACTACAGCTGTTGTATTTCAATGTTTTTTTTTTTATAGTTAAAACATCAACCTAACTATATTATACCTGTAACCTTTGGTTTTCTCAGTGAACGTCTAGTTGCCATAATGTTAGACATTATTGATCCCCCTTGAATGATAAAGGAAAATGCATTGACAAACATTTCACATGTCACTCTGATTTCTGCATATCTGCTTTAGTGTGCCTCTGTAAAAAACGTTACATAGAGAGAATAACTTTCCCTGTAGAAAGGGAATACTGGAGCATTTGTGTGTCATACAAAACAAAAACAGACAGTACCCGGTGGCAAGGCATATGAGAAAATACATGATGGTAATAGGGATTTGTTATGTTACTTTGCTTTGGACAGGGTACCTATCCTTGCCAGGGGCATAGATTGAGTGTGCAGATTAAGACAGCTAACATCAAGGTACAATTTGGAGTGGGACAGCACCTAAGGGACTCAATGTAGATGAGGAAATGCACATTAATTTAGGAGAATAACAGAACCCAGTGGTGCCAGCCGTGTAATTTGCAGAACAGGGTTTGGCACATTGATGCAGGTTGTCATATGTTGTAACTTTGATCACATGTGATAATCATGGTTTCTACACTTAATCCACTCAGTAGTCTGGCTTCATTCTCTAAGATTTTAAATTTCATATAAATGTGTGTTTTATGTTTCCACTACAGTGCAGGCAGATGTGGTTCGAGTAAGCACTGGCATTCTTGGTCTATTAGGCAATCAATCACGATTTCCCAATCGCCTGTCCAAGGAGTCAGCAAAACAACTACGGTATCTTGAGTTTCAGTTCAGCCCACTTGAGCACAATGTACTTGTTAAAGAGTGGATTACTGGTAAGGACAGGTAAGTACCTACACTTAGCAATCAGCCACTAACCCCCACTAGGTCCAGTCAGGTCTCAATAAATTAATCCTCGCTCAACCCTTGGTAGCTTGGCAATGAGCGACAAGGCTTAACATAGGAGACAAGTGTGTAAAGCATTAAAATATCACAAAACGGTAAATAAGTAAAACACAAAACACAATAAAATTCCAACACTAATTTATAAAACTAGATTATATTTTTATCTTTGAATGATACTAATATGACAAAAATCCAATGTAGGGACCCAGAGATGTGATTTTTTTAAAGATTACAAGTAATTCTAGCACTTAGAAGCAAATAGCGCTCAAAGGGTTAAAAAAGCACAGGTACAGGGACAAAGTTCAATGTTCAGTCCGCCCACAATGTAATACTGTTACACTTACTTTCAGAAGTGTTTCTTGATACAGGAAAGTGGTCCACTTCATCATCCAAGGGTAAAGAGTCTCTGGTTTACCTCTTAGGGTCTGGGACTACAACTCCCACAATGCACATCTTCACCTTATGGAGCAGTTGTTCCAAATGTCTCCAAACTTCTGGATCTTCTTCCAGAGGTCCATTTTGAGTCCTTGAAGTGTCCACAACTTGATCCAAGTTTCCAGAAGCTCTGAGTTGCTTCTTGGTAGTTGGGACTACGATGACCAGAATGCACCTGGTCAGAATCCTCAAATTGCCACTGGAAGCTGGTCAGCTGGGCTCTTCTTCCAGGACTTGATTTAGGGGACTCTGGGCAGCTCCTTTGTACCTGTAGCTTAGAGGGTGTCCACTCCTGGAGTTGAAGAATCAAGGCAAAGTCTTTTTCTTGTTGAACCCCAAAGTGTACAGCTGGTGCAGTCCTTGTGAGTGCAGTATCCAGGTGCAGGCCAGGGGTCTAGCAGGGCAGTCCTTATTCTCTAGTATCTTCTTCCAGCAGGGATCTGAGGTATGGGTGCAGCTCTGTTGCAGTTATCCTTTCTCCTGGGTTGAAAAGCAGGGGGGCCTGTCTGTGAATTTACAGACAAGCCACTTCCCCCTTGGATGGTTCTGGGGAGTGTGGCAAAAATCAATCACAGGGAGCAACATTCCTCAAAAATCCAACATGGCTGAAACTAATTTTAGGAGATTAGATATAGCTGAGCCCACCCACTGGTGTGGCTAAAACTCCTAAACACACCCCTCTCCTGCACTCCCTCTCCTAATCTAATGAAGAGGGCACCTAATTGGCTGGGGTTGCAGGAAATGGGGGAGGTCCTGAGCTGCTCCAAATGTTCTCCCTTGCCTTTGAATACCAGTTTGGATGCTCTCCCCCTATCCTGTTTCATCATCTGCTGAGGCAGATCTCCTCCCCCAGGCATATCCTTTGTGTTCAGCCCAGGCCACTTCAGACCTCATCAGGGCAGAGGCTGGCCAATCAGAGAAGGGTGCTACAGAGCTGAAGATGGCAACTTTCAGATAGAGTTTTAAAACTATTTTCCTGAACTAGTTATATTAAATCCAACAATGATAAGATGTGGGATTTATTATAACAATTATTCTGATACCAAACCCAAGATATCAACATTCCCAGGACAGGATGTGCCAGATCCTTGCTACATTGCAGAACAACTAGAGGCTGTATGTGTCACACCACCAAGAGGCCATGGAGCAATGGAAACAACTAAATGATACCATGGCCTCCATTGCAGGGGTGCTGCAGAGGTTGCCTTACATCTTTCCAAAGTCCACCACCCACCAGCGGGCCCCTTCTACTACCCAGGACACAGCTCAGTCATCAACATCTGCAGTAGCCAGTGGATGATGGCCCTGCCAGAGGACTCACAGGACACAAGTACCACTTCCCCTGTAGCCCAGGAAGTGCCTCTCAAATGTGGCCGGAGAGCCAGACAACCCAGTGACTCTGTATCCAAGACCAATCCCACCGCCAAGAAGTGACTGTGCCCTGAACTGACTCCCTTGTGTGCCACTGAGCCCTCTTGTTCACTATCCACTGCTATTTGGTCATTTCACATTGGCCCCATTGATTCTGCCCCTGTGGTGTGGAAATTTAACAGAGTATTTTGTTCACCATGTGCCCAATCCCTTTCACATTCCCATCCCTATTGTCATGCACAACATCAATAAACAGTAACTGATCACACCAAATATTGTAATTATTTCATACCAATGTTTCAGATTTAAATGTAACCAACATCATCAAACATGAACCCAAGTACACACATCCTACAGGAACACATTGTACAGAGAGGTGGATGGTAAGTACGTGACACTGTACACTCCAGGAGTGTTAAATACATCCATTCAACATCCATGATGTAGCCATAGTTCAAGGGTAGGACACCATAGCAGCATCTGTCAGCAAGAGAAATGTAACCCAATTTTAACTCTTCTGTACCAATACAACCGTAGCTGCATTTATTGCCAGACATGCACCCTCCACATTACAGCATAGGGAACTAGGTTAAAGGTAGCACATCTAACAAATGTGGCCTATGCACTGCTCAGACATGTGTAAAAACACCTTTGTATATGGATATGTATGTAGAGTGGCAGATGAAAACAGAACATTACATCACCCACCATAGTGTCTAGGAATGCCACCCTGCCAGGACAACTATCAGCCCTTGCACCACCACAAGTGTCACATCCATGAAAATTATCCAGATGAGCTCCAGACAACAGCCCTTTGTAGAGGTATGTGGAGAAAAATACCATCACAGTGCCATGCAGGTAATGATGATGTGTAAAACTACTGTGACCACTCTGTTCAACGCTCTGCAGGTGGCTAAAAGTGGACCCCCAAACATCCACACAAGCACATACTCCTAACCACAAGGCACTGTAGAGGTACAGTCACCATCTGCTACTGACATCCAGCCCAGTCTCGCTAACACCATAGTGCAACATATACCTGAGAGTCACTGGAAGTAGAGCTTTATTAGATGGGTCCTGGAGTCAACTTCATCCCAAGCATCTTCTCCATCACTATCATCCATCCCAAGAGATCCCACAGGTGGCAGTGCAACATCCTCCTCTTCCAGTAGTGGAACATGTTTCCTCAGAGCCAAATTATGGAGCATGCAGCAGGCCACTACAATCTGACACACCTTGACAGGGGCATAGCGCAGAGATCCACCGGACATGTGCAGGCAGTGGAACTTGGCCTTCAGGAGCCCAATGGTCCTCTTAATCACCCTTCTTGTGCAACCATGGGCATCATTGTACGGTTTTCTGCATCTGTCCTAGGATTTCTCACAGGTGTCAGGAGACACTGCATGTTTGGATATCCTGGATCACCTGGGAAGAGAGCTAAAAGTTACTTCAAAAACACACTTTGCGGCAATGCAAACAAGCTGACAGGAATGTATGACTGCATATCTGTGTCACACACACCCACCTATTAGCTAGGCTCTCTCCACCTGTAGTAGTGTCATCATGTGTGGCACACTGCTGTTCCTCAGTATGTAGGCATCATGGAAAGATCCAAGGAGTTGTGCAGCCACATGGGAGCTATACTGATCTGCAAGACAGACCAACTGCACATTCAGTGAGTGGTAGTTTTTGTGATTCCTGTACACCTGCTCATAGGCTCGGGGGGGAATTTGGGGTATGTGGGTGCCATCTATGGCACCAAGCACATGTGGTATGTTGGCAATGGCATAAAAATTAGATTTGGCAGTAGTGAGAACAGGGCTTTGGGGGAAATGGATGTAGCTCTGCATGTGTCGTATGAAGCCACGCAGGAATTTAGTAAGGATGTTGCTGAACATTGGCACACCGGATGCCATGCCCACTGTCACCTGAAATGACCCAGTTGCTAAGAAATGTAGGACTGATAATACCTGCAATGTTGGAGAGATGGCATATGGGTTTCATTTTGCAGGCACGAGTTCTTGCTCCAGTTGGGAACACAGCTCACAGATTGTGTTACAGTTCAAGCGATAAGTGATGATTATGTGGAGCTCCTCCATGGTAGCAAGATCCACTAGGGGACTGTAGATAGATGGAGCCCTCTCTCTCGACATGGGTTGGAAGCTATTGGAAAAAAATGGTAGGTAGATGTTGTGTAGGACTAATTACTCTCCATTCACCTCTCACATTCATTGCATGTGTATTTCACACACACTACACAGTCACAGTTCCGAAGCAGGATCAAACCCTGAATGGGCAATGTGTTGTGATTGCTATGGAAGAGACATTCAACAGTGTAGGGATACTTGCAACCATGATATGGGTATAGGCATTTGTCATGTCGCCTCTAGCTCCCTGACGGTAGACGAAATGGTGCAGTATACACTGCCCCTGTCCTATTTGGGTACACGTTTTTTTCATAAAATGGCAACCTCCAGTCATACAGGTTGTGGAGTGTAGGAAGTAACATCATACCGCTGGCGTATGTTGTCATGGTGGTAGGCAGTGTTCACCGCCATGCAAATGGTCATTGGTTAACATTGTTGTCTATGGGAAACAGGGGACAATCAAGATCACAGTCGGCGGTGACGGTGCTCACCGCCGCGGTCCACACCACCAATTTGATTTCCTATGCCACTTGACTCCTGCACCTCAAGACGGCCACTACTCCACTGCGCGTGCTCCTGTGTCCTGACTCCGGTCCTGGAAATGGTGCGGGCTACAGGGGAACGGGCCCCGGCCTTCACATCGTTAGAGTTGAAGAAGCTGGTGGAGAGGGTCCTACCACTGTATGCAAAGCTGTATGGGAGACCAGAGGACCAGGTGAGTGGTATTTATGTGTCCTAGGAATGTGTGCCAATGCATGGGAGGTTTGTGCGTGTGACTGGAGAATGTGGGCATGGATAGCTGCAGGTGCAAGGGCGTATGTGTGTTGGCTCATGAATGACAATAAGTTTGAATGGTAAATTTGTAGGTGTTTTTGTATCCCATGTGCACCTCCACTCACCGGTACGTTTTCCTCTGTGTGTTACATGCAAGTTAGTGTCTATCAGAAGAAGGGATACTGGCAAGCCATTGTCAAAGTAGTGCTGACCCTGGGGGTATACAGCCGGAGGAGCACCCACTGCAGGAAGCAGTGGGATGGACCTGAGACGCTGGGCATAGAAGACCAAAGAGGCCCAGCTGGGGACGGCTTCCCAACGAGGACGGGGTTCCCATCGGACCATGATCCCCCTAATGGCTCCCAATCTGGCAGTGACCAATCCTGAGTTGGATGGGCACTTGAGGGCAACACAGCAGCCACAAGTGGGTGAGTACCACCACTGTTCAGATTGCTCATTGCGAAGTATAGTTGGGTGCAAGAGGGTGGTTAGCA
The DNA here is from genome assembly GCF_031143425.1 of Pleurodeles waltl. Taxonomy (NCBI): domain Eukaryota; kingdom Metazoa; phylum Chordata; class Amphibia; order Caudata; family Salamandridae; genus Pleurodeles; species Pleurodeles waltl. The sequence goes on from NC_090446.1 coordinate 271,718,233, forward strand.
AGTAGTGGCAGGATTGTACTCAGGTATGTCCATGCTGGCATCCCCCTTTCCTTCAGTGGGATTGTGATTTCTGCTTATAAGGGGTGGGTATTTTGCCATGTAACAGGTCCCAGGGGTGGGCTAGTGGGTCTGATGTATGTCTTCTGAGACTGGACACATTGTGGTGGGACATCATTTCTCTCCCTTGTTCAAACTCAACCTATTTGGAAATGTGGAGAATGGATGGTGATATATTTGGCCAGAGAAGTGTAGGTAGCACCAATCAGAGGTACCTACCTTGATGTAGTGGGTGATGTTGAGGGATAGTGTCTGGGATGGGATGGGATGGGTGGGAGTGCATTTGTCCAACATGCCATTCAATCAGGTATTGACAGCCTACATCCCTCTTGTTCCCAACCGTCCCTCTCTGTGTTCTTGGGTTCATGTGTGCATTAGGAGCAGAGGCACCAGTGAGTGGGGATGCTGCTGCCCACAGGACCCGGGAGGATCAAACCACTGATGCAGAGGGGACAAGTGGGATGGAGGGCGAGGGTAGCACCATGGGGGAGGCAACTACCACTGCAGGTAGTGACTCTGACAGCTCCTTCGATGGCAGCTCCCTGGTGGTGGCGGACACTTCTGGGACCATTGGATCTACAACATCTTCCACCACCCCCTGTACCAGCACCGCCCTCCCAGTAGCTACCCTCCGAGTTGCTCATGTCCGATCACCCAGAAGGGTGGGCGTCTCCTTCGCCACAGACATGTCTGACCCTGCCCCGGTCAGTCCTGCTGCCCTCAATGAGAAGGCTATTGGCCTCCTGAGAACCATCTCTGTAGGGCAGACAACCATCATGAATGTCATCAAGGGGCTGGCATCCAAGATGCAGCAATGCAATGTCTACCTGGAAGGCATTCACTGTGCCATGTTTGGCCTACAGAGATCTTTTCAGGTTCTGGCCACCTCTTTGATGACAGCCAGTGTCCCTGGCTCTTCCGTCACCCCTCCCACCTTCTCTTCCCTATCCAGTGTCCCACTCACTTCACCCATCCCAAGCACACATACAGACAAGCATGCACCCAAGACAAAACACAAGAAACTCAAAGAGGAACACAGGCACCACACGTCCTACCACTGGGAGGCACAAACCCAACATCCAAGTGCACACACCACAACCGCCACTTCCCCCACTGTGTCGCCCACCCCCTCTTCCCTGTCTGTCACCTCACATTGGACACCCACATTCTTTGCAACTTCAGTCACTTGTCTAGCCACCATTCTCACAGTCACAGCTGCTGAAATCCACTCGTGCACCCCCGGCACCACACCCGCACTCACCACGGCAACTGTCACAGACACTTGCTGCACAGTCAGCAGACCTGCAGACACCTGCTCAAAGTCCATCTACACTTGCTACCTTTCTACTCCCACTGTTTCTGCCTCTCCTCCCAGTACACGCAGACGTACCCACATGTCCACGCAACAGCCATCCACCAAACATGAGCAGACGAAGCAAGCACCTGCATCCACTGACAGTACGCCTACACCACATACCTCCACTTCCTTAACCTCCACTCACAAACCTGCCTCCAAAACCCCTCCATCTGCACCTAAGAAGTTTTTCCTTTCCCGTGTCAACCTTTTCAAACCCACCCCATCCCTAAACGCTCCCTTGACCTCACCAAATCCACTCCTTCCTCGTCAGAATCCTCCCCAGTCCTCCCTTCGCAGTCCCGTGCCCCTTCCCCAGGGAGGAAATTAACATGTAGGAGGTATGATTCCACTCACTCTCCCCGGTTCGAGCCCATTCCCACTCCTTCACAGAGAAAGCCCAAAACCCCACCCACTCTGAACTCTAAGCCAGGAAAACCTACTCCCAAGCCTGAGTCCCCACCCTGCCACCACCTACCCCTGCTCCCTGAGGTGCCTGCCTGCCCCTATTGATGCCCCTTCCCTGTGGAGGCCATGGTAGTGGCAGGAGTCAGGCCTTGTAGGCCTAATGGGACTATTTGAGTGGGCTGGCCCATGGCCTTGTCTGTACTTATTTTTCTGCCTCTAGTCTCTGGACCAATATATCTGGCCAACAGACATGTTGATGCAATGTTCTTCCGTAGTCCTGCGTTTTAATGTGGGAGGGTCGTGTACACAGGTATGTGCTTCTTATTTTCTTTCTGTGCATGTGTCAGGTACGTGTCTACCTGTACAGACTGTGTACCTAGTTTGGGGGACGGTGTCCGTTAGGGTGTTGGTGGTGAGGGTGTTTAAGGGTGTCGGTGTGCATGTGTGTGGGCATGGTGGTGTGTGTGAGGGATACGTGTGGCGTGTGGGTGTATAATATCCCTTTCCCTCCCTTATGTGCTAGGTGGCTGTACTCACCATTGTCGGCTTTGTCAGCAGTCACAGTCCTGGAGGAATGTTGCAAGGCTCAGCACTGGGAAGATTTCCAGTTCACGCTCCATGTCGGCGTCGTCTGTGTCCCTACGGTGAGTGTTTCCTTATGTATGGCTCACTTCTGCCAGGCTCTGTGTGGTGGTGGTTCCACCCCGGATATCTTGGCTGTGTGGTGTTTTGTAATACGGTGGTCGGAAGGGCCTTTTTGCTGCCTGAAAATGGCCCCTGCCGTCGCCAGTGGCTCTCCCACTCTGGCGGTAACAGCGGTGAAGTGGCTGGTCTGCTCACATTTTTCACCTGAATCATAATACAGCGGTCCCTGTCGGCGGTTGCATCTCCACGGTCAGCGGGGTGGTCCAGTACTGCCAAACTCATAATGATCACCTTTGTCTTTTAAATTTTATTTGAATTAGTGATCATTCGGGGCCAGCACTTCAAGTATGCTTGATTGTTTCCAAGAGTAGCATGCATTAGTTCCAATAACTTAACACATCTTTTTTAATTTTGGAGGTTACCAAGATCTTTCTTAGCCCTCAATGGAACCCTATTTCTATAGAGTCGCAGATGTATGTGTAAATCTTCATCCTGATGCAATCCTCCAGGATTTAATGTTCAAAGTGATAGTATAACTCTGGATTCCTTTTGTCTTAGGGGGTCATTCTGACCCTGGCGGTAGACTACCGCCAGGGCCAACGACCGCGGGAGCACCGGCAACAGGCTGGCGGTGCTCCCATGGGCATTCTGACCGCGGCGGTACAGCCGCGGTCAGATACGGGAAACCGGCGGTGTCCCGCCAGTTTCCCGCTGCCCAGGGGAATCCTCCATGGCGGCGCTGGGATTCCGACCCCCTTACCGCCAGCCTGGTTCTGGTGGTTTTGACCGCCAGAACCTGGCTGGCGGTAACGGGTGTCGTGGGGCCCCTGGGGGCCCTTGCAGTGCCCATGCTAATGGCATGGGCACTGCAGGGGCCCCCTAACAGGGCCCCACCAAGATTTTCAGTGTCTGCCAAGCAGACACTGAAAATCGCGACAGGTGCAACTGCACCCGTCGCACCCCTTCCACTCCGCCGGCTCCATTCGGAGCCGGCATCCTCATGGAAGGGTGTTTCCTGCTGGGCTGGCGGGCGGCCTTCTGGCTGTTGCCTGCCAGCCCAGTGGGAAACTCAGAATTACCGTGGCGGGACTTTGGTGTGCGGCCTCCGCCGCCCGCCAAAGTCAGAATCACCCCCTAAGTGTTTTTCTCTGTCGCCACCTCTTACTGATTTTTCCACCTGATCTATAGAATAATATTGCAATCTCATCCAGTCACTGTCATGCATCTCTTCCATGTGTTTAGCTACTGCATTACTGTGATCTTTCTAATTTGTGGTCATTATGTGTTCCAAAATTATTTTTTTAGTTACGTAAATGGTACTTCCCACATATTTTAATGAACAAAGACATTCAATTATGTAGATGGTAAATCTACTCTTGCATGTGAGATGTGGCATGATTTTTCTTTTGTGACCATTGGTGGTGTCAAATTCCTGTTTGTTAATTGCTATTTTATAGACTTTGCATTGGTGGCATTTATAAAACCCAGGTTTCTGAAGCCAATGTTTTTTGTTTGCAGTGCAGTGACTACGCACTAATCTTTCCTGTATATTAGGGGCTTGCCTGTATGTTATTGCATGATGATCTCAAATCATGGCATTCAATTTTGTGCCCATTTTTAATAACCCCAATGCTTCTCAAGAATTTTACATACTTCACTGCTTTCCTGTCTATTTGATAGAATGCCCAGGATTTTTCTGTTTTTTTCCAGCAAAAGATGTGTCATGTTTTTGTTTTTTGCTTTCTCAAAAATATATTTTTATTACTTTACTGGGGTACCTCTGGCTTCTGAAGCATTCTACTGAATGGTTTGAATGTTTTAGTTCTTCCTTATCATGAGATGAATTTCTCCTAATTCTTACAAGTTTACCATACAGGATACTCTGCTTTAAACATGGCTGATGGAAACTTTTTCATTGTAGAACTGCATTTGTTGCCATATCCTTTCTATGCTGTGTTGTTTGTATCATTCCATCTTCTATATAAATCTTTATATTCCTGAAATGTCACTTGCGTCTCACTGATTTCATATGTCAATTTCAATTTTGCTGAGCTGTGAGTCAAGATTACAAAATATTCACCAAACTCTTCCTTTGTGCCATCCCTCAGTATAAATAGATCATCAATAGAACTTAACCATATCACTATTTTGGTTACATATCCATCATTCCTGGGTGACCAAGCATGATGGCGTTCTCACCATGCCGTTTTAAGGTTGGCAAAATTTGGAGAAAATGAAAAACCCATGGTGGTTCCTTTAGTTTGTTGGAATATCTGTTTGTTGAACAAAAAGATATTATTTTCTAACCAAAGTTGAATAATTTTTAATAACATGTTTGTGAGATCATAGAATTGTATGTTTCTTTTCATCAGGAAGTATCAACAAGCTTCTAATCCCACTTGATGTTCAATACTGTTGTAAAGCGAGACTATGGGCCTGATTCTGACCCTGGCGGCCGGTGATCGCCAGGGTCACCGGCCACGGGAGCACCGCCGACAGACCGGCGGTGCTCCGAAGGGCATTCTGACCGCGGCGGTTCAGCCGCGGTCAGAATGGGTAAACCGGCGGCACCCGCCGGTTTACCTCTGCCCTTCTGAATCCTCCATGGCGGCGGAGCGCGCTCCGCCGCCATCGGGATTCAGACACCCCCTACCGCCATCCTGTTCATGGCGGGAAACCCGCCATGAACAGGATGGCGGTAGGGGGTGCCGCAGGGGCCCCCGTAAGAGTGCCCCGCAAAGTATTTCAGTGTCTGCTATGCAGACACTGAAATACGCGACGGGTGCCACTGCACCCGTCGCACCTTCCCACTACGCGGCTCAATTCTGAGCCGGCGTCCTCGTGGGAAGGTTGATTTGCCCTGGGCTGGCGGGCGGCCTTTTGGCGGCCGCCCGCCAGCCCAGGGCAAATCTCAGAATCACCGCAGCGGTCTTTCGACCGCGGTGCGGTGTTCTGACGGGGTTACTTTGGCGGGCGGCCTCCGCCGCCCGCCAAAGTAAGAATGACCCCCTATATCCATAGTTATCATTTTGAATGTGTCCTGCCATTGAATGTTATGTAGATGTTGACGCATATCTCCTGTGTGTTTTAAAAAGGACCTTAGGTCCCTTACTAATAGTGGCAGAAAAATATCCACATAATTGAAGTCTGGTTTGAAAAAGGTTCCATTTGCCAAAATTATTGGTCTTCTTGGTAGGTTTTAAAGATGTTTATGTATTTTTGACAAAAAGTAAATTGTGGGAATTTTTGGTTTCCCAAACACCATTTGTTTAATTTCATCTACACTGATCAGGTCTGCTTCCACACTTAACCTAGAAGCTGAAATTCTTTATGTGATTCAATAGGATTGGATTCCAATTTTTATAGCATGTGGTATCCAACAGTTGTTTCCATGCTTCCTTCTCATAATCAGTTGTATATAGAACAACCATGTTACTCCCCTTGTCTGCTGGTTTAATTTCTACTGTCTCATCTGTTTGTAATGCCAAAATGCATTGTGTTTTCTTTTGTTCTTTGATGAAATAAAATTTACCCCGCACACCACCTTGAGTGTGTTTCACGTGATTCTCTTCAGTGATAGGAGAGAAAGGCATATATATATATATATATATATTTTTGTGACTCGTTGTATACTTTGGGATCCAGATATTTGCCCTGGCTGGCTGTTCTTTTTTTGTGATCCTTCATCTACTAGTATCTATATATCAATATACATTCATACCAAACGTTACAGGGATATTACAGCTAGGAAATTGAATACACAAAAACATAGAAATTCACTTGAAAATCAAAGGTTATAGGGACTTTATAGATAGCCGCCGGTTTTTAACATACAAAACCATAGAAATTCACCTGTTATAGTTACAGTTATCTCAAGTAACCATAACTCATGCCCTAAGGTAACTATAAATGGCGCCCCTGCCATGCATGCTTTTTTGTTGAAAATGTTACTGCAAATATTACATTGATATAAACAATGATGCTATCAAAGATGTCATGAATGTTGTAATTTGTGGGGTAATTAGCACTGCATGGCAAGAGCGCATGGTATAGTTACCTTAGGGCATGAGTTATCCCGGGGAGTGGCGGTCTCCGAGCTGGGTTGGCTCATGCAGCCCTCCGCATTCACAATGTCCCCGGGGCTGCTAATTAAAGGGGCTCCCATCTGGTTCGGGGTACTTGAAATGAGGAAGGTCCGGTTTCTGCCCCAGTTGTCTTTCACTCCTTTGAAGATTAGTTTAGTCACCCAGCTCACATTCTGGTCTGGCATCTGCTGCTGCTGTTTTCCTCCAACCACTTAGTTGACCTTTGAGGTCAGAATATGTCACTTAGATCTAGGACATCAAGTATTCCAATTATTCACATGTCATTGTTGTTCTTTTGTGTAATAACGTATTGATTTAACTCATCTCATAAATACAGATTTTTTCATCTCCTTAAAACCATTTTTTGACTCTCAGCACAATGCTAAACATTTGTTCCATTTCAATACAGACATCTTCCATTTACTCAGAGGAGAAGTTTCATAGGACTTCCTTCCATTATTCCTTCTTGTCACTTTTATAAAACTTTGTATTTTTTCAATTTTTATTTTATTGCTTTCAAATGTAATTTTTTCTGTTACTTTTATTTATTTATTTAAATATTTGTAATATATGCTTTTAATGTATATTTTACCTTTATTAGTTACTGTTAAAAATACTAATAAATTGTTTACATTTTTAAATATTTTAATATGCTATATATATATATATATTCATATACATGCATACACATACACACACTCAAATATGAACATAATTATATATATATATATATAATGAATCTTCACAAAATGTTCCCAAAAACGTGCTCTCTAGTGTAGTGGACTTCAAAGGGTAAGCCCCCCCAAGGTGGGCCTCAGGTGATTCTCCTGAGGGGTGGGGGGGGTATGGCGCCAGGGTCTGGCCAAAACAAGCATTATGCTAATAACAGGGCTTTTTTATGCTGACCAAAATGAGCATCAGTAACTGGCCATCACTAACATGTTTTGTCATTTGTATTGAAGTCGTGGGTATGTGTCAAAAGGGAAGAGACTCCAAATACGTTTCAAACCCTCCCACCTCCATTTCTAATAATCACATTGTGGATACTTTTACATGGTAGTAAGGCTTGCAGACCAGAATAGTATGTTTAGCATCATGTATTTGATTGCATTTTTAAAACAGTAACAGAGCTACCATGCAATGTTTAAATAAGTGGTAGACATATTTAAGCAATGCCAATTTAATACAATAAGTGTGAAAATTCGGGGGGGGGGTGATGATTGTTTTTCTCTTGGTGGGCGCAGCATTAAAAAGTTTGAAGTCCACTGCTCTAGGGTCATGTTGTACATGGTAAGTCTTGTGGTGGTCCATCAAGAGGGGCTGAGAAAAAGGGGGGGGGGGTCAAAATAAATGTGTTTCCTATGTTAATTCCCATAGACACTTTAGACACACCTGCAGCCTGAACCGCCGGATGGGATTACACAAAATTTAGCAAGAAAGGTAGTTTTTGGTTCACATATGAACCTTTTTTTATTTTGTGCAAATCTGTTCAGTATATTTCACAAATACTGCAGATCTCGTGCAGAGGTCTGATTGGCTGTCAACACTTCAACCAGGAAGTGTTGGCAGACATTTTGAGGCTTGGCTTCAGCCAACTGAAAACAAAAACAAAAAAAGAAAAGGGGCAGGATTCTGTTACCCTAACCTCCTATCCTTGATCCAGAGTTGCCCAGGACGCCCCATGACTAAAAAGCATGTTCTTTATTCATGGCGTTATTATTCACCAATTTCAATGGGTGCCTAGTGCCAATGCAGGCACCCTTGCACAATGGTGCAAAGGTGCCTGCATTGCACGCATGATTGCTTATGTGCAGGAAGAGACACCTTCCTGCACATAAACAGTCATTAATGGCATTTTACTTTTGTGCTGCAGAATGTTGTTTAAAATGTAGCCCGGGGGGGGTGGTGGTCTCTGGGGCATGGGGGGTCTGTGTATTACCCCATATATTTTGTATGTTGTCCTGGGGAGGTGGTGGCCTCTGAGGGGACCTTGTGGTCTTGTGGCAGGGGATGTCTCACAGCTCTCCACATAATTTTAAAAATGTTGCCCTGGTGATGTGGTGGTTCTTGGGGCATAGGGAGGGTTTGTACAGCCCCCCATATTTTTTTTATGTGGTTCCAGGGAGGTTATGGTCTCCGAGACCCAGGGGTGTCCACGTGGCTCCCCATATATATTATTTTATGTTTTCTAACGGAGGTCACGTTCCCTGGTACCCCTAAGCTTTTTTATTATGTAGCTCTGGGGAGGTGGTGGTCCCAAGGGTCCAGGGTAGTCTGTGCAGCCCACCCCATTGTTTTTATTATGTAGGCCCAGGGAGGTGGTTGTCCCTGACTCCCAGCGGGGACCATGCACCCCCCCCCATATGTATACACAGTGTTGCCTCCTTTAAGCTCCGAACCCCTTTGGCCATGTGTGGTATTGTTTGAAATCTTAAAAAGGGTTGACTACAGGGTCTGGCCTCAGGTCAGGCCCTGTGGCCAACCTCCACCATGCGCAGCCAAATGTTGTATGTGGCACAGGGCTGGTGTGGTAATGGGGAGTTGGCCACAGGCCATGGCAGCCTAGGCCATGCAGACAACCTCCACCCTACATGGCCTAAGGTCGTGAGTGGCGAGGGGGTGAGGTATAAGGGGATTAGCCTCAGGGACAAAGGCATGTGCCACAGTGGTTGGATTAACATACAGTAACTAAAATTACCTTATGTGAAAACAGAGAAATTCTCAGAAAAAAACAAAGGATTCAGGGATGTTATAGTTAGGCTCACATTTTAATATACAGAACTATAGAAATTCACTATAACCTATGCCCTAAGTAACTATAACTTGCCATGCACTGCTAAGTACCCCAGATATTACAACACTCATGACTCTTTTATAACATCATTAATATCACTGAAACATTTGTTGTAAAATTATTCATAAAAAACTGTGCATGGTAGGGCCACGAGCTCTAGTTACCTTAGGGCCCGAGTTATATTTACTTGAAATACCTCTAACAATAACAGATTAATTTCTACGCTTTGTATGTTTAAAATGTGTGCCTAGCTATAATGTCCCTGTAACCTTTGTTTTTTTAAAGTGATATATATATATACAATTATACATTTATTTATAAGCATTTTAAAATTGGTTATTAAACAATGGAATTTATGTAATATTTTTACTATTTCAATATTTTAAATATATGACTTATAATTAGGGGAGGGCAGAATTCGTGGAGTTCTCCACTCGGAATTTCACTGAATGAAAAGAACTGTGTGAACTCCGCCTAACTCCATGTGACTGGGGCTGAGTTATTCAAGCCACCTGTTCACGCTGATTTTTGCAAGTAGCGAACTCTGTGTTGCAAAGCGAGCACGACGGCACCATGTGGTTGCCTGCGCGTGTTGCCATCTTGTTTTTTCCATTCTGTGCATGGTGCTAAGCCTACTTTTCAATCCCTACTATATCTTAGCCATCCTTATGTTATCCAACTTATTCTCTCCTCTTTTACATTTATTTCCTTAGTGTATTGTGTTGGTATATTTTACAATTTTGGGTCTTTTACAAATTTCTCTGACTTTTTTGTCCCTTTATTAGTTTTCCCTAACTTCCTCCAACTTCTTAATTTCTCCCTCTCCATTCCTTCTCTTGCTTCTGGCTTTTTTTAATATTCCACCCAGTGGTGTGGCAGAACGTGGGAGATGAGGTGGTGCCAGTGCAGTCCACAGCACACCTTGTGGACACCAGCCCCGCCAGAGGATCTATACTTGTACCATTTGTAGCGAGGAGGAGGTGGGTGCACTTGTTGTGTGCATTGCAACCTCTCCTCCATCCTAGCAGCAGGTCAGGGGTTGGGTACAGCCTGTGGGAGAGTTGGCTGCTGGTGGGGAGAGAGCACCAATGCGTCTGCCGATGTACTGGGGTTTGACACACTCAGCAGCAGCTGTTGCACCAATCGATCGATATCCTGGACTGGAAGAGGGACTCACTCGACCTGCTGGGCACCCTGGTTGCGGGGCTTGGTGAGCACTAGGAATTAACTATTACTAATTTTGGTGTGTCCTATCCTATAATACTATTTTTTTCAAATAGCATGCTGTGAATATTTTGTGATCCAATTTGTGTACGCCAGGTGCTCAGTGCTTCATAGTTCTCCTCATTGTTGTAGTCAGTCGCTTGGGCTGATTATTTAAGAAGTCATGCTGACTCCTCCATCCTCCTGTCACTAAGATAGTGGTATTACTGTGATAGCTTCAGTAATATCATTGAGTTAGCATTCTCTGTGTCTATCTTTTTACGTAGCTCATACAGTGACAAGCAATCTTCCAGTGATGTGTAGTATGCATCTATACATTGAAAAGGAAAAATGACTGAGCTGACCCATCAAAGGGGGTTGCGATTTGAGAAGCAAAGATCATCTGTTGCAATGCATTAGTATTTCCAAATGTAGTTTAGAAAATTTGGGATAGGGTTTAGGTAAGGTTTCAGAAGTTAGGAATAAATTAGGAATAGGTCTAATTAAAAATACTGGCAATCGGATTTAGAAAGGTACAATATCAATATGTTACTGTGTTTGCCTGTCAAAATATTATTTAGGAGGTGAACTGTATAACTAATCTATTTTTGTTATCCTCTTTATTTCTTACATCAGCACACAAGGGCAAGAAAAGGGCATTACAAGGTCAGGCCGAAGAGGGTGCCACGACCAGTGCCACAGCTGGTGAAATTCCCCCACTCCCCTTAAATTAATTTTTCCTCCTTTCTCTTATACTGTGACCTTTTTCCAAATGTACTTCATTCTATTTATTGTTTATTCTTTTTATTCCTCCCTGCATTATCATTTTTTCTATATTTCTTGTTTCTGTAGCTGATTTCCTCCTGTGTTTGTACTAATCTGTAGCTTAAGCTTTCTTCTGCTCGGGTATGCTATCCTTTTTCCCTATCTTTATACCCTGTGGACTGGTACTGTAAGACTAAGACACTAGGGCCCTGATTTATACTTTTTTTGCGCTGCATTACCATCATTTATTGACGAGGAAGCGGCTCAAACTTACAAAGTACAATTGGATTTTGTAATTTTGTGCCGCTTTTGCATCAAAAATGATGGTTATGCGGTGCAAAAAAAGTATAAATCAGGGCTTAGATTAGGTAGTTTACTGTGCAGATTGCAAACATTGCAGATCCAAGCAAGCTCTTCTGCACTTTTTTTTATAGGGCATTCTATTCCTTGCTCATCCTCAAATGACAAGATAATAGCCATGGTTATGGTGACACCCCACCAATGCTGTGGGGTATGCATTATTATTTAATGTCTCAGCAGTTTCAATGAAAGTGCATCATGGCAGAAAACTAGCATGAGGATGGTCCCATTGCATTTGCCAACCTAAACCAGGTGTCTTTCTTTGACAAATTTAATCAACCCCTTTCTTGCACTTCAAATGACTCACAGTCATCATCATATCTCTGCCCCTCTATTATGACTGGCTTGACTACTGACTTTTCTAACATTGTCAACCAGCAAAATGCCCAAAATGATAGGATGGGAGAGTAGATACTGCAAACTGAACTGTAGACATGTGTTGTGGTTGTATTTTTTTAAATGGGCCAGCATAAGTGTGTCAGATGACACAGCAGCACCTGAAGGAGGAGTCTGTGGTGGCAACAACAGGAGATTCTAAGCTGCATTGCTCAGTTATTGACAATTACTAGCATACCCACTGTCTTTTCTAAGTAAGGCAGACCCCACCCATCGTCATCCATGACCTAGCTGCCCATGGCAGTTCGCGAGTTGTGACCCATTAGCCATGACCCCACACAACTGCAGAATGGTTCAATCCGTCACAGCAGTAATGGCTGTGCAATGTGCATCCACTTCTGTTAATGTAGCATTTACCTATCCTTCAATGGATTGTAAACCATAATAAAAACATGGTGTCTTTCTCTTCCCTGACAGTGCCCGCTCAGTCACCCCTTAGTATCGAACTCCTCTTTTGTTCCTAAGTTCTGTCCACATTGAAAAAATAACATGTTACGACCTGGACAAGTGGTTCAAATGGCTCAATAACGGATTTATGGCTGTTCAGATTTGACATTCATCAACTTTCAGATCCAACTACAGGGACTGACTAAGCCTAAGCTACCTCATCAATGAACCACCCGCCCCTCCCCCACTATTCTATAGCCAAACCTCTACCTTACCTAACCAGCCTTTTCCCAGTACCTTACTTTTTTGCAGCAGACTAAGGGCCTGATTTAGAGTTTGGGGGATGGGGTTACTCCATCACAAAGTGACGGATAGCCCATCTGCTTTTATTATGAATCGGAGTATGGTGGATGGGATATCTGTCATGCCTGTGATGGAGGAACCCCTCCAACAAACTCTAAATCAATTCCTAATTGGGTTTCCTTCCCTTACTGCCAAGCAAATGATTTTGATAAAAAAAAAAAAAATGTTTGAGGGTGAGGCCAGGAAGTACAGTGAGACAGAGTGTCTGTGATTTTTTGTTTTGTGAATAGGATACACTCTGACAAACATACCCAATGACATCTATTTATCCTGTTCCTCTCCCTCTACTGCAGTGCACCATTTATCCTAGTGTTGGCAGACAGGATATCTATTATCCACATGTACATGATCTGCGTGATATATCAATCCGCATCTGCCTCTTTGAAGTCAAGGTAGAATTGAAAGGCATTTGGAGAAGAGCAGCGCATTGGAATCAAAGATATTTTTTGTTCATGACACCTACCCAAATTACAGACTGTAAATGTCTACGCATTAGGCTAGCTGGCACTCTTACAGTCATTTAACATAGCAAGAATGGAATACTTGTACTCTATTGTGGATAATGTCTTATTTATTATGTAGAGTTATTTTTTTTCCACACAGTGTCTGTGCAGTTTAACTTTTTTAGGAAATCCTTTACCAGAATAAAAATCACTCTTTTTTAAATCTTATGCTGCCTCATTTCTGCCAGTCAGTGGATTTATGTGAGGCACAAGTTGTTCAAATCATGTTTTTCCCTGTGACTGACTTTCCTAATCGCATCAAAAGTTCCAATTACCCTAGGGAACCAGCAATGTACTTATACCATGCCACTATGCAATTTTAAAAAACACAAGTGTTTGCACAGAGCAATCTTTACAATTTGTCTTTTTTCTTTTTTTTTTCTTGATAGCTACTCCTTCTGGCCCACCAGATCCTGGCCCAGCTCCAATGGCAGAGGCCTGGGGCCACCAGAGCACAGAGTGGCTGGTGGATGGGAAGGGCCCGGCACATGCCCCTTCTCCTGGGTCCAGTTCGTCCAGCCAAGCACCTCCACCTCCAGCCTCCAGGCCAAGCCCATCATTGTACTGCCCCCCCTTTCAGACCGGCTTCACGATCCCCGCATGCTGCGTTAGCTGGCACATTTTGGCCATAGAATGGCACACCTTGAGGCCAGATTCAACACTTGGAGACCTTCAGAGATCTTGCCCTCCATTAGCCCTTTAAAATGTATTTTTTGGTGGGAGGGAGTTGTTGTGGGTGGAGAGGATGGGCATTTGGGATGGGCAATTTAATTCCTTCCGGACAATTTGGATATGGGCATTCATATATTTGTTTTAGACATTGTTTGGGGATCGTGAAAGATGTGGAAGATCGGAGGGCCTGTTGTTGGTGGAGACGGTGGGTTTTATATTTTATTATTTATATGCTAACAAAGGGAAAATCTTTATAATTAATTTCATGTCTGAATTATTTTTGTGTTTAACTTTAACCTTGCACTGATGCCTTTTCATGCAGACTGTCTTTTTTAAACTATTTCTCTAAGTGTATACCAGTTATGAAGGTACCCTGCAATTCACTGTACTGCCTACAGAAACATAGATAAACAAGTACTTATCTTATTCTCATCTGCAGTAGAAAATCGTTATGTACTAAGTACTCTAGTTCACTTTATCCCATAGTACTTTTACCTGAATAGATCAACTGATGACTGGCAGCTTCTCCCTCTGTCAATCTTCCAACATCTCATTGGAGGGTATCCCAAGGTGCCTTCTTTATGGTAGTGGTAGTGTGCAGATAAGGCATCACGAGATTCCACTACCACCTAGATGTATTTCAGGATTAATCGAAAGAATCACAGGCAACTAAGTTGAAAGAAAAACCAAGACTTAGGTGGTCATTCCGACCCTGGCGGTTTCAAACCGCCAGGGCCGGGGACCACGGAAGCACCGCCAACAGGCTGGCGGTGCTTCCAGGGCTATTCTGACCACCGCGGTCAGAAAAGGGGAACCAGCGGTTTCCCGCCGGTTTTCCCCTGGCCCAGGGAATCATCCATGGCGGCGCTGCTTGCAGCGCCGCCATGGGGATTCCGACCCCCTTCCCGCCACCCTGTTTCTGGCGGTTTTCACCGCCAGAACCAGGATGGTGGGAACGGGTGTCGTGGGGCCCCTGGGGGCCCTTGCACTGCCCATGCCACTGGCATGGGCAGGGGCCCCCTAACAGGGCCCCACAAAGATTTTCACTGTCTGCTTAGCAGACAGTGAAAATCGCGACGGGTGCCACTGCACCCGTCGCACCCCTGCAACTCCGCCGGCTCCATTCGGAGCCGGCTTCATTGTTGCAGGGGCTTTCCCGCTGGGCCGGCGGGCGCTCTTTTGAAGGGCGCCCGCCGGCCCAGCGGCAAAGTTGAAATGGCCACCGCGGTCTTATGACCTCGGTGAGGTCATTCGGCGGTGACGGCATGGCGGGCGGCGACCGCCGCGGTCAGAATGACCGCCTTAGTAGCTTATAACTATACATTTATACGATAGCTTTAGAGAAGCTGAGTATAGACTACTACCACCATCAAACATCAAAGATTATCACATGTTATTACAGAAGCTATCAACAGTAAATTATTTTGAGCAATGGTGAGCATGGAATTTGAAAACCAAACAAATTCTCAAGTCAGGAAAAATGTACTCACAGTCTGTACTCTGTAGCCAACAAGTTTAAGCATTTTATGTGCACATAACCTATGCCTGAATGATGATGTTGAGGAATGACGTACTTTCTTATAAATGGAGCTGGTGTGGGCTATTCCTCAGGTTATAGAAGATGCCACAGTGCGTTGGTATCACACTTAACCACATCAGCCTCTGCAAGTGTGTAATTTTTTTGGTGTAAATTAAGACACACCTCCAAACAAATTAATACATCCCTGGGTAAGAGGGTTAGGGGTTTGATGAATGAATGGGTAAGGTAATTTGGGGAAAAGTGTGACAAGGACAAACACAACACAATAACAATACTCATCAGGGTGATGAGCTGCACATCATCATCATTAATCTGTTGTGGAAGGAAATTAAGGAATGAGTGTAACACAGTTCAGTTAAATACAGAAAAGAAAGTCTTGCACAACCAGCTTGATGCAGTCCGCCAAACACAGGACCCTGAAATAGCCACTATATGCCATGGCCTTAGATTTGTTACTGCCATTGCTGTTAAATTTGTCCAAGATGTTTGTAGCTGCATGTGATTTCTCCATGGCAAACATGGCTACTGTTGCATGATAGGGAAGGCTCTCAAAACTTTCTTCAGGATAAGACCTGTAGGTAGCTTTTGCTTTACCCCCGCAAAAGAGTTGGAGTGTGCAGATTCTGGTGGACAGGACTGCTTTGCATGATGTTGTCACCCTCTTCTTCCTCATCATCACCTCCCACAGTGTTTGAACTTGTACCTGATGTTTCCCAGCTCTCCTCACCTTCATCACTACAACCAAATTCATTACGTTTTTTTAAGGTGCTCCTCCCACCGGATTGCATAGTGTTTTTTCATATGGGTTGTTTGACATCAAGTACCATAATGTGAACCAGTCTTACCTCAATGAACACTTGAGTGGCAAACAGAGCAAATTGCAATGTTCTCCTCCTGTTTCCTAAACATCCCAAACTGTGGAGGAGTATTTACTTAGTGGGCAACTGCCAATGCCTTAATAAGAACAGGTGGTAGGTGAGTGTGTCGTTGATTGCCTCTCTGCAGTGCTTACTTTTACTGAGGTAGCTGCTGGTGCAGGTCTCAGCTGTGAGCTTACAAATATGGGAGCAAGCGCAGTGCTACCTGTTCCACATCCCTCTGAGCAGGTTGAATAGTAATGTCTGACTCCTCTGCACCAGTTTGCCACAGTGACTCAATTGTTGTCATTATCCTCCTCATGATCCCCTTCCATAACTCTAAGGCTTTTAGGAACTTTTATTTTCCTTTGCCTCTCCTGGCATATCCCAAACACCACCGGGGTCCACTCCATGTCTTTATCATCATCATCAGAAAAGGTGCTTGGAGAAGATGGTGAAGTACTACCCTTCCTTTTCCTTGCTGGAGATCTGGGAGCCAATGATTCTAAAAGAGGAGGTTCCTGCTTTACCAGAATGTCGACTTCCTGTTCTGCTCCAAATTCAGGTAAATCTAGTACTTTTGGCTGGGCATCCCCGTCCACTTTACGCTGTTTACTGAAATGATTTGGTACTACTTTGTGTAAGGGACAAATCCAATTCCATTGCCATGACTGCAGTGGCTGCCTCACTGACAGAATAGTCCTTGCCATTGGTTGAGGTGGCGCTGTTGATGAGGGAGTGGTGCTTCCAGGTTCCTCCAAAGATTCCGGTGCTGCAGTCACACATCTCCCAAAAAAGTGCTGGGTTAGTACACCACTGGCGGAAAGCTGCTTCTTCTCACTAACCACTTTCTTAGAGGCAACTTGCTTTGGGGGCATCTTAAAGCTCTTAGTTGGCAGTGGCATTACAAATCAGAAGAGACTGAAGGACTGACATCATTGTACAGGCCTGCAGTTGATGTCTCTACTTCTCCTGTGCACCTAAAAGCAAAAAAGCAAGAAAAACATTTAGTGAAATGTGGCATTGTTGCAGCTTTGATTAGTACAGACAAAGGCAATATTAGTGTGGGTGTTTCCCGTGGTTGGTTACTTAGGTATAATAAATCAACCAATGTAATGTCACACTACACCTCCATACCATAAAATGTAACTGCCATTCATGATAACACAACAAACAGATATAGCACTTTGGTGTAAGTACAACTATTCTAAAGGAGACATCTGTGGCAGCCAGGGAAGTGCATGGGTAAATGGAATAATCTAAAAAAAATTAAGGTTAGTGTGTGCCTACAGCAAGCAATGTGGTCATGGGGAAAATGAAAGAAATGATCATTAAAAAGATGTGCACTGCAGCCAAGGTGTCCAGGTGGAAATGGAATTGTAGATAAAAAAAAACGGAATGCTGCCACGAAGCTGTGCACCTATGGTGAATAGATGAATGAACGGTGTAAGGCAAAATGCAAAAGAAATTAAAGAAAATAAAAATAAAAACAAATTAAACATCTGAAATAAAAATGAAAATAAATTAAAATAAAAAAAACTGCAAATTGAAAATTAAAATAAAAAAATGCTAAATAATGTTTGCATGGAAGAATGTGAAGAAAACTATACTGATGCAAGAGGGTGCAAAATAAAAAATTCACAAAAATGCACATTATATAAGCACTGTTCATCAAAATCATATTCACAGAGTACATATACTACAATGATTCTCAAGCTTTTTATTAAACTGATATCATATCCATCCATGCAAGCCTATGGCCAAGACACACTGGCGCGATGGACAAAATGGCCATCAGCCACATGGTCAAACGACAACAGAGAGCAAGGAGACATGGGGAACAAAGAAAACATGCAAGCCTATGGCAAAGGCACACAGACTGGATGCACAAAATGGCCGCTAGCCACATGGTCAAACAACAACAGTGAGCAAGGAGGCATGGGACAGAAAGAACACATGCAAGCCCATGGCAAAGGCACACTGGCTGGATGCAAAAAATGGCTGTCAATCACATGGTCAAACAACAACAGCAATCAAAGAGGCATGGGAAACAAAGAACACATGTAAGCCTATGGCAAAGGCACACTGGCTGGATGCTGAAAATGTCTGCCAGTCACATTGAGAAAGGAGCCATGGGAAACAAGGGACACATGCAAGCCTGTGGCAAATGCACACTGTTTGAATGTACAAAATGGCTGCCAGCCATATGGTCAAAGAACAACAGTGAGCAAGGCGACATGTGAACAAATAACACATGTAAGCCTGTAGCAAAGACACACTGGCTGGATGCACCAAATGGCTGCCAGCCACATGGTCAAACAACAATAGTGAGCAAGGAGATATGGGGAACAAAGAGCACATGCAAGCTTATGGACACATACTATAAAAAAATGGCCCCTGGCCATATGGCATGGAGAACAAAGACAAATGGTGGTCGATGACATACAGACACTGGCCAGAAAAAGTAGGCATGGTGGTAACACTGAAAAAAATACTACCATTATTGCAGCAATGCAAAACACTAAAATAAACTGAGCTCAAACATTTTACAACAACACACATCCTCCTATGGCATCAAATAATACTCCACATATATACTTCTTGCAGACAAAAATGAAATGCAAACAATAGCCTACCTTTCCATTTAAATCCAATGCCATCCCTGCCCTAAATTAAGTTTTAAAAACATATTCCACAGAAACATTTCTTTCATGCACTGATAACTACCACAAGTACTGGGTTTACTGGCTAGATGGCTCATTGGGAGTCTGGGCCATATAGTAAAATAAATAAATATATTGCAAATGTAACAAACATGAAGAAAGGGTATTGAACTGTGTACATTTAGCCTTTACTAAAGATGACAAATGAAATGCAAAAAAATAACTAGTCCCATACTTAAACTACAGGCCACCCACCACTGTGAAACTTAAAAATCAAATGAAAGTACAAAGGAATACAGGTTCATGCCCTATCAAACAAACAACACACTTACACAATAGTTTTTGAACTCACTTGTGTGATATCACAGAAATAAAAGGGCTGCCTTAGCATCATTTTTTTAATGCTACGGCAGCACTAGGGTGGCCTTTTCCCACTGTATGCATTGCGCCACTTTGTAACCCTTTGCTCCAATGTATGCAAAGGGGGCATCCCGGCACACGGAGGGCCGCAAAAATGGTGCAATGACATCTACAAGATGTCATTGCACCATTTTGTAGTCATTTTTAACACCTGCTTAAAGCAGGCATTAAAAGGGTGCACTGATTGAAATCAATGGGCCTCCTTGCACTTTGTTCCACCAGTGTCAACATTTTTGAAGCTAGTGCAGCAAAGCGCCACAAAAGCATCAAAAATGTTGATGCTATTATTCCTAATACCATTATGGTGTGTCATATCATAACTACAGTGCACACATTGTGGTGTTAGGAGGGATCAGGGGCTGCAAGAAAAGTGGCACTGCATTGAATGCAGTGCCACTTTCCTTAAATTCAGCACAAAGTCCTTAAATCCAAAGGTATATATCCAGCAGGCAGACAGAGAGAATGATCAGTCTACCTTGAACTCAAAGTGAAAAGTGACCAAGCCAAAGCACTGGGAGGAGCCTGCTGGAAAGGAACAGAAAGTTGGAGTGTCTTGGCAATCCTTCCAGTTGGAAAAAAAGTTTTTAAAAAGTCTTCTCACAGTAAAAAACAACTTGAATGGTCCGTTGAAGAAATGTATTTTTGAGTAGATTTAGCTGCTTCACGAGTAAAAAACCTACTCAATTTGCATTGGCAAGTGGCAGTCTATTGGCATCATCACAGCCAGAAGCCATGCGAGCAGGCACAAAATCTTGTGCGTTCTCGCTTGCGGCATGAGAATATCATGGCAAAATCATATATTGCATGTGCAAATAGAAAAACCCAGCTTTGTGCCAGATGGCAAAACTCGGGAACTTTGCTCTACTCCACATAGCGCAGAGTACCCCAAATTCTGAAAACTCCATGAGGGGAGCAGAGTTTTCTGCTCAGGCCTACTTATAATGGGATATGTAATAATAAAGTATAATCTTACATTTTGTTGCTGATATTCTGTTTCATGATATTCATGACACACTATTTTGTAATTTACATGGAAAGTTTGCAAACTATATTTTTGTAGGCAATATTTTTGACATTCTGTCATACAACTCATGGCACATTAGTCAAGAGCCAGTCTAAGATAGGATTGTGTTGTTTCCGCTGTTGTTTATTCTTGTTCAGTCATATTTAGGAGAGCCAGTCAGGACAGAAAGACATATTGTAACACATTTGTTCTATTATTTGTTTGTAACATTCTTCAATCCTACAATTTGCGTTTCCCATGGCTAAGAAAGGCGACACAAGGAAACTCAAGCAACCATGTGGTAGATTTGCAAACCATGAAGGTTTATAAGCAGATTAGCAAAGTTGCAATTTTAAAACATTTAAGGTTACCAAAAGTCAGTGGTCAGTACACAAATATGGCAGTTACATAATTCAAATCGATTCAAAACTAGGAAATAAGAAATAACATTTAACAGCATCTTGGCAATGGCCCTCTTCCCAGCTATCATACAATGGAAAGTTCTGCTGCTTGACCTTTAAGTGATACCTCATAGTAGGAAGATTCATTACAGTGGGCGTGTTC
Source organism: Pleurodeles waltl (assembly GCF_031143425.1). Lineage (NCBI taxonomy): Eukaryota > Metazoa > Chordata > Amphibia > Caudata > Salamandridae > Pleurodeles > Pleurodeles waltl. The sequence continues at coordinate 271,739,272 of NC_090446.1, forward strand.
CCAGCACAGGCGCAGTAATTTATTATTCAACTCTTCATTGAACCAAACAAATAAACATTCCCATAAAAACTTTAAACAAGAGAATACGTTTCATTAAAAGTTGGCAGTTAAGGCGTGGCTCCTGAAATGAGAGATAAAAAAGGGCCTAACAGCAAAAAATAACACTTCATGTTAATGTAAATCATTTAAACTGAGGCCTACATTAACAATGGTCAACTTCAATCATGCAATTCACACTTTATATATAAATGTATGCAATGAATATTAATGTAAACATTATGCAAAACACAAAATAGTGACAAGGCATCACCATGTGAATTTTAAATCACTTAGTGATAGTGCTAATATCCTGATCATTCCATATGAGAAATGGGTATTGAGTTGTTATATGGATGTCTTAAAACTGACTGGCATCTTGGCATCAGCAAATGGTTGGGGATCACCCTTGCTGCCTTGCAATGGGGAACAGACCCATCTCTATTACTCCTGCTCCTTAAGTGTCGACCATCTTTGGCCCACAGTGTACAGAAACCAGCTTCTTCATCCCAAAACTGAGAAGCAACTGGCTGCCTTCAATGAAACATGAATGAAATATTCCAAAAGCCTCAACTACTAGCTAGAAAACTTAAAAGTGGGTAGAGCACTTATGACAGCTTCCTCTCTGGTCACAACTTTATTATGATAAGGACATATAACCATAGCGCAAAACCCTAGTGTAGAGGACTAAATAAACAATGTGTCATCTGATGTTCCACATGGGGTCCCTGCTTTAAGGGAGCTTCTTCAGTTCTGTCATATTAACTTATCAGTAGTTTAATGCATACTCTTTTGCAGTTCTTCCTTTTCATTCCTGAATGGATTCAAAGTGGACAGATATCTAGAATAATCCTTTACAATATCTTCTGAATTCACCAACCATTGGTCAGCATGGAAGACAACAACAGACCGAGCTCAATAAAGAGGATCTTGCCTTCTATCATGACGTGTAGTTTCACTGGGAAAAGAAGTGCTGAGAAAAGAGCCATGATGTTGAACAGCTAATGTGTAGTGTCTGACTAATCCTGCTTCCTCTTGGAATTATGTTCTGGTCTTGGCAGGGAAGCATTCTTGTCAAAACTGTCCTCGGAGCAGAGTCATGTGATGGTAACCTGACAGGTACACTATGAGCTCATTCGATTGTGTAAAATGTGGATAGAACCTTTGACCACAATATGAAATATCCAATGTACTGTATCATATTCAACCCCTCAGCCCATTTAGAGCGACTCACAATATATTAAGAAAAGTGTCTCTGCATCCAATTCGGCACCACTTTTCTTGCACCCCTTAGCACCCCCTAATGCTACCATGTATGCACTGTATTTAAGATACGGTGCACCATGGCAATAGTTAGGGAACTAGCGTCAACATTTTTTATGCTAGTTTGGCACTTTGAAGGATTAGATAAAAAATGTTGACTCTAATCCTACAAAGCACATTGTGGTCCATTATAAAAAATGGCGTGCCTCATTTTAATGCCTGCTCTGTGCAGGCGTTACAAATGCAGCAAAAAATGGCGCAATGAAATCTTTTCGATTTCTTTGCACCATTTTTCCAGCCCTCCTATTGGGGGAATGCCCCTCTTTCATACATTATGCCTGTCGCAGGCACAATGTGGGACAAGTGATTACAAAGTGGCACAATGCATGCATTGCACCACTTTGTAAATCTGGCGTGGCAATTTTGGCCTCGTTGGGCCATATTAGCATAAAATAAATTACACTAATGTGGTGCAAGAAGGCGCTGGGCCCTCTTAAATCTGGGCCTTAGTGTTACATCAAGATCAGCCTTTGGAGTCCTCCACTCTGTACTTCAATAAGAGCAGTCATTCTCTAAAAACCTGAACTTGCTTCTTCAAAACTTCTGTAGTATGTTGCATGTAGTGAGAGTGCACATTCAGTTTGTGTTGCATGCTCTTAAAGTTTTTTCTGATCTTCTCTCATGTGACCCATATCTTTGATTTTCAGGTCAGGGGCCTCTCTGGGGGGTGGAGATCTTCTCCAGCATGATCAGGGACACGTTCCTATCCCATCTTTCAATCTCACTCTATGCATTGAGTATGGTTCCAGATCAAATCCTAGTTTCTCTGGAGGATTTTCAGCCTTCTGTGAATTGACTGAGTTATCTTTAGACTTACGCATGTTCCCTAAATGGTCCTCCAAAGGTCAGGACTTCCAAGATGCAACAGTCATAAGCACATCTGCTTGCTTTCCATAATGCTGGCAATATTAACCTGCCCTTCTTTGTTCCAACTTCACAGTCAGTGTATGGCTGTAGACTCCAATGTAGTCTACAGCACTTTCTGTAATGTGTGGCATGGCAGAAGAAAGTGCTGGCCACTTCCCACAATGTTCATCACCCTTGCAAGGTGGCCCCTTTGCTTCTCCCTCGGCTTGCTCTGTCCTGTAGAGTCCTACGCTGTCACAAGGGCTGCAGATCAGGACTGTTCCATGTGTCCTCTGCATGTGCATTGGCTCCATGTGAACTACACGTAACATCAGTCCACCATGGGAGCCCACTCAGTTCAGTGTGTTAGTGCAAGCACCAAAAAGCACAGGACATGGAAATGCTCAGCAGCACCTTAGTTCAATCAAGTAACACAACTACATGTATGAGACGTTATCATGTTGAAAGAGTATCCCTACATGCATTTCATAATCTTGGTTGGAGTTGTCAGTGCATAGTCATAGATTCAATTTCAATTCAATTCTCTTTATTCTGTCAAAATTTAGATCATTAGAGTACAATCAACCATACATAAGTACATAAAAAAGGAAAAATAAGAACAAATAATTAAACAGCTCTTAATAAATACTAAAAACAGGAACAACCTTTGGTTTCTTCATAGTCTAAGAGAAATAAATAACAGGAAACCTCCTTGCCCACTTAAAAACCGATTGTCAGCATGTTTCAGCAACTCCTGCTAGAAAATATTGGATTCCCATTCACAGCTATTTGAAATGAGATGTGCTTTTAACTGTTAATACATGTATAAATGCATAGAATCAAGACTTCAGTATAAAAATAATTTCGAGACTACTAATATAAGGTTCTGTATACCATTAGCCTAATAAGGAAAAACACATTTTGTAGCCAAAACTACTCTTATTAAAATAATTCAGATACTAACAGTCAAAAGTGCAATGTACTAGCATACGGTAAATAGATTTATGAATAGATGCAATATCTCAGCTGTAAGTCATAAAGACTGTTTTGATCGTAACAATCTAAAGTGCAGTGTGCTATAATACAGTAAATAGATTGACAGATACGTGCTTTATCTCAGCCATTGACCATGAAAACTAAAAATAGTAAAAACAAATGCTGTTGTTATCATAATATTGTCACTATAAGTTATAATAAGATTTAATGAGAAAATGTCATCTCTAAACCCATTAAACAGAAACCGGAGAAAGGGGATAAACCATCCAAAAATCATAACCATCTAATGTTCCCCGCTATACCTGCTATAAAGCTCAACATTGGAAGTTTAACACTGAGAGTGGCCCTATAACGAATAGACCAAGCTGCTGTCAAACATTTTGTGACCGTGCTTACAACCAATGTAGACAAGTCATATTTACAAATTCTATAGGCGTTAGCTCGGTCATATAATAGCAAAGATTTACACAATGGAATAATCCATTTCCCCCTAGGACTCTTATATAGGGGCCAAAAAAACAGGATATCGGCCATATGTCCCCACAAACAGATATCCAATAAAAAATAGTCGATATGGCTCCTATAAACTCCTCGCCTAAAAGTGGGGCAGGGTTTGACATCTGAGCAAGAGCGGCCATTACAGGCACGAAGACTGTATGCAAGTGTGATGTCAACAATTTGGTAGGCTGTTCTGCTCATTCTAATACTTTTATTCAGTGTTAATTGCGGAATACCCCAATAAATATCCGCTTCTACGTAAAGTTCTTGGGCCACTGGGTAAGGCTCGAAAGTCACATTAAAATCCCCTGCAATTATGATATGATGAGTGGTTGATTTGCTGGCTAAAGTATTGTCTAATACAGTCAAGACATCAGACTCACAATTGCTATCCATACTCCTGCTATATTTGTTTACTAATAATAGGGTTTTTTCCTTATGGGTCGATAGTATTAAGCCTTGCAGATCTACACTGCCCATATCTATTTCTTCGTCCCAGCACTTAAGGGAACAATTAACCCATATAAGTAAGCCACCCAAAGGTCTCCCAGAAGTCACCTTACAGGCTGGGACCCAATAACTTTTAAAACCACATCTATACTTGGGCTCCAAGGCCCATGTCTCTTGAAATAAGCATATCTTGTGTTCATCTATAAAATGGCCCCAGTCAGGGATTCACATTTTATACTCAAGCCCGGCTATATTCCAGCAAATATATTTTTTTTAAATACCATCTCGGACTTGTAATGTGTCAGTCGAAGTTTGAGGAGTGATAGATGGGTTGCTCATAGGGTTCGTGTTACACTTTGCAACTGTTGATGAACAACTCTCAATACGTCCCCCTGCATCTTTGTCTCCAGTAGTATCCCTCGCCCCTGTAAGTTCAGGGTCTGTTGTATTGCATCTAGTTACTAGAGACCTTGTGTCATTCTGGGTTAGCATTATGGTTTGGGTAGGGCCCCTAGAATCCGCATTTAAGGTCAAAGTTCGATCTAGGTTTCCTACTCTGTTTCTTTCATGCTCAATGACACTGGAGATGGTACATTTCCTAATAGTTGGTCCTAACCTCGGGATCTCTGAAGTGTCCTGTATAACATTGGCTTTATGTCAGTCGACATCTGAAAGGATAGATGGTAGAGGCCTACGTTCGAACTGGTGAGCATGTTGCATTTGCGGGTGAGGGGGGCCTCTAGGTTCGGGTATTGACCCACTTAGAGCACGTTTGGCTACTGGGGGATAAAAGGCTGTAAGTCTACATAAGGAGGCGCCTCCTACTGAACGGCCAGTTCTACATGAATTTGCAAAACGTTGTTGGACCAGGGCGGGTGAGTCAAAGTTAACAACAATACAATCCCCTGTACCATTCTTATTCAACGGGCCCACCCATCCCACCCTCCACACCATTAATATAGAGGGTACCATACTAAAGGCAAAATTAGCAGTAACATGCAACCAGTGTGTAACCTTGTTTTTCAATTCAATATAAGTTTCCACGCTATTTGATCAAGATCTGAGAACATTAGTGATTATAAGAACATATGGACAGGATTCTGGGGGCAGATGTAAGACTCTAGACTGGCCCCCATGATTGTCTATACTGATCCCGCTAGGCTCCAAGTCCATTTCTGTGGCGCTGTATTGATGATGCTCACAAGGATTAAAAACGTGGCTGGAATTAGTCACTATATTAGTAGTTGGAGCTACTCCTGCATTTCCCCTAGAAATGTTAGCTGTTGCCTTAATGCAATTATCATCTGAGTTGGTATGCGACCTGGCAATCCAACCCATCTCTAATCGGTGAGGGTAGTCACAACGGTCCTTGAGTGACAGAAAACCCTCACCTAAATTTACAGAGGTCCTGTCGTTAGCACCAGAGGAGTGACCCAAAGTAAGGGGATGACAGTGGGGTTGTGTGTCGCCTTGCAGAGAGGAATCAGGCATATGGAGCTTAGTAAGCTCTCCTAATTCCTCCTCGATAGGTTGGAGATGGATTTCAATAGGATACAATCTCTTGATGAGTTCCTCTCTTATGTGCTCCATTATATGATCAAGTGCCAATTGGCCGGCGCCACTTTCTTGTGATGTTGTAAACCTGTCATTCCCAACTTCAGAACGCGGATTGTTGGTACTCATAGTACAGGCTCGTTTGTTCCTCAGATTGACCTCACCCGCTTTCTTTTCCCTTTTGGGTTAGGCTCTGAATCGAATACTGGTGCTCCAGCTAAAAGAGCCAGAGTCAACTGGGCAGATTCTGCTATAATAGCCTTATCCATGTTCACTGAGGTAGTCTCCCGAACATTTTTTATATGAGAAGCTGAAGGGGATGCCATAACTGGATGCGTATCTTAGGACTGCTGGAGGTGCGGGGACTGTGAATGAGTTTGTGATAAAAGTGGAGGCTGGGGGGTGGAGACTGGAGATGTTGAGATGGATAGGCAGCGCTTGACCAGCTCTATCACTTTGTCCAAGGCACCAACTGCCTTTTGTAGGAAACCATCTAAAGTTTTATTAATTCTAGAATTATCTTGTGTTACCACCCCCTTGCGTCTGCCCATCTCTCACCCTTATGTACTACCTTTTCTCTTCTCCCTTCTGTGTACTTTCCTCACTGATTGCTCTTCCCCTACTCAACTGCCTCCTCTAGGGTGTATGCAAGGGGCTCACAGAGGCACTTTTCTCACCTTCAATGATCTCAAGTCTTCGCCCTGCACAGCTTCGCTAGTTGGCCCGAGTCACTGGGGTTCTGGGCACGAATTAAAGAGGGGTGGCCCGGCCTGACCTCTTACAGTCGCTGACGGGCGCAGACGGGCCCGCGCTTTGTAATGCCCGTGATACGAAGGCGGCCCCCCACCAGCAGGCAGCAAAAGAGAATCCTGTGACGTGTAGTCCCACCTCTAAATCAGGGCAACAATGAGCAGCGGTGCGCAGTGCGCTTTGTAGCGCACGCGATACGAAGGCGGCCCCCACCAGCAGGCAGCAAGAGCAAGTCTGGGACTTGTAGTCCTCCTTGAAGTCAGGGTATTTTATAGTCAGTTAGAATATCTTTCTTTTTCTAATTTTCACCTTCAATGATCTCAAGTCTTCGCCCTGCACAGCTTCGCTAGTTGGCCCGAGTCACTGGGGTTCTGGGCACGAATTAAAGAGGGGTGGCCCGGCCTGACCTCTTACAGTCGCTGACGGGCGCAGACGGGCCCGCGCTTTGTAATGCCCGTGATACGAAGGCGGCCCCCCACCAGCAGGCAGCAAAAGAGAATCCTGTGACGTGTAGTCCCACCTCTAAATCAGGGCAACAATGAGCAGCGGTGCGCAGTGCGCTTTGTAGCGCACGCGATACGAAGGCGGCCCCCACCAGCAGGCAGCAAGAGCAAGTCTGGGACTTGTAGTCCTCCTTGAAGTCAGGGTATTTTATAGTCAGTTAGAATATCTTTCTTTTTCTAATTTTCCCAGGATTGCGGATGTATGGAATATGTCCTCTCTTCATCAGTAGCGGAGATTTACTCTTGTTTCCTCTTTTTCTTTCAGGGGTTCCTCCTCTAAATCAGGGCAACAATGAGCAGCGGTGCGCAGTGCGCTTTGTAGCGCCCGCCATACGAAGGCGGCCCCCACCAGCAGGCAGCAAGAGCAAGTCTGGGACTTGTAGTCCTCCTTGAAGTCAGGGTATTTTATAGTCAGTTAGAATATCTTTCTTTATCTAATTTTCCCAGGATTGCGGATGTATGGAATATGTCCTCTCTTCATCAGTAGTGGAGATTTACTCTCTTTTCCTCTTTTTCTTTCAGGGGTTCCTCGCGACCATACTCGTCCAATGGAGGGGGAGGAGAAAACAGAGAAAAAGGCAGATTTTAGTAAGTATTCCTTTTTAAAAAAAAAATGAATTTAACTGTTTCCTCTCTGTCTCTGTATCACTCTTGGTGGTTTTTTTCCTCTTTTAGTCCGCCGTACAAGGTTAATTCCCTGTCTTTCTCTATTCCTTCTTTCCTCTTCCCGTACTTATGGTTAAATAGGATTGGTTATGCAAGGAGGGGATGGCTGTGAACTATGTCAAGTGAGTAAGTGACGGCAATGATAATATGCAGTAATACGGTGATCCCCAGTGCGCTTTTTAACCCACTCACTGCCCGCTTTCCCACCCCAAGTCCCACCGCTTCCCCAGGTTTGTTCTCACTCGACTCCGCTGCTCGCACCTACCGGCAAGGCCGCGCTCCTCCTGGAACACGGCCGGCTGTTGCGCGTCATCACTCCTCACAGTAGTTGTAGCCGACTCGGCTTCCACAGATCAAAATGGTCCCACGCTGCTCTGCACTTCTCCTCGACTCCACTCGGCTCCCGATTCCTGCCTTGAATGCACACCACCGATTTCTCCTTTCTGTGCTAGTCCTGCTCTCCGTCTGTCCTCTCACGGCTCCGTTCCTTTCACTGTTCCTGCCTGGCTCTCCGCTCCTCAAGCACCCCGTGTGTCGGGCTCTCCTCACCGGGCTCCCCCGGGTCTCCCCCGCTCTCCGGGGCCGGCCGAGCTCGAGCTGCTTGCTGCGCAGCGCTTTCAGCAGCTCTTTTCTTTGAAAGGATTTGGATGATCTTTTGACTTGGCCAATGCTTGTTACCTGTGCTGAACAGCTTTTTAATGCAAAATTCCAATTCTGTTCAGTTTTGTGCTAAGGTGAGTTGGCAGTGTTTTGTATGGCTTCTTGCTGGCAGTCTGGCTGGACCTCAGTCACCCACTCTTGCAAACCCAGAGCAAACAGCAAACCCCGCTCCCCATGTGTGCTGGCAGCAGGCACCCAGGGGGCAAGAGGAAACCAGCGAAGCTCCAAAAACAGCAGCAGATTTACGAGCAACGGGACAGCTGGGGGCCCTGCACCCTCCGAGCTAGGGGGAGTGGAATCTGCAGGCAGGGAGGACCACGTCCGCGGAGCGGTTAGCCGCTACTCCGTAGCCATGTCGCACTCACTGAACCTGCAGCGGGCGCTGGCCCGCAACACGGGCCGCAGAGACGGGAATTGGACACACCAGACAGGATGCCCCAAAGCCGGCCCGCCACCACGCCCCGCGCACACAAGGGGTTCCCCGCAGCAGCACAGCCGCAACCATGTATTTACTTCCACGAAATGTAAAATAGATGAGTTAGACATTCATTCTCAAACAAATGTCAACACAGACAATTTATATATGTATTTCACACAGGTTACCTTCAACGTGCATACCCTTTCCAAGTTATAATTTTTTGACAATTTGCATAGATGGACAGCTCTGAAGGGTGAATTAACTTGACTCTATAATGACTTCAAAGACCCCTGTCCTCTGGCATTGCAAGCAGGAGAACCTCACCATGAGCTAATGTTGTAATCAGTGATCCTTCCTTTGTAAGCAGGAGTCAGGTTGCCAGTTCATGTTGGAAGGAGGTAGTAAATGTATTGGAAAGGTTACAAGATAAGTCACAAGTCACTAAGGAAATTCCACCAGGAGCAGCAGCCTCTCTGCTCAGCCGACTCTCACAGAAAGCATTAGAAGCTTAGCAGATTATAACACTTCTCCTTCCTTTGGAAAATAATAAATTGCAAACAGGAAACATTACATAGACAATAATCAAATACAAGAAGAAAACATAAGAGACTCTAGCTTTGAGAAGTCCTATAAATTATCTAGCCCTATAATATTATTCACACAGTAGCTGCATCCTACCCCATCCATACAAAACGAAAAGCACATCTATATATAGGACCACTCGACACATAAAACACCACCTATTACTCAATGAAGCAGAAAAAAGCAAATGAAACACGAAACCAGAAAATGGGTACCTTTAAACACTAACTCACTCAGAAGAGGACAAATTGTGCATAACACAATGGGTGTCCTTCAAACCTCACTGTAGTAGGAGACAATAGTGTATTTTAACCAGAAACTTAGAAATTTGCAATGGGTATCTTTCAACCCTCATCCAATCTGTGGCAATAGAGAACCTCATGAATATAGCAAATGGGTCTCCTTCAACCTACACTCAACCCAGAACAGGGGGCACCTTGTGACCTTATTAACAAGTCTTTTTCAACCCACACTCATCCCAACCAAAAGGGCATATTGTGAACTTAGGAACGGGTCTCTTTCAACCCACACTCAACCCAGAACAGTGAGTATCTTCTGAACTTAGCAACGGGTCTCTTTCCACCCACACTCATCACAAAACAACAGGACATCTTATGAATTTAACAACGGGTCTCTTTCAACTCACACTCATTGACAAAACAACAGGACATCTTGTGAACTTGACAATGGACTAGCACTACACATTCACGCTAAACTGTCTATTCTTGCAGGCTTAGGAACACTCACCCTTTACTGCATACTCTCACAGAACCAGAAAATATAAAATACATTTGTCATACGCATTTAAAACATGGACACCTTCTACTGCACACTCCCGCAGGACCAAGGTCACATTTCAGACATTCACCCTCTACTATGTAACCATCCACAGAACCAGGGACACAAAACACGGACTCAACCAGAGTTACTTCCACTTACCAAAACTCCTGCACAATGTTACAGGAGCACAAACGCAAAACTAAAAAATAGTTTTGGCAACTGACATCATCAGTACAACTTCAGCATATCATTCCACAAAATTGTCAGAATACGACTAAACTTAATATGTAATCATTCAGCATTACATTGCATTCCACACATATTTAAAATATCCTCCTAACAACGCCTCTTAAAGTCGCACAAATGAAAACATATACTGTGGCAGTAAAATCAGAGTGACATTTGTTTTAGAAACAAAATGGCAAACCCAAAGTCCTCTACAATGGAGGGCGATATCTCACCCGAATATGCCACACAGAACCCATAACAGTTTATGTGGCACCGAAATCAGCATGAAACAAAAAATGACCATGGCAGGTAACACAAAGTTCTCCACTCTGGTCAGCGACATCTCACCTGAACTATACACAATACAGTGTATTGAGATCCAATACTTAAAGCAAGATTGCAGTTCCTTAAGTGCTCAGTTGAACGGCACAGATGATTAGATCATCCATTCCAGCAGAAATGCTGACTGCAAACCACTCAACTCCATTGATTAGATCAACTGTGTATTTTGTCCAACTGTGTGCATACAAAGTTCAGCAGGCCACTTCTTTGGTACTCATAGCTGTTTAATAACAAACAAAACAGTTCCTAACAGGCACAACAGGCTGGCTAAAAAAAAAGTGCCTGCTTAACAGCATCTTTCCTCATCTTTGTACAGTTAAGTACACGATTGTCTCACTCTGCAGGCTGTCGGATGGGTTAAGACACTGAAGGGGTTCAGGGAGGCAGATGATGGACGGAATGCTGAACAATGCAAACATTCACCCCCAGTCACAATGATCTGGGCTTAATCTATATTTTTTTGCGCACCACACCAAGCCAGTTTGGACCTAGCCATTTGCAAAACAGCCTTGACCCTGCTCCCCATGGAAACAGTCCAGCCCAGAACTGCCAGACCAGGTCCTTCCTGGACCAGAAACAAGCATTCTCGGACTGGTTGCAGGGTATTATCACTCATCGGTCAGGCTAGCGGGAATCCAGTGGTGCAGTGAGCACGGGACCCAAGTCTGCCATACTCTTCCCACGAAGGGTGACAAAAGCAAAAAGAACAGATGATGGCTGGAATGCTTAACAATGCAAACATTCAATCTCAGTCACATAGATCAGGGTTTAATTCATCATTTTTTTGCCCACCACACCACCACAGTTTGGACCTAGCCATATACAAATCAATCTTGACCCTGCTCCCCATAGGAACTTCCCAGCCCGAACTGCCAGGCTAGGTTCTCCCTGGACCGGAAACAAGCATCCTGGGGATGGTTTCAGAGTATTACCTCTCTTCAGCCAGGCTAGCTTGAATCCAGTAGCAAAGTGAGAATGGAACCAGTCTGGGCATACCATTCCCATGAAGGGCGACAAAAGCAAAAAGAACAAATGATGGACAAAATGCTGAACAATGCAAACATTCACCCCAGTCACAAAGATATGAGTTTAATCCATAGTTCTTTTACCCACCACTCCACACCAGTTTGGACTCAGCCACATGCAAATTAGTCTTGACCCTGCTCCCCATAGGAACAGTCCAGCCCGAACTGCCAGGCAAGGTCCTCCATAGACTGGAAACATGCATCCTGGGACCGGGGTCATGGTATTACCCCTTATCAGCCAGATTAGCTTGAATCCACTGGCGCAGAGACCATGGGACCCATGTCTGGGCATACCATTCCCACTTGAGGCAACAAAAGCATAGAGAACAGATGATGAACAGAATGCTGAACAATGCAAACATTCACCCTCAGTCAAAAAGATCTGGGTTTAATCCATTGTTTTTTGCCCACCAAGCCACCTCAGTTTGGACTCAGCTTGGTTCCAGGCATTACTTTTCGTCTTCTTGCATCCCTTTTCTTCTGATCCTTCGATGTTCCCTCACTCCTTTGTTTCATGAGTTTCCTTAAGTGTATGTTTGTTTCCAGATCATCACTAGTGTTGTAATCAATGATCTTTCTTTTGATAGTAGAAGTCAGGTAGCCACTCAGCCCACTCTTTTCAACTGTCACACTCCTCCATTTACTCACCAACTTTCCATGACATCATACACTGGCTGAGCAGAGCAGAGATCAATTGAGGTGTCCACAGAATTCATTACAAGTTTAGCAGATTATAACAGCAAACTTTCTGCGGGCACAATACATTTAATATTCAAATGAATATTGTTTTACCAAAAACAGATGTTCTTCTGCAAGTTGCATACCTATGTATCTATAGTCTTCAAATGGCTCAGAATATAAACATATTTTCAATTAAATGTCAAGCAGCTTCACACTGCTGCATTTCATCAGATCAGGATGCAATAGGTCCAAAGTTGAGTTTCTAGATATGTGAGAGCATGGGCCCTAGGAACATATAATTAGCGATTCACAAACCCGTTTGCAACCGCTAAATGCTGGGTTTTTGTGAACAAATGTCTTTAAATTAAGGGGACAGGAATGCTGCACACCAAAACAGTTTCCCTGGATAAACTTCAGCAGGCCAAACAGGAATTTATTGGTGGAATAATGCTCTCCATTTACCAGGAAATACATATTTTGGAGTGGTAAGTACCAAATTACACGTTATCCAGCGTTTTCAGGAGTAAGCATTTTATCTCACTCGATAAATTCCAAACAAGCAGAGTCAGATTGTATGATGTCCGTTACAATGAGCACCAACATCGGGCAACTTGTAAGGAGAGCCCTGGTCCTTCCTCAGACTTCACTGGGAATTGTAAGTGCATGCTGACATGGCCAGAATTCCCAGTAAGGGCATCATTTTCTCATAAACGTCAATATATTTATTTTCTGTCATGTCACTTTGACCGTGACCTTTATTATCTGAGTGTCCTCATTGCATGAATTGACAGCACTCCCAGGGTGGGAATTGTTCTTTGTACGTTTTCCTCTGTGGCATCCTACAATATGTTTGTGACTTCCCTCAGCTGGGAGATACAGCTGTTTCGATAGTAGCTTAATTACTAAAGCACATACTTCTGCAATAGCTCTTGCTAAACAGTCACTTCTGCAATTGTATGATTTTTTTCAACTCTGGATTTACTTTCATTTACGGTGTACTGTAACCAAAGATCTTTAATAGCACAAAGACAAATTACATGCATTTTAGGTCAAAACCCACTTTAAATTGTGTTTCCTTCTGGTATCAGCTGGTTCGCCCAGTGTGCCAACAGCTCAGCAATCATTAAGCACACAGATGAGTGAGGCATGGTCTATGACAGAAATTAATACAGGGAGTTTGTTGGACCTGGCTTTTTGACAGGGACATCCCCAAACTTTTTGCCTCCTTCCTCCTATTTTTTTCTGACCTGTTGTTGTTGGCTTTTGACCTCTGAGCACTTTACCACTGCTAACCAGTGCTAAAGTGCATATGCTCTCTGTGTAAATTGTACTATTGATTGGTTTATCCATGATTGACTATTTAATTTACCTGTAAGTCCCTATTAGAGTGCACTACATGTGCCTAGGGCATGTAGATTAAATGCTACTAGTGGGCCTGCAGCACTGGTTGTGCCACCCACCTCAGTAGCCCCTTAACCTTGTCTCAGGCCTGCCATTGCCAGGCCTGTGTGTGCAGTTTCACTGCCACTTCGACTTGGCATTTAAAAGTACTTGCCAAGCCTAGAACTCCCCTTTTTCTACATATAAGTCATCCCTAATGTGTGCCCTAGGTAACCCCTAGAGCAGAGTGCTGTGTAGGTAAAAGGCAGGACATGTACCTGTGTAGTTATATGTCCTGGTAGTGTAAAACTCCTAAATTCGTTTTTACACTACTGTGAGGCCTGCTCCCCTCATAGGCTAACATTGGGGCTGCCCTCATACACTGTTGAAGTGGCAGCTGCTGATCTGAAAGGAGCAGGAAGGTCATATTTGGTATGGCCAGAATGGTAATATAAAATCCTGCTGACTGGTGAAGTCGGATTTAATATTACTATTCTAGAAATGCCACTTTTAGAAAGTGAGCATTTCTTTGCACTAAAATCTTGTTGTGCCCTTCAATCCACGTCTGGCTAGGTTTAGTTGACAGCTCCTTGTGCATTCACTCAGACACACCCCAAACACAGGGTACTCAGCCTCACTTGCATACATCTGCATTTTGAATGGGTCTTCCTGGGCTGGGAGGGTGGAGGGCCTGCCCTCACACAAAGGACTGCCACACCCCCTACTGGGACTCTGGCAGACAGGATTGAGCTGAAAGGGAACTTGGTGCATTTCTTAGAGACTCTTTGAAATCACCCCCACTTCAAAGGCACAACTTAGTATAAAACAGGGCCTCTGCCCTACCTCATCAGACACTTGCTGGAGAAGAAACCTGAACCAGAAACTACATCCTGCCAAGAAGAACTGCCTGGCTGCTCAAAGGACTCACCTGTCTGCTTTCTCCAAAGGACTGCTGTCTTGCTGTTGCCCTGCTGCCTTGCTGAACTCTTGTCTGGCTGTGAAAGTGCTCTCCAAGGGCTTGGATAGAGCTTGCCTCCTGTTCCTTGAAGTCTCAGGACCAAAAAGACTTCTGCCTTTCACGTGGACGCTCCGTGCGCCAAAAATTTCGACGCACAGCTTGTTTCGCGGCGAGAAAAACGCCGCACACCGACGCTGATCAACGCGACGCCCTCGGGACGATCGAGACTTCGACGCACAACCTCGCAAGGACAAAGCCGCCCGACTTCCAAGGAGAAATCGACGCGACGCCTACCGTGAGTGCGAAACTTTGACGCACGGCCTCGCAAGGACAACGCCGCCCGACTTCCAAGGAGAAATCGACGCGACGCCTGCCGTGAGACCAAAATTTCGACGCACGGCCTCGCAAGGACAACGCCGCCCGACTTCCAAGGAGAAATCGACGCGACGCCTACCGTAAGATCGAAACTTCGACGCGCAGCCCCGCAGAACGACGCGCAGCCGGAAAATAAGCAGGAGAATCCACGCACAGACCCGGGACATCTGGTAATCCCCGCGATCCACAAAAAGAGACTGTCTGCGCGCCGGAAAACGACGCCCGACTTCCCCGCGTGGAAAAGAACGACGCAAGTCTGTGTGTGCTGAGGAGAAATCGACGCACACACCCCTTTTTCCACGCATCTCTTCTCCTGTGGCCCTCTGAGGAGATTTCCCACCAGAAACCAGGTACTCTGTGCTTGAAAGACACTTTATTGCTTTTTAAAAGACTTAAAGACACTTAATATCACTTTTCAGTGATATCTTTACAAATTCGTATTGCAACTTTGATCGTTTTGACCTACAAGTACCCAAATAAATATTCTATATTTTTCTAAACACTGTGTGGTGTATTTTTGTGGTGTTATACTATGGTGTTGTATGATTTATTGCACAAATGCTTTACACATTGCCTTCTAAGTTAAGCCTGACTGCTCGTGCCAAGCTACCGGAGGGTGAGCACAGGCTGATTTTGGATTGTGTGTGACTTACCCTGACTAGAGTGAGGGTTCTTGCTTGGACAGAGGGCAACCTAACTGCCAACCAAAAACCCCATTTCTAACAGAGTTCATTTTCAGTACAACAGAAACAGGGCATATAAGCAGGTTCAGTCCTCACCAATGCCAACTAATAAATACTTCTGAGAACATTACAAACAATACAACCATAATATGCAAGGCATCACCTTAAAGCTTTACATATATATTTTGCAGTACTCAAACAATGTTAAGAGTATAAGCACAGCACGGTCTTATTCTGTTATAGCACAATGGAGGACCCCATTCACTTAATCCTTAGCATCTCAATCCCCTCCATTTCAGGCTAAAACATTTTCATCAAAATTATTTTATAATAGCCAACATGTGTGCGTGGCTCGAGCACAGCTGAAGCATGTGCTTGCTCTTGAACAAGTTGCTTCACTGATTGTTCTTTCGCAGCTTGTATATGTTTGAGGGTGGATTTAATTCAGAATTGTTATTTAGAAACATTAAAAGTCTATTATTAGACGTTTTGTACAAATAAACATGGCTAGATGAAGAATGTGTGTTTCCATAGAGACTAGTAGCCTTTTGTCAGCTTCTCTTAAAATTAAAGTTGCTATAGGAACAAATCAATGGAAGTGCATTAATGTGTGTCAGAGTCTCAAGTCGTTCTCTTCCAAATGAGCATCTACAATCTTTTCTATCTTTCCTAAGTATGCAAAGTGTGTATTTCAATGTATTGGCTTATTACATGTATAATTCAGGAACCTACTTTTTCTTCAAGGTATAAATCAGTTCTTTTTTTAATGAGATGGAAATGTATTTGTTTACATTTTTTACTTATACTAAGAGTGACAGATGCCAGATCAGATGTTGCAGGTTTGTGCATAAACTGATGGATGAATTTTAGTTTTAGGTTCGACACTTAAAGCACAGATGGCCAGGTTCATACGTTTTGGAATAATAGCGAACACAATAGATTTGGTATTCACCACACCTGAAGTCACACTTATAAACGAATTTGCACATGCGCGATCTTACCTGACACCGATGCAAGGGTAAGTGTGTGAAAATGAAGTTCCAAGAGTGGGGTTTGGGTGTTCCAAGGCAGAGATGCTTGTGGAAGTTTGTGCACACCTACACTTGGCCGGCTCTAGGGAGTTGCGATCTGTGTAGCCTCACCTGGCGCTGACCTAAGGGGCTCCTGTTTTAGAAATAACTTATGGGTTTAAAAGCACCTGCTGCAGAGGTCTTTGCGTGTGGGACAGTTTTTTAGCAACAATAAAAATGTCAAGATAACTCTGGTGATTATTTTCCCTGCTGGAGAGACATCAGTCTTGTGGAATGGCAGTTCTGATTCATCATAAAGTAGTGCAGAAAGTTAATATGCATGCTGCAAAGAACATATCATACAGATCAAATAACTGACTTCAAGTGGATTATGGATAAATCCTTGGGTTATTGCTTTTGTCACAGGGACTTTTTTGTTACTTGAAGTTCAATAGTTACAATCCTAATGTAGTATTGTGAACTAGGAACTGCCATCCAAGAGTTGCATGGAAGCTGCAAGGAGCAGGGTTAGAACCTTATGTTTTCCCCACTCCTTTATTACCCTAATGTTTCTCAAAATCGTTAGTTTGTGTAAAAATACACTCCTAGTAGTAAAGCCAACTCCAACCACTGCGGTAAGTTTTAGATGTAGAGTTTGCGCTTCTCCAGACCAATCACTTTGAAAATATCATGCCTACTCGTATGGATGAAATTTGATTCCTACATCTTGTAATTCCCTTTGTAACATTTCCCATAGACTGATTTACACGTTTGATTCATTGTCTCTGAGTAATGTGTATGTGATGTTAAGTGTTCTGCGACCCTACACTCGTAAGAGTAGAGCTAGAAAACAGATGAAATGCATGTGAAAGAGGAGCTATGAAGAGATGAGGGGCACTGTTGGAGGGTGGTATTGGAATTCTTGTCGCACCACCAGCGCTAGTCTGCCCTTCACCGACAACCATTCAGTTTGTAAGTATAAACACGATTTCTAGACACATTCCCTGCCTGTAAACGGTTATAAATTTAGTCTTAAGAAACATCAGATGGGAACACGCTAAAGTTTCAAACACGATTTGGTAAATTGATTTAATTTGATTCAGTTAGTAAAATATTTATTTCCTATAATGTAATACTACCTGTAAATAATTTTACATTTCTACCATCAGTTTGCTCTTGCACATCTCTAAAGTACATCTCCTGACAGACTAACCAAACTTTTCCAGGAGCATTCCTAGAAAGATGTGCCTGTCACATTTTTAGAGGCAAAGTTGAAAAGGTTTGTGAATTCCTATGATACAAAAAATGTATCCATGTGAGATCGCATGCTCAGGTGCCGCAAATAGAGACTTTATAACTTGGGGCCATATTTATACTCCGTTTGCGCCGGATTTGCGTCGTTTTTGTGACGCAAATTCGACGCAAAACTAACTCCATATTTATACTTTGGCGTTAGACGCGTCTAGCGCCAAAGTCCATGGAGTTTAGCGGGGACACCTACTTTGCGTTAATGATATGCAAGGTAGGCGTTCCCGTCTAAAAAATTTACTCCGAGGCATGTGCGCTGTATTTACACTCCCGGGCAAAAATCACGCCCGGGAGTGGGCGGGTCAAAAAAAATGACGTCCAGCCGCTTTTGCACCGTTTTTTAGCGCCTGGTCAGGGCAGGCGTTAAGGGACCTGTGGGCTCGGAAGGAGCCCAGAGGTGCCCTCCCATGCCCCCAGGGACCCCCCCTGTCACCCTTGCCCACCCCAGGAGGACGCCCAAGGATGGAGGGACCCATCCCAGGGAACATAAGGTAAGTTCAGGCAAGTATTAATTTTTTTTTTTTGTGGCATAGGTGGGCCTGATTTGTGCCCCCCTACATGCCACTATGCCCAATGACCATGCCCAGGGGACAGAAGTCCCCTGGGCATGGCCATTGGGCAAGGGGGCATGACTCCTGTCTTTGCTAAGACAGGAGTCATTTCAATGGGGGTTGGGAGTCGGAAAAAATGGCGCAAATCGGGTTGAGGCGATAATTTTGCCTCAGCCTGCCCCATTTTTTGGCGCCCAAGCTCCATATTCCCCTACGCCGGCGCTGCCTGGTGTACGCCAAGGTGTTTAAACTCTAGCTCTGCCTTACAGCCCATTTGATGTTTCCTGTGTTTTACTGTTCCCTGCCACTGAATACTAGAATACAGCGTGGAAAAAAACATATCACCACCCCCACCACCACCAACAACAATTTCTATCAAATGCTTCTGTCTACTGTCTAACTCCACTTCAGAAATACTGTGTCTGTGTAATGTTTCAGGACATGCCCTAAAAATCAAATAAAAACATAACATGCAGTGGGTGGGTTAGGAAAGCAAGTATTGGTTTATGAGCATTCTTACATACAATACTACGGTTTGTAGATGTGTAAGCCGCGGAACTCATAAATACTGTAATTTGTCACAGTGGGAGAAAAAACATACATAAAATAATGCAACACTGGAAACTGTGACAAATTATTACTGGTACTTTGCCACACAAACATTTCTGGCACTCCTCAACAATAAACTGAATGTCCTGACATTTAAACACAGCGTGCACTGTTGCAAATAGCTGAAGAAATAATGTGGCAGTGCTTTGGAACTACTCTCTCAAAAGAGCTCCTACTGTAAACCACTGAAGTGTTGAGGCAAGGGAGAAAATAAAAAGGGTAATGATGATTACGGTGTAGATCCACCCTCCTGCCTTATGAATTACATGTGCATTCTTATTAACTCCTTTAAAAATATATTAAATTGTCTTCATACATTTGAGAAAGAATCTGTCCATTAGCAAGTGTTTTACCCAATTAATACCTGCATTTAGCTGCACGAATGGAGTGATAAAATGTTAAAAACAGAAACTGAAAGATGCCCATTTAATGAGTCATTTGAATACATATCGTTATGACTTAACAGGCATTATCAGATATTAATTATATATCAATAAATCACTAAAGTAGTCTGCCACCCTACCATAAGCTTTCAGAGTCCTATATGAACTTACAAAATGGTATCTCGGCCTCAGTGCTATATTAAGACTACAGCTTTTGTCTCGTATCTGAAATGCTAAACTTGCTAGTATATATAATCAATTTGTACTTTCTATATTTTGCACTTTAGGCACTTTACAATTTTTTCTATTTGGAGACCTATTTGAATTTTACTTTTGTGTGATGTACTATATTCCTGCTCATATGTTTTTATGGATTTTTTCGAATAATCCAAATACAGATTATTTGATTTTATTTGGCTTTCAGGGTCCATCTTGGTTCTTTAAAATCAAGATAGGTGCAGACATATATTGTAGCACACAAACATACATTAGTTCAACATGTACAAATTACAGCGTCAGTCATTAAGGGGTATATGTACTAAGATTTTGCTCCATGTTTGCACCTCAAAAGTGACACAAATTGATGCAAAATCTTTTTTTACCTATTTTCTTTCCAGTTCAGAACTTGTTTTGTGCTGGAAAATCACTGAAAAGTAACGCAAAGCAGAGCACACCTCAATTTGGCACTACTTAGTGCCAATGGGACTTTCCGTGGGTGGTGCACGGGCATTCCCATACAACCACCCAAGGTTTTTGATGCAAAACCATATTTACTAACAAAAATGTAGACAGGTTTTTGCATAAAAAAATAGCATCCTGGTAGCGTGGTTTCGATGCCATTGGTGACCCTCTTCAAACCTGTCTGAACACCAGGGGACTATTCCTATTGCCTAGGATGCCCAGGTGAACCTTCGCTTCATTGTTCCGGTGAGCAGATTGCTCCGAGGTATTTGTGCCGCCATCTTGTACCCCTGCACTTCATCCGACTCCCGCTGTGCGCCGTGGCTGTAAGACAAGTCGTTTGTTATTCTGCACTACTTATGTTTGAAATGCTCTTCCCTTATGGTCCACTGCATAAGCATTATTCTTTGAATCTTCTACTGTTTGCACCCCTCATGGGCTGCCTTAAGTGGAGCACTCATCATATGAATGCCAAATATCCAGTGCTCTTTACATTTTGGTGATTTCCTCACACTTGCTAGTATTGATGCTCCTTATAAATAAATTAAGAACTGTTTGGCTGTGTTAGACTTTTCATTCTTGGCGTGGTCTCCACTAACTTTTGCCTCTGTTTCCAGGTTGTTGATGTGTGCTGGACTCTGTTTTTGCTGTTTTTGTTACTCTGGTCACTTTACCTCTGCTAACCAGTGTTAAAGTGCAAGTGCTCCTATGCAAAATGTGTATGTGATTGGTTCATTCATGATTGGCATATTTGATTTACTGGTAAGTCCTTAGTACAGTGCACTAGAGGCGCCCAAGACCTGTAGGTCAAATGCTACTAGTGGGCCTGGAGCACTGGTTGTGCCACCCACATTAGTAGCCCTATAATCATGTCTCAGACCTGCCACTGGAGTGTCTGTGGGTGCAATTTTAAACTGCCAAATTCAACTTGGCAAGTGTACCCACTTGCCAGGCCTAAACCTTCCCTATTCTGACATGTAAGGCACCCCTAGGGTAGGCTCAAGGTAGCCCCATGGGCAGGGTGCAGTGTATGTTTAAGGTAGGACATATGCTAATGTGTTTTACATGTCCTAACAGTGAAATACTTCTAAATTCGTTTTTCAATGTTGCAAAGCCTATCCTTCTCATAGGTTAACATGGGGGCTGCCTTTAAATATGATTAAAGTATAGATTCCCTTTGCGAGCGGATAGTCATGTGGAGTTTGGGGGTCTCTGAGCTCACAATTTAAAAATACATCTTTTAGTAAAGTTGATTTTAAGATTGTGTGTTTGAAAATGCCACTTTTAGAAAGTGAGGATTTTCTTGCTTAAACCGTTCTGTGACTCTGCCTGTTTGTGGATTCCCTGTCTGGGTCAGTGTGACAGTTGGGCTGTTTGCACCGCTCTCTAGACAGTGACACAAAGGGAGATGGGGTGTGGCCTGCATATCCTGATGAGCCATCAGTGCTAGGAGGGAGGGGAGAAGTGGTCACTCACACCTGAAAGGGCTGTGCCTGCCCTCACACAATGCAGTCACCAAACCCCTGGTGTGTGTCTGGTGCTTGGCCTGGGCAATGCAGGATTTCACAAACAAGGGAGAATTTTTTTGAAGTAAGCCTTCTTCAAAGGGAAAAATGGTATAAGAAGGGCACCCCAAACCACAGACTTTAGATCACTTCTTGAAACAAAGAGGAACCTCTGCCTGGAGAAGAGCTGAAGGGATGATGAAGAAGAGCTGCTCTGCCTGTGACTGTGCTTTGTGGAGCTATCCTGCAGTTGCTGCTTCTGCCTGTGCAAGAGGACAAAGACTGGACTGTGTGTGCCTTCCTGCTTGTGAAGAGCTCTCCAAGGGCTTAAAACTGAGTTTGCCTCCTGTTATCGAAGTCTAAGGGACAGCAAAGACTTCTCTCTGCCAGCACCTTGAGCTGCTGCTGAGACACCTGCCCTGCTAAGTGGTGCCCTATCCAGTTCCTGGGGCCTTGACAGGTGAAGCTGGTGGACCAGGGTTAGAAATCCATGGACAAATCTCTGTGCATGGAAATTTTTGACGCAACCTCCGCGAGCGGCTAAAGAAACGACACGCCGCCAGCTCCGTGGCTGAAATAGATGCAGGGCTTGCAGCACGGCTGTGAAATTGACACCAGCGGCTGGATAAATGATGCTTGGCATCGCTGACGGAGGCTGCAACGATGCAACATCACAGGGTGTGGAAAATCGATGCAAGCCTGCCCGGACCCAAGGTGTGTTGTCCAGATTGATGCATCTCTCTCCCGCGGGGAAAGAAACGACGCATGACGATTGGACCAGAGAAGGAGAAACGAAGCACGACCTGGCTTGCTGGTGAGTAATCAACGTACTGCTTACCTTTTTCAATGCACACTCACCTGTGCAGGTTATTTTGCGTGACCCAGGTACATTTTCACGCTAACTTGTTTTATTTAGTTAAATATTTTCTATTTTTCTAAACTTGTGTGGTGTCATTTTGTAGTGTTTTCATTGAGTTACTGTGTGTGTTGGTACAAATACTTCACACCAAGCACCCTGAAGTTAAGCCTGCCTGCGCATACCAAGCTACCAAGGGGGTCAGCGGGGGTTAGCTGAGGGTGATTCTCTTTTACCCTGACTAGAGTGAGGGTCCTTGCTTGGACAGGGGGTAACCTGACTGCCAATCAAAGACCCCATTTCTAACAGGCTGTGTTACTGGTCTTTACTCACCTATGGAGGTGCTTCATTAATTAACTCTTCTGCCTATAATATGAGAAGTACATCATTCAGCATTGCCAGTCATTTTCCCTGCTCTTCTTGTATGCTATTTCCTCTCTGAGCATAAAACACTGTCAAAAAGTGTACATTTTGTACTCTCTCACTAAGACTGCAAATACTTTTAACTAACGTCCACTGTTACTAAATACTCTTTGCTCAGCTAGTAGATGGGTAGATTAAAGAAACTGCTTATTCATAGTAGTTCTATAACCTCTAAGTCTCCCACGCTACTCTCTCCGAAGAGCTCTGTAATGAATAAGCTGGTTACATTCATTGACGTGGCACAATCTGTTGCTCCTCATGCTGCATCTACTTCTACTTCTTCTATGAAGGCTCAGTCTCAATCTTCTACAAATAAAAGGCTTAAACAAGATCCTCCTTAATCTGAAAAAACATCATCTCCTATATTGAAGGAGCTCTTGTTAGAAGAAATGTGTGCACTTTGTCCCTTTGTTGAGGAAACTAACATGTATTCAGAGTCTTGATGACAAATGTTCCCTTATGGAGACACGTATGTCTTTAGTGGAACAACAGCTCAGTAATTTACACGGTGAAATTAATAAGATTGCCATATTGGAGAAAGAGGTCCTTCAATTTAAAATACACTCAGAAGCCTTGGAAAACAAGAATAGATGCAGGAATCCGTATATGCATGGACTTCATGAAAGATCAGATGGGGATAATCCTAAATCCTTTTTTTGTTTCCTTTCTTCCACAATTATTGGACTTGCCACCTTCCACCACTAAATATGCCATGAGCTTATAGACCTGGTCTCTGGCTCTGCTCCTCCATGCATTCTACTAAACCAAGAGGAGTCATTCTCTAATTTCTAGAGTTTACAGATCTTTTGAAGGTCCTCAATGCTGCAAAATCCAAAAAGCAAGACATGTGGTCCAGCAAGATTATAATTTCACATGATGTTTCTAAAGCTACGGCCACCAGGAGGTATGAATTTCCTTCGACCTACGCTTCATAATTTGGGTGGTCTTAATTGTCTTTTCCATCCCTGTCTATTCAAGGTCACCTACCAAAATAAGACTACCTCATATGAAGAGCCGACTGAACTCAGAAAGTTTATAAACTGTTATCTGGCAGATTCTATGGACACAGCTGGAACATCTACATGTTAATTGGTTTCAAAAAGTCTTCACTGTTGTTTTTTCCTAGATATGTTATGGATTTGTTAGTATTGTTGTTGCCTCTTTTTCCTGCAATAGTCACAGTGCTTTGTTTTTCCCTTAACACTTTCTCTTAGATAAAGTGTTTTTTACAGATATATTACAAATTTGTTAAAGCTGTTGTTCCTTCCTTTCCCTACAGATTTGTGATGTTTGTTTGGCTAGTTCATCCTTTAAGCATTTATCAATGTTTCTGTTGTGGCTGCAATCCTTCGCTTTGTTAGATGTGCCTTCACTACATGTGTTGTCATCACCCCATACTTATTTTTGATCAATTTCGGGTATGTGCTTTCCGTCATTATTTTTTTGCTTGTACCGTCTCCTTTGGCTATTTTTATATCCTTACCTTCTCCTTTTACCACTCTGCTTCCCTTCTCTCCTTATCCCTCCTCCATTTTCAAATACCATCTTTAATCTTTTCTTGTTTTTATATATTTGTTCATATCGTTATTGCAGAATTGTTCACTATTGCTTAGTCCTCAATGTATATTTAATTTAATTTTACTGTAAAATTCATAGTTATATCATGAAATATAAAATAATTTGTTAATGCTTTGAAATGGCAGAGAGTTTTATCCCATATGGCCAAGTTGTGTCCAGATTTAGTCTTACTTCAATAAACTCGTCTAAACAAATCTGAATCCTTAAAACCAAGGGGGGTTGGTGGGCTTTGTGTTCCTATCTCTCACTTTAAATAAATAAATAAAAAGAATGGTGTCATTATTCTATGTAAAAAATCCTTAGGCCTTGTAATTGTCGCATAAGAAAAAGATAATAAGGGGACATGGATTATTATTCAACGTTTAATCAACAAAGTTCCTGTAACTGTTTTTCATGCCCCAACACAACCTGATTATACTTTTTGGTCTACTATTGCTCTTAAATGTATGCATTATAATGACACATACTTTATCCTGAAAGTGACAGTGACAAGATTATGGATCTCTTTTTGGACAGACCCAGGTCCAATTCGTCCCTCATAGAATGCATAAACAATTCTGAAACACAGTCTTTCATGGTACTTTGGTTGATTCTTGGAGGTTGTCTACCCCTACTACCAAAGACTATACTTTTCATTCCTCTACACATGGTTCACTTACAAGAATAGATCACATTTTGTCTCTAAGTCTTTATCATAACAAATAGTTCAATCGTCAATCAGTCCCATAGTACTCTCCGATCATGCCATAGTTATCGCGGATTTGAATTTTGTTCCCACTCACTCAATATCTCCCAGATGGAGATTTAATAATTTATTGTTAAAGGATTCTCCACTTTCTTTGTCTCATTTGCTTCTGAATTCTTCTGCATTAATGACTCTCCCTCCACCCCTCCTCCTCTATTATGGGACACTTTCAAAGCAGCACAACATGGTTTTATTAATGACTATGGGCCTCATTGCGAATTTGGTGGTACTCGGACTGGTAAGCTTGCAGTTGAGATCCAACCGCCATTATCCTGGTGATCCGACAGCCAGATTACGATCCAGGGATCCCAATGGGTAAGCTGCTGCGAAAGTCGTGGTCAGCCATGACGGTGCTGGGTTTGGCATCACCATGCTGATCACTGCATTCCTTTCTCCCAGCCTGTTCAAGGCAGGGTCCCTGCCATGAAAAGGCTGGCCGAAAGGCAGAGATGGGGGCCGGAGGGGGGCCCCTGCACTGTCCACAACTATGCTATGGCAGACCGTGTGCATTCTGAGGGTACTGTGTGTGATGGCATTGGTCTCGGCTCCCTGAGGGAGCCCAGGCCAATGCTGCCACACTGTTTTCTCCAGGCTGACCGGCAGGAACATCATAATACAACACTTACATCAGTCAGCCCGGTGTAAACTTCATAGTACGACTGTGGTGAGGCCACCGGCTTTATGGCTGCCTCCCCAGTGCTGTATTGGAGTTTGGGTGGTTCAGCCGACAAACCCGTAATACGGCCTAATGTATCCACAAAAAAAAGAAAGCCCCAATTAAAGATTATAAATCCTTATTATCTTCTGTTAAAGTTTTAGAGCAAAAGTATTTCTCATCTAAGTCGAATACTGATCTTCAAAACCTCCTTAATGCCAAATTAAAATGTAATACTTTATCCACAAATGATGCTTCTTCTATACTACTGAGAAGTGAAAAAGCAAAGATTCCAGATAGATTCAATAATTAATTCACAAGGACGTACATTAACTAAACATAATGATATCCTAAATTAATTTGTCACTTTTTATAAAACCTTCTATACGCCTGAAAATATTGTATATTATTTTCAGATTGAAGACTATCTACAACAGATGCCTAACTCTCTTACTTCTCACTTAGACGTTACCTACTTAGAATTGGAACTACATATTCAGAAAATTCCCAATGCTTTGAATTAAAAAAAAGGGAACACCCCTGGTCCGGAAAGATTCACTGTAGAATTTTTCTTACACTTTTCCAATATCATACTCTCTTGCTTATCAAGTGTGTTTAACCACTTCATTGGCTGTGACGCCACTTCAGGCACCTTGCAAGAAGTGTCAATTTGTCTCATACATAAAGGACGGTAAGCCTCCAACTTCATGTAAAAATGGTAGGCCCATTTCCTTGGTAAATATAGATTACAAAATTCTTGCAAAACTGTTAGCTTTCTGTTTAGAATTGATTGTTCCCCATATTATAGGTAAGAAGCAATCTGGTTTCATAAAGGGAAGATTAGCTTCAAACAATAATAGATTTTTTTAATGTGAGTAGTAAAGCTCCTCTGCTAAAAACTCCACTTGCAGCAATAACGATTGATGCAGAGAAAGCCTTTGATAGGATCAATTGGGATTTTATGTCAAAATCTTTAGCTTTGCATGGTTTTGGTCCTAAGATAATTGCTCTGATCTCTCTTCTTCATCAATCCCCACTTGCTTCCGTCCTTGTCAATGGTGTTCCTGCTTCAAATTTTTCCTTAAAACGTGTAATAGGGTTGTCCTCTTTCTCCACTATTATTTGTCCTTGCTCTGGAACCCATTCTTTCTCATATTCACTCCAATACATCTACAGCTGGTTTTCGTTATGATGATCACCACCTAAAACTAGCAGCTTACTCAGATGACATTCTTCTCTCTCTTTCGTTTCCAGAAATATCCTTACCGGCATTACTTAATGAAATAACTCTTTTCTCTGTCTCTGGTTATCATATTAATTGGCATAAAACCTCAATTCTTCCACTCAATAAATATACTATTAAACATGCATTTCTACAGTCTGGTCTTTAGTGTGCATCATCTTCCAAAATTAAATATCTAGGTATTTGGTTTTCAAAATGAGTGCCAGAATCAATATAAATTCATTTTAAAGAATTATTTGTGAAAATTTAGATCATACTTTCAGCATGGAACGCATTATTTCTGTCTTGCTGGGGCTGCCTAGATTCCATTAAAATGATTATTTCTCCTCTAATACTATGGCCCTCATTGCAACATCGGTGGTAAATCCCGCTTACCGCCGTGCAGAAGATCGCCAGCACACCACCACGGCCGCGCAATTCCGCTAAAGCTATTACGACCCACTGCTCAGAAATCACCAAAATCTAGACGCCCACACAAATTCGCCACACCAAAGGTCAGTGATAAACTATAGATAACAAAACCTCCATCGTCACGCCAACAGGAATACGCCCACACTATCACGACCCACGAATCCACGCAGCGCTCTTTCAACCACGGTATTCCATTGGCGGTACACACCGCCACGCTGAAAATACACACACATTTACAAAGCACAACCACATTGGACAAATCGAAATACACACACCTAATAGACATACACACACCGCTCCCACACACCCAATACAATATAAAACACACACCCACATTACCCACAAACTCTTACTACCCAAAAATCTGAAGAAGGCCAGAGAGACAGCAAAGCAAAGACAACTCCAGCATACAGAGGCACACAACACCATCACACATACACATCCACGCACAAAACACTACACACCCCTAAACATCACCCCACACATCCCAAAACACACCACCTCACACATCACCCACACCACCCAATGGCACTGCAAAGACACCCCAGGTTTTCTGAGGAGGAACTCAGGGTCATGGTGGAGGAAATCATCCGAGTAAAAACACAGCTATTCGGATCACAGGTGCAGCACACCAGCATAGCTAGGAAGATGGAGCTATGGCGCAGAATCGTGGACAGGGTCAACGCAGTGGGACAGCACCCAAGAACACGGGGGAAGGTGCGTTCCGTGGTCTCAAGACACCACATTGCGGTTCAGAGGAGTGGCGGTGGACCCCCACCTCCTCCCCCACAACTAACAACATGGGAGGAGCAGGTCTTGGCTATACTGCATCCTGAGGGCCTCGCAGGAGTAGCAGGAGGAATGGACTCTGGTAAGGCAAATCTTTCACTACTTCATCCCCCACCCTACCTGCATGCTATCACATACCCCCACCCTCGCCCTCACCCCATCACTCCAACTCCTCACATATGTCCCACTAGCACAAACCACACATCCCAACACCAAGCCCTGCATGCAACAACAAAGCATGGACACCCATCACCAATGCACGCCCACTACACATACCCACACAGACCCCTAAACAATTATCACACAAGGTCCTACACAGGAATGGAACCACTGGGGTACAGGGTCACCCACCCATTGAACACCATGGCACACACAGATACTAAAACTATGCATTTACACCCCTGCAGGACTCCAACCCAACGTCACCGGACAGGAGGTTCCAGACATGTCCACTCCCCCCACAGAAGAGGCCCACAGTGATGACAGCAGCTCTGCCCAACTGGATCTAGATGACCAGCCCGGCCCATCTGGGACCTCGGGACATTTGGTTCCCCTCACACTTTTACAGGCCACCACAGAGCCTCCCCCCTCAGGAAACACCAGCACAGCACCTTCCCAGCGGGCCCATACCTCTGTCCCTAGGACACGACAAGCAACAGGCTGGCGGTGCATCCCTGGGCATTCTGACCGTGGCGGTACAGCCGCGGTCAGAAATAGGAAACCGGTGGTGTACCGCCGGTTTCCCGCTGCCCTGGGGAATCCTCCACGGCGGCGCAGCTTGCTGCACCGCCATGGGGATTCCGACCCCCTTACCGCCATCCTGTTCCTGGTGGTTTTGGCCGCCAGGAACAGGATGGCGGTAAGGGGTGTCGTGGGGCCCCTGGGGGCCCCTGCAGTGCCCATGCCAATGGCATGGGCACTGCAGGGGCCCCCGTAACAGGGCCCCACCAAGATTTTCAGTGTCTGCCATGCAGACACTGAAAATCACGACGGGTGCAACTGCACCCGTCGCACCCTTTCCACTCCGCCGGCTACATTCGGAGCTGGCATCCTCGTGGAAGGGGGATTCCCGCTGGGCGGGCGGGCGGCCTTCTGGCGGTCGCCCGCCCGCCCAGCGGGAAACTCAGAATAACCGCGGTGTTCTTCTGACCGCGCAGCGGTATTCTGGCGGCTCCCGCCGGCCCTGCGGTTACCGCGGCCGGCGGGAGTCAGAATGACCCCCATTGTGTCCACCACTACAGGTAACCCAGGATAACCCACCACCCCAAGAACAGCAGGGACCTGGGGGCAGTGGTAGTGGGCACACGGTTCAGGGGACAGAGGCACAGGAACACAGGGGAACTGGGAGGGCTGCTGTGCGACGGGGGAGCACAGGCCTAAGGAACCCACTCTCCACAAGGCCCTCTCCAACATCATGGGAGCCTACCATCATTCCCAGGAGACGATGGCAACGGTACTGGCCAAGTTTCAGGAGACCCAGCGACTGCAGGAGGAACAGTATTTGGGGTTCAGGGAGGAACTCAAATCCATCAATACCACCCTGGGCACAATTGTAGGGGTGCTGAAAGGATCTCGTCAACACCAGGAGGGACACTGTGGCACAACAAGGGGCCCCTGACACTAGCCTGGATGATGAACTGCCCTCCACCTCTGCCGGCGCTAGTGGACAGGAGGCCCCGCCACAGGACCACAACACAAGCACCCCACCCCCTGCAGATGGAGAACCACCCCACAAACGGTCCCTGAGATCCAGGGACAAAGACAGAGAACAGTGCCAAGACCCACGCCAAGAAATGAGACTACCCTGATGGTCATCCTTCTGTCCCACTTTGTCACCCTGTCCATCCTTAAACTGCCCTAGCTCCAATTCCTATACCCCTTTGGACAATGCTCCTGTGAGACAAATAGACTGGACTCTACCATGGACATTCCTCCACCATCAACCCTGACCATTTTACAACACCCTCCACTATTTGGCACTGAAATAAACACCCTTGAATCACAAAACAAGCTGGAGTCAGTCTGTGCTTTCACAAATGTGTATTAGCAATAAGTAAGGAAAATAGCAATGTCCATTCTATTGTCAACGTACCTTTGCCACATAGCTATAGTCCATGAGGTTACATAGCAGAGGTCACACAGTGGGACCCACATCTGTGAAATCGAAAGGGAAAGTGACAAATCAGGGTCCATACACTGGGTGAACGTGACAAACAGATGAGAGGTTTAACAATTTCATCAGATGTAGGAGGCAGTGATGTCTTCTTACCTGTGTCTCACTGGAAGTATTGATGGATCACGGTGTTTCTGTTGTCTATGTCCTCTTCTTCTGGCTCCTCTTCTTCACTGTCCACAGGCTCCACAGCTGGCACAAGATTTCCATCTGGACCATCCTCCTGCAGAAAAGGCATCTGTCGTCGCAAAGCCAAGTTGTGCAGCATACAGCAGGCCATGATGATCTGGCACACCTTCTTTGGTGAGTAGTAGAGAGAACCACCTGTCATATGGAGACACCGGAACCTGGCCTTCAGGAGGCCGAAGGTCCTCTCTATAACCCTCCTAGTTCGCCCATGTGCCTCATTGTAGCATTCCTCTGCCCTTGTCCTGGGTTCCTCACTGGGGTCAGTAGCCATGACAGGTTGGGGTACCCAGAGTCACCTGCAAATGTCGAGGGACAACTGTTAGACACACACTAACCCTTAGGGACAACCCCAGACCCAGACAACTATTCACACTGTATAGGGTCCATGTCCTCACCTAATAGCCACACACTGTGCCTCTGGAGTTGCCCCATCACATAAGGGATGCTGCTATTCCTTAGAATGTAAGCATCAATCACTGAGCCAGGAAACTTGACGTTCACATGGGAGATGTACTGGTCAGCCAAACACACCATCTTCACATTGATTGAATGGTAACTCTTCCAGTTTCTGTACACCTGTTCACTCCTGTGGGGAGACCAAGGCCACATGTGTCCCATCAATTGCACCTATGATGTTGGGGATATGAGCATAGAAGTCACCTTTCACTGTAGGCAAATCCTCCACCTGAGGGAAAACGATGTAGCTGTGCATGTGTTTCATGTTTCAGCAGGGCAGACAACACTCTGGACAATACGTTTGAGAACATAGGCTGGGACATCCCTGATGCTATGGCCACTGTAGTTTGAAAAGACCCACTTACCAGGAAATGGAGTACTGACAGGACCTGCACTAGAGGGGGGATACCTTTGGGATGGCGGAAAGCTGACATCAGGTCTAGCTCCAACTGGGCACACAGTTCCTGGATTGTGGCACGATAAAGTCGGTAGGTCACTATTACATGTCGCTCTTCCATTGTCGACAGGTCCACCAGAGGTCTGTGCACCGGAGGATGCCGCCATCTCCCCACCTGCCCCAGCGGACGTGCTCTATGGATGAGAACCGCAAGCAGAGGGTCAGCTAACACTGAGGTATGAAAACACAACTTTTTTGCACACATTTGTCAATCCGCTATGTGCCTGTCTTAGTGTGTATGCAAGACCTAGATATGTGTGACACATTTAAAAATAATGCCATGTGGCCCCCTGAAATGGCGGCTGCCTGACCTGTAAGGTGGGACAATGGGATCTGAGGTAACTGCATTGGCGTTGTACACCATTGTGGTAGGCGGTCGAAGACCGAGGCACAATCCTGCATTGGTTAACATTGGACCCTATGGGTCCCAGGAACCAATGACGATGTACTTCGGCGGTGACGGTACGCACTGCCGCGGACGTGACCGCCATTTTCTGTCTGTTCACTCACTTGATACCTGATCTTCGACAGGAGAGGACCTACACTGCAAGTGCTGCTGTGACCTCAGTCTGGAAGTGACAATGGCTCAAGTGTCTGGGGAAAGGGCCCCTGCCTTCACATCGGAGGAGTTGGAGAAACTTGTGGATGGGGTCCTCCCCCAGTACACGCTACTCTACGGTCCTCCAAACATACAGGTGAGTACACTGTGAGCATGCTGTATGGACAATGCCTGTTTGGAGTGGTGTGGAGGGGAGATAGGGGGGGAATGAGGCGTGCATTAAATGACGATGAGTGCATGTGGGTCAGGGTAAGGGTGGGAACGTGGGCCAATGACTGTGACGGTCTGGACGGTTATAGTTTCTCCTTTTCCCCTGTACTATTCCTGTAGGTCAGCGCCCACCAGAAGAAGGATATTTGGCATCGCGGTGGCGGGCCCCTCTGTGCCCCCCGCATCTACAGGTACAGCCGCCACCCCCTCTACCAGCACCGCCCTCCCAGCAGCCCCTCAGCGTGTGCCCCGTGGCCACTCACCCAGGAGGGTGGGCATCTGCTTCGCCCTAGGCACCTCAGCCCCTGCCCCTGTCAGCCCTGCTGCCCTCAGTGAGGAGGCCATTGACCTCCTCAGATCCCTCACTGTTGGGAAGTCTAACATTCTGAATGCCATCCAGGGTGTAGAGAGGCAGTTGCAACAGACCAATGCATACCTGGAGGGTATTCATTCTGGTCAGGCAGTCCAACAGCAATCTTTTCAGACTCTGGCCTCACCGCTGATGGCAGCCATTGTTCCTGTGTCCAGCCTCCCCCCTCCAACTTCCTCCACCCAGGCCCGATCTCCAGTACCTCAGCCTATCCCAAACACACCATGAGACCACCATGCACACACCTCAACACACAAGGGTAGCTCTGGCAAACATAAGCACCACACATCCCACAGGCACTCACACAAGCATCATACCCATGCAGACACACCAACACCCACTGCCTCCACTGTGTCCCCCTCCTCCACGTCTCCTCCTCCCTCACTGTCACATCTCCACTCACACCTGCATGCACTACATCCTCAGCCACTACGTCCATCACCAGCACGCCATCACCACACACCGCTCACGTGCACTCACCACCCCCACTACCATTCACACGTCCCCTGTGTCCTCTACCAGTGTGTCTGCGAGCCCACCTCCCAAACAACACAAACGCAGTCACACACCCACCCACCAGCCATCCACCTCACGACAGCCTCCAGCCCATGCACCTTCACCCAAAGTCAGCAAACGTACACCTCCTACAACCACTACCTCTTCCTCCACTCCCAAACCCCCTCCATCTACCCGTCCCAGTGTGTCTAAAAAACTTTTCCTGGCAAACCTTGACCTCTTCCCTACACCTCCCCCACCCCTTCCAGGTCCCAACTGAGCACCTCAGCCACCACCTCACCGAGAACAGTGGTGCCAGCAGTCACCGGCTTCAGGCGTGCGCCAAGCAGCAGGGCAGCCAGTGTGCCAAGGAGCCAGGCCAAGGACAGTCCCCTACCTCAGAAACAAAAGAAGTTGGCCACAGCCCAGAGGGAGAAGGGCAAGACACCTGCCACCAAGGGCTCTCCCAGGACTATCGTTGGGAGTGGCAAGACAGCTGCGCAACCATCCAAGGTGGGGAAGGGCCAGAGACAGAAAGGGAAATCGCCGCCAACCTGCACGGTGGACAAGACCGCCACCGGCACTGCCACATGTACCGCCGCCATGGGCACCGCCGCCAGTAGCACACTCACTGAGCCACCCACCAGCACCGCTGCCCAGGACACCGCCGCCAGCAGCACGCTCACTGAGCCACCCACCAGCACCGCTGCCCAGGACACCGCCGCCAGCAGCATGCTCACTGAGCCACCCACCAGCACTGCTGCCCAATGAGCACCGCAAGCACCGCCGCTACTGAAGCACACTGGGCACAAAGCCCCCTCCAGAACCAGTGGAGAAAGGCATCCACTACCTCATTCCTTGGCAGGATGAAGCACTCTGGGCACCAAGCCCCCTCCAGAACCAGTGGAGTATCACATCCACTACCTCAGTCCTTTGGCAGGATGAAGCACTCTGGGCACAAAACCCCCTCCAGAACCAGTGGAGAAAGGCATCCACTACCTCAGTCATTGGCAGGATGAAGCACTCTGGGCACCAAGCCCCCTCCAGAACCAGTGGAGTATCACATCCACTACCTCAGTCCTTGGCAGGATGAAGCACTCTGGGCACAAAGCACCCTCCATAACCAGTGGAGACTGTTATCCACTTGAGAGACTGTGGCTTTGCACTCCCCAGGATGCAGCAGTGGGCAAACTATCCACTGTAAAGACTTGAGAGACTGGCTTTGCACTCCCCAGGATGCAGCAGTGGGCAAACCACCCACTGTAAAGACTTGAGAGACTGTGGCTTTGCACTCCCCAGGATGCATCAATGGGCATGGAGCCCCCTCGTGGAGTTGGCGTCGTGCACTCATCCGGCTGAGGTGCCCCCCTTTCCTTCCCCCTAAGGTGCCTGTTTTATTTCGATCTGATGCCCCTGCAGTGTTCTCTCTGTTTGGATCGGGTATTGAGTGTGGGCATCGACCATGCATTTTGGGCCCAGTGGTCCACGGACTATGTATGTGCAGTACATGGACTTGAAATCTTGGTGTGCATATTTGTTAATAGTGTATATATATTTTTGAATATTGAATTTTTCCTGATTATAATCGTTCAACTCATTTCCTTTTGTCCTTGCGTTCCTCCTGGTGGGGGGTGTAAATGTAATGTTTCAACATGTATTGGTGTGTGTGTTGTTGTGTGTGAGGGTGGGGGTGTTGCGTGTTGCGTGTGCGTGTCACTCTCTTTTCCCTCCCCCCTCCCCTGTGTCGTAGGTGCAGTACTCACCGTGGTACTCGCTGCCGTCTATCGTGCTCCTGGTAGAGGAGCAGGAAGACAAGGGCAGGCAGAATTTGGAGTTCCGGCTCCATGGCATCCTGGTTCCTCGTGGGGTGTGTAGAGGTGAGCGTTTTCCCTTCCAAGTCCAGTTTCCGCTGTGTTTTTGTTCGCGTTGAATCCGCCCCGGGAAGAGTGCTTCATCCTGCCATTGGTTTGCCATAATGGTGTGGGCGGTACATTGTCTTCTGCCTGTCTGTTGGCGGTGACCGCCATGCTGTTTGTTTGTACCACCGTGGAGCTCGGAGTGTTAAAGTGGCTGTCAAGGTTGACGGTTTCCGCCACGGTCGTGATTCCATTTTCTTTCCGCCGGCCTGTTGCCGGTCTTACCGCCGCTTTACCACCGATTGCCAGGGTTGTAATGAGGGCCTATATCTTGTTTCTATGATGCTGGTCCTTATCCACAAAATAATTTTAAGATGTTAACCTATAAACGTAAGAAATTGTTGTGGAATAATAAAAAGGCAAGTCTCGTTATCTCTTTTACAGAAATCAAAACTTGAGCATGGAGTCAATTTCCCAGATTTTAATTGTTATCATAAAAGTTTTGGTATGTGTCAGGCATCCTTTGGCTTGCTGACTCATACTTGCCTTTTTCTCCATTATGGATCGATGTAGAGAGAGCCCTGTTCCTCCCTTTTGCCCAAAAGAAGTCCTTTCTTTTTCTTCTAAAACTTCTCATATCCCCTATTTTTAAACATACCGCGTCCTTGGAAAAAAACACCAGTTGTGTTACCTTCTTTTTCTTCAGTATGTCCTTTTGCCATAGCAAGCTTATTAAAATTAATAATAGACTGATATACTTGCATACTTGGAGATCTCGAAGGATTATGTGGATTTAGCAACTACTTCAAAACAATGCCCCTATTTCTTCTCCTAAGCTTAAAACTACTTCCCAATGTCCCAAATCTTTCAATAAACATTTTCACTACTTATTAATTTAGTTTCAGATGTTTTTTTCCCCTTGCAAGAAAACCATATTGCCATATCACATACTTCAGAATTCACTGAGATTCTTACTGCCAGCCCTAAAGCAACTATTATTTATAAATTTATGTCACATTAATCTCCTTCTCGAATCAAATCCAAGCCTGAACTTCTTTGGAAAAAGGATCTTGGAGTAATCTGGCACACCTCCTTTGGGAACAAGACCTGGTCATGCATTTATAAAACTTCTAGAGTAGCCAGTATAACTCAAACGTTATTTTTTCTATATCACAGACTTGATTTTACCCCCACTCAATGTTCACATTTTTTGCAAAACAGTATGGCCCTCATTACGACTGTGGCAGTCTTTTCAGAAGATCACCGCAGCTGTGGCCGCTGGAAGACCGCCAGTGCTGGCCGTCTTCCAACAGCCATATTGTGATTGCCACCATATGTACGCACCACCAGCGGTTGGATATCCGGTAGCATTCACAACGGCGGTGCTTAGGTGGTTCCACTACCGGCACCATCATGCCAGAAAAAAGACCACCCACAGAATTACCACCAGTAATTCGGTGTGGCGATCTTCTGGTGGTATGGCGCTGCCGGCGGTGGGAGCGCCGCGTTCTGTCCCCTCACGGAGGAGCACCTTGACGGATGAGGTAAGTGTCGTCTGCAAGGGGAGGGGAGTGGGGGGGGTGAGTGTGTGAGTACGTGTATGCGTGTCATGAATGTGGGGGAGGGGTGGGAGTGTTTGTGCGTGCATGTGTGTCTGTGTGTAAATATGGTGATGATGATGTGTGTGGGTAAGCATATGGAGGGGTGGGGGTGTGTGCATAGGTGAATGAGTAAGGGGTAAGGGGGGTGTAAATGAGTGCATGCGTGCAAGTGCGTGTATGTTTGCTGTGTATATGGTGTGAATGTGTGCGTGAGGTACGTATGTTGTTGTGCGTAGATGAGTTAGGGGGTGGGGACTGTGTATGTATATATGTAGTTAAAGGGAGGTGGTGGAGGGTATGGAGAGTGTATATGTGCATGTTTGATTTGCATGGGCATGTATGCGTATCTATGGGGGTGAATGTTGTGCATGTGTGCGTGAGTGTTTCTGTGTGATTGTGTGTGTGTGGGTGCATGTGTGGATGTGTGCGGAGGTGTTTGAAGGGATATCCCGGTGACAGGAATGCAAGTTCCTATCATTGGGATACCTTTCTGCCAGCATTTTCATGTCGGTGAGACCGCCAGGAAAATGCTGGCATTGTTCCTGTTCGAAATAACCTCAGCGGTTATTCAACTCC
The DNA here is from genome assembly GCF_031143425.1 of Pleurodeles waltl. Taxonomy (NCBI): domain Eukaryota; kingdom Metazoa; phylum Chordata; class Amphibia; order Caudata; family Salamandridae; genus Pleurodeles; species Pleurodeles waltl. Next base: position 271,776,695 of record NC_090446.1, read on the forward strand.
TGCTGGGCTGGAGTTGGGAACCTCCAGCCCAGAAGGCCGCGGTAAAGCGGCGGGACAGGTGGGGACGCGGCGGTTTGCCAGTGGCCAAACCGCTGTGGTCGTAACATGGCAGTCTGCACTGCTGCTCCCGCAGTGGTGAGACCACCACTGCAGCCCGGCGGTCGATGGACCGCCAGGGTCCTAATGAGGGCCTTTGTCTCAATGCTGGTCTTGTGGCTTCCCCAGTCGTAACTTTATATATCTTTTATTTGGATGCCTTAAAACACTATCATTTTATTTTCAATTATGGGTGCAATTTATATAAATATTTCACATACAACATTCTTTTGACATTGTCCATCTCCTTTTAGGTTCTTTATTTACTGAGTTTCCCCCTCTTTCCATAACTGCAAACTACTTCATATTTTCTAAGCAATTGCTTTTTAGCAAATTACTCTTAAATGGAGGTGTTACTCAAAATTATCAAATAAGACTTTGTGGAATTACATTTGTTCACATCATAATTTGGATATTTTAAATCTCTCACACTGCTCTCCTCATCATAATGCTCACTTATTATGGCTACCTTTATCGTGTTTCCTCAATACTGCTGCAAACTGTGAAGCATCTACTAATTGTACTTTGTCTGAAAATTTCGAACCACCATAAATATATTATCTATCTGTCACTTCTGTTTTTACAAACCTAAACTTATTATAGTTGATGCTATTTAATTATTTTAATTTTTCAATTTTTTGTCTTTAATTTTCAGTTGGTGAGTGTGAGAAACTGGGGCTGATTGCAGAGGCCCCCTAACTTTTTGCCCCCATTTTCCACTTTATGCTGGTGTTTTCCTGACTCTGATGGTGCCCTGGGTACTGCTAACCAGTCCCAGGGCCTGTGCTCTGTGTAAAATGGATATGCAAATTAGGCTAATTATAATTGGCTAAGTTAACCTACCTATAAGTCCCTAGTATATGGTAGGGCATGTAGGTTTAGGGACCACAGCATAGGTGGTGCACACCTAGGTGCATTGCTGAGGTGCCCAGTGTCATTTTAAAAGCAAGCCTGCCTTGCTGGCTGCTTTTAAATTAAAGTTATATGCAAATTCGACTTTGGAATTAAAGGTACTTCCAAAGTCTTAAACTACCTTATTTTTACATATAAGTCACCCCTAAGGTGTGCCCTATGTGCCCCTAGGGCTGGGTGCCATGTAACTATAAGCAGGGACTTTATAAAAATAGATTTATAAGCCCTGGTGAGGTAAAAACAGCCAAATTCGTTTTTCCCTCATTGAAGTAAATGGCCTTCATAGGCTAGAATGGGCAGACTTTATTTTAAATTTTAAAGTCTCCTTAAATGTTACATACCAAGAATTTGGTATCAAATTGATTGTTATAATAAATCCCACAGCTTCCAGTTGTTGGATTTAATATAACTAGTGCAGGTAAAAAGTTTAGACTTTACCTAAAAAGTTGCCAATTTCAGCTCTGCATTGTTTTTGCTCCTGTGCTCTGATTGGCCAGCCTGCAGCAGCTTCTGCCAGGCTACTTTAATGAGGTGTGAAGTGGCCTGACTTCACACAAAGGAATGTGCTTGGGGGAGAGAATCTCCCCTCAGCAGATGGGGAAGCAGGAAGGGGGAGGGCTGCCAAACTGGTCTTCAAAGGCAGAGAAGGACATCTGGAGCACCCAGCAACACCCCCACATCCTGCAACCCCAGACAGCTAGGTGCCCCCTTGATTAGATTAGGAGAGGGCAGGAGAGGGGTGTGTTTATGATTTTTAGCCACACCAGTGGGTGGGCTCAGCCAGATCTCTCCTCTAAAAATCAGATTCATCCATTTTGGATTTTTAGAGACTGTTGCCTTCTGGGATGGATTTTTGCCACACTTCCCAGGAAGTGGTCATCACAGGGGGACGACCCTGTCCCTGATTGGAGGACCAGGGCCCCCCTGCTTTTCACCCAGGAGCAAGGATAAAACTGGCAGACCTGCACCCACGCCTCAGATCCCCACCAAATTTCAAGAAGAAAGAACTACAAGGAGAAGAAGGACTGCCCTGCTGGACCCCTGGCCTGCACCTGGACCCTGCACTCAGAAAGACTGCACCAGCTGCACACTTGGGCTTCACCACAAGAAGGACTTTGCCTGGCTTCCACTGGTTCAAGGAGGGACTCCCTGTTTGCTACAGGTGAAAAATTGCTAACCAGAGTCCCCTGCACCAACTCCTGAAAAAGTGACCAGGTGACCACTGCCCAGTGGCCAAAAAGGAGTTTGCGCCAGGTGCACTCTGGGAATTGAAGTCCGCACTTCCCAAGGACCATCACAGAACTTCTGGACCCTTGGGGTGAGCTGTGGACCCCAAAAGAACCTTAAAAGAACATCTGGGTGAAGCCCCAGAAGTTTGGAAAAGACTGGAGAAATTTTAGAAAAAAGCTCCATAAAGTGACCGACTCGACGCGGAAATTCTAGCCGGCTTGCCTCAACCGCGACCCGGCCTGACTTCGTGGTTCGTCCCGGTCAAGAAAAACATCCGAAAAAAAGACTAAGTCCGAACGTAAAAAGTTGACCGGGACCTTCCAGCCATCGTATCCGAGAAGGGCTCCACGGACGTCGGATCAAGATCCAGGTTTACCCCGGTCGAAGGATTTTCATCTCGAAAAAACGACTAAGTCCGAAGGTAGAAATCACCACCGAGGAAACCGACTTCGCGTATCCGGACAAGGGCTCCAGGAGGTCGGATCCAACTGGCAGGTTCGTCCCGGTGAAGAAAAACTTCAAAATAAAGACTAAGTCAGAAGGTAACTTTTTAACCGAGGCTTCCCGCGACCTGTATCCGAGCAGGGCTCCATCGCGGTCGGCCTGAAAGTTTGACTTTGTCCCGGTCCTGGTGCAACCAGATGACCCGATAGGCGCTTTTTGTTTCTATGCGCTAGAAAATAATAATACTTTAAAAATTCATATCTCCGGTTCCCCTGAACCGATTTTAATCGTTTTTGTGTCATTTTAAAGATAAAAATATAAGCTATTTTTATAAATTGGTTTTGGATTTTTAAACTGTTTCCTGTGTTTTATTTAATTACTGTTTTGTGATATTTGAATGCTTTACACTTTGTCTCCTAAGTTAAGCCTTGACGCTCGATGCCAAGCTACCAAGGGTAGAGCTGGGATTAATTTACTGAGACCTAACTGTACTTTTGTGGAGGTTTGTGGCTTGTTGCTAGGTGTAGGTACCTACCTGCCCTATCAATAACCCATTTTCCAACATAATTGGTGGCAGCGGTGGGATCCTGTACTTGTGTTCAATATCACGTTACAGTTTTAGATAAAACAAATTAAAAATCCTTTAAATTGTCCTAGTGCAAAAATTGTTTTTAATTTTTAATTTTTAATTTTTTTAAAAAAAATTAATTTGGATTAATTTCAATTATTGAATTTTTGTAATTTTTCTAAATTCTTGTTTCCAATTTTTGCAAAAAGTTTTTGTTGACACAAAACTAGGGAACCATGGAGCTTGATCTGGCTAGCCTACCCACACTGACAGTAGTCCAGCTTAGGGGGTTGTGTATTGAGAGGGGGTTGCCTGCAACCACTAATCTCAGGAAGGAAATCCTGATTAAATCCCTGACAGCATGGGCTGAGGCCCAAGAGGTAGAGACAGAGGAAGCTCCAGAGGAGGAACCAAAAGAGGATGATGCTAACTCTAACCACTCAGGGGAGGAAAGGCATCAGACCCCAAGTGAGGAAGAAGAGGAACGGTCCTCACTAGACACAGTCACTAGGGGCAGACCCAAAGCTAGCGGTAGGAAGAGGGTCCTTTCAGGAGGAGAGAACCCATCCATCAGGGAAAGAGAGCTGGAAGCCCAGCTAGCCTACATAGCTTTGGAAGCAGAGAAGCTGGCCCTAGAGAAGAAAAAGTGGGCATACAAAGAAAAAAGAGATGGAAGCAGCGATAAAGAAGCTGAGGTGTCCATGGGTGGGGGAGTTTGCCCCAGATTACCCAAGGGGGTAGTTCCTGCTTATATAGAGGGGGATGACATAGATAAGTGGCTAGGGGCCTTTGAGAGGGCACTCCAAATGAGAAGGGTTAAGCCTCAATACTGGGGTTCCCTTTTGTGGGAGTTGGTCCCCAACTCAGGGAGGGATAGGCTTCTGACCTTAAGGGGGGAGGAGGCAGATTCATACCCTAGTATGAAGAGGTGCTTAGTCAAGAAGTTTGGTCTGACCCCAGAGCAATATAGAGTGAAGTTCAGGGACACCCAGAAGGTCAGTACCCAGTCTTGGGTTGACTTTGTGGACACCTCACTAAAGGCACTAGAGGGCTGGATTATTGGCAACAAAGTAAATACTTATGAGGGGTTATACAATCTGATCATGAGAGAGCACATCTTGACCAATTGTATCCAAGAAAGGTTACGCCAGCATCTAGTGGACTCTAAGCTGACCAACCCTAGAGAGCTAGGGGAGGCAGCTGATGAGTGGTTGAGAACCAGGGTGGTTGTCAAGTCCCAGGGGGGAGACTCCAAGAAGGGGGGGACAGGTCCCCAAAAACCTAAGGAGGGAGGTGGTAAGCCCACCACAGAGACTCCCTCTGTACCCCAGAACCCTAAGAAGGAGGAGAGTAAATCCCACTCCCACTCTGACATGCAGAGACAGGGAGACCCAGGGTTAAAAAAGCTCTTGGACAGTAGGGCTTGCTTTGACTGTCAGCAGACAGGTCACTTCAGAGGAGATGCAGCCTGTCCAAAGAAGGTGGTTAGCACTGGGCTGTCCAGTGTAGCCATAGAGGAGGATTCCTCAGATGATGAAGTCCTCCTAGCATTGTGCTGGGAGACAGGACCAGATGGTAAGCTGGTGATCCCTGAGGGTGGGAGTAGGCACTTCCACCACATTCAAGTGAATGGGATCCCTACCACTGGCCTGAGAGACACCTGTGCCAGTCACACTGTAGTGAGTGACCGGTTAGTGACCCCAGACATGTATGTCCCAGGAAAGACAAAGAAAGTCAGGATAGCCACAGGGGAGGTCACCTCCAAACCTGTAGCCATAGTGCCCCTAGAGAGGGAGGGTATCCTTGACTGGATTAGGGTGGTAGTCAGTGCTGACCTTCCCCTAGATTGTATCCTGGGCAATGACCTCCCAGAGGTGAGTCTGGTCACAGATGGGGTGGTCGCCCAGGGCGCCCCCCCTACCCAAAGTCCTGGGGAGTCAGTCCCTACAGTTAGGAGACAGGGGTCCCCAAGAAAAGGAAAGAAGAAAAGGAAGGGTGGGCCACTCTTAAAGAGAGTTCCAAGGAGCCAAAGGCCTTCTGCCCCAGTAGGGGGGGAGCCCAGAGTTGGCACTGGTGAGGCCTCACCTGACCCCAAGGAAGTCCTGAGTAGTCAGGCAGCTGTCCAGATGCAAGGTGTTGCCCCTGCACTGACAGAAGGGAGAGTGGAAGGAGGGTGTCTGCCACAGGAGGTGGTAGCCCCCCACTCTAGACAGCAAGAGGGGTACCAGGACCCCAAAGATGCCCCTAAAGCAGCTCAGCCACCTGTCAGTGGAGAGCTTAGGGTGTGGTTCTGGGTACTGACAGCTGTCAGTAGCCTCTGCGGGGTGCTAGCCTTCCTGGCAGCACTGTACTTGGCCTGGGAGGCAGACCCCAGGGCCAATAGCAAAGTAGGCCCCCTGACCCTATTGGTCATGGTGGGGTTGCTCAAGTGTTGGGTGACCTCTTTGGGTAAGCTAGGTGTTGCCCTAGCAAAGTTAGGAGTAGGGGAGGTGGGCACCTCACTACCCAAGTTGGCAGAGAGAGAGGAGGAAGACCCCCCTAGAGGGAAGTTTCAGTTTGAAATGGGTCCTTTCATTGTTGGGGTGGGTTCACTACCCAGAGGGAGAGACCCTGACAGGAGGATGTAAGGCAGAGTAGGCCCTGCAAAGGGACAGCCAGTTTTCTTCACTGTCTTCCTCGCCTAACAAGCCAGGAAGACTCTCCCAGGGTTGGGCTGAGTCTCCTGGGCGTGTGGGCTGGGGGGGGGGGTTGTGTGAGAAACTGGGGCTGATTGCAGAGGCCCCCTAACTTTTTGCCCCCATTTTCCACTTTATGCTGGTGTTTTCCTGACTCTGATGGTGCCCTGGGTACTGCTAACCAGTCCCAGGGCCTGTGCTCTGTGTAAAATGGATATGCAAATTAGGCTAATTATAATTGGCTAAGTTAACCTACCTATAAGTCCCTAGTATATGGTAGGGCATGTAGGTTTAGGGACCACAGCATAGGTGGTGCACACCTAGGTGCATTGCTGAGGTGCCCAGTGTCATTTTAAAAGCAAGCCTGCCTTGCTGGCTGCTTTTAAATTAAAGTTATATGCAAATTCGACTTTGGAATTAAAGGTACTTCCAAAGTCTTAAACTACCTTATTTTTACATATAAGTCACCCCTAAGGTGTGCCCTATGTGCCCCTAGGGCTGGGTGCCATGTAACTATAAGCAGGGACTTTATAAAAATAGATTTATAAGCCCTGGTGAGGTAAAAACAGCCAAATTCGTTTTTCCCTCATTGAAGTAAATGGCCTTCATAGGCTAGAATGGGCAGACTTTATTTTAAATTTTAAAGTCTCCTTAAATGTTACATACCAAGAATTTGGTATCAAATTGATTGTTATAATAAATCCCACAGCTTCCAGTTGTTGGATTTAATATAACTAGTGCAGGTAAAAAGTTTAGACTTTACCTAAAAAGTTGCCAATTTCAGCTCTGCATTGTTTTTGCTCCTGTGCTCTGATTGGCCAGCCTGCAGCAGCTTCTGCCAGGCTACTTTAATGAGGTGTGAAGTGGCCTGACTTCACACAAAGGAATGTGCTTGGGGGAGAGAATCTCCCCTCAGCAGATGGGGAAGCAGGAAGGGGGAGGGCTGCCAAACTGGTCTTCAAAGGCAGAGAAGGACATCTGGAGCACCCAGCAACACCCCCACATCCTGCAACCCCAGACAGCTAGGTGCCCCCTTGATTAGATTAGGAGAGGGCAGGAGAGGGGTGTGTTTATGATTTTTAGCCACACCAGTGGGTGGGCTCAGCCAGATCTCTCCTCTAAAAATCAGATTCATCCATTTTGGATTTTTAGAGACTGTTGCCTTCTGGGATGGATTTTTGCCACACTTCCCAGGAAGTGGTCATCACAGGGGGACGACCCTGTCCCTGATTGGAGGACCAGGGCCCCCCTGCTTTTCACCCAGGAGCAAGGATAAAACTGGCAGACCTGCACCCACGCCTCAGATCCCCACCAAATTTCAAGAAGAAAGAACTACAAGGAGAAGAAGGACTGCCCTGCTGGACCCCTGGCCTGCACCTGGACCCTGCACTCAGAAAGACTGCACCAGCTGCACACTTGGGCTTCACCACAAGAAGGACTTTGCCTGGCTTCCACTGGTTCAAGGAGGGACTCCCTGTTTGCTACAGGTGAAAAATTGCTAACCAGAGTCCCCTGCACCAACTCCTGAAAAAGTGACCAGGTGACCACTGCCCAGTGGCCAAAAAGGAGTTTGCGCCAGGTGCACTCTGGGAATTGAAGTCCGCACTTCCCAAGGACCATCACAGAACTTCTGGACCCTTGGGGTGAGCTGTGGACCCCAAAAGAACCTTAAAAGAACATCTGGGTGAAGCCCCAGAAGTTTGGAAAAGACTGGAGAAATTTTAGAAAAAAGCTCCATAAAGTGACCGACTCGACGCGGAAATTCTAGCCGGCTTGCCTCAACCGCGACCCGGCCTGACTTCGTGGTTCGTCCCGGTCAAGAAAAACATCCGAAAAAAAGACTAAGTCCGAACGTAAAAAGTTGACCGGGACCTTCCAGCCATCGTATCCGAGAAGGGCTCCACGGACGTCGGATCAAGATCCAGGTTTACCCCGGTCGAAGGATTTTCATCTCGAAAAAACGACTAAGTCCGAAGGTAGAAATCACCACCGAGGAAACCGACTTCGCGTATCCGGACAAGGGCTCCAGGAGGTCGGATCCAACTGGCAGGTTCGTCCCGGTGAAGAAAAACTTCAAAATAAAGACTAAGTCAGAAGGTAACTTTTTAACCGAGGCTTCCCGCGACCTGTATCCGAGCAGGGCTCCATCGCGGTCGGCCTGAAAGTTTGACTTTGTCCCGGTCCTGGTGCAACCAGATGACCCGATAGGCGCTTTTTGTTTCTATGCGCTAGAAAATAATAATACTTTAAAAATTCATATCTCCGGTTCCCCTGAACCGATTTTAATCGTTTTTGTGTCATTTTAAAGATAAAAATATAAGCTATTTTTATAAATTGGTTTTGGATTTTTAAACTGTTTCCTGTGTTTTATTTAATTACTGTTTTGTGATATTTGAATGCTTTACACTTTGTCTCCTAAGTTAAGCCTTGACGCTCGATGCCAAGCTACCAAGGGTAGAGCTGGGATTAATTTACTGAGACCTAACTGTACTTTTGTGGAGGTTTGTGGCTTGTTGCTAGGTGTAGGTACCTACCTGCCCTATCAATAACCCATTTTCCAACAGTGAGGACATATTTTTTTTATTGCAATGAGTGAAATTGTCTCTCCTTATCGCTCCCCATCCCCTCATTCTTAAAACCATGAAGGCTTTTGCTGTTTATTGGAGTCTCTCAGAGGATGTAATTGTTGCTTACCTCATTTATATTCTTACCAATGTTTGCTTATCTTATAATTAAATAAAGTCTTTTTAACACAAAATATAAGGTGCTATCATAGAGAAATGCTTTTATTTCTCCTTTCTTTTCCAACTTTGCTTATGCTCTGCACTGTACAGCACATATAAAATGTGGAAAAAGTTTTAAAGTTAGTCTAAGCATAGTATTCTATACTGGAAGACTAAACTTACTATATCAACCTGTGCTAGATTCACTCAGACACCATTGCACTATGGTTAAAAGGTGTGTGTTTGGTGTACAGCGGCAAATTTCATCAGTGCTAAGGAGAGGGGAGATTGCCCTATCTGTGTAAATATGGTGCTCTCATGCTCTCTCCTTCTCACGCAGCGCAGCACAGGATTTGTGGCTGCTGCACTGAGCTACATGAGAATTTAGCAAATCTGTGCTAAGAGTGAATTGACTCTGATTGGTCTCCAAATGTGTGTTGCATGGTCACAATGTTGCCCAATCTTCAGAAATAGTGGGATGGTGGATTAGAGACTAACCAGGTACATCTGAATCACACATAGAAACAGATTTACAAGGCCCTAGAGCCTATTTGTGCCACATTAGCATCATTTTTTTTACGTTAATGTCGCTCAACGAGGGGAAAATCACCTCGCCTTATTTACAAAGTGGCGCAATGCATGCATTGTGCACTTTGCGACCCCTTGCATAACATTATGCCTGCATCAGCCATAATGTATGCAAGGGGGAGTTCTAGCGTTAGCAGGCCTGCAAAAACGGCGCAATGTAATCTACAAGATTTTGTTGCGCCACTTTTGTCATAATTTTTAACGCCCGCTCAAAGCAGGTGGTAAAAGGATGCACCCTTTAAAGTAAATGGGCACCCTTGCACTTTGCTCCACTAGCATCAACATTTTTGACGCTAGTGGAGCAGAGCACCACAATAGCGTAAAAAATGTTAACGCTATTGGCCTAGCATGCGCCATGGTGCACGGTATTGTAAATATGGCGCACCCATGGTGCCGTTATGTAGCAGTGCGGGGCCCAAGAAATTTGGCGTATCTGTATTGATACGCCAGATTCTTGTAAATCTGGGCATAGTTCAAAGAGTTTGAGTCCTAGCGCCATTATCTCTTAATTGCTGGCAATGTTGATAAGGCACAAAAATGAAGCAGTACCAGAAACACACTTTATGCATGTGGTGCCACCTCTAAACAAGATGGCCGACTGTGGCTACTGCCTGTCAGTAAAAAAAAATAGAACGAGGCAGGTGTATTAATGCAAGCTGTGAAAGGAAAACTGATGTAATCAGTACCACTATGACAAGACCGTAATAGAAAATGGGTCACAATAAAGCATCCTTGTCTCTTTGTGTAAACTTAGTTGAGAAGCCATGGCTTACTCAATGGAGGTGTATGGGGCAAGTCATTGTGCAGTGCAACTCAATAATTACAACTGCAATTAAGTATGAATTTCCTGCCAAGGCTGTGTTTCAAATTGTAAATCAAGCAGGCAGAGCCAGACTTTCCCTACTGAATTCCTGTGGGATAGCACGCTCACCAGAAGCTTTATTTCTGCAGCAATAAAAAAGTAGAGAGGTTGGTTCTTTTCTCTGTTTGAAACATTTATTCTCCACCTTCCAAATTCGTCCTCCTATATTAAATATTTTGAAACAGCTATGGAAACAGGTACCCTACCAACAGGTGCACCAGTAAAGCAAGGAGAGCCATTTACCAAAACTAACATTCAAAAGAAGGTTAAGGGTTACACCAGCTACTTTGTACACCCTCTATCTCTAGCCGGAAGACAAAAATGGGTATTGACACAGGTCACATTGTAGCATCTGAAACAAAGTTATTAAACTATGGCATGAAATACCAATGAGTAGGAAACACATGCTTTTTGAAGATGCAGTTTTTGTACATTGTCACTTTTTATATGACAACGCGAAATGGAGGAATTTTCAGGGCACATGTGTAAATGGCAGCTAAGTGGGAGGGCCTGAATCAGTGAGGAGACAAGCAATAATCTTACACTGTTCTTGAGAGTCGAGAAGGACAAACTGATCAATAGCGTCATGAAAGCTGTTCAGGCCGAGAAGAATGTGCATGGATAAGGCGCCTTCCTACCCAGAGAAGAGAAAATCAATCACATTACAAAGGAGAGTTATTTCTGTGTTTTGGGCAGAGTGTGCTAACCATCAGAGATGGGAGGTCAAGGATACTGCTGCAAGCAACATGCACGGAAAGATAACAAAGGTCATGTAGCCAAGTATTGCAATGGCAAGTGGAAAGCTGCATGCATGCTGCAGCTTCCAGTGAGCCACGCATCACGAATGGATCTGTGGGAGAAAATACTGAATATTTTGGCATAGGTTTTAGTATTAAGAAAACGTTGAATATACTTCTCTGTCTCACTTGGTTTGCCCAAAATATGCAATAGGCCTGTGCTTAAACTGTATAATCCACAACCTCCTGAAATTCACGAATATTTCAAAAAACTAGTTGAAATTACGTATGTGGTGTGTCAGATGTTTTAACTTGAACGAATTAAATTAGATAATGTGGTAGACATGTTCTGCTGGAACCTGCTTCCTCAGGTAAAAGGTATGCACAATTTCCCATTTCACATTTAGGTAGCTTGGTCAGTAAGATTGGGTGTGGAGGTTCCGAATGTCCGTACAATCACTCTGGAATGCAATAGCAAAATACATACTTGATACGAAGGGCATGAGGGAGCTGAAATGGCAATGGAAAGAGAGAGCAGTGGAGATTGATGGGTATACTAAAAACACAATATTTTGTAAAATAACTAACATAGTTTAAAAACTTCAAAACACAGAGCAGTCAAAGCGATATCAGGTGAAATCCGACAGACACCTCACCATACCCCACTGAAAGCACCTGTACCCAACAATTTACTAGAGAATAGATTTATTGGGAGGACGAACACCCCAAACACCCCCTCTGATGCTATGCCACTGCTTGCTCAGTTCACTTAACGCTAAGGACCAGATTTACTAGGAAGAAATTGCGAGGGAGGAACAATAACAGATCTACTAAAATGAGTTGCTCTTCCCTCTCCCAGCACTAGTGCACTTTTGGCAGCCATGCGCAAACAAGGACACCTTTGCTCCCTAGCGCAAGGATGTCCGTATTCTCTGAAGCATAGGTTTTTTATTGGTAGAGGTCCCTTCTACCATAAAACCTATGCTTTAAGGGTTTTCCTACATTGTATATGTGTTGTACAAAGCAACACACAGGGAAAGAAAGAAAAATGTGGAGAAATTAGAACAATTCTCCTCATTGCTCTTGCCTATAGTAAGCGTAAGATTTTGGTACAAATTTTGGTCTGATTTTTGTAGATAGGGATTTGGATCAAAACCAATTGATGGTTGCATGGGGATCTTTGCACACCACCCATGGACTGCCACCTTGACAAAAAATAACACAAGGCATTGGTCTGTGTCACTTTGTGTTAGCTTGAAATAACATCCAACACAAATCCAGATTTGCTTTGGAAAGTAAATCCCACCTTAACAGTTTGCGTCCGATTCTGGTACCAAGCAGGATTTATGTCCAGCAATGAAAATATATGCACAGGTTTAGTGTAACACTGAGCTATTTTGCATTTATTTCTAAAGTTTCTAGATCCCGATAAGAATATATGTGGCTGGTTCACTACAACTCTGCTTCAGTGTTGTTGCAGCACGTTCCTGCTACATGGGCCTTGGTTTTAAATCATCAAGACCTCAGTGCCAAGATGTACAAAGACTTTGCATCGGGTTCCTGTTACTTTTCAAGGCAAACCTGACACATAGTGTTGGGTTGGGACTTACAATCCAACAGAAATCGTGCTTTGCTTTGGTTTGTAACAAAAAAGAATGCAAAGCTGCTCAACGCACTGCCTTGTATTACTTTGCTTAAAGGGGGAGATTCATGTGTGGTGCATGGCCGTTCCAATGCAACTACCAATGGTTTTAATACAAATCCCTATCTACAAAGATACAAAGAATTGTAAGCTGGGATAGGTGCCAAAATCCTGTACCTCCCTAAGGCAGACTTAACAAAGAGAAAATGTTTAATTTTGCCTTTCTTTTCCCTCTTGCATCAATGATGCATTCCACAGCACCCATATAAAGAGGCAAATACTTTAAAGCATACAAAGGGGCCGCTTCGTGTGCACAAACTATGCTTACCACGATACCAGGGTGTCTGCATTGAAGCATAGCAGCTCCAAGTGTGTCAGTGAAGGGTAATGGGAGAGAGCAGAAAAATGCTGCTTTTTAGCCAATATGGAGCTGTTCTGCTTTCACCTGCTCACTTGTTGCACTGAATTTCATGATTTGTTTGTAAACCTACACCCTAATTCCTGAAGCATTGGTTTATGAACTTTTGGCTTACAGATAATATCCTCAAGTCATGTGAGATTTGAAGATGGCCCTAAAACTTTTTGTGCAGCTGTTGGAACTTTAGTCATGGCTTTTATGTTCTGCTAAGAGTATCTGTGGTAGATTTTTAAAATAATGTGGTTATATAGAGATACTGCTAAGGTATTTCACTTAATAATTAAAAGTTATGTTCAGTGTTCCAATGAGTGTTACTAAAGGCAGCTCTTTTTCTTGTAGAGACCCACGACAACCTGCAGACATCCGTGACAGCAGAAGTGATGAGGCTGAGCATGGAGTCCCAGGTCTCTATTTTCTGTCTTATCCGAGTCCCGGTTACCTCTTCTACCACATACCTCATGTCTTATTGCACATGATTATTGGTGAAGACAGAGACAGAACAGAGCATCGCTCCTGTTGAATCACTTGTACAACATTAGTGCAAATGAAATAGCAGATTGGCTGCCACATTTTTTAATGCATTGTGCTCTTTAAAGGTAGAATAGGCAGCCAAGGTAAATCTCTTCATCATAATCATACCTGCACAGGGATAAAGTGATCATCATGTGCCTGATGGGAATGTTCAATATATAGAGACTAAATACAAAGGGTTTCGAGTGGAAATAGTAGCCACCTCTTTCTAGGCAGTTTTTGGCATGGGCAGCAAAGACTCACCCATAAACAAACCCAGAGTTTTTACCACTTTAGCTGGTTTAGTGCTCTTGTCCAGTTCAGGAGTCCAGAGATGCTGGAGTGAGAAAGGAATTGTTCTCATCCTTTAGGCTTTTATCTTAGGTTGGTTAATCATAGAATTGTCGGCACACCTGATCATCCATAGCTAAGAGTGACACAGTGAACAAAGATGTCAGGGCCATTAGGTGTGTGCGCTTTGAGTACTAGTAAGAGGTAAATATTGTGAAGTTGAATGTGACAAGGGGATTTTCGTACTGGAGCATTGACTCCATATCTCTTATCCAGTCAGTGCTGATAATTCAGGATACTGATCGAAAAAACGTCATTTTCACTCAAATATGGGCAGAGAAATGGAAACTGGCTTCTTTACTATTAATTCACACTAAATCAGTTCTTTTGTCTTAGGGGCTGTATGAAATCCAGCATCTTCCAATCGATTTAGGAATTACTATGGCTGGAAAAAATCCCCTTAATTTCCTTTGTGGAATTACACAAAATGTAAAAATATTATGTGACATTAGAGGCAAATGCCAGTCTGGCATTTAGCACTATTTTGTAAGAACAAAATGTATCATGTTGCTATTTAATTAGCACAAAATGAATCCTCACATCTATTCTAAACATGAAGATGCATTCTACACCAAAAAACAGTACAAAATCAACGTGATGCAAACACCGCATTCTGTTTATTCTAGTTGTTCCTATACTCTCACAATAGGATTTTTACCAGAACAACATCTCAATTATATGAGGTGGCAAAATGGTGTAATCTCTTGAATGCCATGTAAGTATGATAATGACAAAGTTCAGAGATGACACAAGATTAAGTTGTTTTCTGCAAAATATTGCCAGGGGTTAGAATGATCTAAAAACACATTTCACTTGTCTCATCCAACAGCACCCACCATCACCCACCCATCTCCTACAACTGTGGTAATCAAAATTACATTAGTGTAAGGAAAGCCATGAATATAGAAGAGAATAACCACCCTTATATGAGTTTAAGAGTGTTGAAAGAAAGAGAAAATTAACATTGTTCATCCATGCCCTTGGCCCTGCTAAGGCAACAAACTTTACATGAATTATGTCTTATTATTTTAATATAACGAAGTGCTTGGTTGTTAAGATGTAATGATCACGTTGGCCCACAAGGTATGAAACTGGGAACTAGAGAATTTCCTTCATAGAATCACACCATCCAATTGCTGGTGATGCAGTGTCACTCTATTTCATTTGCAGTTAATGGTATGCTAATGTATACCACATATATTAAATGGTTACATATATGGACATATGTTTCATATATCAAGATTGACTGTAATGAGCGATTTTTAGATTAACAGTTAAAAATGGTTAGAGTATGTACAAGTTAAGTTAGGCATAGTCACTGTAGGCCTTGATTTGTGCAACTCTGTATTAAATTAAGTGCTACATTTTTGCTTGTTCTGAGTAATCTTTCTTTCATTTCACTAGAACGCTCAACCGCTTCCTTCCTTAACTGTATTGTTATTGTCAAGTTCTGCGTGAAGGTCGTTTGACATCATTTTTTTATGTTCTGGACAGTAGACCTCAACTCTTGCACATCAGAGGAGCCAGTGGACAAGAAATCCTTCCTTGTTTGAAATCTCTAAAGGTCATGGAACTGGGAGTGTTCATTGTATGATCATTGTATGATTCATGAGAAGTGGGCTGACACCAAGCGCACTGTAAATATTCAATTTTGATTATTTTTTTCCTTATGGGAACCATGCAGCATGATCTCTTTTAGTGAATTTCATGTTTTAGTTGTGTATCCTCGACCTTAGATAGACTTATTTCTGTCCACTTTTGAGGGCGAACATCCCTTTCCCACTCTTGAGCTCGATGCTCCCTTTATTTCGGCTCACAGAGATAACCTCTTGAGCAAGTACATTTCTTCTTTTCCTAATTGGAACCTTCATTTAGCTGTATTTTGTATATTATTTTTACAGTCACCTGCTGCATATGAATTTCCCTAACTTGGCCCCCAACTTCAGCTCAGCATTAGGGAGTTTCCCTTCAGGAACATGGAGTTCTTTATAATTTGCCTACCGGGCGCCTGATTGCCAAAAGAGCCTTGGCACTTGTGGCAGGGTCTCCGCATTGCAGTTTCTCATTGCGCAGATCCCACCATGACTGCCGAGGCTCTTTGTGAATCCAACCCATAATCTTTAAATAACGTGACTTCGCATTTGCTGTTTGACCTGTTTGGACGATATTCATTTATGCTGTAATCAGGTGATTATTGACTTACGACTGAACTGATTACTTTGAACTTGTAACATTACTAATTTGTCAATAAATCCTTCATGATTTGCAAATCTACTCCTCTTTGCTGTACAGTGGGGAACAATAGTGCATCATTGTCATTGATATGATACTGGATTGTTGATATTAAGACTCATTTCGAGTTAAAGATCCATCCTTTGAGTACAGCTGAAACTTGAATATTAGCACTCTAATTTGCATGGTGCACACACTGGTATTATTTCGTGGCACGAAGGGTTAAATACTAAGGGGCATGTTTAAAAGCCCCGAGTGCCACCTTTGCGCCGGCATAGCATAATTTTCATTGAGGCTACGATGGCGCTAAAGTGACCTTTTCCCCACACCATATTTACAAAGTGGTACAATGCATGAATTGCGCCACTTAGTAAACTCTTGCGCCACAATATGTCTGTGCCAGGCATAATGTATGCAAGGGGGGCATTCCCCCATTAGAAGGGCTGAAAAAATGGTTCAGGGAAATCTAAAAGATTTCCTTGCGCCATTTTTTGGAGCACTTTTAACCCCTTCTGTGCCGCGGACGTAGTGGTTACGTCCCGCGGCACAGTGCTGCTGTGCCGAGGACGTAACCACTACGTCCTCGGCACACAGCCCAGAGGGAGCGCTCTCGCTCCCTCTGTGTGCTTCCCCCCACCCCCCCAAAGTCAGGGATGGAAGGGGAAGCCCTTCCCCTTCCACCCCCGACCCCCCCACCCCCCCATAATGACGTC
The DNA here is from genome assembly GCF_031143425.1 of Pleurodeles waltl. Taxonomy (NCBI): domain Eukaryota; kingdom Metazoa; phylum Chordata; class Amphibia; order Caudata; family Salamandridae; genus Pleurodeles; species Pleurodeles waltl. Next base: position 271,793,396 of record NC_090446.1, read on the forward strand.
AGCGCGCGATCGCGCGCTGACTTCATTATGGGGATTTCGCCGCACAGGAAGCCATTTGCTTCCTGTGCGGTGACGAGGAAAGAGGTGAGTTCCTCTTCCCGGTGGGTGGGGGGTTTGGGCTAAAGAGGCACCGGGGGAAAGGAAAGGCTTTTCCTTTCCCCCGGTGTCTCTTTGAGCATTCCTGCTGCCCGATCGCATTGCGATCGGGCAGCAGGAATGCCCACTAGACACCAGGGATTTTTTTTTGTTGTTGTTTGCTCGTGTTTCTTGCTGGCGGGGAGCGGCCCCTTGGGCAAGGGTCGCTCCCCTTGTGGGGGCAATTAGTTACGGCCATTTCTGCCCCCCTTGGGGGCAGATTGGCCTACTTTTTAGGCGGATCTGCCCCCAAGGGGGGCAGAAACCACTGGATCACCAGGGAATTATATTTTCTGTGCAGGTATGTTGGGAGGGGGTGCCCCCTTGGGCAAGGGGCGCCCCCCCCAAGGGGGCAGAGAACTGTTGGCCATTTCTGCCCCCCTTGGGGGCAGATCGGCCTATTTTTTTTAGGTCCATCTGCCCCCAAGGGGGGCAGAAGCCACTTAGGCACCAGGGATTGTGTGTGTAGTGGATGGGGGGGGCGCCCCCTTGGGCAAGGGTCGCTCCCCTTTGGGGGGCATGTCTTTTAGGGCCATTTCTGCCCCCCTTGAGGGCAGATCAGCCTATTATTTTTAGGTTGATCTGCCCCAAGGGGGGCAGAAACCACTAGAACGCCAGGGATGTTTTTTTATGTGTTTATTTTTGTGGGGGGGCGTCCCCATGGGCACGGGGCGCCCCCCCAAGGGGGGCATTGACCTGTTGGCCATTTCTGCCCCCCCTGGGGGCAGATGGGCCTATTTTTCTAGACCCACCTGCCCCCAAGGGGGGCAGAAGCCATGTAGACACCAGGGATAGTGTGTGTGTGTGTGTGTTAGTGGATGGGGGGGGGCTTGGGCAAGGGTCGCCCCCCACTTTGGGGGCACATGTACCCAGGCCATTTCTGCACCCCTTGGAGACAGATCAGCCTATTATTTTTAGGCTGATCTGCCCCAAGGGGGGCAGAAACCACTAGAACGCCAGGGATTTTTTTTATGTGTTTATTTTTGTGGGGGGGTGTCCCCTTGGGCACGGGGCGCCCCCCCAAGGGGGGCATTGACCTGTTGGCCATTTCTGCCCCCCCTGGGGGCAGATGGGCCTATTTTTCTAGACCCACCTGCCCCCAAGGGGGGCAGAAGCCACGTAGACACCAGGGATAGTGTGTGTGTGTGTGTGTGTTAGTGGATGGGGGGGGGGCTTGGGCAAGGGTCACCCCCCACTTTGGGGGCACATGTACCCAGGCCATTTCTGCACCCCTTGGAGACAGATCAGCCTATTATTTTTAGGCTGATCTGCCCCCAAGGGGGGCAGAAACCACTAGAACGCCAGGGTTTTTTTTTAATGTGTTTATTTTTGTGGGGGGGCGTCCCCTTGGGCACGGGGCGCCCCCCCAAGGGGGGCATTGACCTGTTGGCCATTTCTGCCCCCCCTGGGGGCAGATGGGCCTATTTTTCTAGACCCACCTGCCCCCAAGGGGGGCAGAAGCCACGTAGACACCAGGGATAGTGTGTGTGTGTGTGTGTGTTAGTGGATGGGGGGGGGCTTGGGCAAGGGTCGCCCCCCACTTTGGGGGCACATGTACCCAGGCCATTTCTGCACCCCTTGGAGACAGATCAGCCTATTATTTTTAGGCTGATCTGCCCCCAAGTGGGGCAGAAACCACTAGAACGCCAGGGATTTTTTTTTATGTGTTTATTTTTGTGGGGGAGCGTCCGCTCGGGCACGGGGCGCCCCCCCAAGGGGGGCATTGACCTGTTGGCCATTTCTGCCCCCCCTGGGGGCAGATGGGCCTATTTTTCTAGACCCACCTGCCCCCAAGGGGGGCAGAAGCCACTTAGACACCAGGGATAGTGTGTGTGTGTGTGTGTGTTAGTGGATGGGGGGGGGCTTGGGCAAGGGTCGCCCCCCACTTTGGGGGCACATGTACCCAGGCCATTTCTGCACCCCTTGGAGACAGATCAGCCTATTATTTTTAGGCTGATCTGCCCCCAAGGGGGGCAGAAACCACTAGAACGCCAGGGTTTTTTTTTTATGTGTTTATTTTTGGGGGGGGGGCCTCCCCTTGGGCACGGGGCGCCCCCCCAAGGGGGGCATTGACCTGTTGGCCATTTCTGCCCCCCCTGGGGGCAGATGGGCCTATTTTTCTAGACCCACCTGCCCCCAAGGGGGGCAGAAGCCACGTAGACACCAGGGATAGTGTGGGTGTGTGTGTGTGTTAGTGGATGGGGGGGGGCTTGGGCAAGGGTCGCCCCCCACTTTGGGGGCACATGTACCCAGGCCATTTCTGCACCCCTTGGAGACAGATCAGCCTATTATTTTTAGGCTGATCTGCCCCCAAGGGGGGCAGAAACCACTAGAACGCCAGGAATTTTTTTTTATGTGTTTATTTTTGTGGGGGGGCGTCCCCTCGGGCACGGGGCGCCCCCCCAAGGGGGGCATTGACCTGTTGGCCATTTCTGCCCCCCCTGGGGGCAGATGGGCCTATTTTTCTAGACCCACCTGCCCCCAAGGGGGGCAGAAGCCACGTAGACACCAGGGATAGTGTGTGTGAGTGTGTGTGTTAGTGGATGGGGGGGGGCTTGGGCAAGGGTCGCCCCCCACTTTGGGGGCACATGTACCCAGGCCATTTCTGCACCCCTTGGAGACAGATCAGCCTATTATTTTTAGGCTGATCTGCCCCCAAGGGGGGCTGAAACCACTAGAACGCCAGGGATTTTTTTTTAAGTGTTTATTTTTGTGGGGGGGCGTCCCCTCGGGCACGGGGCGCCCCCCAAGGGGGGCATTGACCTGTTGGCCATTTCTGCCCCCCCTGGGGGCAGATGGGCCTATTTTTCTAGACCCACCTGCCCCCAAGGGGGGCAGAAGCCACGTAGACACCAGGGATAGTGTGTGTGTGTGTGTGTGTTAGTGGATGGGGGGGGGTTTGGGCAAGGGTCGCCCCCCACTTTGGGGGCACATGTACCCAGGCCATTTCTGCACCCCTTGGAGACAGATCAGCCTATTATTTTTAGGCTGATCTGCCCCCAAGGGGGGCAGAAACCACTAGAACGCCAGGGATTTTTTTTTATGTGTTTATTTTTGTGGGGGGGCGTCCCCTCGGGCACGGGGCGCCCCCCCAAGGGGGGCATTGACCTGTTGGCCATTTCTGCCCCCCCTGGGGGCAGATGGGCCTATTTTTCTAGACCCACCTGCCCCCAAGGGGGGCAGAAGCCTGGTAGACACCAGGGATAGTGTGTGTGTGTGTGTGTGTGTTAGTGGATGGGGGGGGGCTTGGGCAAGGGTCGCCCCCCACTTTGGGGGCACATGTACCCAGGCCATTTCTGCACCCCTTGGAGACAGATCAGCCTATTATTTTTAGGCTGATCTGCCCCCAAGGGGGGCAGAAACCACTAGAACGCCAGGGATTTTTTTTTATGTGTTTATTTTTGTGGGGGGGGGGCGTCCCCTTGGTCACGGGGCGCCCCCCCAAGGGGGGCATTGACCTGTTGGCCATTTCTACACCCCCTGGGGGCAGATGGGCCTATTTTCTTAGGCCCACCTGCCCCCAAGGGGGCAGAAGCCACTTAGGCACCAGGGATAGTGTTGTGTGTGTTTTTTTTGTTTTTTTTTGTTTGAGGGCTGTCCCCTTTGGCAAGGGTCGCTCTCCATGGGGACACAGTACTAAAGGTATTTTCTGGCTTCCTTGGGGCAGACAGGCCTATTTTTTTAGTAGGCCCATCTGCCCCTATGACAGAATCCACTTAGGCACCAATTTCTAAAATGTTTGATGGTGGGGTGTTTGTCAACTGAAGAAGTCTTTGCATTTGTGATAAAAAAAAAAATCCTCCTTTTTGTTCTAGTTCAAAGCTTTTGCTTTATTTGCTGTGGCTCCTTGCGGTTTTGGCGGTGGTTGACCTGCAGTTTGCACAGTTGCATGTTTTAGGTAAGTAAAAACAATTTACTCCAAAGGAGTATTGTTGCCATGCATGAATGACATGTTTGTAGGGGGTGTACTAAATGCAGGATTGTGTGTGAAATTGTCCTTAGGTTTGTGCACAATGATATTTGTTGTGTCTTATTTCTAATTTGCCTTTCTTTCTTTCTTTTTAGTGGGATATCATTGGTGATTGCTGTGTAGTTGCTGGTGAATCAAGCTTTTTCAGGCAAGTGAGCGGTATAGTTTTTGAGTTTGTAACTCTTACTAACAAAGCTACACTTTGTTACTTGTCTTACACAGTGCTGGTTGTTGGTGGTGAATTTGTCCAGTTAATTTTAGCAGGAGAGATCATGGCTAGCCGCAGGATGACCGCTCAGCAGGTGGTTGGTATGCTTTTTGAGTCACAGTCTGATCATGACTATGAGACGGACTCTGCATCTGAGGCAGAGGAGGAAGTCAGAGATTCTGGCAGTGATGTTTCTGTTGGAGGGGAATCTTCTGATGATGAAGCCACACTCAGTGCAGATGAAGGTTCTGTTTTAGAGGAGGACATTGATGTGCCAATAGTGCAGCAACCTGGGGCTGAAAGGTTTCCCGTTAGAAGACCCGATGTCTGGGTTGCCCCAAACATGGAGCAGCCAGAGTTGCCTGCCTTTACTGGTCTCCCGGGGTGTAACGCCAATACAGAGAACTTTATGCCTATCAATTTCTTTGAGTTATTCATGGATGATGTGTTTTTGGAAGAGATTGTTGAGCAGACTAATTTGTATGCGGAGCAGCATTTGAGGGACAACGCTGCTAGACTTAGGCCACACTCTAGAGCTGCCCAGTGGATTCCCACAAATTTGGAGGAGCTAAAAAAGTTTTTGGGTTTGACTTTTTTGATGGGGTTGATAAGGAAGCCGTCACTGGCTTCTTATTGGTCTACTAGTCCCTTGATGGCAACAGCTATATTTCCAGCTACCATGAGTCGTAATCGGTATTTGCTTCTTCTTAGGATGCTGCATTTTGTTGACAATGCATTAGCCTTGCCACGAGATCACCCAGATTCTGACCGTCTTTTTAAGATTAGGCCTGTCCTTGATCATTTTGTAGATCGGTTTTCGGAGGTCTATGTTCCAGGCAAAGAGATAAGTGTGGACGAGTCTTTGGTCCTCTTCAAGGGTCGTTTGGTTTTTAGGCAGTACATTCCTAGCAAAAGGGCACGATATGGAATTAAATTGTATATGCTGTCTGAAAGTAGGACAGGATATGTGTATAGTTTCCGTGTGTACACTGATAGGGATTCCAATATTGACCCCCCTGGTTGTCCTCACACTTTTGGAGTTACTGAGAAAATAGTGTGGGATCTTGGTAGACGACTGTTCAACAAAGGTCACCATTTGTATGTAGTAACTTCTACACTGGTGTGCAGTTGTTCAAGGAATTGTTTAGAGTGGACACAGTTGCTTGTGGCACAATCCGTTCTAACCGGAAAGGCTATCCAAGGGAGCTTGTCTGTAAAAAACTTGAGAGGGGACAGTGCTGTGCCTTGCGGAACGAGGAGCTGCTAGCTTTGAAATTTTCAGACAAGAGGGATGTCTACATGCTAAGTACCATCCATGATGAGAGTACTTCCCCTGTGACTGTTTGGGGCCAGGTTGCTGAAGTGCGCAAACCTGTGTGCATTTTAGATTATAATAAGCACATGGGAGGTGTAGATAGAGTTGACCAGAGGTTGGAACCTTATACTGCTATTCGTAAGTCTTATGTTTGGTATAAGAAGTTAGCACTTCACCTCTTCCACTTAGCAACCTTCAATGCTTTTATTGTGTTTAGGGATAGGTCTCCAGACTCAAAGATGACATTTGTGAAATTTCAGGAGTCAGTGATAGAGAGCCTTATTGTGGTGGAACAGGCCAGAGTTCCTAGAGAAGCAGTGGTGGAGGATGTGGCTAGATTGAAAGATCGCCACTTTGCTGAGCACATTCCTCCCACACCCAAAAAAGACTTTCCAGCTAAGAAATGTAGAGTGTGTTTTCGAAGAGGTATCCGGAGGGAGTCTCAAATGTACTGCCCAGATTGTCCTTCAAAGCCTGGGCTGTGTGTCGGTGCTTGTTTTAAGAATTACCACACCCAGAAGAATTTCTGGGAACAACCATGAGTGTAAACTCATGTCTGTTTTGTATTTTCATGTGTTTAGTTTCATGGTTAGCATTTCTGTCATGTTGTTAGTTAGAGCTTTTGTGTTTGTTGTTTTGTAATTCTTTCTACTTAGTTAGGGGTTCCTCTGTTAAAAAAATAAAAATATGATGCCATTGTGTGTGGAGTGGGGCTTGGCTGAGACTGTACATATTGACTTGATGTTGGCTACTGCAACACACTGCAAGCCAAACACCAGTCCACACACTCCCATCAGCTGGTGTGATTGTTGTATCAGGCATGTGGGCGTATGTAAGTGATGGGCCCTTGAGTGGCGCTGTCTGTCGATGTGAGTGTTGTAATGTGCTGGGCCCGTGGCTGGCGGTGTGAATGGCCTTGTGTGTGTCATGTATGAAAGTTGTGTGAATGGACTGTAAAGCGGTTGGTGCCTTGTCGCGGCTTTACAGCTCACGAGCTGTGAGTCATTGGTTCAGTTTTTTGCCTTTCAGTTACTAACAGTGCTTTTCATTTTTGTGAAAGCTCTTGTTAGTAAAATTTGATCCACTGAACCATCACTCACCCTCGTGCCAAATCCAACCAGTATGTGTGGTAAAAATGACCAAACCTGCTCCGCTGTAATCAGGCGTCGCAGCACACCTATGACACGCTAGGTGCCTCAGGTGGGACCCCGATGATGAAGCATGCCACCAACTTGGTTGGTGGGTGAGGGGTCTTTTTCACATAACCTAAGTGTGTTTCTTTTCAAAATTTTAGTGTTTGGCACATCACGGACGTATGTGGGCACATCAAAACGATATATTACAAAACTACCTGTGTTTGGGGGGGGAGAGGGCACCTATGTTTTTGGTCCTGTGTGCGGCCTTCATCTAGGGAAACCTACCAAACCCAGACATTTTTTAAAACTAGACACCCCAAGGAGTCTAGGGAGGAGTGGCTTGCGTGGATCCCCCAACATTTTCTTACCCAGACTCCTCTGTAAACCTCAAAATGTGCTTAAAAAAAACATATTTTCCTGACTTTTCTTCGTACGATCACCACTCCAGCACAAAATTCCTACTCCCCAGTGTTCCCCTCAGTCTCCCAAATAAAATGACACCTCACGTATGTGGGTCCCCAAAGCAGAGTCAGTCTAAAGATGTATAAAAGAATATGTCCTTATAAACTCGCAGTACTATCCCCTGTATCTCTACAAGTTTTGGGCCTTATTCTGTTGGAGGCACCTGGCCCACCCACACAACTGAGGTATCATTTTTATCGGGAGACTTGGGGGAACGCTGGGTGGAAGGAAATTTGTGGCTCCACTCAGATTCCAGAACTTTCTGTCACCGAAATGTGTGAAAAATGCGTTTTTTTAGCCAATATTTGAGGTTTGGAAAGGATTCTGGGTAACAGAACCTGGTCAGAGCCCCTCAAGTCACCCCATCTTGGATTCCCCTAGGTCTCTAGTTTTCAGAAATGCACAGGTTTGGTAGGTTTCCCTAGGTGCTGGCTGAGCTACAGGCCAAAAACTACAGGTAGGCACTGTTTTCAATGAAAAAATGTGATGTGTCCACGTTGCGCATTGGGGCGTTTCCTGTCGCGGGCGCTAGGCCTACCCACACAAGTGAGGTATCATTTTTTATCGGGAGACGTGGGGGAACGCTGGGTGGAATCAAATTTGTGGCTCCTCTCAGATTCCAGAACTTTCTGCCACAGAAATGTGAGGAACATGTGTTTTTTTAGCCAATTTTTGAGCTTTGCAAAGGATTCTGGGTAACAGAACCTGGTCCGAGCCCCGCCAGTCACCCCTCCTTGGATTCCCCTAGGTCTCTAGTTTTCAGAAATGCACAGGTTTGGTAGGTTTCCCTAGGTGGCGGCTGAGCTACAGGCCAAAATCTACAGGTAGGCACTTCGCTAAAAACAGGTCTGTTTTCTTCCAAAATTTTGGTGGTGTCCACGTTGCGCTTTGGGGCGTTTCCTGTCGCGGGCGCTAGGCCTACCCACGCAAGTGAGGTATCATTTTTATCGGGAGACTTGGGGGAACGCTGGGTGGAAGGAAATTTGTGGCTCCTCCCAGATTCCAGAACTTTCTGCCACAGAAATGTGAGGAACATGTGTTTTTTTAGCCAATTTTTGAGCTTTGCAAAGGATTCTGGGTAACAGAACCTGGTCCGAGCCCCGCCAGTCACCCCTCCTTGGATTCCCCTAGGTCTCTAGTTTTCAGAAATGCACAGGTTTGGTAGGTTTCCCTAGGTGGCGGCTGAGCTACAGGCCAAAATCTACAGGTAGGCACTTTGCTAAAAACAGGTCTGTTTTCTGTGATGAGTCCACGTTGCGCTTTGGGGCGTTTCCTGTCGCGGGCGCTAGGCCTACCCACACAAGTGAGGTATCATTTTTATCGGGAGACGTGGGGGAACGCTGGGTGGAAGGAAATTTGTGGCTCCTCTCAGATTCCAGAACTTTCTGCCACAGAAATGTGAGGAACATGTGTTTTTTTAGCCAATTTTTGAGCTTTGCAAAGGATTCTGGGTAACAGAACCTGGTCCGAGCCCCGCCAGTCACCCCTCCTTGGATTCCCCTAGGTCTCTAGTTTTCAGAAATGCACAGGTTTGGTAGGTTTCCCTAGGTGGCGGCTGAGCTACAGGCCAAAATCTACAGGTAGGCACTTCGCTAAAAACAGGTCTGTTTTCTTCCAAAATTTTGGTGGTGTCCACGTTGCGCTTTGGGGCGTTTCCTGTCGCGGGCGCTAGGCCTACCCACGCAAGTGAGGTATCATTTTTATCGGGAGACTTGGGGGAACGCTGGGTGGAAGGAAATTTGTGGCTCCTCCCAGATTCCAGAACTTTCTGCCACAGAAATGTGAGGAACATGTGTTTTTTTAGCCAATTTTTGAGCTTTGCAAAGGATTCTGGGTAACAGAACCTGGTCCGAGCCCCGCCAGTCACCCCTCCTTGGATTCCCCTAGGTCTCTAGTTTTCAGAAATGCACAGGTTTGGTAGGTTTCCCTAGGTGGCGGCTGAGCTACAGGCCAAAATCTACAGGTAGGCACTTTGCTAAAAACAGGTCTGTTTTCTGTGATGTGTCCACGTTGCGCTTTGGGGCGTTTCCTGTCGCGGGCGCTAGGCCTACCCACACAAGTGAGGTATCATTTTTATCGGGAGACGTGGGGGAACGCTGGGTGGAAGGAAATTTGTGGCTCCTCTCAGATTCCAGAACTTTCTGCCACAGAAATGTGAGGAACATGTGTTTTTTTAGCCAATTTTTGAGCTTTGCAAAGGATTCTGGGTAACAGAACCTGGTCCGAGCCCCGCCAGTCACCCCTCCTTGGATTCCCCTAGGTCTCTAGTTTTCAGAAATGCACAGGTTTGGTAGGTTTCCCTAGGTGGCGGCTGAGCTACAGGCCAAAATCTACAGGTAGGCACTTCGCTAAAAACAGGTCTGTTTTCTTCCAAAATTTGGTGGTGTCCACGTTGCGCTTTGGGGCGTTTCCTGTCGCGGGCGCTAGGCCTACCCACGCAAGTGAGGTATCATTTTTATCGGGAGACTTGGGGGAACGCTGGGTGGAAGGAAATTTGTGGCTCCTCCCAGATTCCAGAACTTTCTGCCACAGAAATGTGAGGAACATGTGTTTTTTTAGCCAATTTTTGAGCTTTGCAAAGGATTCTGGGTAACAGAACCTGGTCCGAGCCCCGCCAGTCACCCCTCCTTGGATTCCCCTAGGTCTCTAGTTTTCAGAAATGCACAGGTTTGGTAGGTTTCCCTAGGTGGCGGCTGAGCTACAGGCCAAAATCTACAGGTAGGCACTTTGCTAAAAACAGGTCTGTTTTCTGTGATGTGTCCACGTTGCGCTTTGGGGCGTTTCCTGTCGCGGGCGCTAGGCCTACCCACACAAGTGAGGTATCATTTTTATCGGGAGACGTGGGGGAACGCTGGGTGGAAGGAAATTTGTGGCTCCTCTCAGATTCCAGAACTTTCTGCCACAGAAATGTGAGGAACATGTGTTTTTTTAGCCAATTTTTGAGCTTTGCAAAGGATTCTGGGTAACAGAACCTGGTCCGAGCCCCGCCAGTCACCCCTCCTTGGATTCCCCTAGGTCTCTAGTTTTCAGAAATGCACAGGTTTGGTAGGTTTCCCTAGGTGGCGGCTGAGCTACAGGCCAAAATCTACAGGTAGGCACTTCGCTAAAAACAGGTCTGTTTTCTTCCAAAATTTTGGTGGTGTCCACGTTGCGCTTTGGGGCGTTTCCTGTCGCGGGCGCTAGGCCTACCCACGCAAGTGAGGTATCATTTTTATCGGGAGACTTGGGGAAACGCTGGGTGGAAGGAAATTTGTGGCTCCTCCCAGATTCCAGAACTTTCTGCCACAGAAATGTGAGGAACATGTGTTTTTTTAGCCAATTTTTGAGCTTTGCAAAGGATTCTGGGTAACAGAACCTGGTCCGAGCCCCGCCAGTCACCCCTCCTTGGATTCCCCTAGGTCTCTAGTTTTCAGAAATGCACAGGTTTGGTAGGTTTCCCTAGGTGGCGGCTGAGCTACAGGCCAAAATCTACAGGTAGGCACTTTGCTAAAAACAGGTCTGTTTTCTGTGATGTGTCCACGTTGCGCTTTGGGGCGTTTCCTGTCGCGGGCGCTAGGCCTACCCACACAAGTGAGGTATCATTTTTATCGGGAGACGTGGGGGAACGCTGGGTGGAAGGAAATTTGTGGCTCCTCTCAGATTCCAGAACTTTCTGCCACAGAAATGTGAGGAACATGTGTTTTTTTAGCCAATTTTTAAGCTTTGCAAAGGATTCTGGGTAACAGAACCTGGTCCGAGCCCCGCCAGTCACCCCTCCTTGGATTCCCCTAGGTCTCTAGTTTTCAGAAATGCACAGGTTTGGTAGGTTTCCCTAGGTGGCGGCTGAGCTACAGGCCAAAATCTACAGGTAGGCACTTCGCTAAAAACAGGTCTGTTTTCTTCCAAAATTTTGGTGGTGTCCACGTTGCGCTTTGGGGCGTTTCCTGTCGCGGGCGCTAGGCCTACCCACGCAAGTGAGGTATCATTTTTTTCGGGAGACTTGGGGGAACGCTGGGTGGAAGGAAATTTGTGGCTCCTCCCAGATTCCAGAACTTTCTGCCACAGAAATGTGAGGAACATGTGTTTTTTTAGCCAATTTTTGAGCTTTGCAAAGGATTCTGGGTAACAGAACCTGGTCCGAGCCCCGCCAGTCACCCCTCCTTGGATTCCCCTAGGTCTCTAGTTTTCAGAAATGCACAGGTTTGGTAGGTTTCCCTAGGTGGCGGCTGAGCTACAGGCCAAAATCTACAGGTAGGCACTTTGCTAAAAACAGGTCTGTTTTCTGTGATGTGTCCACGTTGCGCTTTGGGGCGTTTCCTGTCGCGGGCGCTAGGCCTACCCACACAAGTGAGGTATCATTTTTATCGGGAGACGTGGGGGAACGCTGGGTGGAAGGAAATTTGTGGCTCCTCTCAGATTCCAGAACTTTCTGCCACAGAAATGTGAGGAACATGTGTTTTTTTAGCCAATTTTTGAGCTTTGCAAAGGATTCTGGGTAACAGAACCTGGTCCGAGCCCCGCCAGTCACCCCTCCTTGGATTCCCCTAGGTCTCTAGTTTTCAGAAATGCACAGGTTTGGTAGGTTTCCCTAGGTGGCGGCTGAGCTACAGGCCAAAATCTACAGGTAGGCACTTCGCTAAAAACAGGTCTGTTTTCTTCCAAAATTTTGGTGGTGTCCACGTTGCGCTTTGTGGCGTTTCCTGTCGCGGGCGCTAGGCCTACCCACGCAAGTGAGGTATCATTTTTATCGGGAGACTTGGGGGAACGCTGGGTGGAAGGAAATTTGTGGCTCCTCCCAGATTCCAGAACTTTCTGCCACAGAAATGTGAGGAACATGTGTTTTTTTAGCCAATTTTTGAGCTTTGCAAAGGATTCTGGGTAACAGAACCTGGTCCGAGCCCCGCCAGTCACCCCTCCTTGGATTCCCCTAGGTCTCTAGTTTTCAGAAATGCACAGGTTTGGTAGGTTTCCCTAGGTGGCGGCTGAGCTACAGGCCAAAATCTACAGGTAGGCACTTTGCTAAAAACAGGTCTGTTTTCTGTGATGTGTCCACGTTGCGCTTTGGGGCGTTTCCTGTCGCGGGCGCTAGGCCTACCCACACAAGTGAGGTATCATTTTTATCGGGAGACGTGGGGGAACGCTGGGTGGAAGGAAATTTGTGGCTCCTCTCAGATTCCAGAACTTTCTGCCACAGAAATGTGAGGAACATGTGTTTTTTTAGCCAATTTTTGAGCTTTGCAAGGATTCTGGGTAACAGAACCTGGTCCGAGCCCCGCCAGTCACCCCTCCTTGGATTCCCCTAGGTCTCTAGTTTTCAGAAATGCACAGGTTTGGTAGGTTTCCCTAGGTGGCGGCTGAGCTACAGGCCAAAATCTACAGGTAGGCACTTTGCTAAAAACAGGTCTGTTTTCTTCCAAAATTTTGGTGGTGTCCACGTTGCGCTTTGGGGCGTTTCCTGTCGCGGGCGCTAGGCCTACCCACGCAAGTGAGGTATCATTTTTATCGGGAGACTTGGGGGAACGCTGGGTGGAAGGAAATTTGTGGCTCCTCCCAGATTCCAGAACTTTCTGCCACAGAAATGTGAGGAACATGTGTTTTTTTAGCCAATTTTTGAGCTTTGCAAAGGATTCTGGGTAACAGAACCTGGTCCGAGCCCCGCCAGTCACCCCTCCTTGGATTCCCCTAGGTCTCTAGTTTTCAGAAATGCACAGGTTTGGTAGGTTTCCCTAGGTGGCGGCTGAGCTACAGGCCAAAATCTACAGGTAGGCACTTTGCTAAAAACAGGTCTGTTTTCTTCCAAAATTTTGGTGGTGTCCACGTTGCGCTTTGGGGCGTTTCCTGTCGCGGGCGCTAGGCCTACCCACGCAAGTGAGGTATCATTTTTTTCGGGAGACTTGGGGGAACGCTGGGTGGAAGGAAATTTGTGGCTCCTCCCAGATTCCAGAACTTTCTGCCACAGAAATGTGAGGAACATGTGTTTTTTTAGCCAATTTTTGAGCTTTGCAAAGGATTCTGGGTAACAGAACCTGGTCCGAGCCCCGCCAGTCACCCCTCCTTGGATTCCCCTAGGTCTCTAGTTTTCAGAAATGCACAGGTTTGGTAGGTTTCCCTAGGTGGCGGCTGAGCTACAGGCCAAAATCTACAGGTAGGCACTTTGCTAAAAACAGGTCTGTTTTCTGTGATGTGTCCACGTTGCGCTTTGGGGCGTTTCCTGTCGCGGGCGCTAGGCCTACCCACACAAGTGAGGTATCATTTTTATCGGGAGACGTGGGGGAACGCTGGGTGGAAGGAAATTTGTGGCTCCTCTCAGATTCCAGAACTTTCTGCCACAGAAATGTGAGGAACATGTGTTTTTTTAGCCAATTTTTGAGCTTTGCAAAGGATTCTGGGTAACAGAACCTGGTCCGAGCCCCGCCAGTCACCCCTCCTTGGATTCCCCTAGGTCTCTAGTTTTCAGAAATGCACAGGTTTGGTAGGTTTCCCTAGGTGGCGGCTGAGCTACAGGCCAAAATCTACAGGTAGGCACTTCGCTAAAAACAGGTCTGTTTTCTTCCAAAATTTTGGTGGTGTCCACGTTGCGCTTTGGGGCGTTTCCTGTCGCGGGCGCTAGGCCTACCCACGCAAGTGAGGTATCATTTTTATCGGGAGACTTGGGGGAACGCTGGGTGGAAGGAAATTTGTGGCTCCTCCCAGATTCCAGAACTTTCTGCCACAGAAATGTGAGGAACATGTGTTTTTTTAGCCAATTTTTGAGCTTTGCAAAGGATTCTGGGTAACAGAACCTGGTCCGAGCCCCGCCAGTCACCCCTCCTTGGATTCCCCTAGGTCTCTAGTTTTCAGAAATGCACAGGTTTGGTAGGTTTCCCTAGGTGGCGGCTGAGCTACAGGCCAAAATCTACAGGTAGGCACTTTGCTAAAAACAGGTCTGTTTTCTGTGATGTGTCCACGTTGCGCTTTGGGGCGTTTCCTGTCGCGGGCGCTAGGCCTACCCACACAAGTGAGGTATCATTTTTATCGGGAGACGTGGGGGAACGCTGGGTGGAAGGAAATTTGTGGCTCCTCTCAGATTCCAGAACTTTCTGCCACAGAAATGTGAGGAACATGTGTTTTTTTAGCCAATTTTTGAGCTTTGCAAAGGATTCTGGGTAACAGAACCTGGTCCGAGCCCCGCCAGTCACCCCTCCTTGGATTCCCCTAGGTCTCTAGTTTTCAGAAATGCACAGGTTTGGTAGGTTTCCCTAGGTGGCGGCTGAGCTACAGGCCAAAATCTACAGGTAGGCACTTCGCTAAAAACAGGTCTGTTTTCTTCCAAAATTTGGTGGTGTCCACGTTGCGCTTTGGGGCGTTTCCTGTCGCGGGCGCTAGGCCTACCCACGCAAGTGAGGTATCATTTTTATCGGGAGACTTGGGGGAACGCTGGGTGGAAGGAAATTTGTGGCTCCTCCCAGATTCCAGAACTTTCTGCCACAGAAATGTGAGGAACATGTGTTTTTTTAGCCAATTTTTGAGCTTTGCAAAGGATTCTGGGTAACAGAACCTGGTCCGAGCCCCGCCAGTCACCCCTCCTTGGATTCCCCTAGGTCTCTAGTTTTCAGAAATGCACAGGTTTGGTAGGTTTCCCTAGGTGGCGGCTGAGCTACAGGCCAAAATCTACAGGTAGGCACTTTGCTAAAAACAGGTCTGTTTTCTGTGATGTGTCCACGTTGCGCTTTGGGGCGTTTCCTGTCGCGGGCGCTAGGCCTACCCACACAAGTGAGGTATCATTTTTATCGGGAGACGTGGGGGAACGCTGGGTGGAAGGAAATTTGTGGCTCCTCTCAGATTCCAGAACTTTCTGCCACAGAAATGTGAGGAACATGTGTTTTTTTAGCCAATTTTTGAGCTTTGCAAAGGATTCTGGGTAACAGAACCTGGTCCGAGCCCCGCCAGTCACCCCTCCTTGGATTCCCCTAGGTCTCTAGTTTTCAGAAATGCACAGGTTTGGTAGGTTTCCCTAGGTGGCGGCTGAGCTACAGGCCAAAATCTACAGGTAGGCACTTCGCTAAAAACAGGTCTGTTTTCTTCCAAAATTTTGGTGGTGTCCACGTTGCGCTTTGGGGCGTTTCCTGTCGCGGGCGCTAGGCCTACCCACGCAAGTGAGGTATCATTTTTATCGGGAGACTTGGGGAAACGCTGGGTGGAAGGAAATTTGTGGCTCCTCCCAGATTCCAGAACTTTCTGCCACAGAAATGTGAGGAACATGTGTTTTTTTAGCCAATTTTTGAGCTTTGCAAAGGATTCTGGGTAACAGAACCTGGTCCGAGCCCCGCCAGTCACCCCTCCTTGGATTCCCCTAGGTCTCTAGTTTTCAGAAATGCACAGGTTTGGTAGGTTTCCCTAGGTGGCGGCTGAGCTACAGGCCAAAATCTACAGGTAGGCACTTTGCTAAAAACAGGTCTGTTTTCTGTGATGTGTCCACGTTGCGCTTTGGGGCGTTTCCTGTCGCGGGCGCTAGGCCTACCCACACAAGTGAGGTATCATTTTTATCGGGAGACGTGGGGGAACGCTGGGTGGAAGGAAATTTGTGGCTCCTCTCAGATTCCAGAACTTTCTGCCACAGAAATGTGAGGAACATGTGTTTTTTTAGCCAATTTTTAAGCTTTGCAAAGGATTCTGGGTAACAGAACCTGGTCCGAGCCCCGCCAGTCACCCCTCCTTGGATTCCCCTAGGTCTCTAGTTTTCAGAAATGCACAGGTTTGGTAGGTTTCCCTAGGTGGCGGCTGAGCTACAGGCCAAAATCTACAGGTAGGCACTTCGCTAAAAACAGGTCTGTTTTCTTCCAAAATTTTGGTGGTGTCCACGTTGCGCTTTGGGGCGTTTCCTGTCGCGGGCGCTAGGCCTACCCACGCAAGTGAGGTATCATTTTTTTCGGGAGACTTGGGGGAACGCTGGGTGGAAGGAAATTTGTGGCTCCTCCCAGATTCCAGAACTTTCTGCCACAGAAATGTGAGGAACATGTGTTTTTTTAGCCAATTTTTGAGCTTTGCAAAGGATTCTGGGTAACAGAACCTGGTCCGAGCCCCGCCAGTCACCCCTCCTTGGATTCCCCTAGGTCTCTAGTTTTCAGAAATGCACAGGTTTGGTAGGTTTCCCTAGGTGGCGGCTGAGCTACAGGCCAAAATCTACAGGTAGGCACTTTGCTAAAAACAGGTCTGTTTTCTGTGATGTGTCCACGTTGCGCTTTGGGGCGTTTCCTGTCGCGGGCGCTAGGCCTACCCACACAAGTGAGGTATCATTTTTATCGGGAGACGTGGGGGAACGCTGGGTGGAAGGAAATTTGTGGCTCCTCTCAGATTCCAGAACTTTCTGCCACAGAAATGTGAGGAACATGTGTTTTTTTAGCCAATTTTTGAGCTTTGCAAAGGATTCTGGGTAACAGAACCTGGTCCGAGCCCCGCCAGTCACCCCTCCTTGGATTCCCCTAGGTCTCTAGTTTTCAGAAATGCACAGGTTTGGTAGGTTTCCCTAGGTGGCGGCTGAGCTACAGGCCAAAATCTACAGGTAGGCACTTCGCTAAAAACAGGTCTGTTTTCTTCCAAAATTTTGGTGGTGTCCACGTTGCGCTTTGTGGCGTTTCCTGTCGCGGGCGCTAGGCCTACCCACGCAAGTGAGGTATCATTTTTATCGGGAGACTTGGGGGAACGCTGGGTGGAAGGAAATTTGTGGCTCCTCCCAGATTCCAGAACTTTCTGCCACAGAAATGTGAGGAACATGTGTTTTTTTAGCCAATTTTTGAGCTTTGCAAAGGATTCTGGGTAACAGAACCTGGTCCGAGCCCCGCCAGTCACCCCTCCTTGGATTCCCCTAGGTCTCTAGTTTTCAGAAATGCACAGGTTTGGTAGGTTTCCCTAGGTGGCGGCTGAGCTACAGGCCAAAATCTACAGGTAGGCACTTTGCTAAAAACAGGTCTGTTTTCTGTGATGTGTCCACGTTGCGCTTTGGGGCGTTTCCTGTCGCGGGCGCTAGGCCTACCCACACAAGTGAGGTATCATTTTTATCGGGAGACGTGGGGGAACGCTGGGTGGAAGGAAATTTGTGGCTCCTCTCAGATTCCAGAACTTTCTGCCACAGAAATGTGAGGAACATGTGTTTTTTTAGCCAATTTTTGAGCTTTGCAAGGATTCTGGGTAACAGAACCTGGTCCGAGCCCCGCCAGTCACCCCTCCTTGGATTCCCCTAGGTCTCTAGTTTTCAGAAATGCACAGGTTTGGTAGGTTTCCCTAGGTGGCGGCTGAGCTACAGGCCAAAATCTACAGGTAGGCACTTTGCTAAAAACAGGTCTGTTTTCTTCCAAAATTTTGGTGGTGTCCACGTTGCGCTTTGGGGCGTTTCCTGTCGCGGGCGCTAGGCCTACCCACGCAAGTGAGGTATCATTTTTATCGGGAGACTTGGGGGAACGCTGGGTGGAAGGAAATTTGTGGCTCCTCCCAGATTCCAGAACTTTCTGCCACAGAAATGTGAGGAACATGTGTTTTTTTAGCCAATTTTTGAGCTTTGCAAAGGATTCTGGGTAACAGAACCTGGTCCGAGCCCCGCCAGTCACCCCTCCTTGGATTCCCCTAGGTCTCTAGTTTTCAGAAATGCACAGGTTTGGTAGGTTTCCCTAGGTGGCGGCTGAGCTACAGGCCAAAATCTACAGGTAGGCACTTTGCTAAAAACAGGTCTGTTTTCTTCCAAAATTTTGGTGGTGTCCACGTTGCGCTTTGGGGCGTTTCCTGTCGCGGGCGCTAGGCCTACCCACGCAAGTGAGGTATCATTTTTTTCGGGAGACTTGGGGGAACGCTGGGTGGAAGGAAATTTGTGGCTCCTCCCAGATTCCAGAACTTTCTGCCACAGAAATGTGAGGAACATGTGTTTTTTTAGCCAATTTTTGAGCTTTGCAAAGGATTCTGGGTAACAGAACCTGGTCCGAGCCCCGCCAGTCACCCCTCCTTGGATTCCCCTAGGTCTCTAGTTTTCAGAAATGCACAGGTTTGGTAGGTTTCCCTAGGTGGCGGCTGAGCTACAGGCCAAAATCTACAGGTAGGCACTTTGCTAAAAACAGGTCTGTTTTCTGTGATGTGTCCACGTTGCGCTTTGGGGCGTTTCCTGTCGCGGGCGCTAGGCCTACCCACACAAGTGAGGTATCATTTTTATCGGGAGACGTGGGGGAACGCTGGGTGGAAGGAAATTTGTGGCTCCTCTCAGATTCCAGAACTTTCTGCCACAGAAATGTGAGGAACATGTGTTTTTTTAGCCAATTTTTGAGCTTTGCAAAGGATTCTGGGTAACAGAACCTGGTCCGAGCCCCGCCAGTCACCCCTCCTTGGATTCCCCTAGGTCTCTAGTTTTCAGAAATGCACAGGTTTGGTAGGTTTCCCTAGGTGGCGGCTGAGCTACAGGCCAAAATCTACAGGTAGGCACTTCGCTAAAAACAGGTCTGTTTTCTTCCAAAATTTTGGTGGTGTCCACGTTGCGCTTTGGGGCGTTTCCTGTCGCGGGCGCTAGGCCTACCCACGCAAGTGAGGTATCATTTTTATCGGGAGACTTGGGGGAACGCTGGGTGGAAGGAAATTTGTGGCTCCTCCCAGATTCCAGAACTTTCTGCCACAGAAATGTGAGGAACATGTGTTTTTTTAGCCAATTTTTGAGCTTTGCAAAGGATTCTGGGTAACAGAACCTGGTCCGAGCCCCGCCAGTCACCCCTCCTTGGATTCCCCTAGGTCTCTAGTTTTCAGAAATGCACAGGTTTGGTAGGTTTCCCTAGGTGGCGGCTGAGCTACAGGCCAAAATCTACAGGTAGGCACTTTGCTAAAAACAGGTCTGTTTTCTGTGATGTGTCCACGTTGCGCTTTGGGGCGTTTCCTGTCGCGGGCGCTAGGCCTACCCACACAAGTGAGGTATCATTTTTATCGGGAGACGTGGGGGAACGCTGGGTGGAAGGAAATTTGTGGCTCCTCTCAGATTCCAGAACTTTCTGCCACAGAAATGTGAGGAACATGTGTTTTTTTAGCCAATTTTTGAGCTTTGCAAGGATTCTGGGTAACAGATCCTGGTCCGAGCCCCGCCAGTCACCCCTCCTTGGATTCCCCTAGGTCTCTAGTTTTCAGAAATGCACAGGTTTGGTAGGTTTCCCTAGGTGGCGGCTGAGCTACAGGCCAAAATCTACAGGTAGGCACTTCGCTAAAAACATGTCTGTTTTCTTCCAAAATTTTGGTGGTGTCCACGTTGCGCTTTGGGGCGTTTCCTGTCGCGGGCGCTAGGCCTACCCACGCAAGTGAGGTATCATTTTTATCGGGAGACTTGGGGGAACGCTGGGTGGAAGGAAATTTGTGGCTCCTCCCAGATTCCAGAACTTTCTGCCACAGAAATGTGAGGAACATATGTTTTTTTAGCCAATTTTTGAGCTTTGCAAAGGATTCTGGGTAACAGAACCTGGTCCGAGCCCCACCAGTCACCCCTCCTTGGATTCCCCTAGGTCTCTAGTTTTCAGAAATGCACAGGTTTGGTAGGTTTCCCAAGGTGGCGGCTGAGCTGGAGGCCAAAATCTACAGGTAGGCACTTTGCTAAAAACAGGTCTGTTTTCTGTGATGTGTCCACGTTGCGCTTTGGGGCGTTTCCTGTTGCGGGCGCTAGGCCTACCCACACAAGTGAGGTATCATTTTTATCGGGAGACGTGGGGGAACGCTGGGTGGAAGGAAATTTGTGGCTCCTCTCAGATTCCAGAACTTTCTGCCACAGAAATGTGAGGAACATGTGTTTTTTTAGCCAATTTTTTAGCTTTGCTAAGGATTCTGGGTAACAGAACCTGGTCCGAGCCCCGCCAGTCACCCCTCCTTGGATTCCCCTAGGTCTCTAGTTTTCAGAAATGTACAGGTTTGGTAGGTTTCCCTAGGTGCCGGCTGAGCTAGAGGCCAAAATCTGCAGGTAGTCACTTCGCAAAAAACACCTCTGTTTTCTTCCAAAATTTTGGTGGTGTCCACGTTGCGCTTTGGGGCGTTTCCTGTCGCGGGCGCTAGGCCTACCCACGCAAGTGAGGTATCATTTTTATCAGGAGACTTGGGGGAACGCTGGGTGGAAGGAAATTTGTGGCTCCTCTCAGATTCCAGAACTTTCTGTCACTCAAATGTGAGGAAAATGCGTTTTTTTAGCCAAAATATGAGGTTTGCAAAGGATTCTGGGTAACAGAACCTGGTCCGAGCCCCGCCAGTCACCCCTCCTTGGATTCCCCTAGGTCTCTAGTTTTCAGAAATGCACAGGTTTGGTAGGTTTCCCTAGGTGGCGGCTGAGCTAGAGGCCAAAATCTACAGGTAGGCACTTTGCTAAAAACAGGTCTGTTTTCTGTGATGTGTCCACGTTGCGCTTTGGGGCGTTTCCTGTCGCGGGCGCTAGGCCTACCCACACAAGTGAGGTATCATTTTTATCGGGAGACGTGGGGGAACGCTGGGTGGAAGGAAATTTGTGGCTCCTCTCAGATTCCAGAACTTTCTGCCACAGAAATGTGAGGAACATGTGTTTTTTTAGCCAATTTTTGAGCTTTGCAAAGGATTCTGGGTAACAGAACCTGGTCCGAGCCACACAAATCACCCCATCTTGGATTCCCCTAGGTCTCTAGTTTTCAGAAATGCACAGGTTTGGTAGGTTTCCCTAGGTGGCGGCTGAGCTAGAGGCCAAAATCTACAGGTAGGCACTTTGCTAAAAACAGGTCTGTTTTCTGTGATGTGTCCAGTTGCGCTTTGGGGCGTTTCCTGTCGCGGGCGCTAGGCCTACCCACACATGTGAGGTATCATTTTTATCGGGAGACGTGAGGGAACGCTGGGTGGAAGGACATTTGTGGCTCCTCTCAGATTCCAGCACTTTCTGCCACAGAAATGTGAGGAACATGTGTTTTTTTAGGCAATTTTTGAGCTTTGCAAAGGATTCTGGGTAACAGAACCTGGTCCGAGCCACACAAATCACCCCATCTTGGATTCCCCTAGGTCTCTAGTTTTCAGAAATGCACAGGTTTGGTAGGTTTCCCTAGGTGGCGGCTGAGCTAGAGGCCAAAATCTACAGGTAGGCACTTTGCTAAAAACAGGTCTGTTTTCTGTGATGTGTCCATATTGCGCTTTGGGGTGTTTCCTGTCGCGGGCGCTAGGCCTACCCACACAAGTGAGGTATCATTTTTATCGGGAGACGTGGGGGAACGCTGGGTGGAAGGAAATTTGTGGCTCCTCTCAGATTCCAGAACTTTCTGCCACAGAAATGTGAGGAACATGTGTTTTTTTAGCCAAATTTTGAGGTTTGCAAAGGATTCTGGGTAACAGAACCTGGTCCGAGCCACACAAATCACCCCATCTTGGATTCCCCTAGGTCTCTAGTTTTCAGAAATGCACAGGTTTGGTAGGTTTCCCTAGGTGGCGGCTGAGCTAGAGGCCAAAATCTACAGGTAGGCACTTTGCTAAAAACAGGTCTGTTTTCTGTGATGTGTCCACGTTGCGCTTTGGTGCGTTTCCTGTCGCGGGCGCTAGGCCTACCCACACAAGTGAGGTATCATTTTTATCGGGAGACTTGGGGGAACATAGAATAGCAAAACAAGTGTTATTGCCCCTTGTCTTTCTCTACATTTTTCCCTTCCAAATGTAAGACAGTGTGTAAAAAAGACGTCTATTTGAGAAATGCCCGGTAATTCACATGCTAGTATGGGCAGCCCGGAATTGAGAGATGTGCAAATAACCACTGCTTCTCAACACCTTATCTTGTGCCCATTTTGGAAATACAAAGGTTTTCTTGATAGCTATTTTTTACTCTTTATATTTCAGCAAATGAATTGCTGTATACCCGGCATAGAATGAAAACCCACTGTAGGGTGCAGGTCATTTATTGGCTCTGGGTACCTAGAGTTCTTGATGAACCTACAAGCCCTATATATCCCCGCAACCAGAAGAGTCCAGCAGACGTAACGGTATATTGCTTTCGAAAATCTGACATTGCAGGAAAAAGTTACAGAGTAAAACTTAGAGAAAAATTGATGTTTTTTTCACCTCAATTTCAATATTTTTCTTTTTCAGTTGCTATTTTCTGTAGGAAACCCTTGTAGGATCTACACAAATTACCCCTTGCTGAATTCAGAATTTTGTCTACTTTTCAGAAATGTTGCGGTTTATGGGATCCAGCGTTGGTTTCATGCCCATTTCTGTCACTGACTGGAAGGAGGCTGAAAGCACAAAAAATCGTAAAAATGGGGTATGTCCCAGTAAAATGCCAAAATTGGGTTGAAAAATTGGGTTTTCTGATTCAAGTCTGCCTGTTCCTGAAAGCTGGGAAGCTGGTGATTTTATCACCGCAAACCCTTTGTTGATGCCCTTTTCAGGGAAAAAACCACAAGCCTTCTTCTGCAGCCCATTTTTCCAAATTTTTTTTAAAAAATGAAATTTTCACTGTTTTTTGGCTAATTTCTTGGCCTCCTTCTGGGGAACACACAAAGTCTGGGTACCTCTAGAATCCCTAGGATGTTGGAAAGAAAGGACGCAAATTTGGCATGGGTAGCTTATGTGAACAAAAAGTTATGAGGGCCTAAGCGCGAACTGCTCCAAATAGCCAAAAAAAGGCTCGGCACAGGAGGGGGAAAAGGCCTGGCAGCGAAGGGGTTAAAGCCTACTCAGAGCAGGCGTTAAAGGGGGGCATACCATTATTTATAATGGGTCCCTATTTACTCTATAGAAATAGCGCCAAAGTTTTGGCGCTCCACCTGCAGAGTACATCAATAGCATAAATAAAATGATACTATTGCCCCCTACCCTGTGCCAGGGTGTGCGGTATTTTAAATACTGAGCACACATGGTGGTGGTAGGAGGCGCTAAGAGGTGCTAGGAAAGGGGCGCTGATTAGTTTAATGTAGCTTTTCGTGGTTGTTTACCTTTACTTGAACATTATAATATGTGGTGATCATATTTCACATATTGATCTGTGAATAAGACATTCTAGGAGGGGAGTAACACTAGAATGTCACTTTCAATATTACATTTCTATAGAGCAAAAATAAGAAGAGAAATAGATTAGCGCCACCAGTCGAGATATATGTGATAGGTAAGTAAATAATGCATTAATATGGACAGAAAATAATAGCATCTTGACTATTTCATTAATTTTCTTAAAAAAATAAAAACAAATAATTAAAACCGTATAAATGGCATTTGAGGTGGTTGGACATCTACTGAAATACTTTGAATCCCTTATATACAGATCTTGACCTCCACTTTCATAGGGCAAGCATTGGCAGTTGCTACAGTGTTAACCATTAGGAGATTAAAAATTACAAGTTGGCCAATAAACTGTCATTTTTATTTGTTGGATGGTCAGAATTATATTTTGTCTATGGGTTGTCCACAAATTCTTGCCTATGGGACGTCCAAACATTCTTGCTCCATTCCTGATTAAGATCAACCAAAAATATTTAATGTTAGAAATGAGGTCTTTGGCTGGCAGTCAGGTTACCCCCTGTCCAAGCAAGGACCCTCACTCAAGTCAGGGTAAAAGAAAATCACCCTCAGCTAACCCCTGCTTACCCACTTGGTAGCTTGGCACGAGCAGTAGGCTTAACTTCAGAGTGCTAGGTGTAAAGTATTTGTATCAACACACACAGTAACTTAATGGAAACACTACAAAATGACTCAACACAGGTTTAGAAAAATAGAGAATATTTATCTAAAAAAAGCAAGACCAAAACGACAAAAATCCAGAATCCAAAAGTCAAGTTATCAATGAAAAACCAAAAAGCCTTCATGTAATTTTAAACACACACTAATGCTGTTAGCTTAAAAATGTACATTGGGTGCGTCAAAAATAACCCTGCACGGGTGAGGGTGCATCAAAAAGGGGCTTGCGATGCGTCGATTTCACTCACGAGCGAGACCTTGTGTCGTTTCTCCTTTAGTCGGGTTGGCGTGCAACGTTTCTTCTCTCCGCAGGAGAGGAGTGCGTCGATTCGGTCAGCACTCTCGGGTCTGGGCAGGCCTTGCGTCGTTTTTACATGCCCAACGGTGTTTGCGTCAGAAATCCGGCCACATGATGATCCGAAAACCACGCAGTGCGGGTTTGGCTCTTCCAGCCTTCGTCAACGATGCTGCGCGTCATTTCCCCAGCTCCGTGCGTCGATCTTCCGGTCACGTTGCAGGCGAGTGTCGATTTTCAGCCGCCAAGCCGGTATCACGTCGATTTTCCAGCCGCAGATCGGAGTCGCGACGATCTTTTCCCCGCACGGCATTCTGTGCGTGGATTTCTTCCTCTTAGGCTGCCAGCTTCTCCTTTCAGAGTCCCAGGAACTGGATGGGCACCACTTGGCAAAGTAGGAGTCTCTCCAGAGCCAGGTGCTGGCAGAGAGAAGTCTTTGCTGTCCCACAGACTTCAAACAACAGGAGGCAAGCTCTAAATCAAGCCCTTGGAGATCTTCACAAGATGCAAGGCACACAAAGTCCAGTCTTTGTCCTCCTACTCTGGCGGAAGCAGCAACTGCAGGATAGCTCCACAAAGCACAGTCACAGGCAGGGCAGCTCTTCTTCCTCAGCTCTTCAGCTCTTCTCCAGGCAGAGGTTCCACTTGGTTTCTAGAAGTGTTCTAAAGTCTGTGGTTTTGGGTGCCCTTCCTATACACAATTTCTCCTTTGAAGTAGGCCTACTTCTAAGTAAAGTCTCTTTTGAATGTGAAATAATGCCTTGCCCAGGCCAGGCCCCAGACACTCACCAGGGGGTTGGAGACTGCATTGTGTGAGGGCAGGCACAGCCCTTTTAGATGTGAGTCACCACTCCTTCCCTCCCGCCACAGATGTCTCATCAGGATATGCAGGCTACACCCCGGCTCCCTTTGTGTCACTGTCTAGTGTGAGGTGCAACCAGCCCAACTGTCAAACTGACCCAGACAGAGAATCCACAAACAGGCAGAGTCACAGAAATGGTATAAGCAAGAAAATGGTCACTTTCTAAAAGTGGCATTTTCAAACACAATCTTAAAATCAACTTTACTAAAAGATGTATTTTTAAATTGTGAGCTCAGAGATCCCAAACTCCACGTGTCCATCCACTCCCAAAGGGAATCTACAATTTATTCAGATTTAAAGGTAGCCCCCATGTTAACCTGTGAGAGGGACAGGCCTTGCAACAGTGAAAAACTAATTTAGCAATATTTCACTGTCAGGACATATAAAACACATTACTATGGTGGTCATTCTGACCCTGGCGGTCTTTGACCGCCAGGGCGGAGGACCGCGGGAGCACCGCCGACAGGCCGGCGGTGCTCCAATGGGGATTCTGACCGCGGCGGTAAAGCCGCGGTCGGACCGGCACCACTGGCGGGGTCCCGCCAGTGTACCGCGGCCCCATTGAATCCTCCGCGGCGGCGCAGCTTGCTGCACCGCCGCGGGGATTCCGACCCCCCCCTACCGCCATCCAGATCCCGGCGGTCGGACCGCCGAGATCCGGATGGCGGTAGGGGGGGTCGCGGGGCCCCTGGGGGCCCCTGCAGTGCCCATGCCACTGGCATGGGCATTGCAGGGGCCCCCGTAAGAGGGCCCCTACATGTATTTCACTGTCTGCTGCGCAGACAGTGAAATACGCGACGGGTGCAACTGCACCCGTCGCACAGCTTCCACTCCGCCGGCTCGATTCCGAGCCGGCTTCATCGTGGAAGCCTCTTTCCCGCTGGGCTGGCTGGCGGTCTGAAGGCGACTGCCCGCCAGCCCAGCGGGAAAGTCAGAATTACCGCCGCGGTCTTTCGACCGCGGAACGGTAACCTGACGGCGGGACTTTGGCGGGCGGCCTCCGCCGCCCGCCAAGGTCAGAATGAGGGCCTATATGTCCTACCTTAACCATACACTGCACCCTGCCCTTGGGGCTACCTAGGGCCTACCTTAGGGGTGTCTGACATGTTAGAAAAGGGAAGGTTTAGGCCTGGCAAGTGGATACACTTGCCAAGTCGAATTTACTGTTAAAACTGCACACACAGACACTGCAGTGGCAGGTCTGAGACATGATTACAAAGCTACTTATGTGGGTGGCACAACCAGTGCTGCAGGCCCACTAGTAGCATTTGATTTACAGGCCCTGGCACCTCTAGTGCACTTTACTAGGGACTTACTAGTAAATCAAATATGCCAATCATGGATAAACCAATCAACAATTCAATTTACACAGCAAGCATATGCACTTTAGCACTGGTTAGCAGTGGTAAGGTGCTCAGAGTTCAAAGCCAACAGAAACAGGTCAGATAAAATAGGAGGAAGGAGGCAAAAAGTCTGAGGATGACCCTGTAAAAGGGAAAATTCCAACAGTCAATAAACCACAGTAGGTCTGTTTGTGAGCTATAAATCGTTTTTCTTTCTGAAAAGTCAATTTATAACTCTTCCAATTTAGGCAAAGATTATCAATCTCAAACACCAACCAATCACTGACCCCGACTTCATCATCTGTGACAAACAAGGCCATAAGGAATCATTAGCAGCCCACTCATGACTGGTATGCATTTTCCAGCTGCAAAAAGGGCATTGGAAAAGCTGTGCTAGCACATGTTTCACAAATTGGGGATTGTGCAATTTGCATAACATTATGCAGGAGTGCAGGAAACAATGCAGAGGGCACATTTTATTCCAGACTTTTGCATGCTCTAACATCGCAATTGCATCCTTTGGAGATCCTCTGTAGGTATAACTGAACTATGCAATGTGCTAAGTCATTTAGTTACTGGGCCACACTAAATAGAAACAAGAAGGCCATAGGCACAATTCTGCATGTATGCCACCTGGGCAAAGTTCCTAGAAGAGAGAAGGGAAAATGAGGCAAATGCAGATTCACACAGTATGATGAACAAATATTGAAAAGCACAGCAAACTGCACAAAGAAGATGGAAGATGGAAGATGAAACCCAACCAACATCACTACAGAAAGGATCCAGAGGAATCATTCAATGATGACGACTAAAAGCAGAAGAGAATCAAAACATCATTCATCTCAGGTAATATAAAAATAATTAGAAGCATTTATCAAGAGAACCAATGAAAAATCAACAGACTGAGGAAATCTCAACAAGAAACCCCATTACCCATGTGGTTTCCCTTTTATTCTGATTTAGTTATTCCCCAGTAATAATGAAAGTGGGTATTCTGACATAAATCATTTGGACTAAAAGTGAAACTTAGGAGAATGTATTTGGAAGAGAAGGAGCATGTATTCATCTGTAATCTAGAAAGACCACAAAAGACTGAGACTCAAAATGTAGGGTTCGATTTAGTGGTTGGTTAATAAGGTTCCCAGTCACAAACGTGATGGACTGCTCACCAAATTCTTGGTGTTGCACTTGGGTTCCACCTATTCAGTGCACCTGGATTCTTTGCTTTTTTAATCACCTAGGTTTGCACTTTTTACTGTGGGTGAGTCTCACTACAAGTATTTCACCCACGGTAATCACATGGCAATGGACTGCACATTATGTTTGCCACTAGTGGCCGCCTCTTAAGAACTTTGGCTGCTTACGCATATGGTGCATGTGCACTAGTGTGCAGGCTGCGCATGGGAGACTACTGTCATGTGCAGCCAGGTAACTGCACACAGGTAGCTTGGTGTAAAGGGGACTCCCTAGGATTAGATATTGACCTGGGATAGGCCTTATGATGTTAGTTTACACTAATAGGGAAAGTCAGTGTGATTTACTGTTTTGTTTGTAGTGACTCTCTATTATATACATCAGGAGAGAACTGCCTTATAGTTCAGTTTTGCTTTTATTTGGCCTACAGAGACCATTGAAATATTGAATTGGGGTGTAATCTGTGCGGGAAAATCAATTCTGTAATTTCCCAAATGATATCTGTACAATTTATGTGTGATCCATAATTGTCATATTTTCCTAGCTCAGCTCAGGATCAGAGTCCAGGCTATTTGTCATCCTACAGAGTCCAGTTAATATTTCTCTCCAGGAGCTGGAACAAAGGTTTTCATACACAAAGGGAGCAATTAACAGTGCTTCACCCAGCTCCTGAAGAGAAAATGGGTGGGGGGAATTATATGCATGAATCAGTCAGAAGTCACACTGTAAGAGGGATGGGCCTGCCCAAGCCAACTGAACAAAAGAGGGAACCCATACAACTGGAGCCAACGAAGGAGGGGGCTCTCTTTGAACTTTGGGTGTGCAAGACCCTGGCAGTGATGTCAACGAGGGGTTAAGTCGAGATCCAAGGAGCAGATGTGACCAGCAACTCCTGGATGACACCATTTTGAGCTGGTCCAGCTTGCTGTGCAGTACAGTTGGGACAGGGGTGGAGAAGTAACATGGCACCCTAGGATTGGCCAGGTTTGCTTGACTTAAGGCACATCCCTCTCCCCTTCAAAAGCTCAAGGGCAAGGGAGAGACTCTCTCTGGTCTGGTGTTTTCTCTGTGCTTTGCTGCTGGATCCTGGGACTGCCAAGGAGAACATGAAGGAGGAAGCCCATGACACCCATAAAGAACTACCCAGTTGACCGTAGGACCAGTGGGTCTCATCAAGATGCAGTGAGGCTGGCTGCCTTACACCAAAAGAGGACCAATTAGGGGCAAAGCCTGGACTTTTGTGACCAGAAGCCAAGACCAGGAGGGATGCTGGTGCAGATAACCAAAAGAACCAGCTCCCTGAGGACTGCACCATTTAAAAGGTGAGGAAATCTACTGCAACTTCCCCTAGTGGCTAGAGCTCACCACCAGGAGTACAATGAGCCCCATAGCGTCAAAATCAGCCTAATGGGTCCCAAGTTATGGTATTTTAAAGTTTGGTGACCTGCAACCTTTTACTGGTGACGAAGTGTGTGGGGATACACCATTATTCTTACTTTACAGCCGACGTGGACCAGGACTAGGGGGGTTTGCGCATGATTTATTTCTTCTGGGAGGAGGAATGTGTGTGGCCTCCTCCCCTGATTTTCCTATTCACCCGAGGACCCCATCCCCCAAGTGTGCTTATCCTAAGAGGACCAGGATCCCATCCCTGACAACATGCATGCTGCAAATGATGGGGTGAGCACTCCTGCTGTGGCCAGCCCATCCTGCTCCTGTGACCAAGTCCAGGGAAGCGGGAGGATGCGATAGGTATCAGCTCCGACCTGCAGGAGAGTTCCCTCAGGGGAAGCTTGTGCCTTTGCTTCCTAGGCAAGAGAGATACATGTGGTCACAGAAGTGTTGCGAATGGACCAACTGCTTAATGAATACCCACACAGTCTTCACTACACAATTCTGTGTAGATGCAGGGTAAACACAATTACATATGGTACAATTATCCGCAATAGTAACAAAAAACAGGCTGTAGGTGCTCTTAGTGGGCAGTTCAGGCTAAGTGGATGGTGAAATATTCAGTCTTTCAACTCCAATAATTCAATCTTGGAAGAGAGTCTTCATCAGCACATACAAGTAGACACCTCTTAGTTAAAAAGATAAAGGGGATATAGATCGTGTGAGCCGATCAGTTTCAGTGTGCCAATCCATCTTTGTGCTTTTCCAAAATGCAGTGGTTGCTCCTAACACTTCCGCAGTACCTACTGCACATTGTTGCACTTTAAAATGAACATGGATTGACGCACTGAAACTGATTGACTCAGGGTTGAAACATCAACATGTTTATGAACATATTCTCTTCTTTCAAACTCATTAATATTGGAGATTAATTCGTTTGTAACCATTTCACTATAGATTCTCACCAAAGATGTGGTTAAGCCATATGTGAGATCTAATTAATTTAAACAGAGAGATTGGAAAAAATGTCTTCTGAAATTTTAATTTTCGCCATACTGAATAATGCAAATGTCTATTTACTGAGGTGCGAATTGTGGTCAGTTGACTGAGCTTCTGTATGACTGCAAGAAATTGAGTTATTGGTTGAGAGTGGTGAAAGCCCCACTCAGGCAACAACTGCAGCTATTCTCAAGGTAAAGCACAAAACTCACTAAATTAACCTATGCTTAACCCTCTGTCAGCTGGACACAAACAAGTTTAACTTAGACGGAATGTGTGAAGTATTTATGCAGGACACACACAGCAATAAAGTGAAGATACAACACAAGAAAAAATCCCAAAGTAATTTAGAAAACCAGTGTAAATTTTGCCAAATAAAATGATACCAGAACAACAAACGACCAATTGGTAGAACAATTCATAACAAATTACACGTTTCTTGTGAAATTAGCACCAAGAAGCACAAAGTGCCACTCATGGGTATTTGATCATGCCAAACAGGGGGCAGGTTACAAGTTCAGGCCAACTGTGGTGGAATGTGGGTAGGGTACTATGAGCAGGTTAGCCCCTCTGAGGAGTTGTTATCTCAAATCATGCACAAAGAGTTTAGGTTGTTGTCATTGCTGCAGCACAATGAGCTGCTAGTGACTGGAGCCTTGCTTTGGTTGATTGAAGACGTTTGCTTTTGGCATGAAGCGCAGGTCTCACATCTAGTCATCGCAGATGGATGTGTTGGAGTGAACAGCAAGTCTAACCGCAGCTTCGTATTTGCGGCAATCATGAGTGGCAGAGTGTTTGCATGAATGTGCCCATTTGCGGTCATGAAGAGACTAAACTTCAGAATTTACACCTTTTAGTTCAGGAGGATCTCTCACTGAGCCATCCAGGAGTCCAGGACATTTGAGGCAACTCTTGTGAATCAAGACTTACTCCAGCAGAGGCCAGCAGCAGCACTCAGGCAGGTCCAGGCAGGTCCAGTTGGAGCTGGTCAGCAGGGCAGTTGCTGGGAAGTCTCTGGAAGCCTGTTGTGTCCTTGTAGCTCACAATGGAGGTCATCCAACCATCCCTTAGTGTTACTCAGGGTGGCCTGGGATCAAGGCAAGCAGGTTCAGGCTTCCTTCTTTAGACAGCAAGGCATTCCTTCAAGCATCAGGGCAGTCATTCTGGAAGCAGAGCACTCCTTCGTTTGAATCTTCTACATGTCTAGGAATGTTCTGATGATAGATTGTGATGGTCCTCCATTTATATCTGGGGCCAGTCTTTGTATGGGAAAATCCCCTCATCTATTCTAAAACCACTTGGGTTTGGCTCCAAATTTTGTGACAAAAGGCAGGACAAGCCTAATGTCAGGTCCCTTTGTTTTCGCTGCATGCAGATTCCTTCGAAATGTAAGGACACAGTTCTTCCCCAGCAATCCTGTCAGGAACTCCCTCTCCTCTCACACCTCGGTTTCCTTTTTCTCACTGTCTGGTAAAAATACAAACTGATAACAGCAGAGCGATTCACAGTCGTGACTCGGGACCCTGGCAGAAAGGCATGTTTGATTTAGGGCAGAAAATGGCAAATTTCATGAATAGTCATTTAGAATCCAACTTTACCATTAAAGAGGAGTTTAAACCACAATTAATTTGTGTTTAAATGGCATTTCTCTGGTTGCTCCCAATCTGAAGTCAGCACTTATTAAATGTAATAAGTTAGCCCAGGGCACTGTGAGGACATGTAAACTTAAATTAACACGTGTAACTTTTTAAATACCATGCTTCCTGACCTATGAGACTTTGGGGGTCATTCTGACCTCGGCGGTAAAAGCCGTTTACCGCCGGTCAGAAGGCCGCCACAATACCGCCGCGGCCGCGGTTAGCCGCTACGGACATTCTGACCCACAACTGCAAAACCTCCAAAAATCCGACCTCCACTGCAGTCCGCCACATCAGCGGGCAGTGGTAAACTGGAGATGACCAAACCTCCACCGCCACACCAACAGGAATACGCCCATGCCATTACGACCCGCAAATCCACGCGGCGGTCTTTCAAACGCGGTAGTCCATTGGCGGTACACACCGCCGCGGTCAAAATACACACACCTTTACAAAACTCTACCACATTGGACAATTCCAAATACACACACCTGATACACATACACACACCACACCCACACACCCAATACAATATAAAAGACACACCCACATCACCCACAAACCCCTACTAACAAAAATCAGAGACGAAGGAGAGAGAGAAACATCACAGAATAGAGAGCTACATCACACAGAGGCACACTACACCATCACACACACCACATAGAAGCACAAAGCACCACACACCAACACACACATCACCACATACAACACCCCACACTTCATACACACCACCCCATGGCACCCCAAAGGCACCCACGCTTTTCGGACCAAGAACTCCGGGTCATGGTGGAGGAAATTATAAGAGTTGAACCGCAGCTCTTCGGCTCACAGGTGCAGCACACCACCATAGCCAGGAAGGCAGAGCTATGGCAGCGGATCGTGGACAGGGTCAACGCGGTGGGACAGCATCCCAGAAATAGGGACGACATCCGCAAATGCTGGAACGACCTACGGGGGAAGGTGCGCTCGATGGTCTCGCGACACAACATCGCAGTGCAGAAGACTGGCGGAGGACCACCACCCACGCCACCCAAATTCACAGCATGGGAGCAAGAGGTACTAAACATCCTGCATCCTGAGGGCCTCGCTGGAGTATCCGGAGGAATGGACTCTGGTAAGTACAAGCTCAACTACTTCACCCCCCCCCAGCATGCTAACCACCACCCTCACCCTCACCCCCAACCCCCCATCACACATCCTCCCTGAGAATGTCTCTCCAGCACAACCCACCCAACACCAACCCCTGCATGCCACCACAAACTATGGACACCCATCACCTAAGCATGACCACTGCACATACCCCCCCCCCCACAAAACACCCTCACAACACCTCCCCCAAGGGAATGCCAGCACTGGGGGACAAGGGCACCCATAAATCGCACGCAATTGCACACACAGTAACAATAACCATACTCTCTTACCCCATGCAGGACCCGAACGACAACACACCGGTCAGGAGGGACCAGAAATGTCCATCCCACCCCCGGAAGAGGCCTCTAGTGATGACAGCAGCTCTGTCGACCTGGACCCTGATGACCAGCCCGGACCATCGGGGACCTCTGGACAGTCGGTTCCCCTCAGGCAGCCACAGGCCACTGCAGACCCAACCCCCTCTGGGAACAACAGCACAGCTCCCACCCAGCGGGCCCATGCCTCTGTCTGAAGGACAGGTCAATCAGCGGTGTGTCTGCCACTACAGGGCACCCAGGGTAACCCACCACCCCAACAACAACAGGGACCTGGGGGCAGTGGTAGTGGGCACACCGTCCAGGGGACAGAGGCCGGGGGAAACCGGGCAACTCGGAGGGCTGCTGTGCGACAGGGGGGGGAGGAGAGGCCCAGGGAACCCACTCTCCAAGAGGCCCTCACCACCATCATGTCAGCCTACCACCACTCACAAGAGACGATGGCGACGGTACTGGCCAGGTTCCAGGAGATCCAGGCACAGCAGGAGGAACGCTACATGGGGTTCAACGACCAACTAAACAACATCTCTACCGCTATGGGGAGCATAGTCCAGGCCCTCAACCGTATAGAGGACACGTTTCGGGACCATGTGGCATCACACAGGGCCCCTGTCACTAGCCCGGAACAGGAACAGCCTACCACCTCCGCCGGCGCTAGTGGACAGGAGGCCCCACCACAACGACAGGCCACCAGAACCCCACCTCCTGCTGAACAACAACCACCCCGCAAGAGGAGCCTGAGATCCAAAACATCGACAGAGTAGGATGTCAAGACCCCCGCCAGCATCAGATACCCCCTGAAGTCCTCC
Organism: Pleurodeles waltl; assembly: GCF_031143425.1. Classification (NCBI taxonomy): domain Eukaryota; kingdom Metazoa; phylum Chordata; class Amphibia; order Caudata; family Salamandridae; genus Pleurodeles; species Pleurodeles waltl. The sequence goes on from NC_090446.1 coordinate 271,827,254, forward strand.
CACTGTCCCACATTGCCACCCTGTCAAACCTTGAACTGCCCCTGCTCCATCCTTCCACAGGCATATGGACAATGCACCTGTGAGACTGAGAACTGGACTCCGCCATGGACATTACTCCACCCCCACCCATCACCGTTTGACTAGAATGTACCATCATCTTGCACTAAAAATAAATCACTCATTGCACTGAAATCAATCAGGACTCAGCCTGTATTATTTACAAATGTATAACACATTACATATCAATTACGTTCTGTTAACTTTGTGCTGAACACATACCGAGGTCACTTAGCATTAGTCCATGGGCTAACCAAGCAGAAGTCACGCAGTGGGTCATACAGCACTGAAAAGGGAACGGAAAATCAAACATCAGTTTTAAAGTTCTGGGGGGTAATAGACAAAGTTGAGATGCAGGAGGCTTTCAGGAAATGTAAAATGGCATGGGTGATTCTTACCTGTGTGCTACTGAAAATACTGTTCTATTACTCTGTCCCTGTTGTCTGTGTCGTCTTCTGAGTCTTCCTCCTCTTCACTCTCCGCAGGCTCCACAGCTGCTTCAACACCACCATCTGCACCATCCTCCTGCAGGAAAGGAACCTGACGTCGCAATGCCAGATTGTGAAGCATACAGCAGGCCACGATGATATGGCACACCTTCTTTGGTGAGTACATCAGGGATCCCCCTGTCATATGCAGGCACCTAAACCTGGCCTTCAGGAGGCCAAAGGTCCTTTCTATGATCCTCCTAGTTCGCCCATGGGCCTCATTGTACCGTTCCTCTGCCCTTGTCCGGGGATTCCTCACTGGGGTCAGTAGCCAAGGCAGGTTGGGGTAACCAGAGTCACCTATTAGCCACACACGTTGTCTCTGTAGCTGCTCCATCACATAGGGGATGCTGCTATTTCGCATAACATACGCGTCATGCACTGACCCAGGGAACTTGGCAGTTACATGGGATATGTACTGGTCAGCCAAACAGACCACCTGGACATTCATCGAATGGTAATTTTTCCTGTTTCTGTACACCTGCTCATCGTCTTTTGGGGGCACCAAAGCCACATGGGTCCCATCAATGGCACCAATGATGTTGGGGATATGTCCAAGGGCATCGAAATCACCCTTCACTGTAGGCAAATTACCCTCCTCTGGGAAAATGATGTAGCTCCGCATGAGTTTCATCAGGGCAGACAACACTCTGGACAAAATCTTGGAAAACATAGGCTGAGACATTCCAGATGACATAGCCACTGTTGTCTGGAATGACCCACTTGCCAAAAAATGGAGGACTGACAGAACCTGCACCAGAGGGGGAATGCCTGTGGGTTGGCGGATGGGGGACATCAGGGCTGGCTCCAGCTGGGCACACAGTTCATGTATAGTGGCACGGTCAAGTCTGTAGCGTAGTATTATATGGCGTTCTTCCATTGTCGACAGGTCCACCAGCGGACGGTACACGCGAGGATTCATCCTTCTCCTCGGAAGTCCCAGCGGACGGTGCCTAGGAAGGACAACATGGAGCACCGAGTCAGGCAAACCACAGGTACGTTCACACAGCTTGCACAGTTAAAGAATCGCAATGCATTGAAAGGCGTGTATGTGCGGCAATGCAAGGCCTAGGCCTGTGTGACGCAGTCAAATTTAAGCCATGTGGGCCCTTGAAATGGCGGCTGCCTGACCTGTGAAGTGGGACAATGGGATGTGAGGTCAATGCGCTGGCGTGGCACACCGTGGCGGTAGGCGGTCGAATACCGCTGTACGAAGTCGTATTGGTTAACATTGAACCCTATGGGATTCAGGAGCCAATGACGATGTGCGCTGGCGGTCGCGGTACGCACCGCCGCGGTACGCAACGCCGCGGGCGTGACCGCCATTTTCTATCTGATGAATCACTCGAGACCTGATCATCCACAGGAGAGGACCTATACTGCAAGTGCTGCTGTGAACTCGGTCTGGAAGTGACAATGGCTGCTGCGACTGGGGAAAGGGCCCCTGCCTTCACGTCTGAAGAGTTGGAGAAACTTGTGGATGGGGTCCTCCCCCAGTATGCGCTACTCTACGGTCCTCCAGACCAACAGGTGAGTACACTGAGTGCTCCTTGAATGGTCTATGCCTGTGTGGAGTGGGGTGGCTGTCAGTTGGTGGGGTGGGGAGAAAATGAGGAGTGCAACGCACGACAGATGTGAGAATGGGCCACATGGCAAGGTTGGGGAGGGGGGGGCATTTACTCCATACATGCAGAAATGTGACGTTTTCTCTTTCCCACCCTGTACATGTCAAACAGGTGAGCGCCCATCAGAAAATCGATATTTGGCGTGCCATCGCCAAGGAAGTCTGGGCCCTGGGGGTCTACACCAGACGGGGCACCCACTGTCGGAAGAGGTGGGAGGACATCCGCCGTGGAACCCGTAAGACCGCAGAGACACTGCTGGGGATGGCCTCCCGACCTAGGAGGGGTGTCAGTCGTACCCTGACCCCCCTGATGTCCCGGATCCTGGCGGTGGCCTACCCTGAGTTGGATGGGCGTTTAAGGACAGCACAGCAGACACAAGGGGGTGAGTATCAGCACATTCTGCTATCCTTACGCGCAGGTGTCTGGGTGGGGGAGGAGGCCAGTGTGTGACAGTAGGCCAGGACGCTTTCCGTAGTGTAGTCCCCTCCCTTAGACATGGCCCTGTGCCCCCGCCCCCCACCTCTGTAGGGTGCCAAGTGCAGCTATCCATGGTCCTCCATCACCCATGTGCGCGTCTGTTGTCCCTAGACTTGTTGGCCTAGTCAGAAGTACTGAGTAGTATACCACAAGTTCGCGGCTTAGTGCACGAGGCACCTGTGTCTGTCCTCTCCGCCAAGGGTATTGACAAGGCATACACTCAACGTTGTTTTATTTCTCCCCCCACCATTATTCTTTGTTTTCTTGTGCATTAGCATCATCAGGCGGAGGAGAATTGGCGTCGGAGCACGAGGGAGCTGCAGGTCACCAGGCCCCGGTGGGCACTGACACAGACACCGAGGGCACCAGTGATCCGGAGGGCGAGGGACACGGACACCAGTGACACGGACACGTCCTCGTTTGGGAGCTCCCTAGCGGGGGCGGCAACATCTGTGCCCCCCGCAACAACAGGTACAGCCGCCACCCAGCGCACCAGCACCGCCCTCCCAGCAGCCCCTCAGTCTTCGCTCCGTGCCCGTTCGCCCAGGAAGGCGCGCGTCTCCTTCGCCCCAGGCACCTCAGCCCCTGCCTCTGTTACCCCTGCTGCCCTCAGTGCGGAGCTTATTGACCTGGTGAGGACGCTCATTGTTGGGCAGACCACCCTTTTGAATGCCATCCAGGGGGTGCAAAGGGAGGTGCAACAGAGCAATGCCTACCTGGAGGGCTTTCATTCGGGTCAGGCTGCCCATCAACGAGCGTTCACTTCTCTGGCCTCAGCATTGACGGCAGCCATTGTCCCTGTCTCCATTCTCCCTCTTCTAACTGCCTCACCCTTTCTCTGTCTCCTGTTCCTCAGCCTATCCCATCCACACCATCAGACCATCCTGCACACACCTCAACACCCAAGGCCAGCTCATCCAAACATAAGCACCACAGAACACACAAGCATTCACCCAAGCAACACCCAGATGCAGACATACCAACATTCACTACCACCTCTGTGTCCCCCACCTCCTCGTCTCCCTCCTCCCTCCCTGTGACGTCTACACTCACACCTGCGTGCACACCAACATCAGCCAGTTCTTCCATCACCAGCACACCCTCCACTACAGTCCTCACACATGCAGTCACCACCCCCACTGCCATCTACACGTCCCCTGTGTCCTCTCCCACTGTGTCTGTCACCCCCTCTTCCAAGACACATAAACGCAGGCAGCCACCCAAGCAACAGCCAACCACCTCACGACAGCCTACGTCCCAGTCACCTGCACCCAAGGACAGCACACCTGACTCTCCTACAACCACATCCTCTTCCTCCACTTCTATCACCACTACTCCTACCCTTTACCTTGGTCCAAAGAAGTATTACCTCTCCAATGTTAACCTCTTTCCCTCCCCTGACCCACCCCCTCCATCTGGGAAAAGTCACAAAGGCACCTCAGCCACCACCAGCCCAGCTGCTAAGGTACAAGTGGTGCATGGATTATGGAGCCCACCCTTGGGCGGCAGTGACACTTCACTGAGCAGCAAGGAGACTGCCAGCCCCCCCCCCAGGCAAGAAGACCCGGAAAGTGAAGGGCCGCCGTGAGCGGACTGAGACGGCTGCCCCCAAGGAGGTAACTCCGGCCACTTCACCTGCCACAACAGCCAGGGAAGGCAAGGGCCCGAGAGCCCCATCTAAGGAGCGGAAGGGCAGCAGGGCGGAGAGGCCAGCCAGCAGGAGCGCGGAGCAGGAGGGCCCCACACGCCCCATCCCGCCTGCAAGGGACGACACCAAAGGGCCCAGGACTCCGTCTCCGAAGGGGCCTGAAACTGCCCGTTCGGAGGGCGAGTGAGCAGGTTGTCAAGGCCAGGTCTGACTCCCTACAATGACTGGAAGAGCACCGCTGAACAGGGCCCGCCGTGCAGAAGAGCACCGCTGAACAGGGCCCCGCCGTGCAGAAGAGCACCGCTGAACAGGGCCCGGCCATGAAGACAAGCACCGCTGAACAGGGCCCCGCCGTGCAGAAGAGCACCGCTGAACAGGGCCCCACCGTGCAGAAGAGCACCGCTGAACAGGGCCCCGCCATGAAGACAAGCACCGCTGAACAGGGCCCCGCTGTGCAGAAGAGCACCACTGAACAGGGCCCGCCATGAAGACAAGCACCGCTGAACAGGGCCCCGCCATGAAGACAAGCACCGCTGAACAGGGCCCGCCGTGCAGAAGAGCACCGCTGAACAGGGCCCCGCCATGAAGACAAGCACCGCTGAACAGGGCCCCGCCGTGCAGAAGAGCACCGCTGAACAGGGCCCCGCCATGAAGACAAGCACCGCTGAACAGGGCCCGCCATGAAGACAAGCACCGCTGAACAGGGCCCCGCCGTGCAGAAGAGCACAGCTGAACAGGGCCCCGCCGTGCAGAAGAGCACTGCTGAACAGGGCCCCGCCATGAAGACAAGCACCGCTGAACAGGGCCCCGCCGTGCAGAAGAGCACCGCTCCGCTGGGCCCCGCCGTCTCAAGCACCGCTGGGCCCTTTCTGTCAAGCACCGCTCCGCTGGGCCCCGCCGTCTCAAGCACCGCTCCGCTGGGCCCTTCCTGTCAAGCACCGCTCCGCTGGGTCCTTCCTGTCAAGGCCCGCTCCGCTGGGCCCCGCCGTCTCAAGCACCGCTCTGCTGGGCCCTTCCTGTCAAGCACCGCTCTGCTGGGCCCCGCCGTCTCAAGCACCGCTCCGCTGGGCCCCGCCGTATCAACCACCGCTACGCTGGGCCCTTCCTGTCAAGCACCGCTCCGCTGGGCCCCGCCGTCTCAAGCACCGCTCCGCTGGGCCCTTCCTGTCAAGCACCGCTCCGCTGGGCCCCGCCGTCTCACACACCTCTGGGCCCTTCCTGTCAAGCACCGCTCTGCTGGGCACCGCCGTCTCAAGCACCGCTCCGCTGGGCCCTTCCTGTCAAGCACCGCTCCGCTGGGCCCCGCCGTCTCACGCACCGCTCCGCTGGGCCCTTCCTGTCAAGCACCGCTCCGCTGGGCCCCGCCGTCTCACGCACCGCTCCGCTGGGCCCTTCCTGTCAAGCACCGCTCCGCTGGGCCCCGCCGTCTCAAGCACCGCTCGGCTGGGCCCTTCCTGTCAAGCACCGCTCCGCTGGGCCCCGCCGTCTCAAGCACCGCTCCGCTGGGCCCTTCCTGTCAAGCACTGTTCACGGTTCACTGTGCCCACCATGCATCCTCCATGACCAGTGGACTCTGTTATCCACCTGATGGACTGTGGCTTTGCACTCCCCAGGATGGCACAGTGGGCAAGCCACCCACTGTAGAGACTTTGAGAGACTGTGGCTTTGCACTCCCCAGGATATGTCAGTGGGCATGGTGGCCCCTTCGTGGATCTGGCGTCGTGGACTCATGTGGCTGTGGTGCCCCCCCCTTCCCTTCCCCCTGAGGTGCCTGTAGTTTTGTCACCAGATGCCCCTGCAGTGTTCTCTCCAAAGGACTCAGGTCTCCTGTGTGGGCTTTGCCCTTGTTTCGCTACACTTTGGCCCACGGACATGATGAATTCGTAAGATGTGCAGGACTACTTGCTTCAGTTATCCACTGCTGTGTAAATACTTTTTTTTAATGAAATATTTTTTGATGGTTGAATAAGACTTTTCTGAAGCTATTTTGTACATAAATATGTATTCTCAATTTGGTTATGTCATTGTATTTTTTACGGGTGTTTGGGTGGTGTCACTGTGAGTTGTTGCTCTGCATTGGTGTGTACATCTTGGGGGGGGGTGGGGGTCGCATATGTGTGTGCCCGTAACCTTTCGTCCTCCCCCCTCCCGTGTGTCGTAGGTGCAGTACTCACCGTTGTCGTCTGCGCCGGACTTCATACTCGTGGTAGATGAGAAGGTAGACGAGAGCAGGTAGGATGTTTAATTCGGGTTCCATGCTGTCCTCCGTACTCGTGGAGTGCGTAGAGGTGAGCGTTTTCCCGTTCGTAGTCTGTTTCTGCTGTGTTTTTATCGGGGTGCTCCCGCCCCGGAAAAGGTGGCGGATTGGTGAGTTGTGATAGTGTGGGCGGTACATTGTCTGCCGCCTGGCTGTTGGCGGTGATCGCCGCGCTGTTTGTCGGTCCCGCCGTGGTGGTCGGAGTGTTAAAGTGGCGGGCTGTGTTGGCGGTTCCCGCCAGGGTCAGAATTCCATTTTTTGGACCGCCGGCCTGTTGGCGGTTTGGCCGCCGCTTTATCACCAACCGCCAGGGTTAGAATCACCCCCTTTATGCCATATTGAAATGGTAGTAGAAAAGTACACTATAAGCTGTTTTAAAAGTCTGCTTTAGTTGGCAGGAAAATGAATGCTGCAGCCCACTAGTAGCATTTCATTTATGGGCCCTGGGTACATGTAGTACAATATAGCAGGGACTTATAAGTAAATACAATGTATGAATCAGGTGTGGGCCCATTTTACCATGTTAAGAAGGGAGATCATAAACACTTTACCATTGTTAGAAGGAAAACAAATCCACATAGTCCTAAAAGCCAACTTAAATGGGTTCAGCCAAAAAAAGTCAAAGGAAGGCAAAACTCTCACTGACCCTGCATAAAGGGCCATGCCCAAAAATAACTCATAATTGATGCACTTGACAACATTGCTCATGAAATCATAAACTTATTGAAGAGCCCTATAGGATATGAACCCTATTTTATGGCAGAATTAGCCATGGCAAAACAGGCAATACGGCACCTGGAACACAAGTGGCACAAAGATTGTGACACCAAGATTCAAAATCAAGTTTGAAGAATATTCTAAAGGTTATAAAGAAATTTGTAACAAGGCAAAGAAAATAATTTTCAAATACAGTCCTTAACTCTACAAATCTTATTAAAGAATTATGTAGAATTGTTCTTAAACACAAACATCATTATTGTTCACTAGCAGACACACCTGTGTTGTTTGATTTATGTGATTACCTGGCACCTTTTTTCCAAGAAAAATTTGTAAACATTTAAAATAATGTTGCATGCAGCAAAATAGATCTTCAGGTCACAACTGGAAAAGAAGATTAGATAAATGATGAGGATTCAATGTAACATGGATCATTTTATCTCTATCTCCAATTCCTCCATTTGTGAGGTGTTTTCCACCAACTGTCCAACTGACTCACCCAGTGATTCAGCTTTGGCAAACTGACTTAAATCTTTCATGTCTCTGAATTGTGTGCTCTATTATTATAGTAGTACAAGCCATGGCATACTATAAATTCTCAGGACCCATGCATGGGCCTATTCACAAAAGTAAATTGATATTTGAAGATTTACTCAGGTCTAAACGTAATACAGTGCCTAGTTATACATTTACACATGTTTGCTATTCACCATTTCCAAGTGAAAATGTACTTCTAGTTGTAGAATTCAATGTTTTCACCCTCTTAAAACAGAGAGTAGAGCTTCAAAGGATTTGTGGGATTTATGAGTGCAAAATTATTACTGTTAGACGGCACAGCCTTTGGGTGGTCTTCTCACAAACATTTTGCCTGCTTACATCCAATTGTTGTTGAAATTAGTTTTTGTTGGCCTTAGGACTCTGCTAACTAGTGTTAAACTGCTTGTGCACACTCCCCTAAACATTGTTTAATTGGCTTACACATGACTGGCATATTTAATTTACCTACAAGCCCCTTGTATGGTGGTGTACCATATAACCAGGGGTGGTAAATGAAATGCAACCGGGGGCATGCAGAACTTTTTGAGCACCAACTTAAGTAGCACTTCAAAACATGTCCTAGGCTCACCATTGCAGCCTGAATGTAGTTTTAAACTGTCATGTCGACTTGACATTCAAACCCACTTGACAAGCCTTAAACTCTTCTTTTATTACATATGAGTCACCCCTAATGTAGGGCCTAGGTAGCCCATAAGGAAGGGTGCTGTGTCATTGGATATATACTTTTAAGTTTTACATGTCATGGTAGTTAAACACTCCTATACTAATTTTTAAGCACTGAAATTCTTAGTTGGGAGCAGGTAGCTATGTCATGTTTGGTGTATATGAAGTTGTAATGACAAACAATATTCAATGGTGAAGTCAGGTTTTTTATTGTAATTTTTAAAATGCCATTTTTAGAAAATTAGCACTGACCGGCCCCATAGCCCTTTGTGCCTGAAGCCTGTCTTGGGCCTCATCTCTGGGTGTAGCTGACAGTTAGACTTTGTGAATTCCTCCCTGATAGTCACACAATAGATGGATTAGATGTGCCTCAATGGGCCTGCTGGGGGGTGAAGCTAACAACCCTATTTGCAACTGAGTAGCCTTCCCCTGTCTTAATACAAAGTGCCTAACAGCTCCATTTTGTCACTCCAGCCAGAGTTGTCAGGGCAGGGAAGTCAAGAAATTCCATGTACTTCAAAGAAGCTTTCTAGAAGCTTCTCCCACCTTCCAGAAGAAGGGCACCAGGGTATACAAATAGGGTATTCAGGTCCACTCTTCAGTTCCCTACTTGACCTGCATTAATCAATCAATCAATCAATCAAAGAGATTTATAGAGCGTGCTACTCACCCGTTAGGGTCTCAAGGTGCTGGAGGGGGAGGAGGGTACATCACTGTTCGAAAAGGCAGGTTTTAAGGTTTTTTCTGAAGAGTAGGAGGTCCTGGGTCTTTCAGAGGTGGGTGGGGAGGGAGTTCCAGGCTTTGGGGGCCAGATAGGAGAAGGATCTGCCCCGTGGTGGTGTGTTTGATGCAGGGGACTGTGGCGAGGGAGAGGTCGGCGGAGCGGAGGTGGCATGTGGGGGTGTGTAAGGTCACTCTCTCGTTGAGGTAGGTTGGGCCGGTGTTGTGGAGGGATTTGTGCACGTGGATGAGGATCTTAAAGGTGATCCTTTTGTCTATGGGGAGCCAGTGGAGGGATTTGAGGTGTGGTGAGATGTGTTTATGTTGGGGCAGGTCGAGGATGAGTCGTGCTGCTGAGTTCTGGATTCGTTGTAGTTTGCGTTTGAGTTTTTGTGTGGTGCCGGAGTAGAGGGCGTTGCTGTAGTCAAGCCTGCTGCTGATGAGTGCGTGGGTGACTGTCTTTCTGGTCTCTGTGGGGATCCATTTGAATGTTTTCTTCAGTGTGCGGAGTGTGTTGAAACATGAGGAGGTGAGTGCGTTGATTTGTTGGGTCATAGAGAGGGAGGGGTCCATGATGATGCAGAGGTTGCGTGCTTGGTTTGCGGGGGTGGGTGCAGGGCCTAATGTGGTGGGCCACCAAGAGGGGTCCCAAGTGTTTTTGTGAGGGCCAAAAATTATTATTTCGGTTTTGTTGGAGTTGAGTTTCAGGTGGATGGTTGTCATCCAGGCAGCGGTGTCCAGGAGTGCAGCGTGTAGGGTGGTTTTGGCGGTGGTGGGGTTGTGGTTGAGGGAAAAAATTAGTTGTGTGTCATCAGCGTATGAGAAGATGATGGTGCTGTGGGGTTTGAGGATGTTAGCTAGTGGGGCCATGTAGATGTTAAAGAGTGTGGGGCTGAGGGAGGAGCCTTGTGGGACTCCGCATGTGATTTTGGTGGCGGAGGAATGGAAGGGTGGGAGACAGACTATTTGGGTTCTGTCGGTAACAAAGGAGGTGAGCCAGTCCAGGGCTAGGTGGCGGATCCCGGTGTCGTGGAGTTGTGTAAAGAGTGTGTGGTGGCAGACAGTGTCAAAGGCTGCAGAGAGGTTGAGGAGTATGAGTGCTACGGTCTCGCCCATGTCGACTCTGGATCTGATTTCGTCGGTGCAAGCGATGAGAGCGGTTTCTGTGCTGTGGTTCTTGCGGAACCCAGATTGGGAGGGGTCAAGTGTGTGATTTGTCTCGAGGAAGTGGGATAGGCAGGAGTTGACTAGTTTTTCTGTGACCTTGGCTTGGAAAGGGAGGAGGGAGATGGGGCGGTAGTTGGAGAGGTCGTCTGGGTTGGCTTTGGTTTTTTTTAGGAGTGAGGTAACTTCTGCGTGTTTCCAGAGGTCGGGGAAGGTGGCGGTTGCGAATGAGCTTAAGGACTCTCAGACGACTGCTTGGTGATGTAACCTGCTGTGCACTCTACCAGACTGCTGATGTACCTAGAAGGGCTGCTCTGCTGCCTGGAGTCTGACTTGAACCCACAGAGGTCAGCCCTGTGGCTGAGCCCTACAGGTTCACCTGCACCATGGACTATCAGAGTGGCTCCTGGGGCTAGTTTGATAGCCTCCTTTTCATAGCCACAGGAACATAAAAGGCTCCCTCTAACTTGAAATCACACCTGAACCCAGCTGAGTGAACCCTGAACCCCAAGAGGTGTCACACCAGACTTGGACCCTTGGTTGTGGAGCTAAATGTATCCAGATGGCATAATTCCAAAACTGTTGCCTTTTTGGCCAAAACCAGCTCTGCAAACCAGGAGGAGACCTGAACCAAACTGCTCGCCTATCCACTCGTGGTACATCGTCAATAGGATTGACTTTTGTCTTCTACCACTATGTGCTCCGCAGCAGCAAATCCCATTTAGCAGACCTTTGCCAATGGGGTTTCTGCCCTTGTGGAACTGTCTTCGGCTTCAGCCCTCTGCCTTGTCCTGCTGGTGATTTCTGACTTGCAATTCATTGACTAAGTGTAAATGTAGAAATCTTCACTGCAACTTCTACCCACAACCATCCAACAACATAGCTCCCTCCTCAGACACCTATAGCCTGGCCTCATTGAACTTTACCTTCTCAAACATTATGGGGGTCATTACAACATTGGTGGTAAAAGCCGCTTACCGCTGTGCAGAAGACCGCCAACACACTGCCGCGGCCGCGGAATTCCGCCACAGTCATTATGACCCACAGCTCGGAATCCGCCAAAATTTAGACACCCACACAAGTCCGCCACACCAAAGGTCAGTGATAAACTGGCGAAAACAAAACCTCCACTGTCACGTTAACAGGAATACGACCACACTATCACGACACACGAATCCACGTGGTGGTCTTTCAACCGCGGTATTCCATTGGCGGTACACACCGCCGCGCTCAAAATACACACACATCTACAAAACACAACCACATTGGACAATTCAAAATACACACACCTGATACACATACACACACCACTCCCACACATCCAATACAATATAAAACACACACCCACATCACCCACAAACCCCTACGACAACAACTGCGACTGAAGGCCACAGAGAGACACCACCATCTACAAACGAGCATCCACAGGCACTCAACACCATCTCCCACATAACATCCAAGCACCTCACACAGCACACCACTAAATATCACCCCACACATCACAACACACACCAACCCACATATCACCCACACAACTCCATGGCACGGCAAAGACACCCCAGGTTCTCTGAGGAGGAGCTCAGGGTCATGGTGGAGGAAATCATCCGGGTAGAGCCACAGCTATTCGGAGCACAGGTGCAGAACACCTCCATAGCTAGGAAGATGGAGCTATGGAGAAGAATAGTGGACAGGGTCAACGCAGTGGAACTACACCCAAGAAATAGGGATGACATCAGGAAGAGGTGGAACGACCTACGGGGGAAGGTGCGTTCCGTGGTCTCAAGACACAACCTTGCGGTTCAGAGGACTGGCGGCGGACCCCCACCTCCTCCCCCACAACTAACAACATGGGAGGAGCAAGTCTTGGCTATTCTGCATCCTGAAGGCCTCGCAGGAGTAGCTGGAGGAATGGACTCTGGTAAGTCAAATCTTTACTACTACATCCCCCACCCTACCTGCATCCCATCACATACCCCCACCCTCGACCTCACCCCTATCACTCCAACCCCTCACAAATGTCCCAATATAACAAACCACCCATCCCAACACCAAGCCCTGCATGCAACAGCAAAGCATGGACACCCATCACCAAAGCATGGCCACTGCACATACCCATATACCCCCCTAAAGCATCATCACACAAGGTCCCACACAGGAATGCAAGCACTGGGGTACACGGTCACCCACCCATTGCACACCATGGCACACACAGATGCAATAAACATGCTTTTACAGCCCTGCAGGACCCGTACCCAAAGTCACCGTACAGGAGGGTCCAGACATGTCCACACCACCAACAGAAGAGGCCCACAGTGATGACAGCAGCTCTGTCCAACTGGATCTAGACGACCAGCCCAGACCATCTGGGACCTCAGGACAGTCGGTTCCCCTGACACAGTCACAGGCCACCACAGAGCTTTCCCCCTCTGGAAACACCAGCACAGCACCCACCCAGCGGGCCCATACCTCTGTCCCCAGGACACATCAATCAGCAGTGTGTCCACCACTACAGGGAACCCAGGCGAACCCACCACCCCAACAACAACAGGGACCTGGGGGCAGTGGTAGTGGGCACACGGTTCAGGGGACAGAGGCCCAGGGAAACAGGGGAACTGGGAGGGCTGCTGTGTGACAAAGGGAGGACAGGCCCAGGGAACCCACTCTCCACAAGGCCCTCTCCAACATCATGGGAGCCTACCATCATTCCCCGGAGATGATGGCAACGGTACTGGCCAAGTTTCGGGAGACCCAGCGGCTGCAGGATGAACAGTATTTGGGCTTCAGGGAGGAACTCAAATCCATCAATTCCACCCTAGGCACCATCGTAGGTGTGCTGAAGGAAGTCCTCAACACCAGGAGGGACACTGTGGTACAGCAAGGGGCCCCTGACACTAGCCTCGATGATGAACTGCCCAGCACCTCCGCCGGCGCTAGTGGACAGGAGGCACCGCCACAGGACCACCACACCAGCACCTCACCCCTGCAGATGGTGAACCACCCCGCAAACGGTCCCTGAGATCCAGGACAAAGACAGAGAGCGTTGCCAAGACCACGCCAAGAAATGAGACCACCCTGATTGTCATCCTTTTGTCCCACCTTGTCACCCTGTCCATCCTCAAACTGCCCCAGCTCCATTTCCCATGCCCCTTTGGACAATGCACCTGTGAGACTAATAGACTGGACTCTGCCATGGACATTCCTCCACCATCACCCCTCACCATTTTACAACCCCCTCCAATATTGAGCACTAAAATTTGACACCCTTAAAGCACAAAACAATCTTGAGTCTGTCTGTGATTTCGATTTAGTGTATTATCAATTACAGTGACAAAATGCTCTTTCAAATGTAATGTCAACATACCTATGTCACACATCTCTAGTCCATGAGGAAACAAAGCAGATGTCACACAGTGGGACCCACATCTGTGAAATGGTAAGGGAAAGTGACAACTCAGTGACCATACACTGGGTGAAAAGGACAAACAGTAGAGAGGTAGTAGTGTTAAAGTACATGTAGCAGGCAGGTTTGTCTTCTTACCTGTGTCTCACTGGAAGTATTGCAGGATCACCGAATTCCTGTTGTCGATGTCCTCTTCTTCTGCTTCCTCGTCTTCACTGTCCACAGGCTCCACAGCTGCCACAACACCTCCATCTGGACCATCCTCCTGCAGAAGCCTTTTGTTGCAAAGCCAAGTTGAGAAGCATACAGCAGGCCACGATGATCTGGCACACCTTCTTTGGTGAGTAGAATAGGAAACCACCTGTCATATGGAGGCACCGGAACCTGGCCTTCAGGAGGCAGAAAGTCCGCTCTATAATCCTCCTAGTTTGCCCATGGGCCTCATTGTAGTGTTCCTCTGCCCTTGTCCTGGGATTCCTCACTGGGGTCAGTAGCCATGACAGGTTGGGGTAACCAGAGCCACCTGCAAATGGCGAGGGACAACTGTTAGACACACACTAACTCTTAAGGATATCCCCAGACCCAGACAACTATTCCCACTGATTTGGTTCCAGGTGCTCACCTAATAGCCACACACGGTGCCTCTGGAGTTGCCCCATCACATAAGGGATGCTGCTATTCCACAGGATGTAAGCGTCATGCACTGAGCCAGGGAATTTGGCATTAACATGGGAGATGTACTGGTCTGCCAAACACTCCATCTGCAAATTCATCGAATGGTAACTCTTCTGGTTTCTGTACACCTGTCACTCCTGTGGGGGGGACAAAGGCCACATGGGTCCCATCAATGGCACCTATGATGTTGGGGATATGTCCCAGGGCATAGAAGTCACCTTTCACTGTAGGCAAATCCTCCACCTGAGGGAAAACTATGTAGCTCTGCATGTGTTTCAGCAGGGCAGACAACACTCTGGACAACACGTTGGAAAACATAGGCTGGAACATCCCTGATGCTATGGCCACTGTTGTTTGAAATGACCCACTTGCAAGGAAATGGAGTACTGACAGCACCTGCACTTGAGGGGGGATTCCTGTGGGATGCAGATGGCTGACATCAGGTCTGGTTCCAACTGGGCACACAGTTCCAGGATTGTGGCACGATCAAGCCTGTAGGTGATGATCACATGTCTTTCCTCCATTTCGACAGGTCCAACAGCGGTCTGTACACCGGAGGGTGCCGCCATCTCCTCACATGCCCCAGCGGACGGTGCCTATGGAGGAGAACAGCGAGCACAGAGTCAACCAACTCTGAGGGACGTAAACACAGCTTACTCAGAAAACTATTCATAAACCGAAAATTGCCTGTTTGAGTGTTGAGCCAAGGCCTAGGTATGTGTGACGCAGTAAAAAATAAAGCCATGTGGGCCCCTGAAATGGCGACTGGCTGACCTGTAAAGTGGGACAATGGGATATGAGGTAACTGCGCTGGCGTTGTACACCGTCGCGGTAGGCGGTCGAAGACCGCGGTGCAATTCTGCATTGGTTAACATTGGACCCTATGGGTCCCAGGAGCCAATGACGATGTACGCCGGCGATGACGGTACGCACCGCTGCGGACGTGACTGCCATTTTCTATCTGTTCAATCACTCGATACCTGATCTTTGACAGGAGAGGACCTACACTGCAAGTGCTGCTGTGAACTCAGTCTGGAAGAGACAATGGCTTGTGCGTCTGGGGAAAGGGCCCCTGCCTTCAGCACGGAGGAGTTGGATAAACTTGTGGATGGGGTCCTCCCCAGTACACGCTACTCTACGGTCCTCCAGACAAGCAGGTCAGTACACTGGGAGCATGCTGTATGGGAAATGCCTGTGTGGAGGAGGGTGGATGACAGATTGGGGGGTGAGAATGAGGCGTGTATGAAACAACAGTTTGTGCATGTGCCACATGGCAAGGGTAGGGATGCGGGCCAATGACTGTGACGGTGCAGTAGGTAATAACTTCTCTTTTCCCCCTGTACAATTCCTGTAGGTCAGCGCCCATCAGAAGAAGGATATTTGGCGTGCCTTTGCCAAGGACGTCCAGACCCTGGGGGTCTACCACAGACGGAACACCCACTGCCGGAAAAGATGGGAGGACATTCGCTGCTGGAGCAAAAAGACGGCGGAGGCCCAGCTGGGGATGGCCTCCCAACGTGGGAGCGGTGCCCGTCGCACCATGACCCCGCTGATGTTCAGGATCCTAGCGGTGGCGTACCCGGAGTTGGATGGGCGCTTTCACTCTCATTCAGCTGATTCAGCGCGCATTGTAGGTGTCTGGGTGGGGGAGGTGGGCTGTGGGTTCCCCTAGGCCAGGGCGAATTTGCTAGTGAAGTCCCCTTTTTCAGGCAGACCCTGTGTCACCCCACCCCACCTTGCTACAGTGCCAACTTCACCTAGTCAGGCTCCTGTGACATCCATGTGTGCAGAAATCGGCCATAGCCTTGTAAGCCATGTACCAGGGATTGAATAGTGGACCCCAAATGCGCGGCGGAGTGCAGGGGGCTTCTGTGTCTGTCATGTCCGCCAACGGTAGCGGTATTGCATGCACTCAACATGTCTTTCTTCTGTCTTCCCCACCCCCTTTTTGTGGTTTCCCTTTACTTGTGTGCATTAGCATCATCAGGCTTAGGACAGTGGCACCGGAGCAGGAGGGAGCTGCATCCCACATGGCCCTGGAGGGTGAGACTACGTACTCCGAATTCACCATTGGGACGGAGGGTGAGGGGAGCTCCACAGCAAGGACAGGAGCTGACAACAGAGATACAGGGGGTCATTCTGACTCCCGCCGGCGGCGGTAATCGCACGCCCAGCGGGAGCCGCCGAATGACCGCACCGCGGTCAAATGACCGCGGCGGTCATTCTGAGTTTCCCGCTGGGCTGGCGGGCGACCGCCAGAAGGCCGCCCGCCCGCCCAGCGGGAAACCCCCTTCCACAAGGATGCCGGCTCCGAATGGAGCCGGCGGAGTGGAAGGGGTGCGACGGGTGCAGTTGCACCCGTCGCGATTTTCAGTGTCTGCCACACAGACACTGAAAATCTATGTGGGGCCCCCAGGGGCCCCACAACACCCGTTCCCGCCAGCCAGGTCCAGGCTGGCGGTAAGGGGGTCGGAATCCCCATGCCGGCGCTGCTTGCAGCGCCGCCGTGGAGGATTCCCTGGGGCAGCGGGAAACCGGCGGGAAACCGGCGGGACACCGCCGGTTTCCCGTTTCTGACCGCGGCTGCACCGCCGCGGTCACAATGCCCATGGAAGCACCGCCAGCCTGTTGGCGGTGCTTCCGCGGTCGTTGGCCCTGGCGGTCCATGACCGCCAGGGTCAGAATGACCCCCCCAGACTCCTCTGATTGGAGCTCTGATTGGAGCTCCCTTCTACAGGTACAGCCACCAGCCCCCCCCCTCCAGTACCGCCCTCCCAGCAGCCCCTCAGCCTTTGCCCCGTGCCCGCTCACCCAGGAGGGTGGGCATCACCTTCACCCCAGGCACCTCAGGCCCTGCCCCTGTCACCCCTGCTGCCCTCAGTGAAGAGGCCATTGACCTCCTCAGGTCCCTCACTGTTGGACAGTCTACCATTTTGAATGCCATCAAGGGTGTAGAAAGGCAGTTGCAACAAACCAATGCATTCCTGGAGGTGCATTCATTCTGGTCAGGCAGCCCTTCAGCGAGCTTTTCAGATACTGGCCTCAGCACTGATGGCAGTCATTGTCCCTGTCTCTAGCCTCTCCCCTCCAACTTCCTCCACCCACACTCCTGTACCTCAGCCTATCCCAAGCACACCATCAGACCAGCATGCACACACCTCAACACACAAAGGAAGCTCAGGCAAACATAAGCACCACACATCCCACAGGCACTCACTCAAGATTCACACACATGCAGACACACCAACATCCACTGCCTCCACTGTGTCCCCATCCTTCTCGTCTCCCTCCTCCCTCCCAGTCTTGTCTCCACTCACACCTGCATGCACTACATCTTCAGCCACTACGTCCATCACCAGCACACCCACCACCACACCCCGCTCACGTGCAGTCACCACCCCACTACCATTCACACATCCCCTGTGTCCTCTCCCAGTGTGTCTGTGAGCCCACCTCCCAAGGTACACAAACGCAGCCACACACCCACCCAATAGCCATCCACTTCACAACAGCCTCCAGCCCGTGCACCTTCACCCAAAGTCACCAAACGTCGACCTCCTACGACCACTACCTCTTTCTCCACTCCCAAACCCCCTCCATCTACCCATCCCAGTGTTCCTAAGAAACTTTTCCTGGCCACCTTTGACCTCTTTCCCTCACCTCCCCCACCCCGTCAGTCTCCTAGGGCCCGGCTCTCCAGGTCCCAACCTAGCACCTCAGCCACAACATCGGCGGGACCAGTGGTGCCAGTAGTCACCCGATTCTGGAGTGCACCAGGCAGCAGGGCAGCCAGTGTGGCAAGGAGCCACAGCATGGACAGTCCCCCACCTGTCAAGCATCAAAAGTTGGCCAGTGCCTGGCGGGAGAGGGGGAAGACACCAGCCACCAAAGCCGCTCCCAGGGGTACAGTTGAGATTGTAGAGTCAGCTTCGACACCTTCCAAAGTGGGGAAGGGGGACAAGAAAACCGGCAAGCCTGGGAAGATCGGCACGGCGGAGAAGACCATCATTAGCCTCGCTGCCCAGGAGGCGACCGCCAGCAGCCCCACTGCCCCAGACAGGACCGCCAGCAGCCCGACTGCCACAGACAGGACCACCAGCAGCAGCCCCGCTGCCCAGGAGGCGACCACCAACAGACCGACTGTCACAGACAGGACCGCCAGCAGCTGAACCGCTGCTAAAGACACCGCCACCACACGCACCGCTGCCAAAGACACTGTCGCCACAAGCACCGCTGCCAAGGACACCGCCGCCACAAGCACCGCTGCCAAGGACACCGCCGCCACAAGCACCGCTGCCAAGGACACCGCCGCCACAAGCACCACTGCCAAAGACACCGCCGCCACAAGCTCCGCTGCCAAGGACACCGCCACCACAAGCACCGCAGGCCCATTAGCGCCAAAACCTTTGACGATACTGAGGCCGCCACGAGCAGGATGAAGCACTCTGGGCACAAAGCCCCCTCTAGAACCTGGGGAGTATCACATTCACTACCTAAGTCCTTGGCAGGATGAAGCACTCTGGGCACAAATCGCCCTCCAGAACCAGTGGAGTAACATTTTTATATGTATTTATTATGTAATAACATGTATTAAAATATATTTCTTTGATTTTTTTTAATTAATTGTATTTTTTAAATGTTTAAAAGTGTTATTTAGTTATTTTGAACCAAAAAATATTATTAATTTATGTAATTGAAAGAAAAAATCACATTGAATATAACTCTTAATTTGTAAAAATATCTGTAATTTAAAACTAAAAATCATTTACTTAAATTCACTCTTTTTCATTTGTAATCTCATTTTATGCCCATGCCACCATTCATTTTTCCTGTTCATCACATAGCTTATTGACTAACTTAATTCTTCCTCCTCATTTCTTCCTTTCTCCTTTCAAAATCATACTATTCCCTTACCACTCTGCACACCAATTGCCCTTTTCATCTGTCCCTTCTATCTTCCCTACTTACCCCTTCAAATCCCCCCACCTCTCAACACTAATTCTCCTTCTTAAACATCTCTCTGCTTCCTACCTCCTCACCCTTTGTACACTACCCCAACTTCACTCTAAATTTGAGTACATGAACCTTCTTGTGCAGCACTCTTGCAAATGCCCTATATTCCCTTCCACTTCTTATCCTCTCTTGCTGTTTCCTTTTCTCTCATCTACTATTGCCTCTCTGTTCGCTTTTCCCACCCTCGTACTGATACTCTCAACCTATCCCAACCTCCCCCTATTCTCTTCAGAACCAGCACCATCATTACCTCTTCTCATCATCTCCTTCTTCAGCACTCCACTTTCTCCCACTAATGGGCGCTCCCACAGTTCACCTACCTCATATTGTTCAGTGCTAGTTTTAATGCAACCTTCATAATCAACAATCTAACTTTCTCCATGGTCACTGTCCTGCCTCAACACGATCTCAAGCTACTGGTACTTCCGCTCCCTGCTCCTTCTGAGTCTACTATTAAAGCCACTATACCCAGCTCTTGCATGATGTATATTGATGTGCATAGGCCTCTTCAACTACCTTTAGCTGCTTTCCTCCCCCCAATACACAAGTGTCACTGAGTTATAAATGTAGAGATGACTATGCTTCCTCACTTCCCTGGCTACTATGGTCCCCTCAGCAACTCACTTCACAATCAGTTTATTCTCTTCTCCTATCTTTCTGGCTTAACCCTCAACATCATATGCCTTTTGTAATTCTTAGCCCTTAGGTGCCTATCCACACACAAATCAACATTACTCTATAGCCATGCTTGCCCCCTAACCAGATTAAACATTTACTCAATCTTTTTGAGCAGGGGCCTTGTCCCTTTTCCTCTTTTTGAATTCAATTTTTTCCCTCTTACTGTACATTTCTCAACCTCTTCCTCTTCCTATCTCACTGTCCCCACCCTTGTAATCAATTACCCTTACAAACACTTTTCAAATCCCCTCTTCCCCTTCCCTATATATCCTTTCATTTGAGCAGTATACTAACAATGTTTGTTACTTCCAAAGAACAGCCAAAACATCTTTGATCTCATACTGATCATTATCACCCTTGTAGTACTGGAAACGGGTTTGGATATGACACTTCACTAGCACTGTACCTGGCAATCTCTTCAGATTATTAAATCCATAAAAGCAGGAGCGGGTCGCAGCACTTTGAAGGGGCGGGTAGACGGGTGTGGGGGGTTAATTACAAATAAAAGTACCTTTCTCACTGCCACCATTGCGTTGCACCTCTGCTGCAGCTGCAGGCACAGGCTCCCAGGCTGCTGTCCAGCCAACGCGAACACTGCTGTCATGCTGCTGGCAGCATGACCGCAGCATTCAGATTGGCCAGAGTTCCCAGCCAGGGCACCTCAAGGCAGAGTGAAAGTCTCTGCCTGCTCTCTCCAACCCGGCAACACAGTGCCTGGTTGGAGAGAGCCCAGTGTGCATGTGTGTTTGGCACGCCCAAGACAGCCAGCCAAACATACATGCACACTGAGTCGGAGTACTGTGCACTCCCCTTCCGTCCCCATCATAGCCTGTGGCCGTGTCCCTTTTACTGTAAAATGATAATAATCGCAGTTTAGTATCATTTTATAATAAAAGCTGATGCTGCTGGCGGGGGGCGGCGGATGCTCCTCCACCCTAGCAGGGGAGCCAAGCCTGCATAAATGTTTCCATCAGAGAAAGGCCAGAATAGTTGGCAATTTCGAAGAGTCATTACTGTCACCACTGAAGACATCAATTTGGCCTCTAGCAAATCTCTGCTCATTCACTGCCCATCCATACCTACTTTCTTGTGCACATTTCTGCTGATCTACAGACCACTGCCAAACAACAGAGCATTCTCAGATGCCTTTCTTGATGTCATCTCAGACATCTCCTTAATCTGTCCCAGAGTCTGCATCAATGGTGTCCTGTATTTCCAACCTTAGCTCTTACAACCAAGAACCTTTAAGATGCACCTAAAAGGTCCTAACTTGACTTAGATTATCACTAAGCCATACCACACAAGGAACCACATTCTGGGAAAAATTGCTACCCTGCTTGGACTTATTGTGGTCACAGTGAACCAACCAACCTTCCGGGGGGGACCACCTTCCCTTCTCCTCCATAGTTAAGAATCACACTAAATCAAATCCAAGGACAACAGTTAATTCAGATACAGGCAGTCATTCTGACCCTGGCGGTTGAAAACCGCCAGGGCAGAGTGCCGCATAAGCACCGCCAACAGGCTGGCGGTGCTTCTGGGGCAATTCTGACCGCGGCGGCAAGGCCGCGGTCAGAAAAGGGAAACCGGCAGTTTCCCGCCGGTTTCCCGCTGCCCCAGGGAATCCTCCACGGCGGCGCTGCAAGCAGCGCCGCCATGGGGATTCCGACCCCCTTCCCACCATCCTGTTTCTGGCGGTGACAGGATGGCGGGAACGGGTGTCGTGGGGCCCCCTAACAGGGCCCCATTGAGATTTTCAGTGTCTGCTTGGCAGACACTGAAAATCGCGACGGGTGCAACTGCATCCGTCGCACACCAGCAACTCCGCCGGCTCCATTCGGAGCCGGCATCCTCGTTGCTGTTGCTTTCCCGCTGGGCGGGCGGGCGGCCTTTTGGCGGTCGCCCGCCAGCCCAGCGGGAAAGTCAGAATGACCGCCGCGGTCTTTTGACCGCGATACGGTCTTCTGGCGGTTCCCGCCAGGCCGGCGGCTTCCGCCGCCGGCGGGGGTCAGAATCACCCCCACAGTCTCCAATTGGAATAAACTTGGGATTTATGAATGTGACTCCCATCTTCCAGAAATCTCCTTGTCCAGCAAATAACGTAAGTTAATTAGCTGTACAATTGTCTCTACAAAGCTTGTGATAAACACTTTCCTTCCAAAATGTCCAAGAACCCTAAACAACAACATAAGCCAACCGCCTAAGTTGACAGCAGCATAACTTGATGGCTGCAGGACCTGATCCCCCATAAACCGGGGTAATAGAACCCCTTATTGGCTGCATCCGGCCATGATAATGCAGCACTGACCCTGGTGGTCAGCGGATAGTATGCTACAGATGACAGGAAGCGCTGATCCCTGATCACCCCTGGTGCTTGAACACAGATGGGGGCTAGACATGAGTGAGGCCCCGACTCGTGGACAGAACGCAGGGCTGGGCTGTGTCTGCGAAAGCTCCCCAGGAAATTCGACCCCTCCCCCCTGTCGCATAGGTTCTCATTATGCTAATGAGGCTACTGGATTCGAGTGGCAGGATCAAATGGATTATGGTACTAAGCATGATTCCATGCCTCATGACACCTGTCATTATAATCCAGGTTTTCCGGCTAAGTAGCAGTGCGTCATCTCTTACCGAGATGATTGGGGCAACCGGAGCATGACAAGAAAGACTCCTCAGGGGAATCATGGTCAATCAGATCTTATCCCTTTCTCTCAGTTACCAAAGTCTTATATTGGCAAAGACAACAGAGGCAGAGCATAGTTCAATATTAAAGTAACTGCATCTAGGATAAAATGGCACATATTGCAATAACTAGGATGATAAAACACAAAAAAACAAGCAGGTGACTAAAAGAGTAAAACACAGAAACAATCCCACCATACTGTCACTAGCAATGAGTTATATTTCACCTATCTACACTATGTGTAAGCACAGAGTAATACGCCTAATCTGCCCTTCAGTTTTCCCCCTAGGAGTACATCATCCCTCATACCTGGAGAGAGAAGCCTGTAGTCTAGAAGGATACCGTCCCCATGTGGATCAGGGATTCAGACATATAGGTAAGTAGCTGTAGCAAAGCAATCAGCAATCGGCATACAGTCGTGGTCATCTGGCTGTAATCTCCCTCTAACATGTCTGGGACAAAGGGGTGTTTTTATAATAAAACACTGATATTCTAAAAAATGGTCCCATGTATGAGTGTGTGTTTTTCACTGATTGTTAAAGACACAGCATACCATATTTGTTGGCAACCCTATCTGACTGTAGCCTTGGAAAGGCACAAAGTGAAATTAATGTTCTACTAAGAATGTGATGCTGATCTAGGCGAAAGAACAATGAGATAGAGAAAATAAAATAACACAGCAAATCTGGCTATTTCAGGAAAAATAAAGCAATGCTGGATAAAATGTAACTTGGTTAAAGTGCACAGCAGGTGACCTAGTTAGCTAAAACATTCTGCCTAAAATATGGCTAAAATAGCTATACAACACCCTCCCCTTGCCTGTCAAAGGTGGTTTAAAAACTCAGATTAAAATAAGTCTAATACAAACCTAACAATAAAGCATAATAAAAACATGTATGTCGATAGTGACAAGTTAAGAGACATGGGGCAGGAAAAAGAACAATTCGAACAAAGGGCACAAAAAAGCAAATTTAATAGTCAGTGTCACTTTGGAAATCGCCAATTACACCCTGGACAATCGAAGCCAGGAGACATTCCACTTCGTCAGGTGGTAAAATATCCAGATCATATCCAAGAAAAACCAAAGAGCGCTCATGTTCCAAACCCTGTACTCCGGCTGAGGTAGCAACATTCCATGTCATGCCCACCGTAGAGTTAAGAGTTGCAGAATCCAGAAAGGACATCTCATAAACGGCTTCCTGTAGCGAACGCACACTCAGTGCACCTGTCTGATAATGAGCCCTCATCGAGAACATCAACAGATCAGTGTCCAATGAAAGTAAACACTGTGTAGAAATACAGACTTTCAGTGCACATTGAAAGAGGCACCAGAGGCATGGAAACACAGGCTGCACATAATACAAAACCTCCCCTGAGGCCAGGCGCTACTCCTCTTGATGATCGGATCCTCCATTTTGCCCGCATTTCCCTGACCCCACCTTGCTGCCGTTGCCACCTCATCCTGGGTGCCAGTGTTAGCAGTACCTTGCGTGCCCTACAGTAGTATTGTATTTAGTTTTTTCACTTCGAACTTCGTTCTCCGCTGTGATTTTATCTGTATTTGTGCTGTTTCCCTGCCCCACTTCGTTTTCCCTGCTGTGTTTGCTGCCCTTCTCCCTTTCCGGTTTCCCCCTCCCTGCCACTGCGTCCCCTGCGGCCCCACCCCCCACCCCCCTATTGGCCACCACCTCCCAGCTCCCAGCTGCTGCTCCTCCCTCCCACCTCCTCTTCTTAATGGCGGCCGCCGTGCGGTCGCGCAGCGGATGCACGCAACGGGCGCGCCAGAGGCAACCCCATCTGTGCCCGTTCACGCCTGGACTGCGCCCAGCGCCCGTCCCCCTGGTCCACGCCTCTCAGACCCCCTAAAGCAGCACTACTCCTCCACAGAACTCTATGCCCTCAGCCCAGTACAGCACCCCGCCTGCGCACAGGCCAACCCCAAGCACACACACAGACCTTTCACATGCCACTCATGCCATTTTACCTGCACTCACACAAACACCAACAGCACCAACATGCACCACAACAACACCAACACACACCACAACAGCCCCCGCAACCACCTTAACTGCATACTCCTAAACACCCGCTCTGTCCACAAGCACGCCATCGAGCTCTGGGACTTGATCACTACACACTCCCCTGACATTGCCTTCCTCACGGAAACTTGGATGAACCCCTCATCAGAACCCGACAAAGCCATAGCCGTCCCAGAAGGCTACAAATTCTCTCGCAGAGACCGCATAGACAAACAAGGAGGGGGCATCGCCATCATACACAAAAGCACTATCAAAATCACAACCAACAATCTTGACACCCTAGACAACGCAGAACGCCTAAACTTCTTAATCCACATAAACACCAACACCACCCTCAGAGGAACCCTCATTTACCGACCAGTTGGCCCATGCCCCCCTTTCTGTGACGCCATCGCTGATGCCATCAGCTCCCACGCCCTCACTTCCACAGACTATATTCTCCTTGGTGACCTCAACTTTCACCTGGAAACCACCCACGACCACAACTCCACAACCCTGCTAGACAACCTCACAAACCTATGACTCAAACAACTGGTCACCTCACCCACTCACTCAGCAGGACACACGCTGGACGCAATCTTCACCTCTAGCAATCACATTCACAAACACCACTAAACTCCACTGGACCGACCACCAATGCGTCCATTTCTCCTTCACGAAACCCCCCACCCACTACCGACAACACACCACACTTTACCGGATGTGGGACAAGATCCCCATATAACACGTGAACACCAAGCTCACACAAACGCCACCCCCCTTCACCAACGACCCCAACATCACTGCTCACAACCTCATGCACTGGCTAAAAACCTGCGCAGACTCCCTCGCCCCACTGCAAACTAACAAAAACACCCGCACCATCAAGGCCGCCACCTGCTTCACCACTGAACTCCAAGCCTCCAAGCGTGAATGCCGTAAAACTGAGAAAGCTTGGCGCCAAGAGCCCTCCATGAACAAATTCTCTACCCTCAAAACTACCATACGGAAACACCACCAACTCATCCGGACCACCAAAAGGGCTTACTACAAAGAACGCATAGATAGTAACTCACATAACAGCAAGGAACTCTTTACCATCATCAAAGAGCTCACCAAACCCAAATCCTGCACCATCAACCCCCCTCACACACAAAACCTTTGCAACTCCCTCTCCAACTACTTCCACCTCAAAATCCTAGATATACACAGTTTCATACCACCTGCACCCACCATCACCACCACTGACACGACCAACATCTCAACACCCCCCACCCCAACCAACTTCACACCTGGACCCCTACCAACGATGAAGAAACCTAAAAAAACGTGAACTCATCCACTCAGGTTCCCCCACAGACCCCTGCCCCCACCACATCTTCAAGAAGGCCAACCCAATCAACGCTCCCACCTCCGCGCCATAATCAACAGCTCCTTCGATGCTGCCACCTTCCCAGACACCTGGAAGCACGCCGAACTCACCGCACTCCTCAAAAGGACCAAAGCAGACCAAGAAGACCTCACCAACTACCGCCGCATCTCTCTTCTCCCCTTCCGCGCCAAGGTCGCTGAGAAGATAGTGAACACCCAACTGTCTCACTTCCTAGAAGAAAACAACGCACTCAATGCCTCGCAGTCTGGATTTCGCAAGAACCACAGCACTGAGACTGCCCTCATCGCCAGCACTGACAACATCAGAACCAGAGTCGACAAGGGTGAGACCGTCGCAATCATCCTCCTGCACCTCTCCGCAGCCTTTGAGACTGTTACCAAATCCTCTGCGCACTCCTCTTCGATGCAGGAATCCGGCACAAGGCCGTACGTAGACTGGTTCACCTCCTTCCTTGCTGAAAGAACCCACAAAGTCCGCCTCACTCCCTTCCAGTCCCCAGCAACCAGGATCATCTGCGG
Source organism: Pleurodeles waltl (assembly GCF_031143425.1). Classification (NCBI taxonomy): domain Eukaryota; kingdom Metazoa; phylum Chordata; class Amphibia; order Caudata; family Salamandridae; genus Pleurodeles; species Pleurodeles waltl. Next base: position 271,854,006 of record NC_090446.1, read on the forward strand.
GGTCCCCCAAGGGTCCTCCCTCAGCCCTACCCTGTTCAACATTTACATGGCCCCACTTGCCAACATCCTCCGCCCTCACGGAATCACCATCATCTCGTACGCAGACGACACCCAGCTCGTCATCTCCCTTACCAGGAACCCTTCCACCTCCAAGACAAACCTCCACGCCGGACTCCTCGACACCGCCAAATGGATGACAGCAAGCCACCTCAAACTCAACTCCAACAAAACAGAAATCAGCATCTTTGGTCCCCACAAGACAGTATGGAACGACTCCTGGGGGCCCACCGCCCTCAGACCACCCCCAACACCCTCCACCCACGGACGCAACCTGGGCATCATCCTAGACTCATCTCTCTCCATGGCCCAACAAATCAACACCATAACATCCTCCTGTTTCAACACCCTTCGCATGCTACGGAAGACCTTCAAATGGATCCCCATAGATACCAGAAAAAACGTCACCCATGCTCTCATCAGCAGCAGATTAGACTACGGAAACGCCCTCTACGCTGGTACCACAGCCAAGCTTCAGCAGTAACTCCAGCATATCCAGAACGCAGCCGCACGCCTCATCCTCAACCTCCCATGCCATGAACACATCTCCGCTCACCTCAGAACCCTTCACTGGCTGCCCTTCAGAAAAAGTATCGTCTTCAAAGTCCTCATCCACGCTCACAAATCCCTCCACAACACTAGACCAGCCTACCTCAATGAACAAGTGAACTTCCACACACCCACTCGACTCCAGTCTGCTGACCTCGCCATTGCCACAGTCCCCCGCTTCCAACGCACCACCTCCAGAGGCAGATCCTTCTCCTACCTCGCCCCCAAGACCTGGAACTCCCTCCCCACCAACCTATGCAAGACCCAGGACCTCCTGACCTTCAGAAAACACCTAAAGACATGGCTTTTTGAGCAGTAAAAGTGCTTCCTCCCCAACAGCGCCTTGAGACCCTTTCAGGCGAGTAGCGCGCTTAATAAATTTTTTGATTGATTGATTGATTGATTGAATGACAAAGAACAGTCACACTCCAGCTGTTCGAGGAGTGGTGCTCTGAAATACTGCATCATGCGTTCATGACACAGTTGCGCTGGCAGTAGCATTTTCAGTCCTCCTTGCCATTGTACAGAAAACGTAGCAACAGCAAAATGCCACCTATTATACCAAAGTAATCAGAAATTCCCCGAAAATACTAAAAAATATTGAATGTATGGCTGAAGGTATTAAGCCGAATATAGTATAGAAGGTGTGAACGAAACCAGTACCAACAGCCTTAAAAAAGTGGATAATTCCAGTAGTAGTGGACACATTAAATATCCGTCCCACGAGTTCACCAAAGTGTCTCGGAAAGTTTGTAATTAAAAGGGATTGAATCTCCGCCGATGACTTTGCAACCCGAAGCACATAGCTCTCGCGTGCAGATGTGAGTGCCACATGTTTTTGAAACAATAAAGCCTTTGGTCTGCTCAACTTGTCAAAATTCACATCAGAAGTAGCAATATGAGGCCAAATGTCTGCTACTTCTTTCAGTTGCGTGGGGAGAAAAAGGACATTCCCGCAACATGTAACAATTTGGGAGACCAAAACGACTTAAGCTATTCCGGCTCGCATTCCACAACAGCTCTCACTGTTAAGGAGAACATTGCTACCGTTTGAGAGCATCTGGAATGCATGTCTAATCAAGGGACCTGGGACTCCCTTCAGACAACAAGTCAAATTTGCAGCGAAGGCATTACATGCCTCATGCAAGGACAGCTGTTTGCAAACCATCGAATGGCTCACAAAAGTCTCACATTCACTACCGCTAAGAAAGACCTCTTTCATGCAATTGAAACATTGGTATGAGAAGAGAAGCTCCCACACCTCATGTATGTAACTATCTCCCAGCCTTTCATATCTGCTCACTGGAATGTGTTTCAAACAGGATCTAAATTTACTTGTTGAGGTGGGCAGATTTATAACCCCATGTATTAGACATTCAGCAGATGGTATTTCAGCCACAGTAAAAGGCAACTTTTCTAAGTTCTTAATATTCAACCTCCTTTCAATGTTTGTAGTGTCCAACCTAACTGCATAATGGATCTTAGATTACTTTGTCCACGTTGCAAAAATGCTACATCACTCTGTACTATGTCTATTGCAGCGGACCATTTTTTAAGGTGTATATTCGGTCAGACAAGGTGTTAATCCCATTATCTACAACGACTAATGCTTTCTGTAAATTTTCCTGATCTATTTCCCTTAACAGGGCAGCATCTTCTTGTTGTAAAAGCTTACATATTTCATTATATGCTGCATATAAGAAGCTATTTCTGGTTGTCTTCTGGGGCCCAACAGAAAATCCTGTAAATCTGTGTTATTGGACAAGAGACTTAGATGTTCTTTGACAGCATCCAGTGAGGAGCCCTTCAACCATTGCTGGCACAGTTTTCGTACACTATGGCCCTCATTATGAACACGGTGGTCCGTACCACGCAGCTGGCGGTAAAAACCACCAACAAAGGAGAGTTCCGGACCGCCAAATAATGAACCAAACGAAACACAGACGGATGCAGAGAGGAATTACAATGAGGCACATGGACATACTAGGAGGGTGATAGATCGCACAATAGGTCTACTGAAGGCTAGATTTTGTTGTCTACATATCACTGGGGGTTCCCTGGCCTATGAGCCTGAAAAGGTGTGTAGAATAGTGGTGGCCTGCTGCATGCTGCACAACGTGGCAGTGAGACATTCTATCCCCCTCTTGGAGGTGGAGGGTGCTGTATGTCCTGACAAGCTACCTCAGAGAGGGGAGGAGCGTGATGGTGATGATGCGGAAGGGGAAGATGTCAATTCCAGGACCCAACTGATACAACTCTACTTCCAGTAAATGTGTGGGACTTTTGGCTGACATTGGGGTTTGTGAAACATACTGTAAGTGTGCTCAGTCACATAGGGGGGGTTGATAATGATATGTGAAACATGGTCCAGTTCTGCGTGGTACAGATTGATATTTTCTGCATTTACTTAGGGCCCACATTTAGACACACAGGACTCCCTTCATGCAACCATTTGACAATAAAGTGGTTGGTTATCAGCCAGTTGCATCCATAATTCACTTTGTTCACATTTTAACGCAGGGGACAGTGTTACAGGTGTGATATGTGTTTTATTGGTTGCAGGGAGTGAATAGTGCTATTTACAGTGATGGCAAGTCGTAAGGGGTGGGTGTCCTCAATGCCAACATGGTGGCAGCCTTGTTGGTAGTATTGATGGGTCCATCATTTCTTACATTAGTTCATATTGCCTCTTAGCAATGTGTGGTGGCTGATTGAGTGGGATGGTTGCTGTACAGATTGTTGCTGAGTTACTTCTTGAAGGGGGCCTTGTTCTTTTCTGGGGTTCCAGTGCCATATCTTGGCCTGAGGGTCCATTTGGGTGCCTGCTGTTGATCTTCAGGGGTTGACATGGTAGGCCCTTGGGTTTCCTGTGAGGGAAGTTCCTGGGATGTTTCTGCTGATGGTGTAATTTCATGGAGGGTGTCCGATGCTGTAGTGGGGGCCTCCTGTCCTGTGTGGGTCTCAGACTGGGTTTGTACCAGCTGCAGCAGTGCTCCAGCCATGGTGGCCATTGTGGCGTTGTGCTGTTTCCACTGCTTCATGGCCTGTTGGTAGTGTTCCTGCTGCATCCTCTGACTGTCCTCCAGGGTGAACACTATCTGTGCCAACCTGTCATGGGTATGCTGGTAGTCCCCCAATACCTCTGATATCACGTCCTGGGCTGCTGCATCCATCCTGTGGCCTCCCCCCTGGCTCACTGAGACCCTTGTACTTGCCCTAGCCCCCTGTGCCTGTGTCCCCTGCACAGGTCTGGCAGTACCACTTGTACTGGGGAACTCGCCTTCTTGCATGTTAGGAGTGGGAGACGGTTGCCTCTGTACCTATGTTCCACCAGTCTGTGGCCTTGATACACTGGTGTGGGGATGCTTGCCCTGGGCTGCTGGTCTTGACTGGGTTTTAGGGGTGACAGTGGTTTCCTAGGGTGGGGCTGCTGCATGGTGACAGTCCAGGACTGTGTGAGGGGCCTGCCTGCTCATCAGTGTCCAGGGATCCTTCACCAATGTCCTGTGAGGTGCCTCTGTCTCCCTGGGGGGCACTGGCACTCCTTGTCCTGTCCGTTAGGGTGCCATGGGTGGTGGTGTCTGTTGGGGGCCAAAGACATGTCTGTTACAGATGCATGAACGTTTGGGGTGCACAGGACTGGGCTATTTTGTGCTGGGGTTACTTTCAGTGGCCTTACGGGGTGCCTTTGTGAGGTTTACACTGCATTTTGCTTTGACTGTGGGGTTGCATTGTGGTGGGGGGTGTTGTTCCATTGTGGGTACTTGCAGGGGTAGGTGGCTGTGCACAGGGGGAGGGATGTGGGCTTGTTAGTGGGTTTGTGGTCATGCGGGGGTGGATAAGTGGCTGCCTGTGTGGGGTGTTGATCCTGGTGGGTGTGGGTGGGGTGGTGCATGCATTACAGGTATGGTGTATATGGGTGTTTTGCTTTCCTTCTCTTATCTTATGACCGAGCTGACAAAACTTCCTGGAATGCACTTCTTAGTTTAAAGAAGACATTTATTATTATTATTACTTCACCACGAGGTTCCTGAAAGACGAGATTAGTAAGTTGGAAGCACACGTTTAAAAGTAGTCGCAGCAATGAAAGCAAAATATATCAAAGTACTTCTCAATTGCAATGTACACAGCAAATACATGTGATTATATTATAGCATAACTTCAAAGCAAAGCATAAAAGTAAAAATTGCATCACCGTAGGGCCTATCACTGCTTGTCATCTTTCTCCTATCTTCAAGTTGATGACTCCGGTTCAACTGCAAGAAAGAGACTCTCCACCCATTGGCGATTGGCCAGATCTCCTAAGCATCTCCTCTTCCCAAGGCTGTGAAGAAAGGAAAACACCAAATATACGCTCTCTTATCACGTTAGGGTTCGTGTGAATTCAATGTGAAAAACACAGCTTGGTCAACCATGTGGAAAAACACAGCTTGGAAAAACACAGCTCATCCGCAATGTCTCAACTGCAATGTCTAACTCCACGTTAAAGCCAATAGGCAGCTAACCTAAATACCAAATGTAATGTCCAATGCCATGTTAATGCCAATAGGCAGCTGACCTACATACCAAATGGAATGTCTAATGCCATGTTAAAGCCAATAGGCAGCTAAACTGAATACAGAATGTAATGTCTAATGCCATGTTAAAGCCAATAGGCAGCTAAACTGAATACAACATGTAATGTAATACTGGTGAACATTGAGCAACTAATATGCGCAGTGGTGAAACTCAAAGTCATTGGTCAAACACAATTAATAGCATAACATCTCCACCCTATGACCAATGAATTTTGTTTACATACCTCTTATTTCAAACAAAAACAAAAAACAAAAACAACTACAAATAAAATTATTGTAAGCAAATCAGATTTTAATGATAAAAGCAATCACTGTAAAGCAATGGAAGTGGATTAACATATTGATCTCATAACCTTTCACATCAGATACATCTACAATGAAAAGACTGAAGCTTATATACTCTGATTAGGATAATAACTGATTGAGCAGTGTCTCTAAAACAGCAAGTTGAGTTCTACTCAAGTAAAGGTATACGGTCCACCTGAAAGGTTTGCTGGAATGTAAGTGAAAGTCAGGGTTCCACACGAAAAAACACAGGCAGTTAACTGGCAATGTTGCTTAGTTCCAGTGGAAGAATGTAATCAAACAAGTTGACAAACTTTAAATTGATCCCACGTAGAACTTGAACTGAAGGCGCCGGTTGCGCAAAATGGATCCATGGGGATTGTACTTTAATCAATCAGGTTCAGGTTGGGGGTTCGGTCCCTCCCCTGATCCCACACGCACACACCCGAAGGGAGACCACACAACACACTCATGGTCAGTGGCGAGTCGTGGCAGGATCTGCAAAAGAAAAAAGTATGACTTTTCTTGCAAATAACATTTGTCATCTGAAATTTGCCCTTCTTCTTCCTTTCCTTGTTTTATAATCAGCAGGACATTATTGAGGCCCTTCGTTATAATTTCTGCAGGTTCTGGAGGGTCATTTGGGGATTCAACCCACACTTTAGCACTTAGGTTTTTATCTGCTGCACCACAGCGTCCCTTTCCTTGCACTGTCAGAAGGGCTGGGGCAAACTCCTTCTTTACCAAACCTCCATTCACTGCACTTGTGACAAGTTGGGCAATTCTGTCTCCAATCGGTATGAATAGATCAGATTCTCTTCTAGTTATCAGATTCATTTTGATTTTGACTTGGTAATCTGCAGCAATCACTCCCCCTAAAACCTGATCAATTTGCCATATCTGTCCTGGTAACTTTCCTCTCCCCAACTGATCTTTGACTGTTTGTGGGACAGATCTCTGTTGTGTGTGCTGACAAATAGGACATTGCAAAATCACAGTTTTTATCAAATGCAGGGGAATGTGCATCTCTCTAATCTCTGCCCACCTGTAAGTGGCTTCTTCTCCCAGATGTCCACATATCTGTTGCACCCACTTAGCCATCCCCACTAAGTCAGAATTCTGGGTGGACACTTCTGTCTCTAAATTTTTCTCTTTAACATCTGCAAGGGAATTGAACCAGTTATGTACAAGCCATGTGGAAAACCAAATGGCTAAACCATAGGCAGAGAACCAAGAATCAGTGTAAAAATGACACGTCTCAAGCAGCTCTTGCTTTAAAGTCTGACACACATTGTACAACTCTGCATATTGGTTACTTTTTCCTTCTCCTGTGGTAGACAACAACTTTTCAATAATTGGATTGTATAACACTGCTTTCCATTGTCCTTTATTACTCATGCATTTCAATGAATCATTAGTCAAACAAACACGCTTTTTATCCTAAGGGGACAAGAATTAAAATGGTGCACTCAATTTCACTGGTGGCTCTTTTACCTGTGGTACTCCCTGCACCCTCTCCTCATCCTGTAAAGGGGCTTATGACACATGTTCATGTAGGGCTGCAGTGACTCGAGCCCTGTTTTGTATGTCCCAGATCCAGTGTATGATACTAGCCTCTTGTGCCTGTCCTAAACTGTGAGATTTAGGTGAACTAATCACCCACTGCATGATTGGCAGTTCAGGTTTCAGAATTACATTATCATTTAATGTAATTTGCTCAGTATTCACTAGAGCCCGATAACAAGTCAAAAGCTGTGTTTCAAAAGGAGTACAGCGCTCCACAAAGTCAGATAGTTTTCTAATCCAAAGTTCCAGGGGCACTTTTGTCTTCCCCTGATTCTGATTTACATGTAAATAAGTGTTTCCCTCTTGCACTGCAAAACTCAATGGGGGTCATTCTGACCTCGGCGGTAAAAGGCCCTTACCGCCGGTCAGAAGTCCGCCATTCTACCGCCGCGGCCGCGGTAAACCGCCACGGTCATTCTGACCACCAACTGTGAAACCACCAAAAACCCGACATCCAAGGAAGGCCGCCTCATCAGCGGGCAGCGGAAAACTGCAGATGACCAAACCTCCACCGTCATGCCAACACAAACACGCCCATGCCATTCTGACCCACGAATCCACGCGGCGGTCTTTCAACCGCTGTATTCCATTGGCGGTACACACCGCCGCGCTCAAAATACACACACAGCTCCAAAACACAGCCACATTGGACAATTTGAAATACACACACCTGAGACACATACAAACACCACTCCCACACATCCAATCAACTATAAAACACACACCCCCATCATCCACAAACCCCCACTAGTTGGAAATCGGAGAGAAGGCGATAGAGAGAGAGAGAGAGAGAGCGAGCACAGCAATCGAAAACCCCAACACACACAGGAACCCAACTTCATCACCCACACCACATCTACGCACACATCACCACACATCACCACGCACATCACCACAAACACCACCCCACACCTCATCCACACCACCCCATGGCACCCCCAAGACACCCCAGGTTCTCGGACCAAGAACTCAGGGTCATGGTGGAGGAAATTATAAGGGTTGAGCCCCAGCTCTTCGGCACACAGGTGCAGCACACCACTATAGCAATGAAGGCTGAGCTATGGCAAAGGATCGTAGACAGGGTCAACGCTGTGGGACAGCATCCCAGAAATCAGGAAGATATCTGAAAGCGATGGAACGACCTACGGGGGAAGGTGCGCTCGATGGTGTCGCGACACAACATCGCTGTGCAGAAGACTGGTGGCGGACCACCACCCACTCCACCCCAATTCACAGCATGGGAGCAAGAGGTGGTAAACATCCTGCATCCTGATGGCCTCGCTGGAGTACACGGAGGAATAGACACTGGTAAGTCGAATCCCAACTACTTCCCCCCCCAACCACCAGCATGCCAACCCCCCCCCCTCACCCCCAATCTCAACCCCCCAGCACACAACCTCCCTGCCAATGTCTCACCAGCACAACCCACCCTAAACAACACCAACCCCTGAATGCCAACACAAACCATAGACAGCCACCACCAAAGCATGACCATTGCACATACCCATACACCCCCCCCCCCCCCCACCACCCTCACAACACCTCCCACAAGGGAATGCCAGCACTGGGGGACAAGGGCACTCAAAATGCACGCCATGGCACACACAGAAACAATAACCATACTCTTTTACCCCTGCAGGGCCCGAACGCCAACACACCGCCACGGATTTGTCCATCCCACCCCCAGAACAGGCCCCCAGTGAGGACAGCAGCTCTGTCGACCTCGAACCTGATGACCAGCCCGGACCATCGGGGACCTCTGGACAGTCGGTTCCCCACACACAGACACAGGCCACAGCAGACCCAACCCCCTCTGGGAACACCAGCACAGCTCCCACCCAGCGGGCCCATGCCTCTGTCTCCAGGACGCGTCAAGCAGCGGTGTGTCCGCCACTACAGGGCACCCAGGCTGACCCAACACCCCAACAACAACAGGGACCTGGGGGCAGTGGTAGTGGGCACACCGTCCAGGGGACAGAGGCCCGGGGAAACAGGGCAACTGGGAGGGCTGCTGTGCGACAGGGGGGGAGGACAGGCCCAGGGAACCGACTCTCCAAGAGGCCCTCACCACCATCATGGGAGCATACCATCACTCCCAGGAGACGATGGAGACGGTACTGGCCAGGTTCACCGAGATCCAGGCACAGCAGGAGGAACGCTACATGGGGTTCAGCAATGAACTCAGGAACATCGCTACCGCTATGGGGACCATAGTCCAGGCCCTCAACCGGATAGAAACCACATTGCGGGACCATGTGGCACCACAAAGGGCCCCTGTCACTACCCAGGACCAGGAACAGCCTACCACCTCCGCCGGCGCTAGTGGTCAGGAGGCCCCCACAGAACGACGGGCCACCAGAACCCCACCTCCTGCTGAAGAACAACCACCCCGCAAGAGGAACCTGAGATCTCACAGGAAGACAGAGTAGGATGCCAAGACCCCCGCCAGCATAAGATACCCCCTGATGTCATCCCACTGTCCCACATTGTCACCCTGTCCAACCTTGAACTGCCCCTGCTCCATCCTTCCACAGGCATATGGAAAATGCACCTGTGAAACTGAGAACTGGACTCTGCCATGGACATAACTCCACCCTCACCCATCACCGTTTTAATATCATGTACCAATATCTAGCACTAAAAATAAATCACTCATTGCACTGAAATCATTCAGGAGTCAGCCTGTATTATTTACAAATGTATAACACATTACTGATCAATAATGTTAAGTTAATTTTGTGATGACAACATACCGATGTCAATAAGCATTAGTCCATGGGCTAACCAAGCAGAAGTCACGCAGTGGGTCATACAGCACTGAAAAGGGAAGGGAAAATCAAACATCAGTTTAAAAGAACTGGGGGGAAATACACAAAGTAAAGATGCAGGGGGCTTTCAGTAAATGTTAAATGGCGTGGGTGATTCTTACCTGTGTGCTACTGAAAATACTGTTGGATAACTCTGTCCCTGTTGTCTGTGTCGTCCTCTTCGTCTTCCTCCTCTTTACTCTCCGCAGGCTCCACAGCTGCCACAACACCACCATCTGGACCATCCTCCTGCAGGAAAGGCACCTGATGTCGCAATGCAAGATTGTGAAGCATACAGCAGGCCACGATGATCTGGCACACCTTCTTTGGTGAGTACATCAGGGATCCCCCTGTCATATGCAGGCACCTAAACCTGGCCTTCAGGAGGCCAAAGGTTCTTTCTATGATCCTCCTAGTTCGCCCATGGGCCTCATTGTACCGTTCCTCTGCCCTGGTCCGGGGATTCCTCACTGGGGTCAATAGTCAAAAGGCAGGTTGGGGTAACCAGAGTCACCTATTAGCCACACACGTTGTCTCTGTAGCTGTTCCATCACATAGGGATGCTGCTATTACGCATCACATACGTGTCATGCACTGACCCAGGGAACTTGGCATTTACATGGGAGATGTACTGGTCAGCCAAACAGACCACCTGGACGTTCATAGAATGGTAACTTTTCCTGTTTCTGTACATCTGCTCATCGTCTTTTGGGGGTACTAAAGCCACATGGGTCCCATCAATGGCACCAATTATGTTGGGGATATGTCCAAGGGCATAAAAATCACCCTTCACAGTGGCCAAATCAACCTCCTCAGGGAATACAATGTAGCTCCGCATGTGTTTCGTCAGGGCAGACAACACTCTGGACAAAATCTTTGAAAACATAGGCTGAGACATTCCAGATGACATGGCCACTGTTGTCTGGAATGAGCCACTTGCCAAAAAATGGAGGACTGACAGAACCTGCACTAGAGGGGGAATTCCTGTGGGTTGGCGGATGGGGGACATCAGGGCTGGCTCCAGCTGGGCACACAGTTCATGTATAGTGGCTCGGTCAAGTCGGTATCGTAGTATGATATGGCGTTCTTCCATTGTCGACAGGTCCACCAACAGTCGGTACATGCGAGGATTCATCCTTCTCCTCGCAAGTCCCAGCGGACGGTGCCTACGAAGGACAACATGGAGCACAGCGTCAAGCAAATCACAGGTACGTTCACCACAGCATGCATAGCACACAATTATCTACGTATTGAAAGGCGTGTATGTGTGGCAATGCAAGGCCTAGGCCTGTGTGACGCAGTACAAATTATGCCATGTGGGCCCTTGAAATGGTGGCTGCCTGACCTGTGAAGTGGGACAATGGGATGTGAGGTCAATGCGCTGGCGTGGCACACCGTGGCGGTAGGCGGTCGAAGACCGCTATACGAAGCCGCATTGGTTAACATTGAAGCTTATGGGTTTCTGGAGCCAATGACGAGGTGCGCCGGCGGGCGCGGTACGCACCGCCGCGGGCATGACCGCCATTTTCTATCTGCTTAATCACTCGAGACCTGATCATCCACAGGAGAGGACCTATACTGCAAGTGCTGCTGTGACCTCGGTCTGGAAGATACAATGGCTGCTGCGACTGGGGAAAGGGCCCCTGCCTTCACGTCTGAAGAGTTGGAGAAACTAGTGGATGGGGTCCTCCCCCAGTATGCGTTACTCTACGGTCCTCCAGACCAACAGGTAAGTTCACTGGGTGCACATGGAATGGGCTATGCCTGTGTTGAGTGGGGTGGATGTAAGATGGTGGGGTGGGGAGCGAATGAGGAGTGCAACGCACGACAGATGAGAGCATGTGCCACATGGCAAAGTTGGGGAGGGGGGGCAATCACATCTAACATGTAGATAAATGAAGAATTTTCCTTTCCCACCCTGTACATGTCAAATAGGTCAGCGCCCATCAGAAAGTCGACATTTGGCGTGCCATCGCCAAGGAAGTCCGGGCCCTGGGGGTCCACGTCAGACAGGGCACCCACTGCCGCAAGAGGTGGGAGGACATCCGCCGCGGGACGAGGAAGACCGCCGAGTCACTGCTGGGGATGGCCTCCCAACCTAGGAGGGGTGCCAGTCGTACCCTGACCCCCCTGATGTCCCGGATCCTGGCGGTGGCCTACCCTGATTTGGATGGGCGCTTGAGGACATCACAGCAGACACAAGAGGGTGAGTATCAGCACATTCTGCTATCTTTATGCGCAGTGGAGGCGTCTGGGTGGGGGAGGAGGGTTGTGGGTGACATTAGGCCAGGGCGTTTTCTGTAGTGTAGTCCTCTCCTTTAGGCATGGCCCTGTGCCCCCGCCCCCCACCTCTGTAGGGTGCCAAGTACAACTATCCATGGTCCTGCATCATCCATGTGTGTATTTGTTGTGCATAGACCTGTAGGCCTGGTCACAAGTACTGAGTAGTATACCCCGATTGCGCAGCGTAGTGCATGAGGCTCCTGTGTCTGTCCTCTCCGCCAACGGTGTTGACATTGCATGCACTCAACCTGTTTTATTATTTCTCCCCCCACCCTTTTTCTTGATCATCTTGTGCATGTGTGCATTAGCATCATCAGGCGGAGGAGATTTGGCATCGGAGCACGAGGGAACTGCAAGTCACAAGGCCCCGGTGGGCCGTGGTACAGACACCGAGGGCACCAGTGATCCGGAGGGTGAGGGGAGCACCACAACGGGGACCGGTGGTGACACCAGCGACACCGACACGTCCTCGGATGGGAGCTCCCTAGCGGTGGCGGCAACATCCGGGCCCCCCGCCTCTACAGGTACAGCCGCCACCCAGCGCACCAGCCCCGCCCTCCCAGCAGCCCCTCAGCCTACGCTCCGTGCCCGCTCGCCCAAGAAGGCGGGCATCTCCTTCGCCCCAGGCACCTCAGGCCCTGCCCCTGTCACCCCTGCTGCCCTCAGTGAGGAGGTCATTGACCTCCTTCAGACCATCATTGTTGGGCAGACTACCCTTTTGAATGCCATCCAGGGGGTAGAAAGGGAGGTGCATCGGAGCAATGCCTACCTGGAGGGCATTCATTCGGGTCAGGCTGCCCATCAACGATCGTTCAATGCTCTGGCCTCAGCACTGACGGCAGCCATTGTCCCTGTTTCCAGCCTCCCTCTTCTAACTGCCTCCACCCTGTCTCTGTCTCCTGTTCCTCTGCCTATCCCATCCACACCATCAGACCAGCCTGCACACACCTCAACACCCAAGGTCAGCTCATCCAGACACAAGCACCACAGATCCCACAAACACTCACCCAAGCAACATCCAGATGCAGACAAGCCAACAGTCACTACCACCTCTGTGTCCCCCTCCTCCTCGTCTCCCTCCTCCCTCCCTGTGACGTCTACACTCACACCTGCATGCACACCACCATCAGCCAGTGCTTCCATCACCAGCACACCCTCCAGTACAGTCCGCACACGTGCAGTCACCACCCCCACTGCCATTTACACGTCCCCTGTGTCCTCTCCCACTGTGTCTGTCACCCCCTCTTCCAAGACACACAAACGCAGGCAGCCACCCACCCAACAGCCATGCACCTCACGACAGCCTACGTCACAATCACCTGCACCCAAAGACAGCACACCTGACTCTCCTACAACCACATCCTCTTCATCCACTCCCATCACCACTACTCCCACCCTTTACCTTGGTCCTAAAAAAGTTTACCTCTCCAATCTTAACCTCTTTCCCTCCCCTGACCCACCCCCTCCATCTGCTAAGAGTCCCAAGAGCACCTCAGCCACCACCAGCCCAGCTTCGAGTGTCACTGTGGTGCATGGGTTCTGGAGTCCACCCTTTGGCAGCAGTGACACTTCTATCAGCAGCAAGGGGACAGCCAGCCCCCCCCCCAGGCAAGAGGACCCGGAAACTCAAGGGCCGCCGTGAGAGGACTGACACGGCTGCCCCCAAGGACCAGAGTTCGGCCACTTCACCTGCCACAACATCCAGGGGAGGCAAGGGCCAGAAGCCTCTTCTAAGGAGCGAAAGGGCAGCAGGGCGGAGAAGTCAGCCAGCAGGAGTGCGGAGCAGGAGGGCCCCACAAGGCCCATCCCGGCTGTAAGGAAGGACACCAAAGGGCCCAGGACTCCGTCACCGAAGGGTCCTGCGACTGCACGGTCGGAGGGCGACTGAGCAGGGAGTCCAGGCCAGGTCTGGCTCCCTTGAATTACTGGACAAGCACCGCTGAACAGGGCCCCGCCGTGCAGAATAGCACCGCTGAACAGGGCCCCGCCGCACAGAAGAGCACTGCTGAACAGGGCCCCGCCGTGCAGAAGAGCACCGCTGAACAGGGCCCCGCCGCGCAGAAGAGCACCGCTGAACAGGGCCCCGCCGCACAGAAGAGCACTGCTGAACAAGGCCCGCCGCGCAGAAGAGCACCGCTGAACAGGGCCCCGCCGCGCAGAAGAGCACCGCTGAACAGGGCCCCGCCGTGCAGAAGAGCCCCGCTGAACAGGGCCCCGCCGCGCAGAAGAGCACCGCTGAACAGGGCCCCGCCGTGCAGAAGAGCACCGCTGAACAGGGCCCCACCGCGCAGAAGAGCACCGCTGAACAGGGCCCCGCCGCACAGAAGAGCACCGCTGAACAGGGCCCCGCCGTGCAGAAGAGCACCGCTGAACAGGGCCCCTCCGTCTCAAGCACCGCTCCGCTGGGCCCTTCCTGTCAAGCACCACTCCGCTGGACCCCGCAGTCTCAAGCCCCGCTCCGCTGGGCCCCGCCGTCTCAAGCACCGCTCCGCTGGGCCCTTCCTGTCAAGCACCGCTCCGCTGGGCCCTGCAGTCTCAAGCACCGCTCCGCTGGGCCCCGCCGTCTCAAGCACCGCTCCGCTGGGCCCTTCCTGTCAAGCACCGCTCCACTGGGCCCCGCCGTCTCAAGCACCGCTCCGCTGGGCCCTTCCTGTCAAGCACCGCTCCGCTGGGCCCCGCCGTCTCAAGCACCGCTCCGCTGGGCCCTTCCTGTCAAGCACCGCTCCGCTGGGCCCGCCGTCTCAAGCACCGCTCCGCTGGGCCCCGCAGTCTCAAGCACCGCTCCGCTGGGCCCTTCCTGTCAAGCACCACTCCGCTGGGCCCGCCGTCTCAAGCACCGCTCCGCTGGGCCCCGCCGTCTCAAGCACCGCTCCGCTGGGCCCTTCATGTCAACCACCGCTCCGCTGCGCCCCGCCGTCTCAAGCACCACTGGCACAATGACAGTGCCGGATCTGTCTCGAGCTACTGTTCACGGTTCACTGTGCCCACCATGCCTCCTCCTTGACCGGTGGAGACTGTTATCCACCTGATGGACTGTGGCTTTGCACTCCCCAGGATGGCACAGTGGGCAAGCCACCCACTGTAGAGACTTGAGAGACTGTGGCTTTGCACTCCCCAGGATGGCACAGTGGGCAAGCCACCCACTGTAGAGACTTGAGAGACTGTGGCTTTGCACTCCCCAGGATGGCACAGTGGGCATGGTGGCCCCTTCGTGGATCTGGCGTCGTGGACTCATGTGGCTGTGGTGCCCCCCCCTTCCCTTCCCCCTGAGGTGCCTGTAGTTTTGTCATCAGATGCCCCTGCAGTGTTCTCTCCAAAGGACTCAGGTCTCCTGTGCTTTGCCCTTGTGTTGATACACTTTGGCCCACGGACACTTGGAATTTCGTTAGATGTGCAGGACTAATTGCCTCGGTTTATCGATTGCACTAAATATTGAATTGGTTTTTTAAAATTTTTATTGCTATTTGACCATGACTTATCAGTGGCTTTTTTTTTCCATAAATTTCGATTCACAATTTAATTATGTCCTTGCATTTTTCACGGGGGTTTGGGTGGTGTCACTGTGACTTGTTGCTCTGCATTGGTGTGTACATAGTTTGGGGGGGGGGTGGGGGTCGCATATGTGTGTGCCGTAACCTTTCCTCCTCCCCCCTCCCCTGTGTCATAGGTGCAGTACTCACCGTTGTCGTCTGCGCCGGCGTTCGTACTCGTGGTAGATGAGCAGGTAGACGAGAGCAGGTAGGATGTTTAATTCGGGTTCCATGCTGTCCTCCTTCCTCGTGGAGTGCGTAGAGGTGCGCGTTTTCCCGTTCGTAGTCTGTTTCCGCCGTGGTTTTATCGGCGGTGCTCCCGCCCCGGAAAAGGTGGCGGATTGGTGAGTTGTGATACTGTGGGCGGTACATTGTCTGCCGCCTGTCTGTTGGCGGTGACCGCCGCGCTGTTTGTTTGTACCGCCGTGGCGGGCGGAGTGTTAATGTGGCGGGCTGTGTTGGCGGTTCCCGCCAGGGTCCGAATTCCATTTTTTGGACCACCGGCCTGTTGGCGGGTTGGCCGCCGCTTTATCACCGACCGCCAGGGTTAGAATCACCCCCAATGTCTCTTGCTTAGTGCAAATAGTAAGAGACTCTAAAATATTTTGTTTTACCTGTGACAACATCTGTCTATTTTCTGGATTCCACTGAATTCCCAGAAACTGCACATTTTGCAACAGTACTGCTGCCTTGTCTGCATTAATTTTAAACATTGTACTTTGCAAAAGCGGTCTGAAAATAACATTCTCAACTTTGTTCTCAGTGTAATCTGTTAAGGAATGCACTTCAACTGCCAACAACAGTGGGCTGTTCTGCACATCTAGGCTCTTCTCAAGAGGCTCACACTGGTCCCCACCTTTTTTAACCTCCTCATTACTGGAATGGGAAAAGCCATATTCTTCTAAAACAGCTTCATTATCTTGCAATAATTTGTTCTGGCTAATTTGCACACGTAAATTCTTATTTTCATGTTCTAACTGCCTGCATCTCTCATGCATTTTTCTGTAAGCAGGCAAAAGTATCCAAACCCTTCTGTCAAGAACAAAAGGGACATCATTTCTTTCAAAAAGCAAATTTTCTAACTATAAAAACACTTTTGCTTTATCCAAGCACTCATCTCAAGACTCACAAAGTCCTGATAAACAAGAAAACATGTTTCTCACAGCACCATAAGGCAGTTTAACTTCACATGCATTTTCAAACGTGGTCTGCCGTGCTTCTTTAATTCTCTAAACAACAAAAACAATTACACTTTTAAATAGTGCACTTCCATTCTCTAACTCGACTCCCAGACTGTCGACTAACGCCAAAATGTTTTGCTTTTCTTCTCTTATTTTATGACCGAGCTTACAAAACTTCTCTGGAATGCACTTCTTAGTTCAAAGAAGACAATTATTATTATTATTACTTCACCACGAGGTTCCTGAAAGACGAGATTAGTAGGTTGGAAGCACACGTTTAAAAGTAGTCAAAGCAATGAAAGCAAAATATATCAAAATACTTCTCAATTGCAATGTACACTGCAAATACATGTGATTATATTATAGCATAACTTCAAAGAAAAGAATAAAAGTCAAAACTGCATCACCGTAGGGCCTATCACTGCTTGTCATCTTTCTCCTATCTTCAAGTTGATGACTCCGGTTCAACTGTGAGAAAGAGACTTTCCACCCAAACGAGAGCTAGGCAGCTGATGTCCGCTCCTGAATGAAGTCCTGGAAGATCTCTCCTCGCTGCTGCCCAGGGCCACCGTGAATAAATGCCTGACCCCTTCCTCCCAGACCTGGGAAAATAAAACAAGCCATTGGAGACTGGCCAGATCTCCTAAGCCTCTCCTCTTCCCAAGGTTGAGCAGAAAGGAAAACACCAAATATACGCTCTCTTATCACGTTAGGGTTTGTGTGAATTCAATTTGAAAAACACAGCTTGGTGAACCATGTGGAAAAACACAGCTTGGGAAAACACAGCTAATCTGCAATGTCTCAACTGCAATGCCTAACTCCACGTTAAAGCCAATAGGCAGCTATCTTAAATACCAAATGTGATGTCTAATGCCATGTTAAAGCCAATAGGCAGCTAAACAGAATACAGAATGTAATGGCTAATGCCATGTTAAAGCCAATAGGCACCTAACCTAAATACCAAATGTAATGTCTAACGGCATGTTAAAGCCAATAGGCAGCTAACCTAAATACCAAATGTAGGGGGTGATTCTCACCCTGGCGGGCGGCGGAGGCCGCCCACCAGAGTTCCCCCCTCCAAAATACCGCTCCGCGGTCGAAAGACCGCTGAGGGTATTTTGGGATTTGCACTGGGCTGGCGGGCGACCGCCAAAAGGCCGCCCGCCAGCCCAGGGCAAATCATCCTTCCCACATGGACGCCGGCTCAGAATTGAGCCGGTGGAGTGGGAAGGTGCGACGGGTGCAGTGGCACCCGTCGCGTATTTCAGTGTCTGCAAGGCAGACACTGAAATACAAAGCGGGGCCCTCTTACGGGGGCCCCTGCAGTGCCCATGCCATTGGCCCCACGACACCCCATACCGCCATCCTGTTCCTGGCGGGCGAACCGCCAGGAACAGGATGGCGGTATGGGGTGTCAGAATCCCCCATGGCGGCGCAGCAAGCTGCGCCGCCATGGGGGATTCCCAGGGCAGCGGAAAACCGGCGGGAGACCGCCGGTTTTCCCTTTCTGGCCGCGGCTGAACCGCCGCGGTCAGAATACCCTGTGGAGCACCGCCAGCCTGTTGGCGGTGCTCCCTCCAACCCTGGCCCCGGCGGTCCATGACCGCCGGGGTCAGAATGACCCCCGTAATGTCTAATGCAACGTTAAAGCCAATAGGCAGCTAAACTGAATACAACATGTAATGTGCTACTGGTGAGCATTGAGCAACTAATATGCGCAGTGGTGAAACACAAAGTCATTGGTCAAACACAATTAATGGCATAACAATGGGGTAAATGTTGATGACTTACCCGAGTCCATTCCTCAAGTGAGTCCAGTGAGTCCCTCAGGGTGCAGGATGGCCAGTACCTTTTCCTCCCAGTCTGTTTATTCTGGCGGTGTTGGTGGCGGTACTCCCCCAGTCTTCTGGACTGCAGTGTGGTGCCTTGATGCCATGCCCCTGACCTTCCCCCGCAGGTCGTTCCATCTCTTCCGGCTGTCGTCCCTTGTGCATGGATGGTGTCCCACTGCATTGACCCTGTTCATAATGGTATGCCATAGCTCCATCTTCTTTGCGATGGGTGTGTGCTGCACCTCAGCCCGAATATTTGTGGCTCCACCTTCAGGATCTCGTCCACCATTGTCCTTAACTCCCTTTCTGAGAAGCGTGGATGTTTGGAGGGTGACATGGTGAGTGTGGTGAATGGTGTTGTGCTGGGAACGCGGTGAGGGTGCTCTTCTGTGGGTCGGTTTACGTCTCATGTATGGTGGCGTTCGGTTTCTGCCTCTGGTGCTCTCCATCTTCTTGACCTGGTTTTGTTGCAAAGGATTGTGGGGTATGTCTAGGGGTGTTTTATGGGGTTGTGGATGTGTGTCAGGTGTGTGGGTTGCATAGTTATCCAATGTGTGCACTTCTTGCTGTTAAGTCCACTTGCCGGCCGTGGCGGGTGGCACCGCCAATGGTCATCCGGCCTCCACTGTCCACCAAGGTGATTTGTGCATCATTATTTGGAGGGTAGGATGTGGGTATGCTCGGCGGTGGCGGGTGGGGAGGTCCGGCATTCCCGCCGACAGGATCATGGCAGGGAGTGGTGGTCTGGTGATTTTTGGCAGGGTCGGAATTTTCGTTCATTATATGGCGGGTTTCCATTCACCGCCAATAGCGGCCTTCTGTTCACCGCAGCTGCGGCGGTCAGCGGTGTTTCCCACCGTGTTCATAATGACTGCCTATATGTTGCCACTATACCTGAGTGTTCCGAGGACACATAGCAAGTGTCAGGCCAGCCTATTCGTTTTAAAAACCCCTAAGGAGTTAACAAAATGTGTGTGGCACCCATTGGTGTCTACAGGCCACAATACCCACCCACCAGGATGTGAAAAGGATGTGTTAAGTGTTCCATTCTCGACTCATTCATTGAGTAGATCTTCAGATACATTTATATACTTTTGCCATTTGTAAAATTTAGCAGGAGTGGGGATGCTGGGCGCATTCAGTTCCTTAATGTCTGCCAAGCCTTAACAACTTGCTTGTTGTACTGTTTCATTTAAAAATATAATTTGAACAGAAATCATGCATGCTGTAAATAAAGCTTCTTTTCTTCTTATAGGCCTATTTTAGTTACCCAACACTTTTTGAGTCAATTGACTTCAGCTTGTACACGTAGCCTTCTAAAGCCATTTGAGAAACACAGGAATCAGAATAAATCAATTTTGTGTCTCTCAATAAACATATTGACTTTCCATTTCTGGCAATTTAAAATAATATTACTCAGCATTTTTAACATTGTGCCCAAAAAAATATGCAAACTTTTCAGTATACTTTTTAGAACTGTCATCCCTTTTTTACATTTCACGTCTACTATATTCTGGCGTCCATTTTTCTCACTGTGTGGTTTTCCATTCACATTATCTATTGGTGTGAGTTTCTATATGAATTTCTACTATACAATTTATTTCATGTGTTCTGTTTTGATGAAGTTTCAGCCCTGAGGAAGTCATTGGGGTGTTCCCCTAAAGACGAAACACGTGTTGGCTCTTTGCTCTGTTGGAAGAACTTTATTAACAGTGAACTGGAGACTTTGGCCCTCATTATGAACACGGTGGTAAACACCTCACCGCTGGTGGTGGCGGTAACAACCGCCAACAGATGTGCGGTCCGAACTGGTGGGTGGTTACCTAAAAGGGACACACAGAAATGTAACACAGTGGTCAGGCACTGGCCAATCATATACAGCTGGCTATATGTCCACTTTGGGATGGACAGTTCAAACCGAACAGTGATTTGTGCATCATTATTTGGAGGACGGGGTGTTGGTGTGCTCGGCGGTGGCGGGGTGGGAGGTCCAGCATTTCCACCGAAAAAGTCCTGGCGGTGACTGGTGGAAGGATGATTTTTGTCAGATTCAGATTTTTTATTCATTAGAAGGTGGGTTTCTGTTCACCGCCAATGCGGTCTTCTGTTCGTCTTCGCCACGGCGGTCGACAGTGTTTACCACCAGGTTCATAATGAGGGCCTTTGTTTGCTTCATCAAAAGAACCTTATGTATTTAATTGGACAAGTATTGCCATTCTATGGATTACAAGCTATAGAGCACTATGTGAACAAATTACAAAGACTGGAGAATTACATGGAGAACTGTAGATGTATTATTTCTTCTTTGGACTCTCAGCAATGTTTTATAGTATGTGAATTGATTGTAACATTAATTTTTCCTGGGAAATTACTGGAAAATTGAATTTACTGTATTTCAGTGAGTGCCTCACATTTTTTTATATTTATTCTCTGTTTACTTGGTAAACCTGTTAGTGGTCTGGGTGTTCCCCTGGGAGTGCACCGCAGTTGGATATTTTGTCTGTTCATACATGCTGTATTCCCATGTGAGTGCACCGCAGTTGGATATTTTGTCTGTTCATACATGCTGTAATAAGTCCTTGAGCGCCTGTTCTTTTTTCCCCTGTCTCTCACACCCTTCTTTTTATGTACATATGGTGTCAGTAGGCCCATATATATAGAATAATACTTTATCCCCAACAATCCCATCAGGAATTGGTATGGCTGTAATGTTCTAGGGACTAGGGACAAGTCTCTGTGAATTTTGTGTGATGAAAAATGTGGCTTTAGGACCTCATCCACAAGTTCAACTGTAGAGGATTCAGGAAGGAAATGACCATGTATAAGAAAAAATAAAACAATAACAAACCCAATCCAAAGGACAAAGGCAGGTATAGTCAATAAGAGCCATAGATAATTCCATGGACCAATGAAATAGTTAATTTTGAACCAATGTATCAGCTTACGTGCCCTTGACAGGTCTGTTGCAGTAGAGGCAGATGAGTGAGTAAAAGTGTAATTAACGTCGACAAAATACCCAGAATCAGTTTATGCAAAAACTAGAGCTGTGTTTTGAAGAGGAGAACTTGCAAAAGACTCCCTTGGCGGTTCATAGTAAATGATGCAATCTGTTTGTGCAGAATTTGTATAAAAATGCTCATTATCACAAGTACCTATTGTAGAAGTAGTTGTTAGTGGAACCAACGAAAGTTCATTTTCCACCCTCCCCAAGCTTGGAGAGGTATCAACGTTGCTGTTGAAATCAGGTTGGGGAACATCCTGGTCAGTATTGAGAGGGATTCGGGTGCTACCCAGGTGTCCTCTAGGTCTGATGTGCACGATCGGCCACATGGTATAACTTTACATTGTCGCAGGAGACAAAGCGATTTTCTTTAGAACCAGGCAGCGGTGGTAGAATAATAGTTCTGGTACCGTGTATTCCCAAGACTGGACCCAGTGCATGATAAGAAAGACCAAACTGCTTTTTCACAACAATCGTTTCACACATTAGAACCCCAAGTTTAGAAATCCAGTGGAATGGCACAACAGCATATGTGCCGATAAAGACTTGCAAATCTTTAATAACAGTTCGAGCCTCAGCCGAGTGTTGTGGCCAAACCCATAGAAATCTGGAGCATAAGTCAACAGTGACTAGGATGTGTCAGGTGTCAGGGAACCACAGTGGTCCAAGTACACACATTGGAAGGGTTTGTTGGAAATTAGGAGGGGTGTCTGCGGTAGGCATTTGACAGTGGATCCTTTAATTTGCTGGCAAATGGCACAACAAAGGACATGCTGTTTGGTCTGTTTGTAGAGACCACATCACCAGTAGCGTGACGGTAACACTGAAATTGTAGCAGCCACACCGCATCAGCAGAAGCAATTCCCTCATGCTCTGCTTTTACTAATTCAGGTCTTAGGTCTTTGTTGGGAATCACTCGAACTCCCACACCTGGCATTGTTACTTGTGCATCAAACATGCCTGCCATCCAGTAGGAATATTTAGCAGGATATGCTTTAGGTAAGGGTGTGCCGTCAGTTAAAGCTTTCACCGCTGCCAGTGTTTCATCATCCACTTTCAATTTAGAATGAGTTACTGCAGCAACAGCAGCTAGAGCTACTGCTGATTTGGCTGCCTGATCAGCCAAAGTGTTGCCCTCAAAGTGTATTCCAACACGCTGATGTCCTAGTGTATGTACAACATGGACATTGGGTAGCGTTTCTTTCAGCTCTGCTACCTTCCCCCACAGAAGTCTGCGTTTAATGGTGTTGCCTTTTGAATCTCTGAACCCATTTTGGTGGAAGAAATGCAGATATTTATTGAAGGACAGGACAACCAACATCATCTGCTCAGGATCCATATGTTCCAGTGCCATCCCAGAGCCTTGAGCTCTGCAAGCTGTGCAGTGCAATCTGCTAAAGTCTGCATGAAAGTATTTCATGGATGGAACTTACCATACTTCATGTATCCACTCATGACTGTGCAAGCAGCGGAGCATTGATGTTTGGTGCCTTTTGATGTTTGGGATGAACCATCAGTGTACAGTGTACAGGATTGATATTGTTCGATGGGCAATGTATTTACTGGAACTGGATACTCAAGTTCATACTGTAAGAATTTGTAATTTAGACTCAAAAACATAGTCAACATCAGTGGCCATCAGAGACGTTGCCCATTGTATCCAATGTGGATGCAGTGCTTTAGCATTTGGAACGCTTGCTTTGGTAACAGCCTCCAGGGCTTGAATTGGGGATACGACAATAGGGCACTTCCCATGGGCCAGGGGGCTCTCTTTAAGGACCGCCATCTGAACAGCAGGGAGGATTTTCTCAGTAGGAGCAAAGCGTTGTTCAGCTGTGGAGTATAAGTGTGATTTGTATGCAATCGGGACTGTCTCACCTTCACTGAATGTCACATGGGTGAAACCAATGGCCCAAGCAATTACTCTGATGACCAAATGTTTTTACTGTCCATTGTATGTAAATGTTTTGCTTCAAGTATGTCTTTTTGTAAAACTCTTAGAATGCATGTGTGTTCAACTGTCCAGAATTTGCTGGTGAAGTCAGGATGTATTAAGTCATAAAATGGTTTAATGCGTTGTGTATAATCCCGAATATATGTTCTGCCAAAGTTTAAAAAGCCCAACACTGACTGGAGCTTTTTTATTGTGTTTCGTGGTTGTACTGGTTGTAGTTGTGCACATTTTTCAAAAAATCGGGGCACGAGGCCCTTGCCTTCATCCAACAGTTCGTGTCCCAAGAATAGGACACTAAGAAAGGCTATTTTTGTTTTTTTTAAGTTGAATTTATAGTCGATTTCAGCAAATCCTGCAACAATGCGGGCTACCCATCTTAAATGTGGCATGAGGTCGTCGTCTGTGAGATAGATGTCATCCACATATGACAGTGCCTCAGGGTCTATGTCGTGTAGGATTGATGTAACACAAGCTGGGAATGGACCTGGACATTGATGAGTCTGAGGGTTCAATAATACCCTGGTACTCTAATTGGTTGAGGTTTCCTTCACAGGCGCTTTTGAATCATACTTTATTGGATATTGAGGTTGAGGTTGCGGTTGGGATTTTATTGGTATTATGTGGTAGGGGGAATCTTTGTCCCACCCTACATGACTGGGAAATAATGCAGTTGCTTGTGCCACTGGCCAATCAATGGTGTACATAGTAAAATATCACAAATAGTAATGATACGGTCCCAAAAGATGGTGTCCATCATGCGCTCAATGTCTCCTTCTTACTGAATAGTTACATTATACACCCTATTGGTGTGGATACACTCTTGCCCGCAGTCTCAACTTGCAGAAGTCATCAGGTGCTTTTAACTCCATATGCTCTTGAAGATCCTGGCAAACCATTTTGACCTCTACCGCACTGTCGATCAGTGCCAATGTCCACTTCCTGTTCTTCAGTAAAGCCCTCTTCTTGACTGCTGTGTCTGATTGTATCTGCTGCCACTTTTTTCTTTTTAAATTGGGGTTTCTGTTGGGGGAAGTTTCTCTTCTTTTTAACTGAAACTTAAGACGAGCGTTGTGAGTCCTTTCTTGGTTTCACATACTCAGTTCGCTGCTTTGACCACCCACCTCTCTCACTACGTTTTTCCAGAAAGGAACGAGATTGGCGTGTATCAATATATTGATATCTGTCAGGCATTTTTATACTAACCCTATTCCTAAGGTTATACCTGTTTTGTGGGGTCTCCATGTGCGGAGATTCTCCCGTTTATTTTTTAGATGTTTGTTGTTTTTTATCCTAGTGTTTTTTAGAACCATCTGAAGCTAGCTTGGTAGTGTCCTTGTTAGATCTACCTTAAAATTGTGGTTTATTCGGTCTGGCCCCCAGACTACCTCGACCATTACTAGAATTATTCTCTGCGATAATCTTAGGTAGCTCACGTTCATGATCCTGTACAAGAACGTCCCTGAGCCGCATGCGTGCTGCTACTCCAAGTGCTTCCCCCTTAAGGTTACTTGATATAATTGAATATATTGTGGTAAAATTGCCCTTTAATGGCATCCCCAAATCTAGGGACAGGGCAGCTCCATATTCATCTTGAATTTGTTTTAACACCTTTTGTACTGTGTGCGGTAGTATAGAGCGCGGCAAATACCGTGCCCCATGTATTGCAGTTATCAACTGTGGGAACCATCCTGAATGGCAAGCACATAGTGAGAATTCTATCTTGAGGTCCCGTGTGGGAGAAAAACTGCTTCCAGTGCATTTATTTTTTGAACTAACCAAAATGGAATTTCCTCCCGCTTGGTGGGTACCTTACTCATGATCGAATGTACAGTAGCCGGGTAAATGCCTGGCGTAACTGCATGTGGTTGCACTTGTGCAGCACGTGCTGGGTTAGTATTTAATGTTTGCATAACAAACTGTACTAACAGTCTGTATATTGTTGTGAGCTCTAAATATAGGCGGTGAACCTCAGATACTGCTAAGGTTGCTGCATCATGGTGTGGTGTATATGTGGCCAATAAAGGCCAGGTCGGGCCATCATTGCTTAGAGGACCTAACCTAACGTGTAATACGGTATGTGGTAGGGTGCCATCAGGCCATTTATTATGGTCTTGATAAGATTAGGGTATTTCTAGATATGACAAGCTCTGTATAGTGCAGGTGCGTTTGCAGGTGTGTAGTGGTGAAAAGTATTTGTGTTCCCATCTGCTGCTGGAAAGGTGACCCAAGAATTAAAAAAATTCTGTTCTGTAGGCTGGATATGCCTCGACAACAAATGTGATCGGACCCCCTTGGGCCGTTAGGCCATTTGCTAATAAATGTGCAGTGAGGGGAGGTCGCATATTTACTGCAATTGCTGTCCTTTGTGGGTTCGCCATAATAATGGTAGATATCTGTTCAGAGATAAGGACACCAAGTGGGGATTGGTCCTTTCAAGGTTCAAGCTTGAACAACCTACAGCTCAAGATAGGTACATCTCTGTACATAGGCCCGCATTATGAACACAGCGGTTCAGACCGCCATGCCCGTGGTGGCAGAAAATACCACCACCGGCATGGCGGTCTGAACCTCCATAATATGAACACAGGGAGGGCCGTCTGTGGCGGCCCTCCCCCACTGCCACAGGCAGCCTGGCGATGGCGGATATCATTATCTGACAGGGCAGCGAAGCAAGCAGCGCCGTCTTCTGGATAATGAATCCTGTTTCCTCCAGCCTTTCCCTGGCGGGTTCCCTCGCCAGGAAATGGCTGGTGGAAGGGGTGCTCTGTGGCCCCGCTGGGGGCCCCTGCACTGCCCATGCACTTGGCATGGGCAGTGCAGGGATCCCCGTGCAGTGCCCGGTCGCACTGAGGCATTGACGATGGCACCATGTGGATCCGTCTGCAATGTCCAGGCCCTGCATTCTGCTGGGACGGTGGGCAGAAACAATGTTGATGAAAAGACCGTCAGCATGAACACGGCGGGGTTTCCTGCTGTGTTCATAATGAGCTCCATAGTATCGAGGTGTCTTTAGCCTTTAATGAGACAGAGATACTTAGGAGGGTCCGAAAATGAGTGCCTGACCAAATGTTGGCAGCGCCATGTCACGTAGATTCTCATTAGGCTAATGAGGCTACTGGATTCGGGTGGCAGGATCAGATGGATTGTGGGTACTAGACAGGATTCCATGCCACATGACACCTGTCGGCGTAATCTGGGTTTTCCGGCTAACTAGCAGTGCCTCACCTCTCACCGAGCTGATTGTGGCAATCGGGCGCATGAAAAGAAAGACTCCTCAGGGGAATCCTGGTCAATCAGATCTCATCCCTTTCTCCCAGTTACCAAAGTCTCATATTGGCAAAGACAACAGAGGCAGTGTATAGTTCAATAAGGATTTATTAAAGTAACTGCATCTTAGCTAAAAAGGCATGTATTGCAATAACTAGGATGATAAAACACAAAAAATAAGCAGGTGATTAAATGAGTGAAACACAAAAGCAGTCCGACCATACTGTCACTAGGAGTGAGTTATATTTCACCTACCCACACTATGTGTGTGCACAGCGTAACAAGCCTAGGCTGCCCTTTGGGTTTCCCCCTGGAGTACATCATCCCTCGTACCAGGAGAGAGAATCCTGTAGTCTAGAGAGATACCATACTCATGTGGATCAGGGGTTCTGCCGTCGAGGTAAGTAGCTGTAATGAAGTAATCCACAATCGGCATATAGTCATGGTCATCTGGCTGGAATCTCCCTCTAACGTGTCTTGGACAAAGAGGTGTTTTCATAATAAAACTACTGACATTCTAAGAAATGTCCCCCGCGTATGAGTGTGTGTTTTTCTCTGATTGTTAAAGACACAGCATACCACATTTGTCGGCAACCCTATCTGGCTGTAGCCTTAGAAAGGCACAAAGTGAAATAATTGTTCTACTAAGAACATGATGCTGATCTAGTCAAAAGAGCAATGAGATAGAGAAAATAAAACAGCACCACAAATCTGGCTATTGCTAGAAAAATAAAGCAGTCCCGAGATGCTCAGGGGGAGAAGTGGCAAGGGCAGGCCTGCAGACTCCAGCACTGCTAGATGAAGCACAGCTGCGGCTTGCTGAGTGCTGATGCACCCACTGGTCTGAAATGGTCCCCACTGGCAAGACTACATCACCGCTTGGGGGTGAACAAATAAAAAAGAGACCTTGCATACTGCTTGAACTTTATATTGCAACTGAAATGCCCAATAAACAGAAGGATGGGTACCTGCAGTTGGGCTTATGTGGCCCAGTTTGCTGTGGCAGCGTCAGTGGCACGCCAAAGCAAGAAATGATATTTGCTATTGGCTGTCAAAGGACCTGGTTTGGCTTGCTGTAGTGTATTGGCATCGCTTGCGTGGGGGTGCTATAGGGACCCTGTGCACCGCCATTCGGCCGCTTGGGCACCATAGGGGCCTGGCGGGGGCCCCTTGCTGGATTCATCAGTGACACTATTGCGCTGCATGAGGGGAAGTGGTGCTAGGGTACGCGAAGGTGCCCTAGGATGCGACTTATGTGGCTGGTGCTGGAGATCTTGCTGAGTCCCTTGCACTAAGGACTGCACCAAGGGTTCAGACCTAGCTGTGGAGACCACATTGGTACCCTTGATAGATGAAGTTCAGCTGTTGACAGACTAGTGAAGCATGATCTAGTGCACTGTAGAGGACGACAGGGCCCAATGGCTCCAATCCCATACGTCTTGTGGTAGTTGCACATCTTGTGGCTGTCTACAGGAGCAGCTACAATATAGTGCTGTACACTGCCCCAGGAGGGATGCTCGCTCTCCTCCTTGCTCAGTGGAGT
The DNA here is from genome assembly GCF_031143425.1 of Pleurodeles waltl. Lineage (NCBI taxonomy): Eukaryota > Metazoa > Chordata > Amphibia > Caudata > Salamandridae > Pleurodeles > Pleurodeles waltl. Next base: position 271,882,438 of record NC_090446.1, read on the forward strand.
GCTTGGGGGCTGGAAACTCTGGCAGGTGGGAGGGAGCTCTGCCGGCCTACCAGTTAGCTGCATTCAGGACCTAGAGCTTGGTCCTGGCTCATACTCCTGCCTGAAGATTCCTCACTGCTCTCTCCCCAAGACAAGGTGACTCACCTTACTGCAATGGACACTGTCCCCTTGTGGCCTGAGGGCCCTACTGGACTGCCTGTGACCTCCGGGGATGGAGGAAGGTGTGAGTGAGGTGCAAGTCTCCCCCCAGAGTCTTGAGGCCCAGGACCGCTGCCCACCACCATGGGTCAGACCAAGAATAAAACAGATGCACCAGCTCTCCACTCCCAATGTACTCCTTTGGAGAGCTCATTGACTCAAACAGAGGACTATGTCCCTTTGCCACAGTGGCACCTCAAATGGACAAACTGGATGTTATTCTCTATAAAATATAGGACTCTCATTGGTGACTGAACAACGCCTTTGGGACATCACGTCTGATATCAGTCTGCTCAAGAATGACCAAAACAAGTTTGCTGATAGAGTCAAAACGAATGAACTGACCCTTTCTACCCTGTCCCCATGCCAAGCAGATCACTTCTTGCAACTCACCCACCTGCCCAACAGGTAGAACATCTCCAAGGCCGCATGGATGATGCAGAGCGGAGAGCTTGATGAAATAATTTTCGAATCGTGGGTGTTCTGGAGGGAGCGGAGGGCCCCCATGCCATCCAATTCATAGAGAACTTGCTCCGGACTGAGGTGGCCCTGTCAGGCCTGTCTGAACTGTTTATGGTAGAGAGAGCACACCGGGTCCCCACAAGAAAAACCCTGTGCTTGGAGCGTCGCCATGTCATATGGTGGCCAAGTTTCTTAATGTAAGGGATTGGGATACACTACTACGTGCCACACGTGAAAAAGCACCAATCCTCATGTAGAATGCTAGGATTTCTCTATTCCTGGACTATAAGAATACTGTCCAGTGCAGTCACTCCTCTTCCTAGGAGGTCAAAAAGCCTCAGCGTACCGCTGGCCTCTAATATGCTTTACTATTTCCTGCCAGAGTCACAGTGATCCATGAGCAACATACTATCTTTTTTGATACAGCATAAGGAGCATGGGACTGGCTGGCACAACACTTCCTGGATTCCCAAAGATAGAGGCCACAGAGACCCGAGCCACCCAAGGCTCAGTGAGCTCCATGAAAACAGCAGTGGGGGCATCCCGTTGGGCTGGCACAAAGGCAGCTCCCTCACCAAAACAAGCCCTGGAGGGACAGCAGGAAGCAACCCGGTTGGTCAACACTCTGCAACTCACCAAGAAGCCCATCAGTTCCAGCTCCTGCCAGGGCAGTGCCTCGGACTCAGATTCTGTTGGCAGTATGGAACTGTTCCACTCGATTACCTTGCAAATGATGCATGACCTGTAGAGTTGAAGATCGTCAGTACTATCTATGCAATAAAGTTTCAGCTTTTCAGGTTACTGTCTGTGGCTCTAGTGCATCGGATTGGCCCAGACGTTCAAGGGCTGAACTGGGCTGCTGGCTTAGATACATGTAACACAATTGTTTGCTAATTCTCTTGGATATGACCCTGATTCACAAGTTATTTAATACCTCTGTTAATGATGTATAAGGTTTTGTGTTTATATGTATTTGTTATGCATAGTACTAGGACCCTGATTGAGGATGACCCAGAACAGCAGACTCAGATCCACCATCTAATTCCAATTTACCCCAAAGATTTGGAACTGCATGCTCCAACTTCGAAGACAATTGTTTTTCATTGGTTGACATGTTCTTGCTGGTCATATTGTCTGATCCAATGATTAAATAGTGAGTATTCCGGGATGGGAGTTTACTGTTTGACACTGCCACCTATCTTATCATTTGGAAGCACTACAGTATGTGACATGGGGATGTATGCTGTTGGAAGGGGGTAGATTTTTGCTCAAGGAGGGACAAACTTGATGTTTAATGCTTATAACATCATCAAGTGTTATGTGTGGGGCATGGGCTTTGTATATAAAAGAAATAGGGTTTTAGCGCAACTGAATAGGTGCTGTGCCCACATAACTTTCAGACAAGAAACCAACCTCCCCACTCACAATGCTCTGAAGCTGTGCAAGAAATTTAGAGGACAACTATTTACCACCTTCGACTCTGCTTCTGCACACAGTGCTGCGATATGGCTTTCGGCTGATCTCTCATTTGCAGTGCTGGAAACTAGGATAGGCACACAGGGGTGCAATGTCCTGCTACGGGGAGAATTAGATGGAGCACCAATTGTGTTGGAGTCCATGTATGTGCCCAACACAGAACAGGAGGTCTTGTCCGAACTGCCTCCAATACTGGGGGATTGGACATCACACCCCTGGGTGCTGGGGGGTGATTTCAATGTTGTCATAGATACAACCCTGGATTGGTTGCATCCTCCCCTGCCTGGTACTGTCCTGGTAGATCAACACTAGATTTAGGTCTGGTGTCTCTCAAATGTATGGCAAAGTCGGAATACAGCAAAGAGGGATACTAATTTTTTTCCACTCCCATATGCTCCACTCTCGCCTTGACAGATTTCTTTGCCCTACAAACCTACAACCTAGCATAACACATGCAGCATACACTCCAATCACAATTCACTGGAAATAATATTATCATGGTGACCACCCTTGAGCCCCACATGTCATCTACAACTGGACCTGTTAGAAGATGCCATTTTTAGAGAAACACTTGCCACCACAACACATAAGTGTTTTTCTGAGAATGCTGGTACTGCCTCCTCTCCACTGGTGGGAGGCTTTCAAAGTGGTGGAAGGCGCTAGGAGAGACGTCAAGCGGGAGCTTACACACATAGAGAGCAAGTTGGGAGTTTCAATTAACTATTAAACCACAATACTTAAGAAACCTGTGAGTGATTATTATCTTCATGTTATCCCTGCCTACCCAGGTAAACAAAGTCAAAAAAATGATCTTCTTCTCCAGGCTTACCTAGACTAGATTTTCCACCATGTACAATTCCTGCAGATGCTGTAGATGACCACCTGCATCATTCTGCAAATATTGGTCATGTTAAAAAGGTCTTCTCTTAAAATTCCTCAACCTTGCAACTTGTAGACTTTCATCAATGTGGCCACATATCTCTGGCCTTTCATGGAAAAATACGTGATTCATAGTTTATTGTGTATTAATTAAAACCATACAACTTTCTATACCATACACTTAACCTTTAGGGCCACATTATATCAAGGTTCAACTTTCATGCAAATATTGCTCAAATAATATTCACAGAAGACAACATTCCACTTCATGTCCAGAAACACAAGTGGACCAAATTTACCAGATGTACCAAAATTCTGGAATGGTGGCCATTAGAATTGACCTGTTTTACTAGTGGCACCAAAAATGAAAAAAAGTGGATTGTAAAGCATGGATTTGCTATAATCAGAGCCAGCCACTTTTGCAGGCTCCAATTTATATAATGATGCTAAGTAAACTGCTACTGGGATAGAAGAATAATGTGTGGAATGGTAGAAATTGCTGATCCTACTAACTGTATAACCAAATGAGTCTTGAAAGCGTCAGTCTCACTGTTTGATAATGTGTTCTTTTAGCTGACATCCAAAGTGTGAGTGGAGAGGCAAAAAGACAGCAAAAGAAATGTCCATTACCCTCTTTCACAAATCAATCTGCTCGCAGTCCTGCACAGAGTGCTACCACCACCTCCATCCACAGCTTATATGGTCTGACGACCTTGAGGTAGCTGCTTAGTTACAACTCCACTCCAGTCCATTGCCACTACTCTTTAATTAAGTTTGCTGCTCAGAATATGTTTCCCAGATGTTCTGTGAGACAGAATCAGCCACAAGAGTGTTGCCTTTTGATGTCCTGCAGATCACACTGCATCTCCTGACTCTCCAGGAGAGGTGTGCACAATGGTGGAGGTATATGATGCTGCATATAGTGGCAGTCATTGGGTGAGATGAAATGTCTGAGCAGTGTGGTGGGCTGGACCTCCTTGTGGGCTCCTTTTGGGCAGAATAAGATTCAAAAGGAGGCAAAACATGAAAATGAGAAATGGGGACCAAATGGACTCTGAGCCGCTAAACCAACGGCTGTTAGCTCTGAGGCTGAACTGGACAACCTTGTTCAAAGTTAACTACATCCCTTAACTGGCAACTGTTTCCTTCATGAATTTTGCTGGCTTTCATGTACCAAATGACTAACACCAAGTTGGCGCTCAGTACTTTCAGAAATAAAGGCTCAGTGGAACCTCTGTCTCCATAAAATGCAAAACGTTTGGAAAAGACAGGAAATATTGAACACTACATAAATTTCAAGGAGGCAGTGAAGACTTGCTCTTTATCAAATGATAACATACTGACTAAATCTAACCATCACTTGACATGTTATAGCGGCCCCATTTACTGGCTGGTTGTATAATGCTGTTTCCTCAGGCATACACCATAGAAGGCTATTTAAGGATTATTATGTACAGTATGTCTCTGCCTATCCAGAGAGAACTCCTAAGGCATACATTAAAGATATTGCAAAATAGTTGCTCCTCTGCTGTTCCTCCATGGTCTCACAAGGAACATACTAGAGGGCAAATTTATGAAAAGTCAGCACCATTTTTTTCCTGAGCCCCTGGGCACCCCCCTTAACGCCATCATGTGTGCGCCTTATTTAATATATGGTGCACCATGGTGCTTGTTAGGGAACCAGTGTCAGACTTTTTTACACTAGTTCAGAGCTTTGTAGGATTGGCATCTAATTTGCAAAGCCCACTGTAAACAATGGTGTCCCTCCTTTTAATGCCAGCTCTGGGCATGGGTTAAAAGTGCTGAAAATAAATGATGCAATGAAATTTCTTAGATTTTTTTGCCCCATTTTTTTGGCCTTCCTAATGGGGGAAAGCCCCCTTTGCATACATTATGCCTGACATAGGCATAATGTAGCACAAAGGGTTACAAAGAGGTCCAATGCATGCATTACACCACTTTGTAAATTTGGTGCTGCGATTTTGGCCTTTTTGGGGCCACACTACCATTAAAAAAAATGACACTAATGTGGCGCAAGGAGACACTAAATGGCATATTTATACCCTGTTTGCACCGAATTAGTGTCATTTTTTTAACTCTAATTCGGTGCAAAATTAACTCCATATTTATACTTTGGTGCTAGACCCCTCTAACGCCAAATTCATGGAGTTAAAGTCATTTTTGGAAAGTGGAGACCTACCTTGCCTTAATGAGATGCAAGGTAGGCGTTCCCATGCAAAAAATGACTCTATGGCCTTAATGCCATATTAATACTCCTGTGCAAAAATGGTGGAAGGGAGGGAGGAGGGGTAAAAAAAATGGGGCAAAGCTTGCTTTGCCCCTTTTTTTAAAGCCTGGTTCAGGGCAGGCATTAGGGGACCTGTGGGCCTATTTCCATGGTGGAACATCCACAGCAAGCCCAATTAGCCACATATGTAGGAGGTTAGACCCGCACAAGGTATATAAGTTGTTAAGGGTGGTGTACGGGTTGTCTGTGGAAAAGAAATATGTCTACGCTGATAGGATTAAGGTCTTGGCAGCAGCACTCAATGAGATCAGATACGTGGGCGAGCCCTGCACAAAACCTGAACATATGCAAGGGGTGCGTAGCTATTTTGACAGAAGATTTATAGAAAGGGTCATAGAAAGACGAATGTGTGATATTTATTATAAAAACAGAAGAATTGAGTCTTTAGCCCGACAAAGGTTGTTTTTAAAAAATACAGAGGTCGAGGGTAGCGGACCATAACTGTGTTATTTAACGTTACATACTTACTCACTTTTAAGATGAGAATCAGAATGTCACGGTGAAAGATGTCTATGAGTTACACCCTGGATACATATGCATTGCCAGAATGGTATGTTTGCTGCTTAAAGAAAGAATAGCTGAAATGAGCCCTGTAACTCTACAGTATCTGAACATTTCTGAGCCGGCAGCTGCAGTGCTCTGCATCATTCCTGAATGTATAACCACATAGTGTATCAATGAGTGGATGCCTACAACGGATAAATACTGGAGCGTGTACAAAGGGTTTATGCGGGAGTTAAGACTTTTACAGACGACAGCGTTATGCACAGCTTTGCAGCTTCTGACCGATGATCATTTCACAGATACAGGTTTTGTATTGTCAGGCCTCGAACTGTACCAGCTTATGAGTGCTGTCAGTATCCTGAGTGTACAAAGTTATAGGAGGGGTCAGAGGGAAGTCGTGTCTAGAGCTATTGAGTGTATATCTATAAAATAGCCAAATTGGTGACAATGAGACCGAGTAGCGGCATGGTCCCTAGTAATGTATGTAACATGTGTCATACTATGAACGCGTAGTGAAAAGTCAACATATTGTCCAGCAATGTCACCCATAAGACCAGTCGCTAGAAACTGTAAAGTATGTTGTGTTTATGCTGAGCTAATATTCTTTATTATTAATAAAATGGCCTCGCATAAAACATTTGTCTTTCATTTCATGGGTTGTAACAGCTGATAACATGTCCAATGGTGGTGTGTTAAGGAAGCTTTATTACGATACAAGTGGTGTTGATAGTTTTGGTGGGTGCCGAAGCACTGTTTAGCAGGGCTCTATTTGAAAATGAACCGATAAACAGAGCCCAGATGAAGACGTGGTTATCTGGGGGGAGAGGCGTATTAACTCCATAAGCCCGCCCGGAAGCGGTTTAAGAGAAGACCTGCAATGGTTAACGCTCAAGTAGATTGTCAATGGCAGGTGGACATAATCAATCTTCAAGAATTAGCAAAACATAATAATGGTGCTCGATATATATTAACGGTCATAGATGTCTTATCTATTTACGCACACAATAAAAGTGGGAACAGTGTGACCAACACCTTCAACGTTTCAGAAATTACTAAACCAGCACAATGTTAAGCATTTTCTAACACTCACTGAGGTAAAAGCGGCCGTTATAGAGCATTTTCACATAACCTTAAAGTCTAAGATGTAGAGATATTTCACGGCCTATGACACTTACTGATACGTGGATGTTCTGCAGGCTTTTATAGACGTTTATAACGCCACTTACCACAGAACCATCAAAACGGCACCAGTAAATTTAACAGATAATTTGTTGAAGGTGTGGAGAACTGTATACGGGATCCGGATAGCCGCAGGTGTAAAGAAGCCTCTTTTAAAAGAAGGTGACCATGTTAGGGTTTCAAAATTGAAAGGGGTCTTTATGAAGGGTTTTCAACAGACTTTTAGTGATGAGACATTTATAGTGGAAAGTGTGGAGTTCCAAGAGGATGTATATGTTTACAGGCTAAAGGACTATGATGGGGAAAAGGTGTCGGGCGTCTTTTATAAGAAGGAGCTACAGAAGGTACCTAATGATCCAGGCAGGGTATATAGGGTTAAAAAGGTTCTGAAAAGGAAAGGTAGCGGCGCTAACCAACAGGTTTTTGTCAAATGGCGAGGGTGGCCCGAGAAACATAACAGTTGGGTGCTGGCCAATTCTGTGCAGTTTGTATGATTACGACGGGGTGTTGGTATAGATGCCGAGATGGAGACACCGCCATTTTATATTATGCTGACGTCCAACACCTCAAAGGACATGTTCGCTGACAATCAAATTTCTGATTATGCAGTGAAATTGGCTAAACCCATAGACCTGAAAGGGAATTTGGAGGTAGCACTAACAGAAATTCAATACCCTAAATCATGGAATACTTTTTCAATGCTCGAGACCAAATTTATTATAAATAGTGAGCAGGATCCTTTGAGCATCCACGAAGGATTTCCTCAAGGCTATTACCCAACTGTCGCCTCAGTGGTTGACTCCATCAAAAAAATCTATAGCCAACATTGAAATGCATAAAACGCTCATCTAGTGTTAGATAACGTTAGACAGAAGGTGTTTCATAAAGCTCCAAATCGCGATACTGCGTTTAACTTTTCAGGTAAATTAAGAAGGGTTTTAGGGACAGTACAGCATATCAAGAGTCAAATAGAACTGGAACATTCGTGCCACGATAATAATGGCAGTTTCTATGCACTCTACGTGTATAGCAACATCGTGGAGTCGCAGAGGAGATGGGATAGTTATTCGCCGTTGCTAAGTTGAGTTTAGGTGAAGGGTGAAAATAACACAATGGTTAATATACAATACAACAAACCTGACAACGTGTCAATTTCTAGAAACCATTTTGACAGCATTACCATCAGACTGAGCCGGTGTCCTTTAAATATGTAAAAGTTATTGTTAAGCTTCATTTAAGACAGCAACAGCGACTATTAACAAGTCATCATGGAGATAATGAAAACATACGGCGACACCTCTATGTATAGGGATTATTACAGAAACCAGGCTGGATATGGATCCCCGCCGCTGTACTTTCTAGGGGCAACTGTTATGTACTGGGCAGGTTTGGGGGGTTTCTTCATTAGTTTGTTTAGAAGAGCTATGCAGGTCTTGAGAAGAGGCTGCAAAATTGAAAAACCGCACGTCAAAGCAGCTGCTACGAACATTGCGCAGGACGTGGTGGGTTCTGTGACATCTGTGATTGTCGAACGTATGAATAAACATCCTCTTCTACAACAATACTTATGGCCATTTCAACGCTACAGCACTGGATTGTCACAATCATGGTTTTGTAAAAAGAGCAAACCGCCGCCAGCAGTAGACATTTTGACTTCCTAGGGTGCATACACTCAGACCTTTTCTACCAAGATAAGCTACTTGTCAATGGTATCATTCTTAAGATCAAACTAATCCGCAACAACGATTCGTTCTGCCTCATCAGTGGGGATGCGGAACAGTACAAACTTGTTATACTGTCCGCCAGTTTGTTTGTAAAGAGAGTGAAAGTATCACCAAGTGTCAGAGTTGCTCAAGCAGAGGCCCTACAGTTATCACACGTCAAGTACAATGTGGAAAGAGTGGCTCAGAAGATATTCAGAATACCCACCGGTACTAGATTAACCCAACAGCAAAATTTATTTCTGGGCCAACTACCAAAACTTATTATCATAGTGTTTGCGGAAAATACAGCTTTTAGTGGCCTGTGCACCTCAAACCCTTTCAGTTTCAAAAACTACAACATCAACTACGCTGCGCTGGTACACGAGGGTGCTGTGATTCCTGCAAAGCCGTACACGCTGAGTTTTGGAATATCTAATTTTATCAAGGCATATCTCGGGCTGGTGTTGATACCAGGAAAACATCTGAGGGACTCGGGAGTCATCGAATCAAGAGAAGGATATGGTGGTGGCTACACTCTTTTCACCTTAGATATGACACTCAACATGGAGGACGGGGATCACTATAATCTGATAAAAATCTAAAAGGTGAAATACATTTTAGTCAACCCCAGGCTACCAATGTGAACATGATTGTATTTGCGGTGTTCGACAGCGTCATTTAGGTCAACCACGCCCGATAGATTATGTTTGACTCTCTTTAAAACATTGCACAATGGACACTATACAGATAAGTGAGTTTTTAAACCGACATAAATATGTGAAGAAATACTTTTTAGATGTTTTCCCAAGCGTCAGGCTACCCACGGAAATGGGCGTAAAAGACCACGATCGGTAGTCTTTAACACAGATCCAAATGACATGGGTGGAACACACTCGGTGGGAATGTTTTTGGATAACGACATGGTTACAGTGTTTGACAGTTCAGCAGCTTTCCCAGAGCATAGCATCTATACAGAACCTGTATTCAAGTATCTAAAGAAAGCGGCAGTTAGGGCCGAGTAAAACAAGGTGCGGGTGTGGGATCCTCTAGCCATCACATGTGGGGAGCACTGTATATATTGTATTGGTAAAATGTCTGATAGTATGACGTTTAGAAATTTTCTAAATCTGTATTCGAACGATCTAGTAAACAATGATAGTATTGTTGTGAAATATGTAAAAGAAAATGCGAGGTCTACGTCAAGCTCTGTTCAAACAGAATACACTGTTTTTCAAAAGTGAAAGGCCTTGTAAGGCATATGTACGCGTAACGTTAAATATGTACAATAAAATAATGTATCTCAAAATCAGACTATACATTTTCCTTCTGTCGCCAACACACACATTAACATAAAAAAAAATATGTTAAAATATGACATAAGAGTGATGGAACGGTTAAAAAGTGTTTATTAGTACAAGCAATAAGCATTCAAGCATACTAAAGAAAATAAATGATGAAAGATAGCAATCAATACATTAACCGTTGTAAAACTATACACGCAGACAGTGTAAAACAAAATACGTAGGATCACAAGTATCACACATTTAACGTTTCCCTTTTTGACTACGTCTTTTTAACCTCCGAAGGTAGAGTCAGTGTGTTCAAAGAGGGGGATAGATGCAGGCATTGACACCCTCAGGGTGAGTTTCAAAACAATCGCTGATGGTGTACTTGGCAGGTAAGTAGGATCATTCAAACTTTCAAGCAGCTGCTGGTGTTCGGCATTACCAACAATTGTAGAAGGAATGTTCAGTTCTGCAGCGGCCTGTAGAAACTGGGCCCAACCTCTAGGCACTTTCTGGAGTGGTGGGGCTTTAGGGTGTGTGAAACCTTTGATTAGGTCGTACATATGAGACCCAACAAATGGTTACCCTTTGTAGAGGAATTCACCCCGTTCATTAAAAAAAGGTTCGATTTTAGAAGCAGCCATTGTACTTAGTAACATTTGTGCAGCACCTCTGTACCTCTGACTTACATTTTTAAAAGTTCTTCAACAAAGCCTTCTGAGGGCGGGAAAGTTGGGACCAACGGCTGTGGGGGCCGGTGATCCTGAGGCATGGAATGGTCTGGGGAATAGAGTCAATGTTTTGTTTTCAGAAGTCCATTGCTTATAGTTTAATAGGAAGTTTTGAAGAGCTCTGGAGTAAAGATCCGCGTTGTCGTAAAGTTTTAAATCAGTACAGTTCCAAATGTTTTTAATCTCGGCATCTATGCGCAGTTAAAAAAATTTGTATATCCCAGGCGTCGCCCGTAGATGGCCCCAACTGTTCCAGCTATTGGTGTGGTACCAAGTACATCTTTTGGGTGTTCTTTTTGTAATGAACTGTAGCGCTATGCCCAGGAGCACTCCTATAAAGCCTCGCTGATGTTTTACAAGTTTCTTCCTAGAAATGAGGGACACCCTTTTATTACTAAGCTTTTTGATAAGGGCACACCTCTTCAAAAAGGCAAAAAATTACAGGTAGGGATGAATTTAGTACTAAGTTGTAAGAACAGTCCTTAATTCTGTTACTTCTGAGTTTATTTCTTTTTCATATTTATTTCCAAAAATAATTTAATATAGCAAAAAGGATCTATGGTGATCTAATATAAGACTTAATACACATCACATAAATAAATATAAACAAAGTATTACTCACAATACACAGACAATAAATTATATATAAAATTCTTAATAATATAGAAAAAAGAAACCATCTTGAGGTGGTGCCCTACGTATTTGAAAAGTGGTCACTATTATGTCACTCCGCATGTGATCCACTGCTATTTGCTAAGGCACTGGCCTTTCCGTGCACTCAACTATCACGTGTTGTGTATTTCTTTCCCACAAGCGTGATATTGTGCATCTCAAATTTTTACAATATGGTCCATTATTTAGCAAGCCCAATCCACTTGCAATACAAGGAAGTCAACGCGTTTCGGCCAACTTATTTATGGCCTCATCAGGACTGGAGAAGGGCAATCATAGTTCTTAATTGTAGGAGGAGAGTGGAGAAACCCATCCTGTCCACTGTCCTTAAGAAATCAACAAGCGGTTGCTGTTTCAAGTTGCCGCAATGCGGCTTGTGTCGGCTCCCGTTATAACGAGTCCGACGTGTACTGAATATTCCTGTCACGTCGGCGAGTTTAATTCTGAGCGCGTCTTCTGTGTAGAGAACGTTGCTAAGAGACGTGATAGTTGAGTGCACGGAAAGCCCAGTGCCTTAGCAAATAGCAGTGGATCACATGCGGAGTGACATAATAGTGACCACTTTTCAAATACATAGGGCACCACCTCAAGATGGTTTCTTTTTTCTATATTATTAAGAATTTTATATGTAATATATTGTCTGTGTATTGTGAGTAATACTTTGTTTATATTTATTTATGTGATGTGTATTAAGTCTTATATTAGATCACCATAGATCCTTTCTGCTATATTAAATTCTTTTGGGAAATAAATATGAAAAAGAAATAAACTCAGAAGTAACAGAATTAAGGACTGTTCTTACAACTTAGTACTAAATTCATCCCTACCTGTCATTTTTTGCCTTTTTGTTGTATTTACCCTGGGCAGGTTAGGGTTATAGGGTTTCCCCTAGTTTTGTGTTGAAGGGCACACCTCTTCTTCAGCATGCAGACCTGGCTCTCTGATATAGGGACGTTGCCTTTTAGGGTGTTTAGGGCGATTTCTGAAAGGGCTGCCACTAAGTCGTCCGAAGCTGCGCACAGGATGGGCTTTCTTTGTTGGGGCCTAGCGGTTACTAGCATTTTAAGAAGAGATAAATTATGGCGTACACGTGCAGACAAGGTCAACACCATATATTATAAGGTTTAGAAAGTAAATGTTACAAGTCTTTTTAACAATTCTTTTTATAGGCCTAGGGGACTGGTTTTAGGTGTGTAAGCTACAGGGAGTTCTGATGGGAAAATATCAGTATGTAGTCTGTAGTCTTCTGGAGTCTTGGGTTTTCAGTCTACGAGCAGGTATCCGTGAGGTTTAGCGGTGGCGTCATTAAAGACTTTTAAGAAAAACTGAGTGTTTCCAGGGTACTTCTGCTTAGTGATGATATTTGTTGTTTGTCCCTGGGGATTTTAAATAAAACAAGGTATGAGGCTTTCAGAGTTATAGACCAAATGCTCTTACCCTTGTGAAACAAGTTCTGCACAATGTAGCATATGCTTAGGGTACGATGGTGTGAATATTGGGTAAATGCTTTTTCTATCTCTGAATGATCATCACCCTCGCGCATAAGATCGTCTACAATCACCATGTTTACGAGGTGTGTAGGTAACAGGTCATTGTGGTTGAGATTACTAGGTATGTCTTCTATAAATTTGATGTGTGGGAACCTTAGGGATAGTTCTGTATAAAGATCTTGCCAGCATGAATAAAGCCATAAACTACTGTTGGGGTTTCGTGATAAAACACTGGGAGCATTTTCTAACAACTTCTTTGTGAAATAATTTTTACCACAATTTGAGGGACCTGCTAGTACGCAGGAGAAAGGATGTTGCAAGCGGGTGTCCATAGTTGTGGGGATTAGAGAGTCTAATGCCCTTATATAACCATACGGTAGGGTTTTGTAGTCCTCAGTCAGGACCCTTTTATAAAACACAACACATAAGGTTTTATGTAAAGGTTGGATTGTGATTTCCCACTGCTTTTTGGACCGCACTATGCTAGGCTGATGTACAACAATCGTTCTATTATTTTCATGGGTTTCGGACATAGTGTATTCGTTCACCAAATCCTTGAGACTGTCAAAATTGATTTTGACTGTGCTGTTGAAATTTAAAGTGATACCTTTGACTTTCATGCACACTGTATTGTTTGAGGTTTCATATGAATAGGTTTAAGGACATGATGAGGTGCACTACACTATGTGTTCGCCCTTTTGTAGTTTGCTGGTCAAATCACCTAGGTAACCACCTAATGGAGGGCCTTCATCACCTACTTTACTCACAAATATAACAGAATCTGTATCATGATACAGACACCTGTCCTGCAGGTTATCTAGCACTCTATAAAGCTCTAAACGGGCGTGAGCAGTTGTGAAACATGCTATGAAGATGTTTATATACCTTGTGGGGTACTCTTTAGTGTACTTCCATGACGGAGCTGGGGTCTCATCATCGATAAACTCACAACTGGACACCTCATTACAAGGGCCAAAAAGGTACTTAAACAACTCGTCAGGATCTGTTATTATGGTCATGTTTGACAAGTTTGCACGCTGTGCGAATTTTCCCCATAAGGAGTTTAGGCAGAGTTTGGCTAGCTGCCGATGGGCAGGGTTGAACTTGAAGAATTCAGATCTCAAGCGTATACCCTCATGAGTGTAGGAGTCATCTATGTATTTTGGCTTAGAGGCCATATCAACACACCATTCTGGAAACCCTGAAGCCCCCTGTTTGTCTTTTAGAAACAGGTTAATATAGTTAAAAAAGAGTTGTGTTGTCATCCTTGCAAAGTGCTGTATTTCCACTATTTTACCAAGTCGGTAACCTTTCTCTAGGGCCTTTTGTACCTCAGTGCTACACCAAGTACCACTCAGCATCCTTTGCTCTTCACTGTCTCTACACATGCTAGTCTCTGTACTTTAAGCGCATGTAAGACATAGTGGGAACATTAGTTTACCACCGACTTTGTACGGTAGTACAGGTAAGTAAAGACGGCGGGTGGGTGGATTTGGCACTTAATGAGCCTAAAGTATTCGCCAATGGGCTTAAAGTCCCTGCATTTGATGGTTGGGTGACCTACAGGGTGTAACATTTACTTGTTCACAAACAGATACAGACTTGTGAAGTCCTGATAGTATATTTTCTCACCATCTAACAGCCCTGTACAGCTGTATAGCGTTTGTACGCCCCCCCTAAATAAGGCGTTGTGGGGCTCCATAGGCTCTGGTAACTGGCAACTCTTAATGAAAGACACAAGCTCAGCATTTGTTGTTAAAATATCTAACCATTCATGCTCCCAAAGGGTTCACATGACAAAGCCGTAGTTTTTAGCATATTGCGCCTTCATCAGAGTACAATGGTGTAAGTGCTCAAACTTGGTTCCCAGCAGCCTGTTAAACTCATGGGGTTTGTAACAATGAGGACAACCGTGGTAAAAACACCCGTTGCATTCAAAGGCCGTTGGCACATCATTTATTATGGCATAACTGTCAAGATAATAAGGCCCCAAGCGGTATTCACCACCCTGTAAGGCGTGTTGAATGGCTATGTTTTCCATGTCTGAGATATACATGAGCAATTGGATCGAGGGGATTGAATATCACTTCCGTTTACCATTATACAGGTCTCGCGGTACTTGGATGATGCTGTACGGTTTCAAAAACATGTGTTTGTAGATAGACATACACATGGAAGCCAGCGTGATATTCTGGAAAGGGTCTATGTCTTCTACAGTCTTTGTCATCTGGGGCATGTTGGGCTTCAAAGCCTTCACCTGTTTGATCATCTGCACCACATCTCTGAAAAGGTTTCAGGCTTTTCGGAAGATCATTACATCGGCATGACAGTACGCTTTCAAGTCGGTTTGAAAATGAAAGATATTTTCATAGTTTTCACTGTATTATTGTAGAAAGCTCTCTTTCTCCACAGCCATCATATGCTCGACACCGTAGCTGGGATGGGAGCGTCATAATTCTGGTTGGCCCATGTGTTGAAAAAGTGGGGGAAATAACCTTTGCAGCCTGGGAAACCAAAGGCTTTGGGTAATTTATTCAATTTCATAGTGCAAAATTTAGGGTATTGATGAACCTTATATGAAAAGGCACCCCCGTTAACAGCATTAATTTGGAGTCCTGGGTTATGAGTTCTACAACCATCTTTTCACCAATCATGGTCTGCAACATAAAGAAGGAGCCGTACACTTTGGAGTTATGAGCATCATAGCATACCCTTACCCTTAGGCTGCATGAAAGTGTGAGGAAGTCGTTCAACGCATGTGCGCCCTTCAAACTCCCAGTTTTCATCGGAAGTTAGGTGATGAGCATAAATATAATTATAATTAGGCTGGTGTACACCTGTCTCCTGTGTACACTCTATATCCAGGAACCATTGTGGTAAAGAACTTTTACCGTAATGGCAAAATAGTTCTCAAAAAGCCCTAGGTCCCCGAAACTGACCATTCAGTCATATATTTCAAGAGCCCTGTGGGCTTCAGCTGCTCTTGACATAATATGAGCATTGGGCGTAGTGCGATCCATCAGGAACCCCACTATGCTGGCAGCCAGACATGTGCTGGTTGCTCCAGTGTTAAAATTGAGCAACCATCATTGTTTATTACCAATGATATTACTATACAAAATACTCTTTAATGGTATGGAGACACCACCCTCATGGGCCCAGACAATGAGGGCTATAACTCTAAAGGTCCCGTATGTTACTATTTCTGCCTTACTCTGCAACAGGTTAGAGAGATTCTCTAGAAATTCCACAGCATCAAACACATCCCGGGGTGTTCTATGTGTGAACAACAAACTGTCAAAACCCTGCCCCTGGAAACGACCTTGGAAGTAATCATTAGGACCCACATCATGTAACAACCTTTCTATGAGTGTTTGTACAGCTTGGTGGATGGCTAAAACATCATGATCAGAGGAATTTATATGTCTAGGTTAACAAACCTGAATTCCGTGTAGTGTTCTGTAGCGCTAAAATGTTCATTAGTACTAGTGTACCTTCTAACACTTTCTAAAAACACAAGTTCTGAATCCTCACCTTGAGGATCGCTGATGTCTGGTGGACTCCCTTGAGTGTCATTCTGGGGTAGCGGCTCTGTGCTGGTGTGTTTTTAAGCCTCCTTGTAACACATAGTTTGGCTTTGTTTACTTTCCTTACTAGACACCTATTTCGGCTAGCGCTACTAGCTCACTTCTGTTTGTTACAAGCCCACCTGATTCTAGGTAACCGTCCATATCCTTTTTGAATAGCAGGTGATGTATTGATGGGTGTGTGCTTACAACGTTACCTACTACAGCCCCGGATAAGGACCCTTAAGGGTGTTGGGGGCTACCAGTCTCTGAACACCACCCCTTGAGGTCCTAAAACACCCGATGTTTGTGATGTTCTTGCCTGACTTTATGTTTTGAGGCCTAGCAGGGGTTGTTTTAGATGTCAAGGTAGTGGATTTTGGGGATTACAAGGAGTTGTTGGGGGGTTCCAATGTCCTTTTGCTTTTGAGTGTGCATGAGAACCATAGAGCCTTAGTGAGAATGTCTTGGGTTTTGGTTTTATATTTAGACATCTGACAACCTTATTACAAAAAGCAGATCTTACACTCCTTAGAGGGACACAGCGGCCTAGTCATGCTGGTATATTGTCTATGTCTACAGCAGCTATTTCACAAGCTTGGACCACCTCCCTTCTACACCTTGCCAGCCTCAGGATTACACTCTCTGGCAGGGTCTGTAGACCCCGATATCTCACCCCACCTTCCCCAGTTTTTAGGTTTTGAGGTTCAGGCATGATTTTAGTTTCCTAACAGCATGCTGTATTTCTTTCAGATATGTTGCCAAAACCCTGTTGTGGGCCATTGTACCATATTTTGGTCCATTACATGAGTCATTAGAAGACTAGTGCACACATGCACTTGATGTAGGGCTGGTGGGGTTGTACGCCCCCGGGGTATAACTGGTGACTCAGATATGGGGAAGTTAAATGGTGGTCATAATAACTCGAGTCCTCTGAGGTGTAGGAAGCACTGTGGCTGGGAGCGGGTGATTGTGGTCCGGATGATTGCAGCCCTTCAGGTGCTGCATTAGAAGAGCCACTTCGCATTGCTGTGGCTGTTGCTTCAGAACTCTCTACCAAACCCGCTAGTGCCCTGAGAAGTCCAATACACCCAGAATAATTATCCTCTGTGGGGGGATCATTTTCCAATTGTGTGTCCAGAAGATTAGGAGGGCTAGTTATACAGGGTGTTGGTCCTAGGTCAATGACAGGTTCCTCTATATTAGGCTCCTCAAACGTTAAGCATTTAGAATGCAGCGGGATATGTGGAACAGTCTGAGCCATAACTGTAATTATAAAAGACAGGTTTAAAGGCAATGATTGTAGCTCAGGGGACACCAGCTTCTTCTTGTGTTTTTTCATGTTTAGATGATTTATTTTAAGTTTGTTGCACTGTTTAGGGTCCCAACCATTGGTTCTATATGGTACCATGTGTTGTGTGTCTGAGGCTGTAAGCGCTCCACTGTCAGTGTATCCAAATTCTTGCACATAGGGAGTTCCTGTAAAAGTGTTCACAGTACTGGGCATAGCCTTTATTACTGCTGGTGTGGTGTAGTCAAGGGCTGTACCTGGTCTATGACAGATGTCTGTAGAACCGCTGCATGGTTTGTCCTGGTGCCCTGGATCACTGATGCTGCTGGAGCCTTTGTGTTTTGAAGGGTCACTGTGTTGTCCTTTAAAGGCATTGTCACTGGCTAAGCCTTACGGCTGACTCCTCCAGAGCTCTTTTGTGATGACTCTATGATGTAAAGATAACAAAATACATGTTATGTATTGATATAGCAGTGATTTCCTAGAGCCGAAAGAGGTTTGGGAGACAATAAAGATTAAATTCCTTTAGCTCTACAGTTTCTAAAATGCACCTGCTGTGTTCCGTTGTGAGGGGCCTTTCTGTATAGGTGGTCCGTCCTTTAGTCGATGGGGACTTCCTTTTGTGGACCGTCTTTTTTATGCCCCCTATGTATGTGGGACGCTTGTACCACCTGGGAGTCTGGAGAAAAAAAGAATACAATGTCACATTTACAATATAATACAATGACTATGGGTGCTTTCTGAGGGTGCCTTCTACAGGGTTATTATGAAGATTTTTGAGGTTTCACAGAATTTACACAAGGAATCATTTCATTTACCCGCAAAAGCTGTATCCTGAGACAGTATGCTAGGGTCATCTTGAGCCTGGAGGATTTGTTGTAGAGCACCCACCGCCAGCTGCCGTTCTGCATCGTAACCTGTAAAAACACACAAACACAGGAACACATTAATGAGAAAAAAAAGAAAAAAAACAATCAAGCCATATTCTGTTTAAGATGGATGTTGACCTGGTTCTCTGAACTATAAATCTCTAGATATATATACCTTGTTGCAAGGCATCCATTTCCTCTGGTTACAGCATTAGCTCTTGGGGATCCTGCAGGACTTTTAGACCCTAATGCTTTTAATGCTACATTCATAAGTGCCTGTTACCCACTCATTTTTAAACTACATGCTAAGTCTTCATAATATATAGCTAAAACCATAAGGCAACAAATTAAAAACCCAATCCTAGAGACATGGGTGTTGAGTAAACCACATAAAATATCAATGTAAAGGTTCTAATTACAGCTGCCTTTTTACACGATTTGTTCAGAACTACAATTGAATAGTTTAAATACATGTTCCACATACTTTCAGAGGTATATACTAATACATATCTTGTATTTCAAAATAATTGTTTACAAACACAATTAAAAATATAGGCCCTCATTATGACATTGGCTGTGAATCCCACTTACTGACAGGCTGACTGCCGCCAACATACCGGCCCCGCGGCGGGTATCCATTCACCATACTATGACACACACACACACCAATCCGTCACTATTCAGCCACAGACACAACTCTGCCCTACCAAAGATCAGTGATAAACTTGCGGTACCAAAACCCACACTGTTACACCAACAGATCAACACCCATCACAATATGACTCGCGAATCACCATGGTAGACATTCAATTCTGGTAAACCATTGTCGGTACATACCGCTGCGCTCAAAATATACACACACACAAACTAAACAGCACCACATTGGACAAATCAAGCTACACACACCTGACACATACACACACCACACCTATACACCCACACCACTCTAAAACACACACCCACACTACCCACAACCCTTTACAAACAACAATTACAGGCAGGAGATTGACACTACGACCACAGACAAGACCAGACACACACACCACCATCACCTATACACCACCCAGCCACCTCACAAAACAAACCCGAACACATCACCCTACACACCCTCACCCACACTACTCACACAACACCCATGGCACCACAACAACACCCCAGATTCTCTGAGGAGGAGCTAAGGGTCATGGTGGTGGAAATCATCAGGGTAGAGCCACATCTATGTGGATCATAGGTGCAGCAGATATCCATTGCTCGGAAGATGGAGCTATTGCAGAGGATCGTGGACACGGTCAACGGTGTGGGACAGCACCCAAGAACTAGGGATGACATCAGGAAGAGGTGGAACGACTTACGGGGGAAGGTACGTTCCACTGCAGCAAAACACCAGCTCGCAGTACAGAGGACTGGCGGTGGACCCTCACCTCCTCCCCCACAACTAACAACATGAGAGGAACAAATCTTGGCAATCATGCATCCTGAGGGCCTGGCCGGAGTAGGAGGAGGACTGGACTCTTGAAAATCAACTCTTTACTTCTATCACCCTCCTACCTGCATGCCATCACATACCCCACCCTCACCCTCACTCCCATCATTCTACCACGTCCCACACACCCCACCATCACAACCCACTCATCCTAATGCCAAGCCCAGCATGCACCACAATGCATGGACACCACTCACAGCCCTGCATGGACACCTATCACTAAAGCATGCACACTAGGGAGCATCAGCTAGACCACCACATAACAACTCACACAAGGTAAAGCTGCCAGGACAATAACAACTATAGAGGGCAACACACCCATGCACAATATGTCACACAGAGAAATAATAACACTGCATTTACATCCCCACAGGTATCCCAGCCAATGTCACTGGAGAAGAGGTGCCAGCAACATCCAGTCCACCCACAGAAGAAGCCCACAGTGATGACAGTGACTCTGCTCACCTGGCTCTGGATGTCCAACCTGGCCCATCAGGGACCTCCGGACAGTCAGTTACCCAGGCACAGTCACACACCACCACAGAGCCTCCCCCCTCAGGAAACACCACCACAGGACCCACCCAGCGTGCCCATACCTCTGTCCCCAGGATACGTCAATCAGCAGTGTGTCCACCACTACAGGGACCGCAGGGCACACCTCAAACCCAAGACAATCAGGGACCTGGGGTCAGTGGCAGTGGGGACACGGTTCAGGGGACAGAGGCACAGGACAACAGGGAAGCTGGGAGGACTGCTATGCGCCAGGGGGAGGACAGGCCCAGGGAGCCATCTCTCCAGGAGGAACTCACTGAGATCCTGGGAGCATGGCAACATTCTCAGGATACACTGGGCCAGATCCTGGACAACGTGCAGGAGAACAGGCGACTGTAGGAGGGACAGTACCAGGGGATCAGGGAGGACTTGAAGGACATTAACACCACCATGGTCTCCATTGCAGGGGTCCTTGCAGACATGGCCAACATTATGAGAGAGGCAGTCTCACACCAGCGGGCCCGTGCCACTAGCCAGACTATTGAACAGCCCTCCACCTCCGCTGCTGCTAGTGGACGGGAGGCCCTGCCACGGGACCAACAGGCCACCAGCATCCCTCCCCCTGCAGAAGGAGAACCACCCCACAAACGTTCCCTGCGATCCAGGCAGAAGCCAAAGACTATTGCCAAGACTCCCACCAGGAAATGAGACTCTTCTGATTGTCCCCCTTGTGTCCCACTCTGTCACCCTGTCCTCCTTGAACTGCCATTTCTCCCCTTCCTATGACCACTTGGACAATGCACCTGTGCTACAAATAGACTGGACTCTACCCTGGACTTTCCTCCATCATCACCCCAGCCCAATGCACTTGCCCCTCTCCTACTTAGCACATAAATAAACCCCCTTTTGAAAAAATAAAAGTATTGAGTATGTCAAATGATTTAGGTGTGTATTCGTTTAACGAGGTTTAAACATTGCATTTCAACTGTACAGTAATGTTTACATAGGAAAGACCTGTAGTTGGCTGCAGTGAAAACACCGGGAGCGATAGTGGGGCACCAACACCTGCAAAAAGAGTTGCCAAATGGTACAGTGAGTGGGCATAGAAGTGGGAAATCACAGCCTGCCAGTGACAATGTCAAACAAACATCTGTCAATGAAATGTAAAGTTACACTGTCTTACCTGTGTGTCATTGGAAGTATTGTCTAATCACTGTAGTTCTGTTGTCTTCATCCTCATCCTCTGCCTCCTCATCTTCACTGTCCACAGGGTCCACTGCTACCGCACAGCCATCTCCAGCCTCCTCCTCCTGCAGACAAAGGCACATGGCATCTCAAGGCAAGGATATGCAACATTCAGCATGCCACGATTATCGGGCAGACCTTTATTGGGTGAGTTGAGGGATCTACCAGTTAGATGGAGGCACCAAAACCTGGCCTTCAGGAGGCAAAAGGTACTTTCAATGATCCTTCTTGTACACCCATGTGCCTCATTGTAACGTTCCTCAGCCCTTGTCCTGGGATTCCTCACAGGGGTCAGTAGCCATGGTAGATTGGGGAAACCTGAGTCACCTGCAAATATCGAGGGACAACTGTTAGCCACGCACTATCCCTTATGGCCCACACCATACCCAGACCCCAGCATCCACTGTGAGGGAACCAGGGCTCACCTATTAGCCACACCCTGTGCCTCTGTAGTTGGGCCATCACATTTGGGATGCAGCTATTCCTCAGGATAAAAGCATCATGCACAGACCCAGGATACTTAGCACTGACGTGGGAGATGTACTGGTCCGCCAAACACACCATCTACACATTCATTGAGTGAAACATTTTCGATTTCTGAATACCTGTTCATTTTGCCGGGGGGGGACAACTTCAATATGTGTTACATCAATCGCCACAATAATGTTGGGGATAAGTCCCATTGCATAGAAGTCAGCCTTCACTGTTGGCAAAACCTCCACCTGGGGGAAAACAATGTAGCTGCACATGTGTTTAATCAGGGCAGCCAACACTCTGGTCAGCACTATTGAGAACATTGGCTGTGACATTCCTGCTGCCAAGCCAACTGTCACTTGGAAAGATCCAGTTGCCAAGAAATGGAACACAGATAGCACTTGCACAAGAGGGGGGATCACAGTGGGGTGATGGATAGCAGATATCAGGTCAGGATCCAGTTGGGCACACTGCTCCGTGATTGTGGCCCAGTCAAGTGTGTAGGTGAAGATAATGTGCCTGTCTTCCATTGTTGCCAAGTCCACCAGGGGTCTGTACATGGGGGGATGTCTCCATCTCCTCTTCATCCACAGTGGTTGCAATCTATGGGGCAAAAGAGTCAGGAACTGGTGATAAACTGTACATTGTAGCCACTACAGTTCAATGCATGATGTGAATTTTAAATGTATTAGTGGCATATGTCCTTTATGTACAATTGTGATCTGTGATGCAGTTATGATCCATGCCCTACCCCCCCTGAAATGGCATCCGCCTGTCCTGTATGGAGGGACAGTTGGAAGTGAGGTAATTCCGCTGACGTTCTGCGCCGTTGCGGGAGGTGGTCGGGACACGCCGTGCAATGCCTCATTGGGCCCTATGGGGTACAGTGGCCAATGGTGATGTACGCCTGCGGTGACGGTATGCACCACTGCGGATGTCATTTTCTATCTGATTCCTCACTTGCTACCTGACTTTCAACAGGATAGGACCTACACTGCAAGTGCTGCTGTGATCTGTGTCTGGAACTTACCATGGCCCGTGTGACTGGGTAAAGGGCCCCTGCCTTCTCCTTAGAGGAGTTGGAAAGACTAGTGGATGGGGTCCTACCCCAGTACGGACTGCTATATGGGCCTCCAGACCAGCAGGTGAGTACACTGTGAGCACAATGCATGGGGCATGAATGCATGGAGTGGGGTGTGTGAAGGCCTCATGTAGGGGGGCGTTGGTGAATGGGCCCTGGGCAGCGTGCAGCATGTATGCTGGGCCATGTTTGTGCATAAGGGGATGGGAAGGGCTATGGTGGGCCATGAGTGTAAAAGCCAGGATGGTCTAACTAAAACCTCTCCCGGTTTATATTTCCTCTGCAGGTCAGCACCCATCAAAAGAAGGTTATATGGTGTGCCATCGTCAAAGAGGTGCAGACCCTGGAGGTCTACAGCAGGCGGAGCACCCACTGTCGGAAACAGTAAGAGGAGCTGAGACACTGGGCATGGAAGACAGCGGAGGCCCAGATGAGAATGGCCTCCCAATGAGGAAGGGGTGCCTGTCGAACCCTGACCCCTCTGATGGCTGCATACTGGCGGTGGCCTATCCGAAGCTGGATGGGCGCTTGAGGACATCCCAGCAACCACAAGGGGGTGAGTACAGTGCACATCATTACTACTTACGCCTGGTGGGGTGGTATCCGAGAGGGGGATATGTGCCTGTGGGTGCCCCTAGGCCAGGCCTGACATTGCAGAGTAGGTCCCATGTTGGGCAGGGATTTGATGTGAAATTCCTCCAACCTAGCTAGTAGGCATCCACTACTGGGCAGGGGTGTGTGGGTCCCAGGTATGCTGCAGTTGGCGGTATGTGCCCTTCCCCATGCACTGGTGACTAGCATTGTTACTGGTAGTGCATTGCATAGTGTGTAGGGCTGTTCCCTGTGTGTGAGTGTGCTCTGTACGCCAACGGTGGTGTTGTTGCAGCCATTGACCCAGTGTATCCTTTGTCTCTTCCTCGCCTTTTTGTTTTGTCATCCTGTCCTTATGTGCATTAGCATCATCTGGCAGAGCAGCAGAGGCACCGGCGACAGATTGAGCTGCATCCCACACGACCCAGGAGGCAGAGTCCACCGACGGTGAGGGCACCAGTGAGATGGAGGGCAAGGGAGCACCACAGCGGAGACTGGAGGGGACAGTTCCGACATGGATACCTCCTCCACAGGAAGCTCCATGGTGGTGGCAGACACCTCTGTGGCCACCCCAGCTACAGGTACAGCCGCCACCCCCGCACCAGCCCCGCCCTCCCAGCAGACCTTATCGAGTTACCCAGGCCCGCTCACCCAGGAGAGTGGACATCTCCTTCATCCCAGGCACCTCAGGCCCTGCCCCAGTTAGCCCTGCTGCCCTAAGTGAGGAGGCTATAGACCTCCTGAGATCCATCTCTGTTGAGCAGTCAACCATTGTGAATGCCATCCAGGGGCAGGCGGCCCAAATGCAACAGACAAATGCATTTCTGGAGGGCATTCACACTGGCCTAGCGGCCCAACAGAGATCAATCCAGGCTCTGGCCTCCTCTCTGATGGCAGCCATTGTCCCTGTTTCCACCACCCCACCCCCCTCCATCTTCCTCTACCCAGTCCCATTCCCCTCAACCCCAACCTATTGCATGCACACAGGACAACACACAAGAGTAGCAAAGGCAAACACAGGCACCATACTTCATCCCACAGGCACTTACACAAACAACATCCAGATGCAGACATACCGACATCCACTGCCTCCACTGAGGCCCCCTCGTCCTCCTTCTCCACCTCCTTCCAAGTTGCATCCACATTCACACCTGCATGCACTACATCCCTGTCCACTACCTACATCACCAGCACACCTATCAGAACACACACGTCACTGGCAGTCACCACTCCGACAGCCATGCAAACGTCCCCTGTGTCCTCCCCCACTGTGTCTGTGCCCCCTCCTCCCAAAGTACACAAACGCAAGCATTCAGACAACCAACAGCCATCCACCTCACAACAGCATCCAGCCCATGCACCTGCACCTGCACCCAGACACAGCAGACAGACACCTTTGACAACCACTCGCTCTGCCTCCACTCCCAGACCTTCTCCCTCTTCCCGCCCAAATGTCCCTAAGAAGCTTTTCATCTCTACCATTGACTTCTTGCCTACCCCTACCCCCGTCCTTCATGTCTGGCCAGGGTGTGTAAAACCCAGGCAAGCACCTCAGCCTCCCAGTCCACGGGCCCAGTAGTGTCAACAGCAATTCGTGGTTGGCAAGGATCCCATGCACCAGGCAGAAAGGGTGCATGCCCAAGTGCTGCCATGAAGGTCAAGGTGCCACCCTTAGCTGCTGCCAGGAAGGGCAAGGAGCCCTCCCCAGCTGCTGCCAGGAACGGCAAGATGCCACCCCCAGCTGCTGCCAGGAAGGGCAAGGAGAAATCCCGAGCTAATGCCAGGAAGTGCAAGGAGCAATCCCCAGCTGCTGCCAGGAAGGGCAAGGAGCAATCCCCAGCTGCTGCCAGGAAGGGCAAGGGGCTTGGTGCGGGGACTCAGTCAGAGCCACCACCCCAACCATGGTGGTGCAGCCATCCGAAGCTGCAGTGGATGGGCTGGAGCTTCCCCCAACCACCAGCAGCAGCAGCAGCACCAGTGGGCAGCCGTCCGAGGTTGCAGGGGATGGGCTGGAGACTCGCCCCACCAGCACCACCACCAGCAGTGGGCAGCTGTCCGAGGCTGCAGGGGATGAGCTGGAGCTTCCTCCCACCACCAGCAGCAGCAGCACCACCACCACCACCAGCACCACCACTAGCAGCACCACCAGCAGCAGCAGCACCAGTGGGCAGCCATCCGAGACTGCAGGGGATGGGCTGGAGCTTCCCCCACCACCACCAGCAGCAGCAGCACCTGCACCACCAGCAACAGCAGCACCACCACCAGCACCAGCAGCAGCAGCACCAGTGGGCAGCCCGTCCGAGGCTGCAGGGGATGAGCTGAACCCCTCCAGAACCAGTGGGTATGGCACCCACTCACCTCATCCTCTCCAGGATGAAAATCACAGGGCACCATGCCCCCTCCAGAACCATTGGGTATGGCACCCACTCACCCCATCCTCTCCAGAATGAAGATCACAAGGCATAATGTCCCATCCCGGACTAGTGGGTATGGCACCCACTTGAGAGACTGTGGCCTTGCACTCCCCAGTACCAAGCAGTGTGCAAATCACCCACTTGAGAGCCTGTGGCATTGTACTCCCCAGGACAGCGCAGAGGGCATGTTGCCCCCTCCGAGACCAATGGTGTTGTTCCATCTGCCGGCTGAGGTGCCCCCTGTTCCATGTCCCCCTGAGGTGCCTGCCTATTTTCAAACTGATGCCCCAGCAGTGTTCTCTCCGTGTTGTTGCAGGAGTCAAGTTGGGCGTTGGACTTTGTAATGTGGCCCTGTGGCCCATGAACATTGAGGACTGGGCAGTGTCCCTTGATTTGTACATATGTATATACTTTTAGATTGGATGTACGTATTTCTACTTTATTTATCCTAGTACACTCACTTTTATCTATTCCTGCGGTCCTTGCACTTATCCTGAGAGGCACGGGGGTAAATATCTTATGTTACTGCATCTGCTTGTGTGTATGGCGTTAGGGGTGGGAGTGTTGTGTGTTGCTTGTGTGTGTCACTCTCTTCCTCCCGTGCGCTAGGCGGCTGCACTCACTGTGGTCGTCTTCGCCATCGTTGGTGTTCGGGGTGGAGCAGGACGTAGAAAATCATGGGAAAGATCTGCAGTTCAGGCTCCATGGCGCTGTGGTTCTTCCCTGATTCTCCAATGGTGAATCGTTTCCCTTCTGTGCATTGTTTCCGGCAAGCTTTTGATGTTGTTGGTACCGCCCCGGAAAAGGTGGCGGATTGGCATATCATAATACAGTGGGCAGGATATTGTCTTCCCCCTGGCTGTTGGCTGCTACTGCCGTGGTGCCTGTTGTTTCCTCCCTGGCGGTCAGTGTGGTAAAGTGGCTGTCTGTCTGAGCTCTTTCCGCCATGGTCATTATTTGGCGGTATTTACCACCAGCATGTTGGCGGTATTACCGCCACTTTATCACCGACCGCCAGGGTTGTAATGAGGGCCATAATTAATTTTTAAACAATATCTCTCATGATGTTAACTGTTAAGTATCCAATCAACCCTCACAAATCTGCGCCACTGCAATGTTGTGAAATTACAATATGGAAAAACCTCTTGTTCACCATAAGCTGTTTATCAAAAAGTCCACATGGTGGCGCTGACGCACAACATAAGATCTAGGAATATGTCAATATGGCATTATTTATATGGCTCCAGGACCTTCACAACATTATTTACACACAGTACTATTTCATTTACAGTCATTGTAATGCCACATAATTACAATAATTATGAACAACATGAAACATAGCACGTAACCATTTGAAACATTACAGCTAATTGAATAAATATATATATATATATGTCCAATGGAATGGTTGCCAGATCCATTTCCTGGTTTGTGCTCTCACTTCCATTCTCTCAACCATGTGTGTGGATGGAGATCTCCCTAAGCCCCAGTCTAGAGTTTGGCAGCAGACCTGCAGAGCCTGCTCCACCACATCCATGTGTATACAGCAACCCTGCCACAGCCATTGATCAAAAACATGCAGCATAGTGGCTCCAGGAGGGCCCAAGCGTTGTGCATAGAGCCCCCATGGATATAGGACCCCATCCCATGGTGAGTACATATACGTTGGGGCAGGCCTTGAACTGTATGGCCACCGAAATGTAAAGAGGCCCCATGTGCATGGGCCTACATGTTGCTATTAAAAAAAAAAAAACATTACATTCACCCTGTTAGGGCCGATCTGTGTCTTCAATCAGACCTATCAAGGCATATGTAATTGCCGTTAGGGCCCCAACAGTGCCTGGACCTGGGGACCCGCTTGGGCGTAGTACCACTTAGTCCAAGGGTGATCCGGGTCCCCGGCCGCCATCACACAAAGTCCTGTTATGGTCTGTGGGGGACCCGCATGGCCATAACAACACTTTGTGTTAAGGAGGTCGGGGACCCGGGCCGCGCGCGGTCCAGGTCCCCGACCGCCATTACATACATTGTTGTTAAGGCACGCATGGCCCTAACAACTATATGTGTAATGGCAGTCGAGGGGACTTAGCTTCCCATTTCTAAAATTGAATGGTTCGCTCTAACAAAGCCACGTTTGAACAAATCCCTTTTTTGGATTAGCCAGCAGTGTGGAGGTTTGACCTTACATTTCCACTGCTCCTCCCTATGAGGAGACACCCAGCAGCCACATGATCCTGACTGTCTGACATGTCCAGACTTGTCCTCTTAGGTGCAGAAACAGGGTGCACATCAGAAGGGGTCCCAGTTTACACAGCCCATAGTACTAGACACTGGGGCTAGGACCCTGGCACATGACTATCCAGGTGACCCACCTACACCTATGTCAGTTCCGGGGTGGGCTCTAAGGGGCACCAGAAGGTAATGGAAGTGACATAATTTCAAGTGGGCGGGACAACTGTCACTTTCCAGTTTGATGAGCAAAGGTTTCCCAGTATTCTACTGACCTACATTGGCATCAGCTAGCCATACCCCTCCTGTAAACCTTTAGTTCCTGTAGCATCCCCACTCACACTAAGCGCCCTTACAGATCGCTTGGCAACAGAGTGGAGGGTCAGGAGCATGTGCCACCCTTCAACAGCAGAAATTGAAAGTCCCAGAGAGCAGAATGGAAAACTGTAGGTATAACAGAGAAGAGAAGAGGAAAGTGTAATTAAGGGAGAATATGGGAACTGTTACTAGGCTTTTTTCAAATTTGCGATAAGGTATGTGAGAGCTATGCTGACAGTGCTCCTTACTGGATGTAGGAAATAGGAGTTGAGGGGGTAGACGCCCACTCAAATAGTAAAAACAATCCTTGTCATGGTGACCCACAAAAGAGACTAAATAAATCTGTGCATAACTCTTTGGCAGCTTGGCACAAAGTCAAAATGTGTAAATTATTTATTCAGTATTCAAAGAGTAATAATTTGAAAATACAACATAAGAAAAATCCCAACATAATTTAGAAGAAATAGAGATAATTTTCATAAACAAAATGTCACCAAAATATAAAAAATCCAAACAATTGAACAGGACTGATGAGATTTTTAAGCTTTAGGCAAACGCAGCATTAAAATGCACAACACGTCAACTGCAAGAATCCTGTGCCAGGACAAAGTCATAAGTTAAAGCTGACCGTGATGGAATCTGGGCCAGGTACAAGACTGAGGGGGTCATTCCGACCCTGGCGGTAAAAACCGCCAGCGCCGGGGACCGCGGATGCACCGCCAACAGGCTGGCGGTGCATCCTTGGGCATTCTGACCGCGGCGGTACAGCCGCGGTCAGAAACGGGAAACCGGCGGTGTCCCGCGGTTTCCCGCCGCCCTAGGTAATCCTCCATGGCGGTGCTGCAGGCAGCGCCGCCATGGGGATTCCGACCCCCTTACCGCCAGCCTGGCTCTGGCGGTTTTGACCGCCAGAACCTGGCTGGCGGTAACGGGTGTCGTGGGGCCCCTGGGGGCCCCTGCAGTGCCCATGCCAATGGCATGGGCACTGCAGGGGCCCCCTAACAGGGCCCCACCAAGATTTTCAGTGACTGCCAAGCAGACACTGAAAATCGCGACGGGTGCAACTGCACCCGTCGCACCCCTTCCACTCCGCCGGCTCCATTCGGAGCCGGCATCCTCATGGAAGGGGGTTTCCCGCTGGGCTGGCGGGCGGCCTTCTGGCGGTCGCCCGCCAGCCCAGCGGGAAACTCAGAATTACCGCAGCAGTCTTTTGACCGCGCAGCGGTATTCTGACGGCGGGACTTTGGCGGGCGGCCTCCGCCGCCCGCCAAAGTCAGAATGACCCCCTAAGTTCGACCAGCTGGGAGTTGCACTTTTTAGTGATTGGTGCTGAAGGTGAAAGGTGCTGTGATTCGAGGGCTCTGCTTCACACTGCGTTGGATCCGGTGACGCCATGCTCAGAAGCTGCTTGTGGGTGCAGTTTGAGGTCCTGAATCAGTGCACCACACTTGGTCAGTTCCAGTGATGGCGCTAGTCAGAGTCTGTGTGGCGCTGTGATGCAATTTTCTGTGTCCTTCTGCGCCATGCTGTGTCAGTTCCGGTGAAGCCATTGGTCAAGACCTTCTGCAATGCAAGATTCTGTGTCAATCTGTGCAGCACTATGTCTTATCCAGTGAATCCTTCAGTTGCGCAGTAAGGGGTACATTCTGATTGCAGCCAAGGGTCCAAACATTGAGGACAGCACTTGAGCAGTCAGGATTCACTCCCACTGAGGCCGGCAGAGGAGACCAGGTCAGCAGAAGAGGCCTCTGGAAGCTTGTTGTATCCCTGTAGCTCAAACAGGAGGTCAGCCAACTAACCCATGGAGACACTTCTGCGGAGACTGGGTTTAAGCCAAGCAAGTCCAGTTTTCCCTTTTTCAACAGCAGGGCAGTCTTTCCTCTGAATCTTCCACAGGTCCAGGAGTGTTCAGATGAGTAGTTCATAAGGTACCCCTTCTATACCTGATTCCAGTCTTTGTGTGGAGAAAATCCTGGGTCCACTCCCCAAAATGGTTCTTGTCCGTTCTTCCCCTTCCCATGGGTTTGGGAACAACCTGCCTAGGGTGACAGCGGCAAGCCTGGTGTCAGATTCCTTTGTGTGTGCAACAGACAGGGTCCTCTGGGGTGTATAGAGGGTAGGACACAACTCCTACTCAGCCATCCTGTCAAGAAAACCCTCTCCCTCCACACATAGGCCTTTTTTGCCCTATGTCCCAAAGGAAAACCTAAAGCACCACAGGAAAGCCATTCACAGTCATGTGACGATGGAAAGTGGTAGAAAACACTTCTGGTATAGGTAGATAAATGTTGACCAGCCAAAAGTGGCATTTTCAGAATAGTACCTTAAAATCCAAATTTACCATTAAAGAGGATTCAAAATTACAATTCATTTGAGTGGAAGAAGCATTTCTCTATCTGTTTCCAAACTGACGGTATCACTTATGAAGTGTAAAAAGGTAACCTATAGTTAGTCTATGGAGTAATAGCATTAGGGATTTTTCACAGTCTGGACATATAAGGCTTAAATACAAACATCCTACCTTTTAAATGCCAAGCACCCTGCCTCTTGATCCTTTAGGGTCTACCTTAGGGGTGACGTAAAGGTATTATAAAGGATGGTTTAGGGCTGGCAAACATTTATTGCCAGGTTGAAACAGCAGTTTGAAACTGCACTAGATGGTGCAGTGTCAGGCCTGAGACATGGTTTACAGAGCTACTTATGTGGGCAGCACAATGAGTGCTTCAGCCCACTTGTAGCATTTAGGCCCATATTTATACATTTTTAGCGCCGCATTTGCGCCACTTTTTGACGCAAAAACGGTGCAAACTTACAAAATACAATTGTATTTTGTAAGTTTGCGACGTTTTTGCGTTAAAAAGCAGCGCAAATGCGGCGCTAACAAAGTATAAATATTGGCCTTAATTTACAGACTCTGGGTACATGTAGTACCATGTACTAGTTACTTATAAATAAATTAAATATGCCAATTGGGTGTAATCCAATGTTACCGTGTTTAAAGGAGCAAGCACTAGCACTTTGCTGCTGGTTAGCAGGGGGAAAGTGCACAGAGCTCTAATGACAACTAAAACAAGTGCCGCCACAAAATGAAGGATGAATGCAAAGGGTCTGGGGAAATATCTCTCCAAGGATATCAGGTCTAACTCTGGACATATGGAAGCTGACAATAATAATTACAGGGTTCTTGAAGATAAAATGGCCTACATGACTTTTGGAATCAAGCAATAACTATTTTTGGCCATGTGCAGTTTGTCAGTGTGGCAAGTTTGTTGTGTTTGAAAATGGGCAATTTGCCAGTAACTCTGAAAACCTTTAAATGGGATGGACTCTTCAGATTCATTATTGAGGGTAAATGGGTAACCTATCCACTTTTGAACATATGGGGTTTGCCAGTAATGTTTAAAATAGTTCTTGGCCGGAGGAACATTCTTCGAGTGGTCTTTAAAGTGTAATTACAATATATCAATCTTTTCCAAAAGTTCTTGGGTTGGCTGTGACAACCCTTCCCCATTCTTCCTTCCAAGGGCACTTCATAGCCTTTCTGCTATGTAACAGAGTGGTGGACAAAGTGTGCAACAGGATGAAGATCCTCATACCGTGTTTGAAGCTCCATATTGTTGGACTGATAACAGTAGTATCAGTGTGTGACACTTGTAACCAAGTAGCATGAAACTATCAAATCCAGAACTTTTAGCGAATTAAATTGCATCTTTTGGGCGCTATTACAATCTTGCTCTTTAGTTGCATGCTGAAGGCTATGTGATCTGCGAGTGCGTGTCTGTACACAACACCTCAACTTATCTTAGCTGTCATTATTAATGCTAGCAATCATATGACTTTGATTTATAGTGCCACTGTGATACACAAATGTGTTTTCTGGGCCTTATTCTGGTATAAGGATTCTGTGCTTTGCGACACTCATGAAAATGCCACAGGGCCTGTGGTCTGTCCTAAAATGGCATTGTTAAAATTGGTTTCACCCAATTGGTTTATTGAACTTTCAGTTAAGAACATGATAAAGAGTACATAAATTTAAACATTGGCATAGAAGTTAAATGTAATGTGTGAACTGCAGTTTGAGTTTGTACCACCAATAAACATGATCGAAATATATGGCTTCCAGGACCACCATTGTGCTCGGGTAGAGCTGCAGTTTATAGTTACTGCTATAAAAACTAGTAATAAAAAGGGCCTTCACCCTGTAGGAAAACCTATTTTATATGATAATAAGGGATTCCCAAAGTGCACTTTGTAAGCCTGCAGGGCAGTTTGAAAGTGCCACTCTTCTTGTTTGAAACAGGGCCTCTTCAGTGAAAGAAGTCCTATAAACTGTATTCATTTTGCTTGTTCAGGTAGATTTTCTATAGCCAAGCCTAAGTGCAATTAAAATATTTATTTAACATCTCCACCTAGGGAAATGCTTGAAAAAACGCTCAAAGTCATTGTTGCCCTTAGTTTTCAAATTCTGGTTCAACAGTAAAATAACATGCTTTAAAACTCTAGTGTAAAAGGAACTTTATAAACTAAAATGTACTGTTACCTATTTGAGCAAAAACTGGTCTACAGGTAGTTATGCCACTCATCACACCTCTAGTGGCCAATACACATTCCTGAATGGAGTTATTGACTTGGTTCTCCAGAGGACAATGGAAGGAAGGAGGAGGTTTGTTAACGAAGGACCCCTACATAGGATTCAGCTATCATTAAGGTAGCACAAAACATCCTTCAGAAAAAAGGCAGCTTTAGCACTCCTACTTTTGGTTTGGCTCCTATACCCTTGGCTCCAGGCTCAGCAGAAGTGAGAACCAGTATTGACCGCGACACATAGGAGGAGAGTTCTTCTAGTTAGGGAAATGACTTGGGACCTTACTAGAGCTCCATCCAGAGTGAAGAAGAGTTCAGCCATCTTGAATTTAATGTTTCCGGGATTTGTTTCCTATAAAAGGTGGTGGGCGCTTGACAAAAAAGTAAACATGATTGGTACAGTAAATTCCCCATTAATTGTGAGTGCACAGGATAAAACTGGCCCTTCACCACCCCCTCCTCAAAACATTGGTGGACCTAGAAATACTACATCTGCTCAAAGAAAGAAGACACCTGACTCCTGCTGGAATAGGAGGATTGAAGGAATCCAGACTCTTGCTATGACCCAAGGATGTGAACTGCCTCTTCAGTTGACAGATGGTTGACCTCTTGATTGCCTGCTCCAAATACGAAAAGAGCATAAAAACTTCTGATTCCAAGAGGGCCTGGCTGACCACAGGGAATTGGACCCTTTAGGAGCCCTGGCTGGAGTCATAGTGCAGATAAAATTACTTGCCAACAAGACCTATTCATTCCATCACCACGTAGTCATGTCTAATGTATTTGTGTATGACAGCCACTTTGCTACTCTGCTCCTTTACCTTCAGCTTCTCATTCAGGTCCATTGATATTGGTGAGGTTAATGATGGTGCACACTTCTCCCTATCCGGGGTCAACATTAACTCTGTTTGAGGACCTCCTCCTGTAGAAAGACTCTCGTGTTTGTGCTAAATCAGGTACTTGTCATTGTAGGTCTTATAATTGCTTTTTTACTCTTCAGCTGTCCTGTAGTGTGCTGAGACTCCATTCAAATGTTTGTGTGATTTGTTTCCAAAATGTTCCTCTGGTGTTTGTGCTTGTTCTGGATAATAACTGGCCCATTAGTTGGATCCCTTTGTTAATCTTCTTTTCAGCCAGTACCTGCAGTTCGGGTAAATTTCATTCATAATTCCTGATTCACTAAGAAGTCTTGATGTTTACTTGACGGGTCAGATGGAATGCATGGCACTCTCTGCTGGATTATAGTGGATTTTTCTGTCTTCAAAATGGCTGCCGGGAAGTGTGTGGCTAGCAAGTGTTAGTTCTTTGAATCTATGGATCTTCAAAAGAGAAGAGGATGCAGCCAGTGGTCTCTCCTAGCCCCTGGAAATAACTTTTTCACAGGAGATGATATACTTCCCATAGTATTACGTAGTTTCATGTCAGCATCATGCATGTGCGGTTTTCCATTTGCTAAATAAAGACTGTTAACAATATTCGTGTGATCTCAAATCTGTTGCCATTTTACCACTCCAAATTATCTCTTCACTCTATATCAAGGCCTAACTTGGTCAAGAATGGCAGCATATGTTATAAAAACATATATTTTGTTTTTTGTCCTCATTCAGCCCCACTTACTGAAATCCCTCTTCGTTCTTGTAACCTTTTCGCCCTCTTGCCTAAGAAGAGAGAGTCAAGTCAGGGGGTGCACCTTTGTCTCTCCTGGTCCGCCTAGACAGACCTACCAAGGCTTCACACGGTGCTTAATCATTGGACTGAGGCAAAAGAAAAACTCAATTGTGCAATTTCCCATAGATACCCCTCAGTGAAGTTTAACAGGAAAACAAATTTAGACGGTTCTCTGCCGATTTTACTAATGGTGCCCACATTTCTACGTTTTTCTTTGGGCCCTGCACATTTAGATCCATATTTGCCACACGGAGAGCAGCGTTCAACCAGTCAGTATACCTCGGCGGGTGCTCCTTCAGCCATTTTTTACAAATTTCATTCCGTCCCAACACAATTACATAGAACAAAAATGCACGATTAGTTTTAATCTCTCTTTTCCATATCCCCTCATCCTGGAGCTGCCCAAAAATACTTAATGGTAGTGATACATTGATTTTCTAGCCTAACATAGATGATAACGCCCTAAAAACCTCCTCCCAAAACAACCGAACAAAAGGGCAGTCCCAGAACATATGTATATCTGTTGCTCCTAGCCCACCACATTTCGGGCACTTAGGGGGTCATTCTGACCCCGGCGGTCTAAGACCGCCGGGGCCAGGGTCGGCGGGAGCACCGCCGACAGGCCGGCGGTGCCCCGCAGGGCATTCTGACCGCGGCGGTTCGGCCGCGGTCAGAAGAGGCAAACCGGCGGTCTCCCGCCGGTTTACCGCTGCCCTTAGAATCCCCCATGGCGGCGCATCTTGCTGCGCCGCCATGGGGGATTCTGACACCCCCTACCGCCATCCTGTTCCTGGCGGTTCGCCCGCCAGGAACAGGATGGCGGTCGGGGGTGCCGCGGGGCCCCTGGGGGCCCCTGCCGTGCCCATGCCAATGGCATGGGCACGGCAGGGGCCCCCGTAAGAGGGCCCCGCAAAGTATTTCAGTGTCTGCTAAGCAGACACTGAAATACGCGACGGGTGCAACTGCACCCGTCGCACCCCTGCAACTCCGCCGGCTCAATTCTGAGCCGGCGTCCTCGTTGCAGGGGCATTTCCTCTGGGCCGGCGGGCGCTCTTTTGGAGAGCGCCCGCCGGCCCAGAGGAAATGTCTGAATGGCTGCCGCGGTCTTTTGACCGCGGTGCGGTCATTCAGCGGCGGTACCCTGGCGGACGGCCTCCGCAGTCCGCCAGGGTCAGAATGAGGCCCTTAATCTCCTCCCCCTTCTTAAATTTGGAAAGTTTTGCTGGAGATATGTATGCTCTATGTAGAGTATAAAGATGATTTTTTCTTAGTGGAGCCGGCTTCACTACTTCATACAGTGTCATGCACGACTTCCTCCACCATAACCCAATCTTGTCGCCTAACATCACCTTGCCCCATAATTTGCTTGGTAGGTCAAAGTTCTCATCCAGAATTTCTAATATTTCCCAATACCAAGCCGCCACCTTCTTCCCTGAAGCCGAAACTGCCAGGTCTAGAAAAGAGTCCTCAAAAACATTTACCACTCCTAATCCTTCCTTAGTTACTTTCTCCCACTGTCTTATCTGTAAATATTTTAACCTAGACAGAGAACCATCCGTAATTCTTACCAATTCATCCCAAGGAAGTAGAGTACCTTCTCGCGCAATCTCCCCCCACCTTTCCACACCTGCCTTTTTAAGTGGTAATACGAGAATATCCTGGAAACATTCTGGGGTGCCCGGTGAGTCCCAGATAGGGGCCTGATAACTATAATAGTGTACACCCAGCTGCCGCCTCAACTGATACCAGCTCCTTGCCATTCCTTGCAGCACTTTTAGTTTAACTTTTTTGAAACATTTAGGGTCACCAAATTTAAATAAAAATGACTGTAAGCCCCCTTTTTCAGACAACACCATAGCTTTATACATTCTGCCTACTGCTGAGTCGTCTGGGGATATAAACAGCATACTTGAGTTCTTAAACAAAAAAGCCCACGCATAATATGCCAAATCAGGAAGAGCCAATCCTCCTTTTTTCCTCCTTTTACGTAGCTTTTTCCATGATATCCTTGGCCCCTTTGAGTTCCAAATGAAACTACTTATTGCTTGTTGCATTTTATCTAGATGCACCTTGTGCATTGCCAAGGGTATAGCTGAAAACACAAAGTTCCATTTCG
This sequence comes from Pleurodeles waltl, assembly GCF_031143425.1. NCBI lineage: Eukaryota > Metazoa > Chordata > Amphibia > Caudata > Salamandridae > Pleurodeles > Pleurodeles waltl. The sequence goes on from NC_090446.1 coordinate 271,919,747, forward strand.
GCAGAATAAACATCTTAATTAGATTTGTCCTCCCCAGAATCGTCAAAGGGAGATATACCCATTTTTGTAGCATAATTTTACATTCGGCTAATAACCTTAGAGCATTCCTCTCTGCTAAATCCTTCAAGTTTTGAGTCACTAGAATACCCAGGTACCGTATTTCCTGCTTAATTGTTGTTGGCCCACCCTCCATATTCCACTGCATAATTTCTGTTTTCCCCGCATTAATCCGGTACCCTGATATCCTTCCGAATTGTTCAGCCAGATCTTTAACTGTATTAAAAGCAAGAGGCAGGTTTTTAGTATATATTAATACATCGTCTGCATATAAAGAAATTTTCTTTTCCCAGCCATTGCAGCAGAAGGGTGGGATAAGAGGGTTTTGTCTGATTTTTCTGGCAAATGGCTCAATATATAGATTAAACAATACCGGGGACAAGGGGCAACCCTGCCTCGTACCTCTTGAGATAGTGATAGGACCCGTAAGTTTACCGTTCACCAAAATCTTAGCATAAGGGGAAGTATAAATCCGATCGATTATACTACAAAACTTTGAGCCTAAATTGGCCCGCCTCAAAACTGATTTCAAAAAATTCCAATTAACTTAGTCAAAAGCCTTCATTGCATCTAACATCATAACTGCCAAAGGTGACCCAAACGTTGTGGCCATATCAATTGCCCCGATCAATTCAAAGGTTAATTCATGCAAATATCTACCTTTTGAAAACCCTTTTTGATCGGGGTGCACTAGAGTATTCACTGTCTTACTCAACCTATCCGCAAGAAGCTTAGCCAATAGTTTATAATCGCTGTTCAACAATGATATAGGCCTATATGAGGCACACTTCGCTGGGTTTTTACCCGGTTTCAAAATTAGGGAGATCACTGCTTCATTCCATGAAAGAGGAATATCATTACCAAACTCCAGGATCCCTCCAAACAATTCTGTCAGCACTGGGATAACTAAATCCTCTAGTGCCTTATAAACTTCCACTGGGATACCATCCGGGCCTGGCGCCTTACCCGATTTACTACTAATCAGGGTTCTCCTAATTTCCTCAGCCGTTATTGGGGCGTTCAATACTTCCTTCTCCTGCAGTGATAAACCTAAGAATCCATCAGCCCCTAACCAATCCGTCACCATACCTTCATCCACCTCCAACTTTTCCGAATACAGATTCGAAAAGAAGTTTCGAAAAGCCGATTCTATTGCCGCCCCATCTATTGTTTTTTCACCTGAATGCCCCACTTCAACTTCCTTAATGTAATTCCTAATTCGATCCGCTTTGCCTTTCCAAGCTAGCAACTTCCCCGCATTTTCCCCATATTCAAAATGGGCCAATTTGCTTGCTTCCCATTTGCTTTGAATTCTTCCCTGTAGTATCTTTTCCAACTGACTTCTCAACCCCTCCCAGCTAGACCTCACAGTCTCCGTCTCTCCTGCTTCAATTATTTTCGCTTTACATTTTTGCATTTCCTGCTCCAATGCATAAATCTCTTCTTTCAACCGTTTATGTTTCTGGCTGGAACAACTCCTTAATTCCCCGCGAATGACTGCTTTAAACGTGTCCCATACTACAAATAAGGGAGCGGAGCCCAAATTTACACTAAAAAGGAATTCAGCTTCCTTACGCAACTTTAGCAACACCTCTTGATCTAATAACAATGTTCGATCAACCGACCACTACAACTTGTCTGACAAAAGCACATGTTTAACACCACCACAGAATGATCTGATAAATGCGAGGGCAGATACGCAATATTCTTCACCTCCTCTCTCAAACGCATGTCCAATAAAAAATAATCAATTCGCGACGCATGTCTGTACTTCTTATTGAAGAAAGAGAAGTCCTTACTGTTCCCCGCCCTTTGCCTCCAAATATCGCACAAACCAAATTCCTTCATCATTCTCCTTAAATACTGTTGTGACTTAGGTGTACCTCGTGATTTACAGTTATGTCTATCTAGCTCATTGTCTAGTACTACATAAAAATAACCCATCAAAATAACCGGATCCGAAAATTCCAGAAGCTGAGAGAAAAGCTGCTTTAAGGGTTCTATGTCGTCGTGGTTAGGCCCGTAGTATCCTGCTAATACCAGATTCCGACCTCTAAATTGTGTTTTAACTATTACCCATCACCCTGCTAAGTCTGATCTAGAGTCCAGGATTACTACACCCCCCTGCTGTACATGTTTAACTAAAATTAACACACCTTTATTATGATAGCTGTGATCTGTGCATGCAAATGTTTGCACCCATCTTAGTTTTTGTATTATATTAGTACACTCCACCTTTGTAAGATGTGTTTCCTGCAGAACTAAAATTTGTGCAGTGGAATCCTTCAAATACTGTAATATTTGTTCCCTTCTTCCTCGCACCCTTAAGCCATTAACATTCCATGAAAGAATTTGTAGTGGCATATTCAGCACCCTCTGACCTCCCCCCCTACTAGCCATCTATCAATCTTAAATAACAAATAGTTGGGCTGAACGAGGCACTACTTTTTACTTTCTTCCAATCTCCCCACCCCAACCCTACAACTCCCCCCCCTCCCTACCCCCTTCCCCTCCACCCCTACCCGTGGAGAACCCCCCCAACTAAGGACCATGCTGATCCAAATTTTAGAGCGCCCCCAGGTTCCTAGGAGAGTTTCGCCATTGCGCATTACACGCAGCCTTATTCAGTAGCCTGCTCATTTTTGACCACAGCCAATAATTCATCTGCTTCTCTAATGTCTCTAATGTTGTACATTTTGTTGTTATACATAACTCTAAGGAAAGCTGGGAATTTCAGCTGAACCGAAACCCCCAAAGATCTGAAAATCTCCAAACGTTTCCCCAACTCCCACTGCCTATCCATAGTCGCCCTGGATAGGTCAGATCTAATCTCGAACACAATATCCTTCACTCTTAAAGACTTCAATTTCAATGCTCTAGATAAAATCTTTTCTTTCATCTGGTATGACAGAAAGTTTATCAAAATTTTCCGAGGTCTACTGCTATTTGTTCGTAGCTTAAAGGGGTCACGGTGGATTCTCTGAATATCCTTCCCAATTTCATCCTCGGTTTCCTCTAGATCCACCGCTGATTTGATTAATGACACTACAAAAGCTTTAAGATCGCTCCCTTCCGTGCCTTCCGGCACTTTCAACAGTTTTAGATTATTCCTTCTAGAATAGTTTTCCATCTGCTCCACCCTGTTTTTTAGAGCCAGTTCGCTCCTCTTCAAAGTCTCGATCTTGCCCTTATGCTGTACCAGCTCCTCCTTCATACCCCCCATCGCTTCTTCCAGGGCCTGCGTTCTTACCATTACGCCATCAATTTTTTTTCTCCAAATTAGCACACACCTCTCTTATCTCCCCTTGATTTACTTCCGAGTTCGCAAAGCCCTTTTTAACATTCTCAGAAATAGACAAAATTAAAGCCTCTAACGAAGCACTCAATAAGGGGGGGGTCCCCGAGACAGCCTGAGAGGGCTCCGGCACTACTGTCTTAGATGCGAAGTCTTGAACTCCTACAAGGCTATCATTTGGAGTCTGAACTAACACTGGGGCCATCTGTTCTTCTCCTAGCCCTGGCAGGGGGGACCTCGCCCCCTCCCTGCTCTCACCCATAATGTTTTCCACCTGCCTAGTGGTAACTTCCATTGCAACTCTAACCTGCCCGGGGATAAGTGTAACTACCTCCGGTCTCACTTTGAAGAAGGACCTTAGAGAGGGTGTCAGCTTATCTCTACCTTTAAGTTTACCCTCTCCTGCTTTCCCCCCCACACTCCTGGCTCCTTCCCCGGATTTAAGTCTCGAAAAAAAAATTGTTACCGATCCTCCCTTCTCCTTTGCCGGAACCAAGTTATCCTGGGGCAGCTGAACCGTCCCCTCCGCTCTTGTTAAGGGGAGCAGGGGAGCAGGAGACACGCCCCCCTCCCCACTCTGCCTCACCGTCTTCTTCCTGGCGTTTTTCTCCGGAATCTCCTTGGGCTGCTCAGCCCACCGCCACTTCTCAGATGCGGCTCCAGATGCTCTGGTATTACAACTACCGCTATTCCCCCGAAGGGGAATTCGCGCTACGTTTTTACGGGTCCGGCGCAGCTCCAGCGCGGCCCGATACCACCAGACAGCCCCCGCTGTCCTCCAAATTTCCTCGGATGTAGTTAATTGCGGCGCGCACATTCGTGTGCTTTTGCGACCGCCACTCGCTCCGCCGCTCGGCTGCCGCGACCTGCCACGCCCCCAGGGAACCGGAACGGGAAGCGCTCTAGCGTGCTACGCGACCTGCATAGCCCGCCATGTTCTCCCTATAAAAACATATTTGTTTAAAACATTAAATAGGTGCACAGGGGTGTTTTGCACAAGTGCACACCTTTATGATACATCCTCTGCCGAAGTGCTCTGAATGCATTGTTCCAGGATCGTCTCTGGCCATCACGTGGTTTGTTTACTTTTTTTGTAATCTGGGCTCAAACTCTTATAACATGGATGCCTGAAGTAGCTTTAATTCCTTTTTAAGTTGGGTCATTTGCTTTTTTTATTTATTACTTCTTTACATGTTTAACACATTTTTACAATGTCTATTTCGTTTTAAATTTGAGTTAAAGGGGACCTTTATGGTTATAGTGGTTAGTGATTTTTATTATTTATTAATTCATATTGATAAGTTAATTTTTATTAACATATTATTTATTATATTCTTGCTTAATAACATTTTAAATTATGTAATAAATTCCTTTTTTTTAATTGAATAGTAATTATTGACATATGTTAAATATTTAATAATATAATTGTTTGATGTTTTAGATGCTTGATTTGTTATATATTTTGGTATGTGGACTATATTGAATACATTGGGGAAACAGTGAGTAGTGGTTCTTTGTTTAAAAAAATTGTTACATTTTAATTAAATACAAATTAAAATATTTTCTCTCAACAGTAGTACACAACCCATTCATATTAATAATGAAGAGAAACAGGTTTGCGTTTTATTTTTCCAGTTTCCTCAGTTTATGACCGATGAGGTGCTCATTCAAAGTTAGTTGCATATTTACAAGGAATTGGTATAGAGCAGCGCCACAAAATTATTTGCTGTGCTGCCATATGCCATTTTGAAAGTGCAGAAATGCTGTCGCACTAATTGCTGCTTAGTGCCGACCCAAGCACCCTTGCACCATGCTGCAGTGGTATCTGCGTTGAGAGCAGGATTGTTTTTGTGCAGTAAGGGACACCTTCCTCCACAAAAATAATCCAGAGAGGCATGTCCCTCTTTCTATAGGTGCTGCATAATCCAGCACACATAGAAAAAGGAAACAACGAGGAAAAATAAAAATATTTCTCCTCATTGCGCCTGTAAGGGGGGGGGACGTACAGTTTTGACGTTTCAGGTTTACAGATTCCTCTAAATCTGGGACTGCATCAAAACTCATGGGTGTTGCCTGGGAACACCCACTGCAGTGCCCATGGTACACCGCCCTGATGCAGTGTAAAACAAAGCAGCGACTTGTGCTGCATTGCCTTATGCCATATCCATAAGACCACGAAAAGCCAAGCAAAATGGCTTTGCATGGCCTTGTAAATATGGGTCTGCACTATGAGCCACCGTTGCTTCACAAAAAGTGACACATCATTTTCTCACGGAGCTTGCAAATTTGCCCCCAAGTTTGTAATCTGTGAGAATACCCACAAACGGGGATTACCAACTCAAAGTGTTTTGGTATTCCCCTGGTGCAGGTTTCTCGTCCAAACTTAATTTTGGGAGATATTAAATGTAATAACTGTAGAAGCCAAATTTCAAAATTAATTTCTGATGTTAGTTCCAGAATACTGGATCCTTTCCATACAAATACTTATTCAGGTATTTCCTGGTAAAATGCCAATGAGGACATTTTGGAGGTGTGGGTATTATTTCTATTGTAGTATTTAGTTTTAATTCCAGTTTGGGCAGAAACTGCTGATTCATTCTAAATCAAGGTTAGTTCTGCTAATGGGCATTTACATTTTTAACATCCTGTCCTCCCAGAAACTACAATTCCAAAAGCTTGTTGCACTTGTCTTCAGGTCCAAATTCATGATCTTTTCCATACATATTTTCAAACACATCAATATTCTAAAGCTACGTAGGGTGGCTGATTTAGCAAGGCTTTCTCTTCCTCAGATGCCTCTAGAATCTCCTTCTCTTTGCTTACTTGCTGTCAGTGACCTTGTTAGTGTCCTTGTTGGCAATCATCCACCACTATTGGTTTAGTCACTTACTAGTGTTACCCCCAGCGTGAACTATGTAGTATCCTCTTGTCCCCAATCCCTGTATGTCTGTGCTATTGCCTAGAATGCTGAAAGTGAATAATATGATGTGATAGAATATTGGTATGCTGTCTGCAGTGGAAGCGGGGAGGTCTGGACAGTTGGAGGGAAGGTGAAGCTCTGAAAGGACCGATCTGCTGTTCCTTTGATCTAAGGCCCATGTTTGTCAAGGCTTTGCATTACCCTTGCACCACACAAGGGGATTCAAGGGCGACGCAAAACCTAACTGAGATTTCCCAATCCGTGCAAGGCCACCTAGTGTAACAAAAAGCAATGCAAATCACTGCCTTGTATTACTCTGCAGTAGTGGGTTCCATGGGTGCCATGTGGGTGTTCTCACGCATTCATCCACACATTCTGACACATTCCCAAATTTACCAACACTGGTAGAACAGGGAATGCATCAGAACTGTATGCCCCCCACCAGAGGTGCAATGAGGAGAAATAGATTTATTGCTCCTCGTTGTTTTCTCTTTCTAAATGTGCTGGATTGTGCAGCACATGTAGAAAGAGGAAAATACCTTTGAGGATTGTTTTTGTGCAGGAAGGTTCCTGCCTACAAAGCACGTACCCTTGCACCATAGTGCATGCGTCCCTTCAGTGGCACTAACTAGCAGTTTGTGCACCAGCGCAGGCAGACAGCAGGAATTTGCCATGCAGGCCCTCATTACAACCCTGGCGGTCGGTGTTAAAGCAGCAGTAATACCGCCAACAGGCCGGCGGGAAAAACATGGAATCACTCCTATGGTAGAAACCGCCAACATAGACAGTCACTTTAACACTCCGACCGCCACGGCGGGAGGACAAAGTACCGCCCACCCTATCACAACAGGCATTTCCGCCACCTTTTCCGGGGTGGAACCAAAGCTATCAAAAGCACGGCAGAAACAGTGCACAGAAGGGAAAACAATCACCTCTCGACACCCAACAAGGAACCAGGACACCATAGAGCCCGAACTACAGGGGTTACCAGTGCTGCTCTTCCCCCTGCTCTATCAGGAGCAGGACAGACGCCGTGGACGACCACGGTGAGTACTGCACCTACAACACAGGGGAGAGGGAGGGGGAAAAGAGAGTGACACACACACGCAACACCCCCACCCCCACCCTCACCCACAACAACATACACACAAATACATGCAGCAACATTACATATACACCCTATCACCCCCTGGAAGAATGCAAGGACAAAATTAAATAATTGCAACGATTGTAATCATGAAAAATCTGATAGTCAAAATTAAAAAATAAGTATATACAAATATGTACACCAACTACACAAGTCCGGATACTGTACCAATCATTGTCTGTGGACCACTGGTCCCAAAATACATGGGAGAAGCCCACACAAGATACCTGACTGGAGAACACTGCTGGGGCATCAGATCGAAAATAAACAGGCACCTCAGAGGGAGGGGGAGGGGGGCACCTCAGCCAGATGAACGCACAACGCCACTGCTGCATGAGGGGGCTCCATGCCCATTGATGTATCCTGGGGAGTGCAAAGCCACAGTCTCTAAAGTCTCTCCAGTGGGTGGTTTGCCACTGCTTTATCCTGGGGAGTGCAAAGCCACAGTCTCTCAAGTCTCTCCAGTGGGTGGTTTGCCCACTGCTTTATCCTGGGGCGTGCAAAACCACAGTCTCTCAAGTGGATGTTATTCTCCACTGGTTCTGGCGGTGGCCTGGTGCCCAGAGTACTTCATCCTGCCAAGGACCGAGGTAGTGGATGTCATTCTCCACTGGTTCTGGAGGGGGCCTGGTGCCCAGAGTGCTTCATCCTGCCAAGGACTGATGTAGTTGATGTATGTCTCCACTGGTTCTGGAGGGGGCCCGGTGCCCAGAGTGCTTCATTCTGCCAAGGACTGAGGTAGTGGATGTCATTCTCCACTGGTTCTGGAAGGGGCCTGGTGCCCCGTGCCCGGAGTGCTTCATCCTGCCAAGGACTGAGGTAGTGGATGTCATTCTCCACTGGTTCTGGAGGGGGCCTGGTGCAAAGAGTGCTTCATCCTGCCAAGGCCTGACGTAGTGGATGTATGTCTCCACTGGTCCCGGAGGGGGCCCGGTGCCCAGAGTGCTTCATTCTGCCAAGGACTGAGGTAGTGGATGTCATTCTCCACTGGTTCTGGAAGGGGCCTGGTGCCCAGAGTGCTTCATCCTGCCAAGGACTGAGGTAGTGGATGTCATTCTCCACTGGTTCTAGAGGGGGACTGGTGCAAAGAGTGCTTCATCCTGCCAAGGACTGAGGTAGTGGATGTCATTCTCCACTGGTTCTGGAGGGGGCCTGGTGCCCAGAGTGCTCCACATGCAGTGTGGCCGGTACAATTCCCTCACCTGGGTGTGTGTGCCACAAAAATGCTGAGGAACAGGTAGTATGATACGCCATGGTGGCAGCGACATACCCCACACTGCTGAGGCTTCGCCTTCGCCTTCCACCTGCAGGTGCAAACAGTGATAGAAGTCATGCATCATGGAAGCTGGCCAGGGTCCAGGAACTCTCCTCCAGCCTCGGATGACTGACCACTGGACATAGTAGCCATGTCAACAGTGGTGCCACTGTCCGAGCACGTCACGGGGCTGGTGGTGGTGCTTGCGGCGGTGTCTGTGGCGGCAGTGGTGCATGGGTCAGCACCTGCTGACGGACACAGCAGGACGTCTCCTGCAGCCTCAGATGGCTGCCCACTGTGGAAGATGCTGGGGACTGTCGCTGATGCTGTAGACGTGCCAGTGGCTGTGCGGGTGGCTGTGCAGGTGGCGGTGTAGCTTGCGGTGCAGGTGGCGGTGCTGGTGGCGGGGCAGCTTGCGGTGTTCGCCGCCATACAGGTTGGTGTTGTCGTGGACAGAAGGGGTGACACTGGTCCCCGTGCCCTGTCCTGACCTGCTCTTCTGCTTTTGTCCCTTCCCCACCTTTGATGTTGCTGCAGGTGTCTTGCCACTATACCCTTTAGTTTTTGCGGAGCCCTTGGTGGCTGGTAGGTGCGGCTTCCTCGTCCGGGATGTGGGCACCTTCTTTACCTTGGCAGGTGGCGGAATGTCCTTGCCCTCGCTATGTGGCACACTGGCAACCATGATGGGTGGCGCACTCATTGACCCCGCAGTAGCTGGCACCACTGTGCCTGGGGATTTGGTGGATGAGGTGCTGGGCTGGGACCTGGAAAGCCTGGCCCTAGGGGAAGGATGGGGGGAGGTGAAGGGAAGAGGTCAAGGTTTGCCAGGAAAAGTTTTTTAGACACACTGGGACGGGAAGATGGAGGGGGTTTGGGAGTGGAGGAAGAGGTAGTGGTTGTAGGAGGTGTATGTCTGCTGAATTTGGGTGAAGGTGCATGGGCCGGAGGCTGTTGTGAGGTGGATGGCTGTTGGGTGGGTGTGTGTCTGCGTTTGTGTACTTTGGGAGGAGGGCTCAAGACACACTGGTAGAGCACACAGGGGATGTGTGAATGGTAGTGGGGGTGGTGAGTGCACGTGAGCGGTGTGTGGTGATGGGTGTGCTGGTGATGGAGGTAGTAGCTGAGGATGTAGTGCATGCAGGTGTGAGTGGAGAGGAGACGGGGAGGAGGAGGTCGTGGAGAAGGGGGACAAAGTGGATGCAGTGGTTGTTGCTGTGTCTGCATGGGGATGGTGCTTGTGTGAGTGCTTATGGGATGTGTGGTGCTTATGTTTGCCATGTCCACTCTTGTGTGTTGATGAGTGTGCATGCTGGTCAGATGGTGTGCCTGGGATGGGCTGAGGTACAGGGGATTGGGTCTGGGTAGTGCAAGTTGGTGGGGGTAAGCTGGACACAGGGACAATGGCTGCCATCAGTGCTGAGGCCAGAGCCTGAAATGCTCTCTGTTGGGCCGCTGGGCCAGAATGAATGCCCTCCGGGTATGCATTTGTTTGTTGCAAAGGCCTCTCAACACCCTGGATGGCATTCAAAATGGTAGATTGCCCAACAGTGAGGGATCTCAGGAGGTCAATAGCCTCCTCACTGAGGGCAGCAGGGCTGACTGGGGCAGGGCATGAGGTGCCTGGGGCGAAGGAGATGCCCATCCTCCTGGGTGAGCGGGCACAGGACACACGCTGAGGGGGTGCTGGGACGGCGGTGCTGGTAGGGGGGGTGGCAGCTGTACCTGTTGATATGGTGGGCACAGAGGTGCCTGCCACCGCAAGGGAGCTCCCATCAGAGGAGGAGTCGCTGTCACTCGTGTATGCTCCTGTCCCCGTCGTGGAGCTTCCCTCGCCCTCCGTCCCACTGGTGGCTTCAGACTCCGTTGCCTCACCCTCCAGGGCCAAGTGGGTTGCAGCTCCCTCCTGCTCTGGTGCCACTGCTCCTCCATCTGATGATGCTATTGCACACAAGAACAGGGAGACAAAAAGGGGGGGAAAGACAGAAGAAAAACATGTTCAGTGCATGCAACACCTCTAGCATTGGCGGACACAACACACAGGGAGCAGCCCTCAGCACCACGCCATGCACTAACAGTTCCTAGCAAATTCACATGCCCATGGGGTACGAGGCCTAAGCCCAATTGCTGCACTCCTGGAAGTCACAGGAGCCTGACTAGGTGTAGATGGCTCTTACCACTAGTGGGATTGGGGTGCCACATAGCCTGCCTCACAAGAGACCTTGCCTAGCAAGTTCGCCCTGGCCTAGGGGAACACACTGCCCACCTCCCCCACCCAGACACCTCGTAATGCGCGCAGAGTCAGCTGAATGAGAGTGTACTCACCCCCTTGTGGCTGCTGTGATGCACTCAAGCGCCCATCCAACTCCGGATAGGCCACCGCCAGGATCCGGTACATCAGGGGGGTCATGGTGCAACGGGCACCCCTTCCATGTTGGGAGGCCATCCCCAGCTGGGCCTCCGCTGTCTTCTTGCTCCAGCGGCGCAGGTCCTCCCATCTTTTATGGCAGTGGGTGCTCTGTCTGTGGTAGACCCCCGGGGTCCGGACGTCCTTGGCGATGGCACGCCAAATACCCTTCTTCTGGTGGGCGCTGACCAAGAGGAATGGTACAAGGGGAAAGGAAATTACACACCCGTCCGGACCGTCATAATCATTGTCCACCAGTTCCCACCCATGCCCTGACGCACATACACTCACCATCCGCACATGCAGGCCTCAGCGCCCCCCCATGTATCTTCCAACCACACCACTCAAAACAGGCATTGCCCATGCAGCATGCTCACAGTGTACTCACCTGTTTGTCTGGAGGACCGTACAGATGCGTGTACTGGGGGAGGACCCCATCTACAAGCTTCTCCAACTCCTCCGAAGTGAAGGCAGGGGCCCTTTCCCCAGACACTGTAGCCATCGTCGCTTCCAAACACAGGTCACAGCAGCACCTGCAGTGTAGGTCCTCTCCTGTTGAAGGTCAGGTATCAAGTGGGTGAACAGCCAGAAAATGGCGGTCACGTCTGCGGCGGTGCACACCGTCACCTCCGGCGTACATCGTCATTGGCTCCTGGGACCCATAGGGCCCAATGTTAACCAATGCAGAATTGCACCGCGGTCTTCGACCGCCCACCGCGACGGTGTACAACGCCAGCGCAGTTACCTCATTTCCCCTTGTCCCACCTTGCAGGTCAGGCAGCCGCCATTTCAGGGGGCCACACGGGATGGATAAAAACTACATCACACCTATCTAGGCTGGGAATACAGACAGATACCGGCACATTGCGGATTACAAACGTTTCTGCAAATAACACATTGTGATACCTCAGTGTTGGATGACTCTCTGCTCGCTGTTCTCCTCCGTAGGGCACGTCTGCTGGGGCAGGTGATGAGATGGCGGCATCCTCTGGTGTACAGACCCCTGGTGGACCTGTCGACAATGGAAGAGAGACACATCATAATCACAAACAGACTTGATTGTGCAACAATCCTGGAACTGTGTGCCCAGTTGGAGCCAGATCTGATGTCAGCTATCCGCTATCCCACAGGAATACCCCCTCTAATGCAGGTTCTGTCTGTACTCCATTTCCTGGCCAGTGGGTCTTTTCAAACAACAGTGGCCATGGCATCAGGGATGTCTCAGCCAATGTTCTCTAACGTGTTGTTCAGAGTGTTATATGCCCTGCTGAAACACATGTGCAGCTACATCGTTTTCCGTCAGGTGGAGGATTTGCCCACAGTGAAAGGTGACTTCTATGCCCTGGGACATATCCCCAACATCATTGGTGCCTTTGATGGTATACATGTGGCATTTGTACCCCCCTGCAGGAATGAACAGGTGTACCGAATCCTGAAAAGCTACCATTCAATGAATGTGCAGATGGTGTGTTTGGCAGACCAGTACATCTCCCATGTGAATGCCAAGTATCCTGGCTCTGTGCATGACGCTTACATTTTGAGGAATAGCAGCATCCCTTATGTGATGGGGCAACTCCTGAGGCACCGTGTGTGGCTAATGGGTGAGGCCAAGGTCCCAATACAGTTGACATAGGTGTCTGGGCATGGGGTTGTCCCTAAGGGTTAGTGTGTGTCTAACAGTTGTCCCTCAACATTTGCAGGTGACTCTGGTTACCCCAACCTATCATGGCTTGTGACCCCAGTGAGGAATCCCAGGACAAGGGCAGAGAAACGCTACAATGAGGCACATGGGCGAAGTAGGAGGATTATAGAACGCACCTTCGGCCTCCTGAAGGCCAGATTCCAGTGCCTCCATCTGACAGGTGGATCCCTATACTACTCACTGAAGAAGGTGTGCCAGATAATCATGGCCTGCTGTATGCTGCACAACTTGGCTTTGCGACACCAGGTGCCTTTTCTGCAGGAGGATGGGCCAGATGGTGGTCTTGTGGCAGCTGTGGAGCCTGTGGACTGTGAAGAAGAGGAGGCAGAAGAAGAGGATATCGACAACCAAAATAACATCATCATGCAATACTTCCAGTGAGACACAGGTAAGAAGATGTAACTGCTTCCCACATCTCATACTATTGTTGGAGCTAGCATAAGTCTGTAATTTTCACTCAGTGTATGGACTTTCCATTTCACAGATCTGGGTCCCACTTTGTGCCTCTGCTATGCTTACTGCTGGCCTACATCTGTGTTACATTGGTATGTGAACAAGTAAATTGACATTGCTATATTCCATAGATATTGCAATTACACATTTGTGAAAACACAAACTGACTCCAGATTGTTTTGTGATTGAAGTGTGTTTATTTCTGTGCAAATAAGTGGAGGGGGTTGTTACATGGGCTGGGGTGATGGTGGAGGAATGTCCATGGCAGAGTCCAGTCTATTTGTTTCACAGGTGCATTGTCCAAAGGGGCATAGGAAGTGGAGCAATGACAGTTTAAGGTGGACAGGGTGACATAGTGGGACAGAAGGGTGACATTCAGGGGGAGCTTATTTCCTGGCGGGGGTCTTGGCAATGTTCTCTGTCTTGTTCCTGGATCTCAGGGACCGTTTGCGGGGTGGTTCTCCATCTGCAGGGGGTGGGGTGCTGGTGGCCTGTTGTTCCTGTGGTGGTGCCTCCTGTCCACTCGCGCCGGCGGAGGTGGAGGGCTGTTCATCGTCCAGGCTAGTGTCAGAGGCCCGTTGGTGTGCCACTGTGTCCCTCATGGTGTTGACAAGGTCTGCAAGCACCCCTGCAATGGTGACCAGGGTGGTGTTGATGGACTTCAAGTCCTCCCTGATCCCCAGGTAGTGCTCCTCCTGCAGCTGCTGGGTCTCCTGACACTTGGCCAGTACAGTGTCCATGGTCTCCTGGGAATGGTGGTAAGCTCCCATGATGTTGGAGAGTGCCTTGTGGAGAGTGGGTTCCCTGGGCCTGTCCTCCCCCTGTCGCAAAGCAGTCCTCCCAGCTTCACTGTTATCCTCTGTCCCCTGAACCGTGTGCCCAATGCCACTGCCCCCAGGTCCCTGATCGTCCTGTGTTAGTGGGGTTGCCTGGGTTCCCTGTAGTGGTAGACACACTGCTGATTGACGTGTCCTGGGGACAGAGGGATGGGCCCGCTGGGTGGGTGCTGTGGTGGTGGTGTTTCCTGAGGGGGAGGTTCAGTGGTGGTTTGTGACTGTGTCAGGGGAACCGACTGTCCCGAGGTCCCTGGTGGGCCGGGCTGGTCATCTTGATCCAGGCATGCAGAGCTGCTGTCATCACTGTGGGCCTCTTCTGTGGGGGGACTGGATATGTCTGGCACCTCCTGCCTGGTGACGTTGGGTATGGGTCCTGTTGGGGTGTAAATGCATAGTTATTGTATCTGTGTGTGCCATTTTGTGCAATGGATGAGTGACCCTCTCCTCCCGTTCTTACATTATTGCCGTGGCCCTTGTGTGATTGGTGATTTTGGGGCATGAGTGAGTCTCTCTACTGGACATGCTTTGGTGATGGGTGTCCATGCATTGGTGTTACATGCAGGGCTTGGTTTTGGGATGTGCGGGTTGTGTTAGTGGGGTATCTGTGGATTGTTGGGGTGATGGGTGTGAGGGTGAGGGTGGCGGTATGTGTTGGCATGCAGGTGGGGTGGGGGGATAAAGAAGTAAATATTTGCCTTACCAGAGTCCAGTCCTCCTGCTACTCCTGCGAGGCCCTCAGGATGCATGATCGCCAAGACTTGCTACTCCTGTGTTGTTAGTTGTGGGGGAGGAGGTGGGGGTCCACCGCCAGTCCTCTGTACAGCAATCTGGTGTTTGGATACCACAGAATGTACCTTCCCCATAGGTCGTTCCACCTCTTCCTGATGTCATCCCGTGTTCTTGGATGCTGTCCCACTGCGTTAACCCTGTCGACAATTCTGGGCCATAGCTCCATCTTCCTCGCAATGGATGTCTGCTGCACCTGTGATCCGAATAGCTGTGGCTCTACCAGACGATTTCCTCCACCATGACCCTGAGCTCCTCCTCAGAGAACCTGGGGTGTCTTTGAGGTGCCATGATGTGGTGTGGGTGATGTGTGAGGTGGTGTCAGTTGTGATGTGTGAGGGGATGTGTTGGTGTGTGTTGTTTGAGGTGTGTGGATGTTGTGTAAGTGATGGTGTTGTGTGTCTGTGGATGCTGGTGTTGTTTTAGGTAGTCTCTCTCTCTCTGGCCTTCTTTCAAATTTTGGGTTGTAAGGGTTTGTGGTTGATGTGGGTGGGTGCTTTATATTGGATTGGCTGTGTGGGTGTGGTGTGTGTATGTGTATCAGGTGTGTGTATTTAGAATTGTCCAATGTGGTTGTGTTTTGTTAGTGTGTGTGTATTTTGAGCGCAGCGGTGTGTACCGCCAATGGTTTCCCGTGGTTGAATGACCCCCGCGTTGATTCGTGGCTCGTGATAGTGTGGGCGTATTCTTGTTGGCGTGACGGTGTGGGTTTTGGTATCGCCAATTTATCACTGACCTTTGGTGTCGCAGACTTGTGTGGGTGTCTGTTTTGTGGCGGATTCCGAGCTGTGGGTCATAATACCTGTAGCGGAATTCCGTGGCTGCATCGGTATGTTGGCGGTCTTCTGCATGGCAGAAAGTGGGATTTACCGCCAGAGTTGTAATGAGGGCCATAATCTTAAATATGGTGCATTCCTGCCCTTTCTTGCAGCCAGTGCATCAAGGTGTCTTGCTGGATTACGTTGCATTAAATATTGATAAATATGGACCTCAGTTAGGGTGACCACCTGTCCGTAATTTCGCCATGTTGTCCATTGTCCGTGATGAAAGGCTTAACGGACACCATTTGTCCATAATTTTAGCCTTTCACCAATAGGAAAACGGACGGCAGGGCGAAATTACGGACAGATGAGTTTCCCCAGCTGGAGTGGAAGGGAGGGAGTCTCCAGTGCTCTGGGGGAAGGAGGGGCAGACAGATAAGAAAAGGTCTTCTTGCCAGGGTGTCTCCTTTCCTAAAGAAATGCAAACGTGGACAACTGGTAAATCTGCAAATGCAAAGGGGATTGAAAACCTGCATTGACTTTAATCAAAGAAGTCACTTGAAGCTTTCTGATGGCAATATATTATCTTTTACAGAGGTACTGTAATGGTGTTCCAAGGTGAGCTGTCAGGTGTGTGGATTTAATGGAGTGTTATAAAAAATGTTAATACTAGGTATAAACTGTATATTATTCAAATATGTATTTGAGAAGCACTTTTTTTTATTTAACCAAAATGTATATGCGCATTTTGTAGCAGCCTATATTTTTATGTAATTGTATTTATATAGCGCTTACTACACCCGACGAGGCGTCAAATGCATGTTTAAAATAAGGACTTTTACATGCACAGTTCTTTCAGGGACCTCAGTACCTTATAGTACTAACAAACATTGGCAAATCCAATAGGTCTTCTATGCGCAAAAGTTATTGGCTTTGCCAATGTGTTTTAGCCATGTTATACACCAGGGTGGCTGCTGTTCAGCAATGCAAAAAGTTGTGCATAGTGGTGTTGAGTGGAGTAGAGTGGCATAGGAGCAGTGGAGTAGAGCCCACTGGTGCAGAGTGCAGTGCAGGGGGGTACAGTGCAGTTGTTTAGAGTGCAGTGGTTTAGTGTGCAGTAGCATGGAGTGGCGTGGGAAAGAGTAGAGTGCCATAGAGTGCAGTGGAGTAGAGTGACATACAATAGAGTGGCAGAGAGTGCAGTAGTGTAGAGTGATGCAGCGGCATGGAGTGCAGAGTAGACTCGTGTGGCAGAGAGTGCAGTGGCGTGGAGTAGAGTAGTGTAGAGTGGTGCAGTGTAGAGTATGGTGCTGTAGAGTGCAGTTGGGTGGAGTGATGCAGAGTAGAGTGGCATAGAGTGCAGTGGCGTAGAATATAGTAGTACAGAGTAGATTTGTGTACAGTACATTGGCAGAGTGCAATGTTGCAGAGTAGAGTGTCAGTGTAGTGATGTTGAGTGGAGTAGAGTGGCACAGAGAGCAGTGGCGTAGAGTACAGTGGTGCAGAGTAGAGGGCAGTGGCGTACAGTGCAGTTGTTTAGAGTGCATTGGCGCAGGGCGCAGTGGCATAGAGTGACATGGGGTAGAGTGCAGTGGAGTAGAGTGGAATACAATAAAGTGTCAGAGAGTGCAGTAATGCAGAGTGGTGCAGTGTCATAGAGTGCAGAGTAGACTTATGTGGCATTAAGTGCAGTATTGTAGAGTGGTGTAGTACAGTTTAGAGTATAGTGCCTAGAGTGCAGTGGCATAGAGTGCAGTAATGCATTGTGCAGTGGCATAGTAGTACAGAGTAGAGTGGTGTAGAGTGCAGTGTTGCAGAGTGGAGTGTCAGTGCAGTGGTGTAGAGCAGTACAGAGAACAGTGGCATAGAGTACAGTGGTGCAGAGTAAAGGGCAGTGGCATACAGTGCACTGGGAGGAGTGGTGCAGTGGCATAGAGTGGCATGGGGCAGAGTAGAGTGGCATAGAGTGCAGTGGAATAGAGTGTATTGGTGCATAATGTAGTAGTACAGAGTAGAGTGGTGTAGAGTATAGTGGTGGCCAGTGCAGTGGTGCAGAGTAGAGTGTCAGCATGCAGTGGTGTAGAGCACATTGAACTTGAGTGCAGTGGTCAGAGTGGCGTAGAGTACAGTGGCATAGAATAGGTTGTTTCAGAGTAGAGCGCAGTTGCATAGAGTGGAGAGGTGCTGGGTGGAGTGCAGTTGTGTAGAGTGGCATATAGTGTGATGGCATAGAGTAAAGTGGTGTAGAGTGCCGTGGGATAGAGTAAAGAGGTGAAGAGTAAATTAGAGTGACATACAGTGTATTGATGAAGAGTGCAGGGGCACAGAGTTGAGTGTTACAGAGTGAAGTACACTAGCATGGAGTGTATTACCTTAGAGTTCAGTAGTGTAGAGTGCAGTGTTGAAGAGTGGCATAGAGTGGAGATGTGCGGACTAGATTGGTGTTGCATAGAGTAGAGTGGTGCAGAGTAGAGAGAGGCACAGTGTGAAGTAGCATAGAGTGCAGTGGCATAATGTGGAGTGGTTCAGAAAGGAGAAGAGTGCAGTGCAGTGGCATGAAGTGGTGTAAAGTGGAGTGATACAGATTAGGGTGCAGTGGTGTGGAATGGTGCAGAGCAGAGTGGAATGGAGTATGCATGGTGTGGTAACACGCTGCTATTACATACAACACATTTTTGATTGAAATGACCATTACATTTGCACAGACATGCAGTTTTTCAAATCAAACTATACTGTGCATAGATGATGATGTGTGGAAATTGCATCACCTAATGCAATGCTTTGTTTCAATCATATAAAGGTATTTGTTTCCAGCACAGTTCAGAATTAACAAAAATGTGCTTCATTTTTACCCCCAATTCTGATATATTCTGGTGTTTATTTAAATGTTGTCATGTGATAGAAAAAACTCTTTCCTAACCCCAGTATGCAGCGAGATTGTTTGATAAATCCTCCCATTTCAGAGAAAGAAAAGTAAACACTAAGGGGGTCATTCCAACCCTGGCGGTCGGTGTTAAAGCAGCGGCCAACCCGCCAACAGGCAGGCGGTGCAAAAAATGGAATTCTGACCCTGGCGGGAATCGCCAACACAGCCCGCCACTTTAACACTCCGACCGCCACGGCGGGACAAACAAACAGCGCGGCGGTCACCGCCAACAGACAGGCGGCAGACAATGTACCGCCCACCCTATCACGACCCACCAATCCGCCACCTTTTCCAGGGCAGGAGCCCCGCCGATAAAAACACGGCGGAAACAGACTACGAACGGGAAAACGCTCACCTCTATACACTCCACGAGGAATCTGGACAGCATGGAACCCAAATTAAACATCCTAACAGCTATTGTCTACCTGCTCCTCTACCAGGAGCACGAACGCCGGCGCAGACGACAACGGTGAGTACTGCACCTACGACACAGGGGAGGGGGGAGGAGAAAAGGTTACGGAGACACACATACGTGAATCACCCCCCCCCCACCACCCCCAAATCCCTACACACCAATGCAGAGCAACAAGTCAGAGTGACACTCCCCAACCCCCCCGGAAGAATGCAAAGACAAAATAAATTGATCATTAAAATTGAAGTATATTATAGCATATTTGAAGTCAAGTGAAATATGAAATATCTAAATAAAATATATTACAACATTAACAATATATACATAGCCCAAAAGTCCGGCACATATTGGCTACCTTCCATTGTTCGTGGGCCAATGTGCATAAACATATGGGCAAAGCCCACACACGAGACCCGATTCCATTGGAGAGAACACTGCTGGGGCATCAGATAATAAAACTACAGGCACCTCAGGGGGAAGGGACGGGGGGGCACCTCAGCCACATGAGTCCACGACGCCAGATCCACGAGGGGCCTCCATGCCCACTGTACCATCCTGGGGAGTGCAAAGCCACAGTCTCTCAAGTCTCTACAGTGGGTGGATTGCCCACTGTACCATCCTGGGGAGTGCAAAGCCACAGTCTCTCAAGTCTCTACAGTGGGTGGATTGCCCACTGTACCATCCTGGGGAGTGCAAAGCCACAGTCCATCAGGTGGATTACAGACTCCACTGGTTATGGAGGAGGCATGTTGGCCAGAGTGCTTCGTGAAGCCCTGCCCGACACAGATCCGGCCCTGCCAATGGGCCAGCGGTGCTTGAGATGAAGGGCCCAGCGGAGCGGTGCTTGAGATGAAGGGCCCAGCGGAGCGGTGCTTGACAGGAAGGGCCCAGCGGAGTGGTGCTTGACAGGAAGGGCCCAGCGGAGCAGTTCAGAGACGGCGGTGCCCAGCAGTGCGGTGCTTGAGATGAAGGGCCCAGCGTAGCGGTGCTTGAGAGGAAGGGCCCAGCGGAGCGGTGCTTGACAGGAAGGGCCCAGCGGAGCAGTGCTTGTCAGGAAGGGCCCAGCGGAGCAGTTCAGAGACGGCGGTGCCCAGCGGAGCGGTGCTTGACAGGAAGGGCCCAGCGGAGCAGTTCAGAGACGGCGGTGCCCAGCGGAGCGGTGCTTGAGATGAAGGGCCCAGCGGAGCGGTGCTTGACAGGAAGGGCCCAGCGGAGCGGTGCTTGACAGGAAGGGCCCAGCGGAGCAGTTCAGAGACGGCGGTGCCCAGCGGAGCGGTGCTTGAGATGAAGGGCCCAGCGGAGCGGTGCTTGAGATGAAGGGCCCAGCGGAGCAGTTCAGAGACGGCGGTGCCCAGCGGAGCGGTGCTTGAGATGAAGGGCCCAGCGTAGTGGTGCTTGACAGGAAGGGCCCAGCGGAGCGGTGCTTGACAGGAAGGGCCCAGCGGAGCAGTTCAGAGACGGCGGTGCCCAGCGGAGCGGTGCTTGAGATGAAGGGCCCAGCGGAGCGGTGCTTGACAGGAAGGGCCCAGCAGAGCGGTGCTTGACAGGAAGGGCCCAGCGGAGCAGTTCAGAGATGGCGGTGCCCAGCAGAGCAGTTCAGAGATGAAGGGCCCAGCGGAGCGGTGCTTGTCACAGCGGGCCCTGTTCAGCGGTGCTTGTCACGGCGGGGCCCTGTTCAGCGGTGCTTGTCACGGCGGGCCCTGTTCAGCGGTGCTTGTCTTGTGTTCCTAGGGAACCAGATCTGGCCAATAATTCCCGCTCAGTCGCCATCCGACCTTTCGCTAGCGGGGCCCTCCTGTGCTGGAGTCCTGGGCCAGTGGGTGTCCTCAGTGACACCCGAAATGGGGCTGGTGGGGCCCTCCTGGGCAGCTCGCCTGCTGCCGGACATGTCCGCCCTGCTGCCCTTGCCCTCCTTCGCCGAATCTCTGGGGCCCTTGCCTCCCTTTGTGGATGTGCCAGGTGACGGTGCAAGGGTAGTGTCCTTGGGGGCAGCCGTCTCAGGCCTGTCGCGCCGGCCCTTCCCTTCTTTGGTTCTTTTCCCAGGGGGTGGGCTGGCTGTCCCCTTGCTGCTGGCCGATGTTCCGGCCCTAGGAGCTGGTGGACTCCATTAGCCCTGGACTATGGTCCTAGTAGGTGCAGGGCTTGTTGTGGCTGAGGTGCTGTTTGGACTCTTACGAGATGGAGGGGGTGGGTCAGGTGATGCAAAGAGGTTAATTTTGGAGAGGAAAAACTTTTTAGGAGCAATGGGAAGGGTAGGTGCAGTGGGTATGGGAGTGGAGGAAGAGGATGTGGTTGTAGGAGAGTCAAGTGTGCTGTCTTTGGGTGCAGGTGCTTGTGACTGAGGCTGTCGTGAGGTGGATGGCTGTTGGGTGGGTGGTTGCCTGCGTTTGTGTGGTTTGGAAGAGGGGGTGACAGACACACTGGGAGAGGACACAGGGGACGTGTAAATGGCAGTGGGGGTGGTGACTGCACGTGTGCGGAGTGTTCTGGTGGGTGTGCTGGTAATGGACGTAGTGGCTGATGATGTTGTCCATGCATGTGTGAGTGGAGATGTCACAGGGAGGGAGGAGGGAGACGAGGAGGAGGGGGACACAGAGGAGGCAGTGGCTGTTGGCATGTCTGCATGTGGATGTTGCTTGTGTAAATGCTTGTGTGATCTGTGGTGCTTATGTCTGGATGAGCTGCCCTTGGGTGTTGATGTGTGTGCAGGCTGGTCTGTAGGTGTGTCTGGGATAGGCAGAGGAACAGGGGAGTGGGACCGGGTGGAGGGAGTTGGAGGAGGGAGGCTGGAGACAGGGACAATGGCTGCCGTCAGTGCTGAGGCCAGAGCGTTGAACGATCGCTGATGGGCAGCCTGACCCGAATGAATGCCCTCCAGGTATGCATTGCTCCGATGCACCTCCCTTTCCACCCCCTGGATGGCATTCAAAAGGGTAGACTGCCCAACAATGAGCGTCTGGAGGAGGTCAATGATCTCTGCACTGAGGGCAGCAGGGGTAACTGGGGCAGGGCCTGAGGTGCCTGGGGCGAAGGAGATGCCCGGCTTCCTGGCCGAGCGGGCACGGGGCGAACACTGAGGGGCTGCTGGGAGGGCGGAGCTGGTGCGCTGGGTGGCGGCTGTACCTGTTGTTGCGGTGGGCACGGATGTGGCCGCCACCACAAGGGAGCTCCCTTCCGAGGACGTGTCGGTGTCGCTGACGTCGCACACGGGTCCCCGTTGTGGTGCTCCCCTCGCCCTCCGTCTCACTGGTGAACTCGGAGTCGGTTGCAGGGCCCTCCGGGGCCATGTGAGATGAAGCTCCCTCGTGCGCCGATGCCACTTCTCCTCCGCCTGATGATGCTGAGGAAGACCACAAAAAAAGGGGGGGGGGGAGAAAAAATGACATGTTGAGTGCATGCATTGGCGACACCGTTGGCGGAGAGGACAGACACAGAAGCCCCCTGCACTACGCCACACACTCGGTGTACACTACTCAATTATTGAGACTTGGCCTACAAGCCTACGGACGACAACTACACACATAGGTGACCCAGGGCCATGGATAGCTGTACTTAGCACCCTACAGAGGTGGGGGGCGGGGGCTCAGGGCCATGCCATGCCTTACGGAGGGGACCAGCCTACAGAAGTCGCCCTGGCCTAGAGATACCCACAGCCCTCCTCCCCCACCCAGACACCTCCACTGTGCGCTAACATAGCAGAATGTGCTTGTACTCACCCCCTTGTGTCTGCTGTGATGTCCTCACGCGCCCATCCAAATCGGGGTAGGCCACCGCCAGGATCCGGGACATCAGGGGGGTCAATTGACGGGAGCCACTACTCCTACGTTGGGAGGCCATCCCCAGCAGAGCCTCGGCGGTCTTTCTGCTCCCGCGGCGGATGTCCTCCCACCTCTTGCGGCAGTGGGTGCCCCATCTGTTGTGGACCCCAGGGCCCGAACGTCCTTGGCGATGGCACGCCAAATGTCGATCTTCTGATGGGCGCTGACCTATGTGACATGTACAGGGTGGGAAAAGAAATATCATCACTTTTCTGCATGGTCGATGTGAGTGGCCCCCCCTCCCCAACCTTGCCATGTGGCACATGCTCTCATCTGTCGTGCGTTGCATTCCTCATTCGCTCCCCTCCCCACCATCTCACATCCACCCCACTCAACACAGGCATAGCCCATACAACGTGCTCCCTGTGTACTTACCTGTTGGTCTGGAGGACCGTAGAGTAGCGCATACTGGGGGAGGACCCCATCAACAAGTTTCTCCAATTCCTCAGATGTGAAGGCAGGGGCCCTTTCCCCAGTCGCAGCAGCCATTGTCTCTTCCAGACCGAGGTCACAGCAGCACTTGCAGTATAGGTCCTCTCCTGTGGATGATCAGGTCTCGAGTGATTAAGCAGATAGAAAATGGCGGTCACGCCCGCGGCGGTGCGTACCGCATCCGCCGGCGCACATCGTCATTGGCTCCTGAGACCCTAGGGTTCAATGTTAACCAATGCTGCTTTGCGCCGCGGTCTTCGACCGCCTACCGCCACGGTGTGCCACGCCAGCGCATTGACCCCACATCCCATTGTCACACTTCACAGGTCAGGCAGCCGCCATTTCAAGGGACCACATGGCTTAATTTCTACAGCGTCACACAGGCCTAGGCCTTGCATTGCCAATCATACAAGCCATTCAATGCATAGCGAATCGTGTACTGTGCAAGCTGTGGTTACGTACCTGTGGGTTGCTTGACTCTGTGCTCCATGTTGTCCTTCCTAGGCACCGTCCGCTGGGACTTGCGAGGAGATGGAGGAATCCTCCCGTGTACAGACCGCTGGTGGACCTGTTGACAATGGAAGAAAGACATGTCATACTGACATACAGGCTTGACAGAGCCACTATACAGGAACTGTGTGCCCAGCTGGAGCCAGACCTGATGTCCCCCATTCGCCAACCCACAGGGATTCCCCCTCTGGTGCAGGTTCTGTCAGTACTCCATTTTTTGGCAAGTGGATCATTCCAAACAACAGTGGCCATATCATCAGGGATGTCTCAACCTATGTTTTCAAAGGTTTTGTCCAGAGTGTTGTCTTCCCTGATGAAATACATGCGGAGCTACATTGTTTTCCCTGAGGTGGGCGATTTGGCTACAGTGAACGGTGATTTCTATGCCCTTGGACATATCCCCAACATCATTGGTGCCATTGATGGGACTCATGTGGCTTTGGTTCCCCCCAGTGAAAGTGAGCAGGTGTACAGGAACAGAAAAAGTTATCATTCGATGAATGTCCAGGTGGTCTGTTTGGCTGACCAGTACATCTCCCATGTAAATGTCAAGTTCCCTGGGTCAGTGCATGACGCGTACATCATGCGAAATAGCAGCATCCCTTATGTGATGGAACAGCTACAGAGACACCGTGTGTGGCTAATAGGTGACTCTGGTTACCCCAACCTGTCGTGGCTACTTACCCCAGTGAGGAATCCCAGGACAAGGGCAGAGGAACGCTACAACGAGGCCCATGGGTGAACTAGGAGGATTATAGAAAGAACCTTCGGCCTCCTGAAGGCCAGGTTTAAGTGCCTGCATATGACAGGTGGATCCCTAATGTACTCACCAAAGAAGGTGTGCCATATCATCGTGGCCTGCTGTATGCTTCACAACCTGGCTTTGCGACACCAGGTGCCTTTCCTGCAGGAGGATGGTCCAGATGGTGGTGTTGTAGCAGCTGTGGAGCCTGTGGAGAGTGAAGAGGAGGAAGAAGACGGGGACGACACAGACAACAGGGACACAGTGATACAACAGTATTTTCAGTAGCACAAAGGTACGAATAAACCACGCCATATTACATTTACTTAAAGTCTCCTGCCTCTCTACTGTCTGTGTTTCCCCCCAGTTCCTGTTAACTGAGTTGTGACTTTCCCTTCCGTTTTTTCCCTTCCGTTTTCAGAGCTGTGGGCCCCACTGCGTGACCTCTGCTTTGTTTGCCTATGGACTACAGCTGTGTGACAGTGGTATGTTGTCATCACAATGTGACTGAACATTATTGCACCGTTATGTCTAATACATTTGTTCAAAATACAAGTAGACTCCAGATTTTTTAGTGCAATAAGTGATTTTATTAAAGTGCTAAATTTAGGAACATGATTGTAAAACGGTGATGGGTGATGGTGGAGTAATGTCCATGGCAGAGTCCAGTTTTCAGTCTCACATATGCCTGTGGAAGGATGGAGCAGGGGCAGTTCAAGGTTGGACAGGGTGACAATGTGGGACAGTGGGATGACATCAGGGGGTATCCTTTGCTGGCAGGGGTCTTGGCATCCTACTCTGTCTTCTTGTGAGATCTCAGGTGCCGCTTGCGGGGTGGTTCTTCTTCTGCAGGAGGTGGGGTTCTGGTGGCCTGTCGTTGTGTGGGGGCCTCCTGTCCACTAGCGCCAGCGGAGGTGGTAGGCTGTTCCTGGTCCAGGCTAGTGACAGGGGCCCTTTGTGGTGCCACATGGTCCCGCAGTGTGGTGACTATCTGGTTAAGGGCCACGACGATGGTCCCCATTGCGGAACTAATGTTCCTCAGTTCCTCTCTGAACCCCATGTACTGTTCCTCCTGCAGTACCTGGATCTCCTGGAACCTGGCCAGTACCGTAGCCATCGTGTCCTGGGAGTGGTGGTAGGCTCCCATGATGGAGGAGAGGGCCTTTTGGAGAGTCGGTTCCCTGGGCCTGTCCCCCCCCTGTCGCACAGCAGCCCTCCCAGTTCCCCTGTTTCCCTGGGCCTCTGTCCCCTGGACGGTGTGCCCACTACCACTGCCCCCAGGTCCCTGTTGTTGTTGGGGTGGTGGGTCAACCTGGGTGCCCTGTAGTGGTGGACACACCGCTGATTGACGTGTCCTGGAGACAGAGGCATGGGCCCGCAGGGTGGGAGCTGTGCTGGTGTTCCCAGAGGGGGTTAGGTCTGGTGTAGCCTGTGGCTGTCTGTGGGGAACCGACTGTCCTGAGGTCCCCGATGGGCCGGGCTGGTCATCTGGGTCCAGGGAGACAGAGCTGCTGTCATCACTGTGGGCCTCTTCTGGGGGTGGGATGGACATCTCTGGACCCTCCGTGGCGGTGTGGTGGCATTCGGGTCCTGCAGGGGTATAAGAGTATGGTTATTGCTTCTGTGTGTGGCATTTCGTGTAATGGGTGGGTGGCCGTGTACCCCAGTGCTGGCATTCCCTTGTGGGGGCTTTTGTGATGGTGGCTTGTGGGGGTGATGGGTGTGTGCAGTGGGCATGCTTTGGTGATGGGTGTCCATGCTTTGGGGACGCATGCAGGGCTAGGTTTTGGGATGGGTGGGTTGTGATGGTGAGCCATTTGCAAGGAGTTGGTGTGATGGGGGTGGGGGTGAGGGTGGGGGCATGATTTGGCATGCAGGTGGGGTGAGGGGAATGAAGTAGTGGAGATTTGACTTACCAGAGTCCATTCCTCCGCCTACTCCTGCGAGGCCCTCAGGATGCAGGATGTGCAAGACTTCCTCCTCCCATGCTGTGAATTCTGGGGGAGTAGGTGGGGGTCCGCCGATAGTCCGCTGTACCGCGATGTTGTGCCTTGATACCATGGAACGCACCTTCCCCCGTAGGTCGTTCCACCGCTTCCTGATGTCGTCCCGATTGCGTGGATGCTGTCCCACAGCATTGACCCTGTCCACTATTCTGCTCCATAGCTCCATCTTCCTGGCAATGGTGGTGTGCTGCACCTGTGCACCAAAGAGCTGGGGCTCTAAACAAACTATTTCCTCCACCATGACCCTGAGTTCTGCGTCAGAGAACCTGGGGTGTCTTTGGGGTGCCATGGGGTGGTGTGGATGAGGTGAGGGGTGGTGTATGTGATGTAGAGTGTGGTGAGTGTGGTGGTGTATGGTGTTTTGTGCGTGGAAATTGTGTGGGTGATGTTGTGATTTGCCTCTGTGTGATGGTCTACTCTATGCTGTGCTGTCTCTCTCTGTCCTTCAATCGCAATTGTGGTCGTAAGGGTTTGTGGGTGATGTGGATGTGTGTTTTATATTTAATTGGGTGTGTGGGAGTGGTGTGTGTATGTGTCTCAGGTGTGTGTATTTTGATTTGTCCAATGTGGTAGTGATTTGTAAAGGTGTGTGTATTTTGACTCGGCGGTGTGTACCGCCTATGGAATACCGCGGTTGAAAGACCGCTGCTGGGATTTGTGGGTCGGAATGGCATGGGCGTATTTCTGTTGGCGTGACGGTGGAGGTTTGGTCATCGCCTGTTTTTCGCTGCCCGTTGGTGTGGCGGACTTTTGTGGATGTCGGGTTTTTGGCGGTTTGCCAGTTGCGGGTCAGAATGACCGTGGCGGTTTACTGCGGCGGTGTTATGGCGGACTTCTGACCGGCGGTAAGCGCCTTTTACCGCCGAGGTCAGAATGACCCCCTAAGTTCCCACCGAAGACAGAGTCTGATATTTGACTTTGCTCTTTGAATGCACAACAAATGTGATGAGATAAGAACAAGGTTCACAGCCCTGTTTACAGGTAGGATCACTCAAAAGTATACTGTAAATAAGGTTTGGGCAAGAGAAGGGACGAACTCAAGCTGCATAGCCTAAAACAAATAAATCCAGCAAATTGAAAGCAAAAAAATTTGACTTACAAACCACAAGGCCAATGGCAAGCATCTGGCAGAATGCATTCCCAAGGAAGCACTATGAATGTATTTAAAGTGACAGCCGGGGGATCCTTTGTGGGGAAAGTCCAGTATTTTAGTCCAGTCCGTATCTTGAAGAGGTTTGGCCACATCAATCACCCAGGTAGTATGACGAGAAGACCTGGAGTGGTTTCCATGTTACAGGAAAGGTCTGTACACCCATTCTGTCAGTTTGCCACCAGTTCCTATGGTGTAGAGCTTCTAGCACACCTCTTGTAGGGCTAGTGCTAGGTGGTAGACATGAAATAGGGCATTTAATTATTATTTAAGGTGGCTGTAAGTAAGGAGTTGACCGGGGTGAAGATGGTAGTCTGCCTCAAGTGTTTGGGAATTTAGTAGCTTGACGTCCAGAAACAAATCCCCCAATTTTAAGACACCTGCAGCATGCCACTGATGGAGTTGCTCTGAGCACAGCTGTCCTGTGCGAATGGGAAGGCTCAGCAAAGGTAGTGCAGGAGCACAGGGTTTCTTCGTGCCAGTGAGCTTACAGGTTTACAGGTTCTAGCAAGGCAAGAGAAAGCTGTGTATGATAACCCCGGATGGTGATCCATAGAATGGTTAGTAGAAAACAATAAGCAGTGCATTAAGCCTTCCTTAAAAGTCTTTACTGATAAACCCCATCTCATGAAGGGAGGTGGGCAGAAAGCCAGCGAGCCACCCATTGGACCTGTGCAGCTGAATAATAGCATTCTAAGACCCGAAGGCCTGCCCCACCCGCAATCACAGGTAGCTTTAGAGTGGAAAGAGCTACCCGATGGTGCCGCAGCGACCAAATCTGATGTGTGACATGTCTGAAGAAGGAATGAAGGAGGAGCAGGGGAAGGTTTGCAAAATAATATTATCATTGGGGTAGCACACCATCTTCACTAGTGCCACGTGGCCCACTACAGAAAGCAGAAGAGAAGACCAAAAAGCAAACTGGGCTTGGAAGGGACTGTGATGCTCTGCTGAGATTTCTATCCTGCAAATCAGTGGGAGAATGGTAGATATTAATCACTAGGTATCAAAAGGTAACTGGTTCCCAGTTCATTCTGAGATCTAATTGTATATAAAGGGGAAAACAGTGCCATATGTTAAAGAAACATTAATTACATTTTAACATTTTTACATTTTGTTTGTGCAATTTACATCCCAAATATTTTGAAGATTCTATGTGTACTTGACACTTGGGGATAACCCAGATCACTAGTTAGGCTTTTGCTCAATTTGAAAACCATTTAAAGACATGGACAAAACGGGCAATTGCCTTGCACAACCTTGCAAGGGGTTTGGCCGCTGCTCACCCTTCACAAGTACGAACAGCGGACCATTGTACCAGAAGAATTTGCCAAGGTGGATGGGTGTTGCTTGTTCAACCACTTGACAGTGCCTCTTCTGTTTCTGTTTGTCGACCAAACCGGTACAGACAATGGAGCTACTGACCGAAGATGTGCAAAGAATTACAAAAGGATGAAATCATACCGGACATTCTACTTCTGAAGACGTCAATCATATGGACAATAAACTGTCTGAGAACTAATGCGGGGTGAAAGATTAATGACATAATGGGGGTCATTCTGACTTTGGCGGGTGGCGGAGGCCGCCCGCCAAAGTCCCGCCGTCAGAATACCGTTGCGCGGTCAAAAGACCGCTGCGGTAATTCTGAGTTTCCCGCTGGGCTGGCGGGCGACTGCCAGAAGGCCACCCGCCAGCCCAGCGGGAAACCCCCTTCCATGAGGATGCCGGCTCCGAATGGAGCTGGCGGAGTGGAAAGGGTGCGACGGGTGCAGTTGCACCCGTCGCGATTTTCATAGTGGGGCCCTGTTAGGGGGCCCCTGCAGTGCCCATGCCATTGGCATGGCCACTGCAGGGGCCCCCAGGGGCCCCACGACACCCGTTACCGCCATCCTGTTCCTGGCGGCGAAACCGCCAGGAACAGGATGGCGGTAAGGGGGTCGGAATCCCCATGGCGGCGCTGCAAGCAGCGCCGCCGTGGAGGATTCCCTGGGGCAGCGGGAAACCGGCGGGACACCGCCGTTTTCCCGTTTCTGACCGCGGCGGTAATGCCCATGGAAGCACCGCCAGCCTGTTGGCGGTGCTTCCGCGGTCGTTGGCCCTGGCGGTCGGTGACCGTCAGGGTCAGAATGACCCCCAATGTGTTTTCTAATTGGCTAAAGATAGTGGGGTGCAACCTTTGTCCAACCAAATATTAGGGGAATTTACAACGAAAAGGGGATAAAAACCCGTCACCAGGAAGTGAATTAGAACTAGGGAGTAGGAGACTAGGAGAGGGGGAGATGCTGAGGCGGTTTATTATGATCCAGAGACTTTGTCAGTTTGACTAGTGACTTGATAATTTTAGACTAGAACCATCCTTGTCCTTAGATTGCCCATTTACACTTTACCTCCTTATGAGAGAAGTGCCCTTTCCCGAGAGCTGAGTTCCTGACTGATGGCGAAACAACTGATGTCCTGAAGACGAAGACCGAACCTGAGTGCTGACCCAGACTTGGAGGGTAACTATGACAATGAAATTGTGATTGTCTGTTTGCTTTTCCTTTCTAGGTACCAACTGCTTATCTTTTGATAGAGACCTTAGTTAGATGTTTTCCAAATTGGTGTTACTAAATTGTTTTGCATGAAGCCCAACATGCCAATGCTGATTAGAGGTTAGTTGAGAGGGGTTCACTAAACCGACGCAAATAGACAAACGACTGAATCAATGCTTTGTTGACAATACTCTGCTAAAGATAGTTTATGTTCACGCCGTGCTATGTTCTGATGTTTGTGATTCTTGCTTTGATGAAAACTTATCAGAGTTGCCATATCGTGACTATGCTACTGTGTTTCTTGGTTTTGAGATTAATAAATATGCTAGTAGTATTGTAATCAATAGGGAATAAAATTACAAAATTCATACTAAAACTGGTGTGGTTATTCCTGTCTGTAAGGTCATGGTGGTGTCTTGAGTTGATTAATGTCTTGGCTAAAGTGAAATGCATTGTTGGGATAAATATTGATGACATTATTGACGTATTGATTGACAAGTTGATTAGCTATCTTGTCCTAAGGTGTCTCTCAACTGGGTCAAAAGATTCATTGGCCTAAAACGAGTCCTGATGTGTAATAAGTTATCATAAGGGACGCGTTAGCAGTTCTGGTAGCAGAGCAACGGTTTGGCCCTTTGGGGCCCTAGGACGAAGATCATTGTTTAATTTTGTTTTTCGAGATAATGCAAATTGGAGGTATGATGCATTTCTAAACTCCCCATGACTTTCCTGGGATCTCGGAGCCTGCCTAAGTGAATTGGGAATGTTCTCGGCGTTTTAGCATGTGTGGTGTAGAATTTGCGCTTGCTTAGCTTATGCATATTGCAGTTGTTTTGTGAAGTTTGTGTGTATTTAGGCCATGTGATGTTGTTCTAGTAGGAGTGGGAGTACTCCACAGTATGAGAGTAGGGAAGTCGGCGTACTTCATGTGAATGTGGCGCTTTGTGCTAAAGAATTATCCACATGGTTGGTTGGTAATGTACGAACCCGTCGTGGTCTAAGACTCCGGAGTATATTGACAAGTGTACGAGACACTTGGGTTTATGATGTAATTTGTGCGGTTTAATAGGTCAATCGGGCGTGGTTGACAGGTCAAGTTTGAGTCAAGTGTAGGAGTGAAACCTTCGATGGAGATTTGGCAAGTTCTATAGTGCACTAGGATGAACCATTGAGAAGTCGAGAGTAGGATTTGCCAGTCGAATTCTGCTTGCCTATGCGGGAGCTGAGAAGGAGAGAGTAGAGGCCGAGGCTTCAAGTGAAATCTCTGTAAAGTTCTGAAGCGAATGTGTTACCCTTCCTGTAGTAAACCGTCAAATTTGAGTTATTGTTGTTAAATGTGCTCGCAATATATTGCATTAGTTTGATGTGAATCCAGTGTGAGGAGGACAAGCCGCAAGACTTTGTCAGCTGCAGTGTGTGTGAGTGTGACGTCAGTGGTGCCGTGCTGGAATAGGTCAGTTGCCGAGAGGGGTCGCGCACAGATTGGCAGCCATCTGTGAGAGGCAATAGGTTGAGAAAGGTGAGTGAAGAGTGTTCTGGGAATTAAAAGTCACTTTTTGATTAGATTCTAAACAAAATAAAAGAAGCAAAATTAATTTTTTCAAGGCTTTAAGGAGCGCTCTGAAAGAAGACGCATACATTATGGCGAGTGAGGGGGAGCCTACACCACCTGAGGGTACTCCAGCTTATATTGTCATGGAGGAAAAGGGGGTAGCGCTGTGTCTTTGGATGAAGCAGTGGCGCAAATTAACCGAGAAGGAGCGATGTTTGGCGTTTCCGGAACACGGAACGTTCAATACGAGAATTTTAGAGAATTTGAGGTGGATGTTAAGTGTGCAGAAACCACCCCGAGGCCAGCCCAGTATGAGGCATTAGCGGTCTGGAATTTAATGGCCATACAACAAAGATAGCAGAAAATTGAGAGGAGAATGAAAAGAGCAGAGAAGTTTTAGCCGAGGCTAGATGGTATAACAAGATCAAAATGTGGAGACGGGGAATAGTTGACGGACTCAAATTGTTTCCAGCAATAACACAAGAAGACGAGACACAGGGAATGAAAGCCACTTGTAAGACAGATAAGGACTCTAGTAAGCTAAAAGAGACTAAGAGGTCTTGGATAGAGGACATGATGAAGAGTTTCTTAACCAGTTGTTGCATGATCGCCCGCCACCTTATGCAGTAGACGACAATGCCCGAGCACTAGTGCGGGTCCTGGGAACCAGATGTAGGATAAGGGAGTTACAGATATAGTGCAGACTAGTGCTACGGTTTTGACACAAAGTGGTGTCAGTGTACCCACTGCACCAGATATGCAGATACAGTTGCAACCTCCCCCGCAGATACAGAGGATTTACCCAGACGTCCCAGAACTAGAGACTACTGCGAGTCTGGTAGTGCCGCCTGATCCGATATATACAAAATCGAGGTTAGTGCAGATTGAGCCAACTCTGCAATTACTGCCCCAGCCGCAGCAACAGCTGATTCCGGATTACAGTCCAGTGGCAGGACCTCCGTTCGTACCTGCACCAGCCACAGTGAGCCAAGCTTTGGGAGTTACTGCTCCACGAGGTTTGGGACCAGGTCAGACACCAGCTGCCATATCATTACCAATTACTGTTGGTCGCCCGGTACCATTGTAGGCGCAGGGTAAGCCTGGTATGTGTGATCAGGGAGTGATGACCCAAGAAGCAATAAGAGGAGGGTCCATAGGAACTCCCCAATTAATGGCACCAAGAGAGCAATCAGCTGAAGGACTCAGGTCCTTGTTAGACCTTAGTCCAATTGAAGCACCCTTAGAGGCAATGAGACAAGCAGGGTTAGGTGCGCTAACCTCACAGACAATAAGTACGAATGCCTCACAGTCGCCAATGATGCATGCAGGGAATATTTCACTGCACGGTTTTTCTGTGCAACAGTTGAAAGAGTGGTTAGAAAAGACTTATGTTTCACAAAATACTGCGGTAACCACGGATAAGTCAGAAAGGGATGAATACCTGAATTTTGTGAGATTGGGTGTGTAAGCTGCCGAACTAGTGGAAGGGACAATGGGGGTAGACAGATTAGAGTCATACACAGAAGCAGAATTGAGGTATCTGTGCCCCAAAATAACTAAGGAAGTGGGCAAGGTGCATCAGAGGTTGGTGAACCTGGCAGACAAATACAATATAGATATTGAGAATACTAAACATTTGAAAAGAAGCTACAGACTAGACTTCGACTCTAAAGACTTTGACTACATGAGATCTACCGGAATGAAAGTGCATCTTAAAGAAATACTGCAAAGTGCGCAGATCTGGGGAGCCTTAGAAAAGTGGGAAGGCAGATGGGCAAAGAAAAGAGACAAGGAGAAAAGTGACAGTCCGGAATCAAATCAGGCAAAAACTTCACCGGACAGTGGGACGGTAAAGATGTTACCGATGAGAGAAACAGCTGGAGGGGTTCTAGTCCATGTACCGTGGTCTAGGGGAGAAATTCTGTCATTCAGAAATGATTATCCCAGGTTGAGGGAAAAGCCAATAGAATGGTATCAGCAGACAGACAGGTTTGTGAAGCTTGCAAAGTGTCTCTGGGAGGACTTGAATACCTTGTTTGAGATCATTGTTTCACCTAACTTATGGCTTGAGTGCAAGAGAGGTGTGGACTGGCCGACACAGGAACCTGCAAGGGAGAAGGTGACCGGAGCACCATCGGAGGAGGTGATGAAGTACTATCATAAAGTAATTGAGTTTTTGAAGCAGAAAGTGTCGCCGAAAGTGACTGATTGGCAGAAAATCGACCGGACCTCACAGGAGGTTAAAGAGTCAATCCATGCTTGTTATGAGAGGTTGTTGAAAGCGTTCAAGCATTACAGTGGCACTGAGACTATTGAGCCGAAAGACATGAACCATCTTGTGTTAAGATTCGTTGAAGGATTGAGACCAGAGGTTAGCCAGATGATTAAGAATCATTTGATTTGTTGGCAAGCAAAGCCGATTGATGAGGTGTTACAGTATGCGAAATACTGTAGTGATGAGATTGAACTGAAGCAGAGAAAGTTGAAGGAGAAAGTGATGGTGATGCAGATTAAGGCAGCGCAGGCAGGAATGCAGGGAAATGGAATTCAGCAGATGGTACAGCAGCATCCGCAAGGGAATAGCGTGTTTCAGGCACAACTGAGAGGCCGAGGTCGGGGTTTTGTGAATCACGGTCCAGACATGAATACAGTTGTGGTTCAAAATGATGTGCAGGGGATGAAAAAGATGTCACCATGTCACACGTGTGGGGGCGTGGGGCATTGGAAGAGGAAATGCATGACGGTGTCGTTCAACAAAGCACTGATGTAGGTACATTTCAAAATTTGAGGGGTCAAAAATCGAGAGGACAAAATCAAAACTCCCAGAATAACATGGTTTAGATGCAGGGGTTACATCCCATGAAACAAATACAAATGTCTCGTGTCCAACCAGCACAAATGCAGCAGGTACAACTGCAGGTTCCCATGGTACCTAGGCAGCAAATGCAGCTACTAATAGCTCCAATGGGACAACAACAGGTGATGCTTCCTCAGCAGGTCATAGGCCAAATGATGAGTCAAAATAACACAGTGCAACAGTTCCCATTGCGTGGTGAGGATGGAATAAACGATGAATGGACGGATGATAGTTCAGACAGTGAGGAATATAGGCTTGCAGTATCCCTAGAAGTAGATCAGACGAGACCCTATGTAGAAGGAAAGGTGATGGGTCACAAGGTTTAATTCCTGGTTGACACAGGACCTACACGCTCTACAGTCAGAAGTGCAGAGCTTCCGAAATTGCCACTTTCAGGGCGTACCATAAGGGTGGAAGGATGTAGCAAATCAGTATTTGACAAACCCGATTACAGATCTGGTCCAGGTGAGATTGGAAACTTTCAGGGACTGCATAAGTTTGTAGTCTGCGATTCCAGTCCTGTGTCCCTACTGGGAAGAGACTTACTGTGCAAGACAAAATTTTGGATTACCTGTTCAAATGAAGGGATTGAGGTGCAGACAAACAGTGATGATGAGGGTGATGATGGGCAGTTTTCAGAATTGGAGACAGAGGGGGTCATTCTGACCCTGGCGGTCATTGACCGCCAGGGCCAACGACCACGGAAGCACCGCCAACAGGCTGGCGGTGCTTCCTGACCAATTCTGACCGCGGCGGTAAAGCCGCGGTCAGAAAAGGGAAACCGGCGGTTTCCCGCCGGTTTTCCCCTGGCCAAAGGAATACGCTGCAAGCAGCGCTGCCATGGGGATTCCGACCCCCTTCCCGTCAGCCTGTTCCTGGTGGTTTAGGAAGAGGCTGGCGGGAACGGGTGTCGTGGGGCCCCTGGGGGCCCCTGCACTGCCCATGCCACTGGCATGGGCAGTGCAGGGGCCCCCTAACAGGGTCCCAGCAAGATTTTCAGTGTCTGCTTGGCAGACACTGAAAATCGCGACGGGTGCCACTGCACCCGTCGCACCTCGGCAAATCCGCCGGCTCCATTTGGAGCCGGCTTCATCTTTGCTGGGGCTTTCCCGCTGGGCCGGTGGGCGATCTTTTGCAGATCGCCCGCCGGCCCAGCGGGAAAAGTCGGAATGCCCCCCGCGGTCATCTGACCGCAGGGCGGTGTTTGGGCGGTTTCCGCCCGGCGGGCAGCGCCCGCCGCCCACCGGGGTCGGAATGACCCCCAGAGACCGCAAATGAGGAATACCCTTTGATAACCTTATTCCCAATGCTTACAGTGACTGATTTGCCCGCCGAATTGCAGGGAACTGTGACAGAGAAAGTATGGGACTTAACAGGAAAGGAAGTGGGACTTATAAAAGGAGTAGAACTGGTTAAGGTACAAGTAAAGCCAAATGCAGTGTTTCCCCAGGTGCCGCAGTACCACATGACACAAGATGTCCTTATTCAGGTATCACAGATAATTGCAGACTTTGTAAAACAAGGAGTTCTGAAAGAAGTGATGAGCAGCCCATGTAATTCACCAATAATGGGTCTGAAAAAGCCTTGTGGGAAGGTTCGAATTGTGCAAGACTTGAGGAAAATAAACGAGATTGTGGTAAAATGCTGCCCCATAGTGCCAAGTTCAGCAGTGATCATGTTTCAGGTTCCGTGTGATGCAGAGTGGTTCACAGTTGTGGACCTGTCTCAGGCGTTCTTTTCGGTGCCTCTTCATGAGGACAGCCAATTTGTCTTCAGTTTCAAATTCCTGGACAAGGTGTACAGTTGGTGCAGAATTCCTCAAGGGTTTTCTGAGTCACCATCCATCTTCAATCAGATATTAAAGAAGGACTTAGGGGGTCATTCTGACCTCGGCGGTAAAAGGCGCTTACCGCCGGTCAGAAGACCGCCATAACACCGCCTCGGTCGCGGTAAACCGCCACAGTCATTCTGACCCACAACTGGAAAACCGCCAAAAACCCGACATCAACAAAAGTCCGCCACAGCAACGGCCAGCGAAAAACTGGCGATGACCAAACCTCCACCGTCACGCCAACAGAAATACGCCCATGCCATTCCGACCCACAAATCCCTGCAGCGGTCTTTCAACCGCAGTATTCCATTGGCGGTACACACCGCCGCGGTCAAAATACACACACCTTTACAAAACACTACCACATTGGACAATTCAAAATACACACACCTGAGACATACACACACCACGCCCACACACCCAATTAAATATAAAACACACACCCACATCACCCACAAACCCTTACGACCACAATTGCGACTGAAGGACAGAGAGAGACAGCACAGCATAGAGTAGACCATCACACAGAGGCAAATCACAACATCACCCACACAATTTCCACGCACAAAACACCATACACCACCACACTCACCACACACTACAACACATACACCACCCCTCACCCCATCCACACCACCCCATGGCACCCCAAAGACATCCCAGGTTCTCTGACGCCGAACTCAGGGTCATGGTGGAGGAAATAGTTCGGGTAGAGCCTCAGCTCTTCGGGGCACAGGTGCAGCACACCACCATTGCCAGGAAGATGGAGCTATGGAGCAGAATAGTGGACAGGGTCAACGCTGTGGGACAGCATCCACGAAATCGGGACGACATCAGGAAGCGGTGGAACGACCTACGGGGGAAGGTGCGTTCCATGGTATCAAGGCACAACATTGCGGTACAGCGGACTGGCGGCAGACCCCACCTACTCCCCCAGAATTCACAGCATGGGAGGAGGAAGTCTTGCACATCCTGCATCCTGAGGGCCTCGCAGGAGTAGGCGGAGGAATGGACTCTGGTAAGTCAAATCTTCACTACTTCATTCCCCCCACCCCACCTGCATGCCAAATCATACCCCCACCCTCACCCCCACCCCCATCACACCAACTCATTGAAAATGGCTCACCATCACAACCCACCCATCCCAAAACCTAGACCTGCATGCCTCCCCAAAGCATGGGCACCCATCACCAAAGCATGCCCACTGCACATACCCATCTCCCCCACAAGCCACCATCACAAAAGCCCCCACAAGGGAATGCCAGCACTGGGGTACATGGCCACCCACCCATTACACGAAATGGCACACACAGAAGCAATAACCATACTCTAATATGCCTGCAGGACCCGAACGCCACCACACTGCCCAGGAGGGTCCAGAGATGTCCATCCCACCCCCAGAAGAGGCCCCCAGTGATGACAGCAGCTCTGTCTCCCTGGACCCAGATGACCAGCCCGGCCCATCGGGGACCTCGGGACAGTTGGTTCCCCACAGACAGCCACAGGCTACAGCAGACCTAACCCCCTCTGGGAACACCAGCACAGCTCCCACCCAGCGGGCCCATGCCTCTGTCTCCAGGACACGTCAATCAGCGGTGTGTCCACCACTACAGGGCACCCAGGTTGACCCACCACCCCAACAACAACAGGGAGCTGGAGGCAGTGGTAGTGGGCACACGGTCCAGGGGACAGAGGCCCAGGGAAACAGGGGAACTGGGAGGGCTGCTGTGCGACAGGGGGGGGACAGGCCCAGGGAACCGACTCTCCAAGAGGCCCTCTCCTCCATCATGGGAGCATACCACCACTCCCAGGAGACGATGGCTACGGTACTGGCCAGGTTCCAGGAGAACCAGGTACTGCAGGAGGAACAGTACATGGAGTTCAGAGAGGAACTGAGAAACATTAGTTCCACAATGGGGACCATCGTCGTGGCCCTTACCAGATAGTCACGACATTGCGGGACCATG